>NC_069117.1:28498417-29194250 GCF_025612915.1 Magallana angulata | reverse complement strand
AATCTCATAACTGTTCGACTTAAAAAATCGTTTTTATTTTTGTCGGTAATAAATTATTCGCGGGAAAAGATATCGTTGTGATTGATTTCAAATGTTTAATTGATGTAAGTAAATGTACTGAAAGGAATGAAGTTATTTAAAACAATTTGCTCATGAACATTAGTGGCCACATATTTGTGTACCTGTAAGTTTTTATCCACATTTTTTAGCGCTGATGGAAATGAATATGCAAGCGTTGATGATCCTGCAATTTTGAAAATGAACTCCGAACGGGACCACTGTAAGATTAATAAAAAAGACTATTATTATCATAATTTTCGTAATGTTCATTTTACCACTAGTACTAGTAATTTTGTACTTCTCCGGAAGCTAAATCATCGTATTGCCCTACAAAAAAACAGCAATAATTATATATTAATATTAGTGATTATGAATATTGACCGATATGTTTCTTCACAGATTTTGATTTTATTTTAGACAATGGGGTATATCCTGTAGATGGGTAAGTACATGTATGAATTATACTCTAATAACAGTGCAATTAATCAGTCTAGTTTTTTCTCGTATCAGTGTGATAAAGATACGGCAGTGTGACGATCACAAAACAATACCATGAACATGAGGTATTGCAAATTAACGGCTATAACAAAATTCAATCAAAATCCCAAAAATATCAACAACAACTTTTATTTAAAATAAACTTTTAAAATAAACTTTTAAAAAACTATTGCATACTTTTATAAAGAAAGTGTGTACATAACAAATGTGTCAGTTTGAATCAATATGTTGTATTCATCCTAAAAGCGATTTTTTAAAAAAAACTTTTAAAAAACTATTGCATACTTTTATAAAGAAAGTGCTTACATAACGAATTTATCAGTTTGAATCAATATTTTGTATTCATCATAAAAGCGATACCAAGGGGAAAAACGGAGTGCCAAAACTTCCTTATCGACCAAACACAAAAGAGAGCGACTATCTAACGGCTGGAGATCAAATGGAAGAGAAAGGCTGGGACAATGATGGTAAATAGAATTTTGTTAAATACACCACAAACACTAAATATTCAAAATGCAAAGGAAAGAAAGTTAACCGTATTATAAGTTTAAAAGGTATTCAACGTTGCCATTTTGATTTTTAAGACAATGCTTGCTAAAGTTTAATGTAGCTGTTATTATAAAGAATGGTCGTGGTTGAAATGAAATTAATCTTCAATTTCCTATTTGACATAAATTGCTGAATGAAGGTATTTCTAATGATTAATTTCAAATTTGAATGCCGGTTGTACAGTTAAACACAATATACATCCAAAGTGAACAGAAAAAACTTAGCACTAGCTATGGGTAGATAACATATATGAGTGATGCGCCTCGCTTGTGACTGGACATATATTATTCAAATTTGGGATACCTATTAGCAGGTCTTTAGATAAAGAGCTTTGTACACAATACAACTAAGGGGGTTGCTTTTGTTCCAATCGTGATCATTCAAGATAATGATTTACAAGATTTAAGACAACTTGCATGTATTTAAAATCTTATCTTCTTTGTTTATTTAACGTTTAGCAGTTCTAAACTCTGATACGTCCCCAAGGTAAGTACAAACATAAATACTATGCTTCTTTATAATTAGTGTACCTGTCCCTAACACCCCACCCCCAAAAATTCATAATTACATTTAGTGAAAAGGGATAAAATTTGATGTAAAAAAAATAATAAAGTTACAGAAAATGTAATTACAACTCAATTATGTATGAGTTAGAGTCTTATTATATTGTTTACAATGAATGCGCTTTGGTATAATATGTTTTAACTGTAATATCAGTTATTTTTGCCAAATAACCTTTACTGACAGTAATGTTAATGTATGCAACGTCAAATTCTTTATTTGATTTAAGAAATAAATGCAAGTTATCAAACATTTATAGTATGAATAAATCATATTCATACGTTTATCATAGTAGAGGACTTACATAGGTGTTACCTGATGTCCAATTCTTTTATGTATTCATTTGCCTAATAAAATATTTGCTGAATTAAATAATTATAGAAAGGTAAAAGTATTTCAATTATTTCTCATCGTGGTATTAATCATTTCTGTTTACATGTACCTTGTATATTTGAGTACCTCTAAATTAAAAGTAAGTGACAACATTTAAATTCTAAACCATGAAATAGATTCGAAGGTGTCTGCCTATTTCTTATGTAATCCATAAAACTACGGTAGCATTCTGTTTTTACAGATAACCGCACTTAAAATTGGTTAATTAGAGCAGTAAGACATGAATCTTAATTAAAAGCTTATCTTGGCGCAATGAAATTCATATTTATAGACGATTTCTGTTAAAGTTAACTCTCCCTAAACAAATTTTACAACTACTGGTTTTTCCCTGGTTATCCCTCTGGAAATACAATGTAGCTGTCTCACAGGGGCCTCGTAGGGAATAAATGAGTGTTATATGTTTTGATTTTTCTTTAGGAATAAGATATCTATTTGAAGATATTAGAATGCATTCAAATTTTAAACCTAAAATACTTAGAAATTTGTTTACTAAACGACAGTTTATGGCTAAAAGTATCATTTAAGTTAGATTTAATGAATAATTTGTCGACCATCAAGCTTCATAATAATCTACACATCAATATCAAAATTAATCTAAAACAAACTTTTTTCTCCGTTTTCTAGCTTACTTCTGGAGATTCCGCGACAAACAGAGGAGAGTGATATTACGCAGTATCTAACCTGCTCGGCGGGATACGAAAGGGGTTTGAAAAATAGAATATTCTACGAATAAAAACACATGGTTTTATTTCGTTTAATTTTTAGAAAGATTTGAAAGTATGAACCTTATTACCAGTTTAATTTTTTTTTTTACTTCACAGAGAAACAAAGAAATGTGGACTGGTGGACACAGGCATAGTTACACTGATTGACTAATATGTTGAAAACCCCACCTCCTATAAAATACTTGTTTTGTATTGTCAGATAACCAATTGTGACATAAAAAAATCACTCTTGACATTGTCAATTCGTATGGGATAGTGATGGAAACATAAAACATTAGTTGATATATTACGTCGAAAGTGTTTCCGTTTTTCAATAATACTAGTATGTAACAACGCTTTAATTACATATTTGAAATACGTACCTGTAAATATTGTATATATTAGTCCTAACGATGTTACTAAATTATTTAGATACTGTATATACGGTTTTGAATTCGCGTTGTTATGTTTGCTAAATACATGTACCTTGAATATTTATTTTGAATAACTCAAGTCGTAATCCCAAATTGTAGAGTACTTCAAAAAGTTGTATAAGTCAAAGCAATAACATTTATTACATTGCACAATGTAGCTGATGCCATATATTTTTTTTAAGATCATGGTTAATTTTATCTTCTCACTGTTGCAGATCTATCTAATGTATATAAACTAGATATCAATATATGGCTTGATGTGTATTTAATTAACTTAAACATTGATTTTTTTTTCTTTTGCTGAAATTGATAAAGTTTTTGAACTGGGTTTTAATTATTCTTTTAGAAGATAATTTTGTAAATTAGGCAAAGTGTTTGTAAGTCTGTATTTTAAACAAAGGGATATCCTTTTCATTGAGAAAAGTTGAACAATTTATAAAGATTTAAACTTTAAAATGTATATTTTCAGTGTCTTGTCTTTGGAGACTGACTCATTATGTCTAAATGGTCCACTCTTCATATTGACGCTAAAAGTCTGCAATGCATCCTTTCACAACATCATTTGTTCTTCACTTACTCGTCGTAAAGGTTGAGTCGAGGAGTCATTTTCTTGTATTACAAAACTGAGTTAAATCCATGGTCCTCGGGATATTCTCAATTTGTAAGCATCTGATAAATCATCGAAACAAAACCGCGTGCGTCTTGTGAATACAATGTAGACAAGTGTCGTTCAAATGTTGTTTTAGAGTTTTAGAAACTAAAAAACGATTCAAGTTTGGTTAAAAAGGAAGGAAACACTTGGCTACGAACCAAAAAATCTAAGTCTTTATATATTTAGTGCTTTTATATAACATTTTCTTTTAAAAACAACACATACAGTTTTGTAGATAGACAAGAAAAACGAAAACCAGACCTTGGTTCATAAACAATAAAAGATAAATGGTTTACAAAATGACAATTTACGAATTGCACACAGAGAGAGAGAGAGAGAGAGAGAGAGAGAGAGAGAGAGAGAGAGATTTTAATGATATACCAAAACATGCGAAAAAATCTAATCTACGAAGTATCATTACCATGGTTAAGCTGTGGCTAAAAATGCTTTGTATTGTATTAAATTTGATAATTAAAAGCAAATCAAATATAATTACATGTATGTCTAAGGTAGCTTAAACATAACAAAATCTTTATATGCATCGTATATAATTTGTAAACATTATTAAATCGATAGAATATGTTTTAACAACGGTGACCTGGAGACCTGGGGCTCGTAACATAAAGGATACTTAAGTCTAAGACAGTGCTTAAGTAGGACTTATGTACATTCTAAGACTTAAGTCCGTAACTAGAAGATTGCTTAGCCAAGACAATTTACCCAAAACTTAGGCGGCCGGTAGAGGTGACTTAAGTATGTCTTAAGTATTGTTTTCACACATTTAGAAGTTTTATTGTTAATTATTTCAATTCAGCATATGATTACATAGTTTTAATCACATTATGATAGTAGTATTTACACAGAATGAATATCTTAATATTCACCAATATAAAATTTTTGATTTGATTTGAATAGATATTAATAGTGGTCGTAATGACCTGTAACATTTTCCATAAACCAGTAGTATGCAAGTGGACTGCTGAATAGGTTGTAAACACGTAATGGTCGGTTTACAAGAAGTAACTGCATATATAAACTCGCAAAACTTGAAACTAAAAAACGACGTTCGAAGACAGAAAAATCCTTAGCAATTTTAAAGACGACGATTGCCTCATTTCAATATATCGACTTAATGAAGAAATCATACTCAGAATATGTGAATTGCTTTATTGGTGAGGTAAGAGGTAGAACAAAAGATAAAAAGAAATCCACTATATAATTATATCAAGTTCTAGCGGCAGCGCAATATTACGCCACAGGCAGTCTTCGAGAACGACTTAAATAGTGAATATTCGTCAAAACAAACAAGCAACAACAATAGACTGAATATATTGTCGGAGATCCATCGTTTGAGCTTTTTAAAAATTTTAAGTACATATGTGTACATACTCATTCCACCTTGAATATTGTGTCTGTACATTTACACCTACCCCATCAATTATCAAAGATGTCATGCACGTGTATCTATAAAAACCAATACATTCAAATTCGACAAAAGAAATGAAAAATATGTTTTTACTTTTTAACATAAACATAGCTTAGCTAAGACATTGCTAAGTTTGCTTTATGTTACGGTATAAGACATACTTAAGCAGGACTTATGTAGGTCCTAAGATTCCGCCTAAGTCCTACTAATGACCCTACTTAAGTCAAAATCTTAGCATGCTTTATGTTACGAGCTTCAGCTGTCTAGATGCTGGTGTGCATATCTATAGGGTGGTCCGCGTGGTATTTTGATGATTTTGCGCATAGTTTGCAATTAACAAGAATCGGTTTCCCGCCAAACCAGTTCAGTTTCTTGCTCGCAACAACCGCGCTTTCGAATTTTTTACGAAACCTTAAAAATTATAATTTTTCATAACATTTAGCGCCCGTAAAATTTAGTTAAACTTCGCGCTGCATGTTTCTTTATAGCTTTTAAACCATTTTCCAGCTGAATTATGAAAAACATATTAGACTAAGTAAAAATGTGCACAAACACTGCATACAATGTATTTATTATATCATTCACTCAAAATTCAAAATGTAATGAAAGTATTTTAATGTCTGACTGAACATTTTACTTAAAAGGGCTGATTGGTCATAGCAATTTTAGACCATTTTAATCTCCCTAAGAAAAAGAACTTTATAGAAAGATGGAAGAAAATTATATGAAATTGGTCTTCACTAAATTAAAAATTAATTGGCTAAAATATTTATATGTTAAAATTCAAAGTCCTTACACCTGATTTATAGTTTACTCAATCGCATCCAGGCCAATTCACCCCCCTAAAAACAGAGGTTAACTCTAACAATGTTAATTGGGGTACGAGTAAATGCACTCTAGAAAACAGAACAATGTACTATGATATCATTATATATATATATATATATATATATATATATATATATATATATATATATATATATATATATATATATATATATATATATATATATATATATAAAATATATATATAAAATAAAGTAAATATTATCAAATAAAGTTAATGTCCCATGGAAATGTATATTCCTTAAGGATGAGTATTTTATCATGCAACAGTTTGAAAATCATGTAGGATTCTTAATTTCCTAGATGAACTATTTAATTTCCTATAGGATCAAAAACATTCCTATAAGAGTTTGATTTAGACAGGCATTCTTTCTACAGGAAATTAAGATATTCTTTCTGATTATGAAATCATTTTGAAATTTTGTTTCAATCCTGTCGGAATTCAAATTCCTATAGGAAGTTCTTTTATTTCGGAAGGAAAATCTAAAACTGTTCAAGGAATTTTTTTTCATATATGAAAAGTTTTCCATTGGAATTTATCTCTTAAAGGTAACTATCTTAACTGGCAGGTAAGATACATCATGTATCTAAACTTTTTAACAATGGTCTACAATATGATAATTATATTTGAATTTTTCGAAACATGAACATTAAACGGGTGCAAAATTTGAAAATTTTGAAACCTTGGCAATGCAAGTTAGATTGTAATAAATTTATCCATCTTCGTTAGCCAAGGGTTTACGGTTACTCCGCTCCTCTACAACGAGAGAAGAGGAGTAGGTCGTAAACCCTTGGCTAGCGAAGATGATTAGTATCTAATTATACTAATATTCAAGGGTATCAATTTTCGTGGAGAAAGTGAAAATCACACTTTTAAGGATACGTAAATTCTTGGCCAGTGACCCTATCAATAAAAATTGATAGTCGAATTGATATCATTTGCGACAAAGTTCTTTGTTGCCATGCAGTATATATCGGAAAAAAGCACCGATTGTATTATTTAGCTTTCGCACAGTATCAAAGTTGATGCTCTTTAACATATTAATATGTCCATTTTTAAAAATATGAATGGCATAACTGTGGGACCACTTGTAATTTTGGTTATACAACACTAGTCCATGGGGAAAGAACATGCAATGATGTCTATGTAGCCGAACTAGAGCAGGACATTTTTCTGTAAGTTTCGTTGCCATTGTTACAGAGTTGCCTCCCCAGCTCTTTGGATCATAGGAACGATAACTCTCAATCCATTTTTGGATGAATCTGGAATTTCTGGCAGCAATGATTAACGCACTACCTACCGATCCGTCATGGGCCACTCCCATCGTGCATTCGTTGTTCCTGAACTCATCTAGCGACCGTAAGATGTATTGGTCGGTATCTAAGTATATACCGCCATACTCTGCAAACAAAAATAAGACAGCAAATTCCAAATAATGATAAACGTTTGTGAATTTGTAAACAATTTAAAACTTTACTATTGCATGAATATGAATTTGTGAAAACGTTTCCACTAAAGTCATTTTTATTTTCAAAGTATATGTCCTGTTGTATTATAACATCCACATGGAATTTCAAGGAAAAGCGGAAACATTTCCAAGGTTGATTGAGTTGATAAATAGAAATTAAAAAATTGTTACCCTTATAAAATTGCACAACAAGAATGTCATAAACATTTTAAATTTATAATGTTAGTAAATATTAAAGCCATCTCTCAAGTACTTATTTATGCTGAAAAATGTACATACGTCCAAAGAGAATAGTAATTACCTGCTCAAGTGTTCGCGATTTATTTCTTATCGCTAATCTTTATATATTTCAAAGGGAAGCGAAGGTAAGTACACTTTTTGTTTAATCTTTTTAATAAAAAGCCTTGGTGTTCTTATTTTATATTTTGTAGAGAAATGTACCTCGTCCTATTGAATAAAATTGAATGTACACAAGAAGACAATTGTAAGATTTATATGTTAGATTTATATGTAACATGTAGAAATAATGAAACCTAACGCTTTTAGTTCGAATATACTTGTCCACATATAATACCTTTAAGTATCTGAAGTCGAAAAATGTCCGCCTTGTGTTGTATGAATTTAATTCTTCTCCCTGAGATATGGGTAGGCGTGATAACTTTTACAAGTACAATGTTGGGAACCGTCTGTCGCAGCAAATTCCACCATATTCCAGATGGTAGCATGTCGTGAAAAAACAATATCATGCAGGGATTTTGATACTTATATGCACTCAAGAAACTCACAAAATGCATGAACTCAAAGGACAGGCTCCCAAACCATATGTAGTGAACAATATTTGGCACTGTTAAGTTGTCTTTGCAGTATTTGGCGACAACCCGTTTGAGACAGTTGCTCGGGAATTGAAACACTTGGTCGGGGGAACCGGAACTCAAATGTGTAAGATTCATGTACACGTCATTCTCTGAGCATCCAATATAAGGTCTTTTTCGTTCAGTATTTGATTTCTCCAAAATACTGGTGGATGAGTTTCGAAGGCAATCAACGGTTGATGAAAACGTCCAATCATCACCGCCAATAGGCGTAAAATCTTAATATAAAAAGAACAAGGTTAACGGTTAGCCGATGGCTGTAAAAAATAAAACAAAATACATTGAACAAAACAGTACACATAATTTTTTTTTTTATATTAAAAGATTATTCTCCAGTCTACAAAGTAGTACGTTTGTAGAGCCATTTGAACAACAGCTTGGACTTTCGTTGGGATGCAGCCTTCTAATTTGCTCATCAAACAAAATATCAAAATTTGAGTACCTTTTTCTTATTTGCTAGGCAAAGGTTATTAATATTCAAAGACTGCCAGAATCTAAAATGTTCTTTTTTTCCAAAGATTTGCTATTAATATGTTGTGATAAATGAGCTTTTTCAACTGAAATATTAATGCAACCTTGATGCAGTCATACGAGTGTCAAAAATTATAATGTTGCGTTCAATGTATTCGTATAAATTAACAAATTTCTAGACAGTTAACCATGAAAAAAACCCACCTTCATCAAATTTGAGTTTGACATGTACTGCCAAGTTTAAGCATGAATTAAAACGGCTTCATAATATTCATGTAGATGGATCTACCTTTTACACTGTCAATGAAAATTGACCTTTTCTCGGAGAGGAATAGCTTAGGTATTGATGAGCACGTCAAAATCTATTTATCAATCAATCAATCCGTTTACTACTTACTGGCAAATGGGTCTTCAAAGTTCTCTATAGTAATATTCTTGTGGTTTCTTAGATAGAAGAGTGCCGTTTCAATCTCACAAGACTCTTCTTGAAGAAATTGTGCTGGCAACATTTTCCTTCGGATCACAGACACCAGCTCTCTTCCAAAATTGGTGTTATTCTTTAATTCCTTATTTTGTTCCAAAAAGTAAAATTTAACCAAATTCGGATACGAACTATTAAGATATGCGGCAAATTCCTGTTGTTGTGAAATAGATTTCATCGAGATCTTTACAGTGATCATAAATATTGATCCGATCAGCAAAGATGCGTATGCTCCCCTGAAATACAATGTACACAATTATAATAGCAACTAGATATGAACTCGTTACGAGGAACGAGTAGGTCATCCATTCGAATTTTTTGTAACGTTACGATGAAATGTGTATAAATTTTAGAGTCCAATCAGATTAAGTATAAGACTGCCAAAATCTTTAACAATGCTCAACAAAGTGGGGTATTTTTACATACGGCACATTAAAAACAAAGCTTCCAATCCTCGAAAATCTCTTAAAGGGGCATGGTCACGATTTTGGTCAAATTTTATTTTTCTGTATTATTTACAATGCTTTAGGAATGCAATTCTAATGATCAAATGAGATTAGGACGCCAGTCAAGGAGTTATAAGCAAGGTACAGGGCTCACAATTCTTCGTCATGTAAACAAGGCTCGTGCCCTGTTTTTGTTTACATAGGTTGAATATACCAGTAAAAAAAATTCAAGCTGATTTGTCTATCTTTTTTTCATTTTAAGCATAAATAAACAGTTACTTACGATTAACACATTCATTTGAGGTCTAAAACTGGAATTTTCACTTCAACATTCAAAATGTAAACAAAAGCTTTGTTTACATAGCGAAGAATTGTAAGCTCTGTAACTCGCTTATAACTCAACAAATGACAATCAAATTTTGGTTGCTTATTAAAAATGCCTTAATGAAGCATTGTAAACATTAAAATCGAAAAAATAATTTTTGACCAAAATCGTGACCATGCCCCTTTAATAGGCCATATCTGATTGTGGTAATGATTTTTCAAACAGTTTTTGTTACGATCAACAACTTTGATTCTACATGTATATTGAATTACAAATATCCTCGATCGTTTTCAAGTTATTTGTAATAGACTAAGTTACCCCTTAAGGTCATCGGTTTAAATACAGTAAGTTATTTGCATATAGCATTTCAATGGGACGGACCTTTTCTGTTACCTTGATGTTGGGTCCTACCCCTTAATCAAAATGTAATTAAGATAAACATCAAAACATTGTACAAATATGTATTAACTACTGGTTCTTCCTTGTTTAACTACATGTATTAACATCGGGGTTTTTTCATCAGTCGGGTCTTGATATCAAAGTATTTGCAGGATTTTTTGGTTTTTGCACTTATTTGGAAAAATTTACCGCCATGTTCTATGCAATCCACTTATTACACACGGTTACTTTATTTGATATTCTGTGCGTGTATGCACTGTATGGCGACAAAGTGGTAATTTTGCACCACTCATTCCATTGAAGCTTCACCTTGATTAATTTTATCCGACAAAGTGTAATGAAGTAGTATATTAAGTACACAGTTCTTTGCAGTGCTACATCTTGAGAGAGTTGCTTACTTACAAAGTACACAATTGTATGATTTCCATTTAATTGTAAATTTTGGCAAGGGGGAGGGTTAGAAAACTACAGAGAAATTCAACTTGGGTGTAATACATATGCCTGTTTATACCTTTAGTTATATTCTTTCGTGCTATATATCAACGAATGGATTAAAACAAACTATACAATAAAATTTTGAAAAAATTCATGAAATCAATTTTTTTAAGTTTCACTGCATGAAATCGGCAATGTGAAAAAATCGACACCCACAAATATAGCCCTACATTTGACTTATCAATATATACATATATATATCTATCCTTCTTAAGTGAAAAAAAAATGCCAAAAGTTTGAAACAGTTTACTTAGGAAAAGGATCCTAACATTTTGAAAAATTTTGTATTTATTGATAATTGCTTATGCTATGATAATAACTCAATGGTTAGTTTATAATCATATTGTATGCCTGTATACATAAAAATAGTTAAGTAATGCATATATTCATTCATATTTAGATTATAACGTATTTTAGATACTAATCTTCATGTTAAGACCTAAATGGGAGGGTGTCAGGGATCTGGAAACCCCCTTCCTTAGGGTAAATTAAAGCGTATTAAATTCACATAGTAAAATTATTGAAAATAGGCCTAGGACCCCCCCCCCCCCCCCCCCCTCATAAAATGGATGCGCGTATGAAGCTCTCTACCATAGCTGCATTTCTATGAACAGGTATAAATAATCCCCGGGATTAAACTATTGATGGTTAAATATCCCAGGGTTCAAACGCATCAGATGGGAATGTACAAAGGGTGAATAAAATCAATAAAAATGAATACAAATAATTATTTAGATAGGGAGAACATAGCATTTATTTGTACATAAATGCATGTACGAATGATCTATTTAGAACAGTTTGATGTCGCTAGGATACAGATTTTCAGATTCTTGATTTAATTGGTTAATTAACTAATAGACATTGAGTCTCGATTTTCGAATCTTGTATCTCGTGTTTCGAATATTGTATTTTTCGGATCTTGTATTCTGAATAAGCCTTTCGGGCTCTTGTATGTATAACAATGTATCTGCCAATATTTCCTAGTGTTTTATAAAAGCTCTTACAATTTTATAAAAAGACTTAGAAATGCACGGCATTTTTCTTGTAAACCCTATATTTATATCTAGATGTAAGATGATTTAAATCAAATTTAATGCTCATGCATAATTCATTAATCAATCCTGAAATACATATTTGTTCTTCAATGTTCGGCTAATAAAAATATATATTCAAATTTTGCATCCACTGTGCTTAGATCCAAATAAAGAGGGTTCTATAGTCGTTGCCACTTTTTGACTGTATTAATATCCCATGGAAGAAGAGATCTATATTGAAATATAAGAAAATACCCAAATTTTAAAGGTAAAACTTGTAAATTTTCTTTACTAAATCATAAATTACAGCTAATCAACCCATACCTTAAAATTTTAGGTAGATCTGCTAATGGTTAATTTGTTGACAACCCAGCCTCACTAAGACCAAACAAGGCAACAATGATGATTCTATATTTCTTGTCATATTCATTTATTATTTCTTAATAACAAACCACAGTTACCCATCTAGTTTGTTATGTATATTAATTTATGTATGGTATTGTAATTTACCTTTAAAAAATGTTACAATAACCCTTTTGACAAACATTTTGATTCCTTGTATATATCAGAATAAAATATTTTATTGAATATGTAAATAATATTGGTAGGATTTGTAGCTTCTATATCTTTTGTTTTGGAAAAAAAACTATAAATTTCACCATTGTCTGCACTACTCTTATTGCACTTTAGTTTCATAAAGACTTTCTTCACTTCTCATTCTGTAGGCAGCATGTGATTTTTCTCATAAGATGGTACTGTGTCTTGTAAAACATCATTTACAACACCTGTCTTATTCCTTTTTTTAGAAGTACATGTTGTACTCTTAAGTGCTAAAATATCAATATATATAACAATATTGACACATAGTTTTCCTTTTGTCTAGTCTGGGCATCATTTTACCATGTATTACTATGTGTATCAGGTTTAGTCCTTTAAAAAAGCATCGGTTTATATACTGTTGAAATGTCCAGTATCTTTCTTGTCAACCAAAAGTGCTAATGAAATTTGTGTTTTAAAATACAAAAGGTACATATAATATAACCTTGACAATCCCATCCTTGTCTACCATTTACATGTGTAAACCTGTTGTTTTGTACAAATGGTCAACTTTCAACAAAATAATACATAAGGTTGTTTTTTTACCAACCTTATAATGTTTAAAAAAATGTATTTAATTTGCAATTGGTTATTCTAATTCATAATCAAGTGTAACATTTTCTAGTGATCCACACTATGTTCTAAATAAGAACAGCGTTTATTTGTACTGTATGTTTACTCAACAATGAACACAGTCATCTGAAAGAGAAAAAAACTTTAAACGAGTGCGCACCTACATGTACCTAGGATAGCATGTGTTTAAGACAAAGTAAAAGTTAAGATTAAACGTATTAATCCCGGATTAGTCTGATTACCCTCTTTGTTCCTTTTCGCTTCGCTCAGCCAAACATAAATCAATTACTATTCTAATCAAATTGAAAACACAGATAATGAAGGGGTGGACAACATTAGACATATTTATTGACATTTAAGAAACATAAAACCAGCCCCTTAACTTCTGTTTTCTACCGCAATAGTAGATGGTATCTTTTTTGTTTTAAGCAAGAGCAGTTTCTTCCATGTTCTTGGGTTTTCTTTAGATTAAATATCAATATAAACTTTACCACTTCAAAGCAATAGAAATGTTCCTTTAATCTTCAATTTGAATACAAGGTTTGAGATTGGTAATCAGCTAACTTGTAGAATGATGAAATAGCCCAATTAATGAGATTAACGCCCCTAGAACCGAATTATCACTATCAAGAAAATAGATCCCAACTATAATATAGTTCCATAAATTAATGACCGGGAGTCATTTTTCGACGTAGACTAATGACCGCCAGCCGTACAATGAATAAAGGGGTCATTTTTCACACAAAGAGAAACGATTACCACCCCCCACCTCCCCTCGAGATAATGACCCCTGCTGTAAAAAAGAAAATGTTGTATAAAATCGTTGATAAGTAAAGAAAATTGCATGACACGATTTCACTTTAAAAATTTTATTTTATGTGTATACAGAGTTTCAGTTGTAATTTTATGTGAAAGTAAATAAGTGCTCAGTGCAAGTATAATTCATGACTAATCCAGAGTCTCTCTTTTATCGCCACTTAACAGAATTTCGTTTTACAGTGACTATATTTTAAAAATTAAGAATGTTGTTTTCTCAGGATTTGAGTTCTCAAATTCAGATTGTTATAAAGATCAATGCCTTGAGTAAAATTTGTTCTAAACACAAAAAGTATATTTTAAATGAATTTTTTAGACATGGCATTTGATATTTTCACTGTATTATGGAAAAAGGCTCAAACAAAAATGGACTTATAGCAAAACGGAGGAAATTCGGTATAAATTTTATGTTATTCATTATAACTTGGCATATTTTATGTTGGTTTTATCTCACTTATTCATTAAGTTAATCGTATGGCACGCAGTGCAAAAAAAATGAAAAATGCTTAAAAAAGATAAAAGACACCATATCTTTCTAGGCATGATCCTGATTTTTTATTTTTCCGATTTTAATGTTTACAATGCTTCAGTTAGGCATTTTTATCAGACAATCAAAATCTGTGTGTCATTTGTAGAGTTATGAGCGAGTTACAGAGCTTACAATTATTTGCTATGTAAACAAAGCATTTGTTTACAATTTGAATGTTGAAGTGAGAATTCCAATTTAAAACTATGAATGTGTTAAAAAAAAATTACTGGTATATTAAACCTATGTAAACAAAAACAGGACACGAGTCTTGTTTACATAACAAAGAATTGTAAGCTCTGTATCTTGCTCCTAACTTAAAGAACGACTCTCAAATTTCATTTGATCATTTGAAATGCATTCCTAAATCATTGTAAATAATAAAAAAGAAAAAGAAAAATAGACACGATGGACAGGATTATGAACAATTTTTTTTTAATAAATAAAATGATTTTGAATGAATCACCATAATTTGAAAGTTAGAATTTAAGTTATAAGGGAGATACAGAGGTAAGAACTCATTGTTATGTAAACAAAGCCGGAGTCTAATATTTTTTTTACAAATAATGTAAAGTATGGAATTACCATTTCTTTGGCATAATAACTCGTGGGAAACAAGGCAAACCTATTCAGTGTTTTTATTAAATATATTATCAATAGAAGAAGCAACGTTTGATTGAAACTTAAACAATAAAACACATATTTAAACAATAACAAAGCTCGAGCTTTGTTTACAAAACAAAGAATTCCAAACTCCGTATCTTGCTTATAACTCACTATCTGACTCTTAAATTTTGACAAAGCATTAAAGATACCCATATTATTCATTTTAAACATTTAAAATGGAAAAATAAAATTTAGAATTTTGGGCTCAAATCGTGTTTAAATTTTTATCATTGACCTCATATAAATTTTATGCCAACAGAAATAAGGTCAATATTAAGTTATTAAATCTTCTTTTGTATTATCATCATTCAATTTTTTGTTAAATTTAATAAAAATGGTAAGAGATTTGAAAACGGATAGCTGAAAATTCGGACTGGAATATATTTTTAAATAGTTAATGAAATCTTAATGCTTTGTATCTATTTAGTGCCACCACCATTCATATATTCATAAACTGTGTTTCGATTTTAAAAGATTTAAATTATTTGTAATATTTTCACATTTATTAAAATCTCAATCGGATAAAATTATAAGGGATTTTTCTTAATTTTCAAAAAATATTTAATGACCATTAACTCAAAAGGAAAAATAACACTTTAACCAAAGGTCTATATTTAACATACAATACAAAGTGTAGATGGTTTTTCATTATCATCAGTGGACTTTTTTTTATTCTGAATCAACGTCATCCTTAATAAATGATTTATAATTTCGTGTTAGTTTCTATTTACTTAAATAAAAATACAATATTGTAGAGACTACAGTACATATAAATGATATATATGAGAGGGTCATACTTATCTGTCCCAAATATTTATGCAGCACAATTGGACGATTTTTAATTTTAAAAAGTACACAATCCATTCCTGTGAAAAACGTACAACTAAAAAAATGAAAGGGAAAATATCTTAGGTAATTTCATTCACATATTTTTATTTACTGTTAAATCTAAGGAGAACAAGTAAGTTGTTAGAAATTGTTTCTGATCCTTTTGAGCAATCAGTAAAATATGGTCAAAACAAACTCGAGAAATTCAGATTTCTGATTTCTTCTGGAGATTTATACTGGGGAATGTTGACATACTTTCTCCATTCGGAAGTTACTCGGAATACCTTGCACAATTTTTCAGCGTTATAATCCGGGTCTGTTGCAATACAAAATCCCCGTAAACATCACATTTTTCAGTCGTGTGTTGAAACCTGATGAGCTAGAGGAAGCGTTTCTAAGAAGAAATCTTTTTTTTTTCATTCTTTTAAATGAACATCGTTTGAACCCTGAGGTATTTATAAATATCGAGTAATTTGAGAAAAATATGATGTCGAGTATATCTTGAGATAGAGTATAGTCTACAATGGTCACTTTTGTTTGCTTACAACGTGCTCATTCATATGAAAATGACATTTCTTTTTAGGCAAAAGTGTTATTTTTCAAAATAAAATTATGACCGAGAGTCTTTACGTAGAAAAATTACCGCGGGTTATTTTTCTAGGGGGTTTATTATTTGCTTTACACCTGGTTCGAAATCAGTCACTACAAACCCCATCAATACAATTTCATAAAAGCCAAACAGAAATTAGCTAGCGTTACAACGTCTCGTTTTATAGACGAGACCTTTTGAAACATTTTTCTTTTAATATCGGAAAACATCTGTCCTTTCTTTTTTATTTAAATACAACGCGTTTACTTGTATATAGATAGCAAGCAAATATATATGAGTAATATATGAATTATGATTTTCAAAAAAAAATCACAACTAATTTTGTGGATCAACTCAACAAAAGTCTTTCTTCCCTCTCAAAACAATCGTTTAGATTTAACCAGCATTCTAATTAACAGAATAACATCATAGATGTGAAGGTCATCTACAAAGTCGTTATTATTTCGGGACATTTTTAGCAGTTGTTAACATTCCAGAACAGAACTGATAAATATACGCTTTTAAGGAAGTCTATTTTTGTGGTTAGATAGTCCAGCTGCAGCTTCGTAAGCTCTTAAAACCACGTATAAGTTAAACAAATTTTAACCGATGAAGGCAATATTCAAGCAAGTTTGTTTTATAATTTTTTGTGTCATTATGACAATGATTAAAGTTAGTGTGCGTGCGTGCGTATGTGCGTGCATGCGAAATAAACAACAGAATAATTCGAAAGTTTTATCTCTCAGATATGGTATTATTAATACCGAGTTCATGAGCGGAAAAAGCAATGTTTAATGTTAAATGTAATAATGTTACGTATTTTTCGATTTGAGGTTGTTGATCTTTTGTTTTGTTTTTTTAGTAATAATTTTTCTTTAAAAGATTTTTAAAATTCATAGTGTTATTTTTCAGTAATTTATAAAAGATTTTCACGATTGCTAAAAAATTCAAAAAATTTCAAAATATACATGGTGTTCAGTACTTACGAATATTATTTCCTGATTATTCTTTATACATAAAAATGCAGAACACGTTGTTCATTGGTTAATTGAATCTTATCAACTTTATCTAAAATATATAGAGGTTTTATTATCCAAAATAATTGACATTTTTACCAAAACATATCCGTTGTGAAATACACATTTTCAAGATAATGCATAATATAGTTTTAAGTATTATATAATTTTGTGAAGTTATTTATATGAAATTGCAAGGAACAAAACTTATAACAAACAATCAAAGTACTGCTAGCACTGGAAAGCGGCTAATTAGCTTGTTTAAAACACATGTATTTGCATTAAAATTTTATGCTGAAAAAATAACGTTTTGGATCCTTCCATTCCTGAAATAATAGTGTAAATGTGAACTTTTGTGTCATTTGTTTAAAAAAAAAGTGTACAATTACATTTGATAACGATCGACTGTACATTACGTGTAAATTGCATGTACTGCATTTTTTTTTCTCTGGTTCTACTAGAAAACACTAGGCACAGAGTATTTAAGTAAATATTTAGACTTACATTTTTGTAAACAGTATATTAATACAAGTCCCCATATACTAGGAAACAAGTTGTTGTCCTTTAAAGAAGGACTGTAGTCCTTTAAAGAAGGACTGTAATACATGGACCATATGCATTGTCTCTCACAGAAATATGAAAGCCTTAAGGTTATACAAGATTTCAACGACTTAAATATAAACCCCCGCTTTTATATTATGACAATTACAGGGGAGACCTCTAATGTTGTATCACGTACATGTATATCTCTGACCCTTTTACCTAAGAAGTTAAAGGGTCGATACCTTTAACATAATTATGAATTATATTAGTAAAGAATACATGTATAGGATTAGGCATTTGGCGAATTTCACTATTAGCACACACATTACATGTACGCATTGCTTGACTTTGTTACATGTAACTATGCAGTAACAGTCAAATATTTATCAATCATATTTTGCTTTATATGCGTAAAATTGTATTCGGAAGTACATTAGACTTGCCCAAAAGAAAAGATAAGGTATTTTAGAAAACAACAAAACATCACGATTTATGCTAAATATGTGGAAGAAAATATATTTCTTAAAAGGAATACCTCGCTTTTGTTTTGTTTACTGACACCTTTATTATCTCAGAGCCTTGAAACTTTAACTTGTGTTTATGGCATGAATCTCGATTCTTGTCTTACCCTGGTTCCCTGACCTTCTCATAATTCCGCACAGGAAACAGCCTAGCTCATGTGCATGCTGAATTTTCCCCCATCGCATCCGGTGATACCTCGCTTATATATTTTTTGCGTGAAACTCAGGGACAACGCATTTATAAATTAAAATCATATGATTTTATACATATATCAGAAAATCAAATTACTGATAGTATTGAAAAGCTCTAACCTAGCTTGGTTCTAAAGGGAATTTACTTTGTAGAAGCTTAGTAAAAAAGAATCGATTAGATTTTTCTATATTTCAACTTCTGTTTAGGCACTATATTTTCTTATCACTTCGTGACAGCCCCTGCAATGATGTACGTAAGCAACCTGGACCTTAGATTCACAAAAGCCCGTGCAACTATGTGCGTTAACCCCTGATACTGGTTCCCATACAAGTTTAAATGATGTATATTTCTTCTCATATGGGCGGTTATTTGATAAACCGGAAGTACAAGTCTAACGGCAATGAAGCCCTTAACTATGCTTAGCGCTTTAAAAATGCGCATGTAGCTACATAGGAAAATTTCAAGGACTCTGAGATTATAACTGGTAATTTGAGTACAATAAATATATTAACCTTTAAAGAATATTTATTAAAGTTGTTTATATATGCTTGCGGTTTTGTTAGATTTAGACATCCGGTAACTTCTTTTTTTTCAACATCTTCCAAAAGGATAAGTAAAATATTTTCTACTGAAAAAGGTGCTACTGGTCTGAAAAAGCTTTATTTATTGAAACAATGACTTTAATAACATATTTATTTGGAAATTATGTTATTTCTGGTATGGGAACCTACAATTGCTTGACATTTCCAGATTTCTTGATCTCGAGATTGTACACTGACCTTATTTTTAAATTAAATTATTATGAGACATATCAAAACTTGGTCTAAAAAAATAATTTAGAAACAATAATAGAATGTCACTATGATAAGCAATGAGGAAATGTCACTTGATTAAGGATACACACGCAAATAGCCTGCCAATTCAACCAGTTCAAAGTATATGACCATTACGCATAGTTTTACAGATTTTAACAACAATTTTTTAAAAGATTGAGATACTTGTGTTAGTGACCTTTTTCCAACTCATCAAATTTTACAATGATTTATATAATTTTAATGTACTAGTCTATCATTAGATATATAGGGGCTTTTTTATTAAGGAGAGAGAGAATGAGAGAATCTCAAAAGGTTGAGATAGATAGATAGATAGATAGATAGATAGATAGATAGATAGATAGATAGATAGATAGATAGATAGATAGATAGATAGATAAATATGTTTATTTGGTAATATTTGATAGATAGATAGATAGATAGATAGATAGATAGATAGATAGATAGATAGATAGATAGATAGATAGATAGATAGATAGATAGATAGATAGATATGTTTATTTGGTAATATTTGCTATTATTTCTACACACCCTTCTAGTGATGGCAATTTCATGCAATTATGGCTTAAATATTTATTGGTAAATTTATCAATGCCAACCCTGGAAAGACCTTGTAGTATTCAGCATCCAACAAGTGATCCTGTGCACCCATGGTTAGGGGGTTTATCGGACATCAAAATGATATCCATACACTGAGTTTTATACCGGCAATATGCTAAAACCAAGGACTACTCTTTCAAACGAATGATTCATCTTTACCAATAGAGACCCTTTTGTCATTACATACACTTGTGTGGAAATAATTACATAACTTGCACATCAGTAGAGAAAATGTAGAAAATAAAATCTAAATAAAAAATACAGAGTGAACATGGAAGTCGGAAAATGCAAATGTATCGCGCTATTTGCATCTTGTGGTTGGTCAATATGTGTGCTTGTCTGTTAGTCAGAAGAAAACACATGATGAATGAAAAAGTATATACTAAAGGACAAGTGCACTTATAGGCCCCGGTATTAAATGAAAAAAATGAAGATTTAAATTAAGCATAATTTTTTATCTCACATCATCTATTGATATATAAACTAAAAAAATCAACAAGTTTTAGCTCTGATTTTTATGAACATTAAAAGCACGAAGCTTTACAAGTTATTAGTGGTCAGCCAACATTCGTAATTTTGTATAGTAAATCGAGGACGGACATTCATTTCAAAGCCTTTGTTAACTGTCAGCCTAACCGTGTACAAACTTGAAGAAAAGAGAGAACTTCCGTTTATACAACAGTAGACTGGTACTTAAAAAATGAAATATGTATGTGAATTTCAAGGGTTTTCCGATAGCAAGCGAGAGATAGTTAACCATTATGGTAGTATGCAACACCAAAGTTTTATTTGATTTTTCTCCAGACATAAAATAACGCATAAAGTATAATTTAGCAAACGCGCAAATCGATCCACCAACTGATTTAAATAGACACAATTCAAATAAGTTCAGTATGTTTTTTCCGGATTTAGATTATCTACTTATACTACTATATTAAAATAATAGACTCGAATTTTTTAGCTTTCATACCGATAAATAGGAAGAGTACTGTCTTTTGTTTTATATATTTTAAACATAATTGGTACTTGAAGATTACTAATTTGATTTTATTTTTTCTCAATCAAGCTTAATTAAATAATAATCAACGAAAATTTCTCAAAAAATTCCGGAAATCATCTGATTTTTTTGAATTTTACAATCTTGCGCATGCGCATTACATTCACGCTAAATCACGGGAGGCTCTTTATTTTATATTTCCACAATAACACATTTGCATGGATAAACTTGGAAACGATAAAACAAATGTGTGCTAATTTTTAATTGGAATTTTTTTTTCTGTTCATCAAAGAAAATACGGGAGATAACTCTAAGACAGTGCATTTACTATAAAAATTCCCGAGAGTTTCGAATGTCAACATGGTACATGGATACATAAAAAAACGTTGTTGAAATTCGTGAATTCTGCAATTATAGAATTAAACTTTTCAAAGAAAGGTATATACAGCTTCAAAATGGATTGTTGTGAACAATTTGACTGCTATTTTCAATGCAACTTTATTGATTTTCTCCAAAATCGTTTTGGAGCGATTCTGCAATTTTCTGCTACATGGGAGGCATTTTAACTGTAATGAAAGCATTTTCCGAGACACAGTTAGATAATTCCAACTCAGCAGAGTGTAGTGAAATTAATAGCATTATTGTACGCTTGAAGTTTGGTTATGCAAATGTCAACAATAAACGGTGTTTCGATGTATCTATTTTGTAAATGCCCGATATCATATGCAATGTCAACCCGTGCACGCACGGGTCAAAGTCTAGTAGGCATTAAAAAATCCTCCATTGTTTAAAATATATGCTTTTTTGTGAGGTTAAGCGTTCACATAATTCAGAAGTATCCATCAGTGCTTAAATATTACGGGAAAAAGCTATTTATTGATACTTTCTACATAAAAACGGCACTGAAAAGGGGCCCATTCTCTATAGCTAAAGTTCTTTCATAACGTGTTATATATCAATGCAGAAAAAGATTATGAACAAGTTCGCAATTTTTTTTAAAAACTTCATACCAACCCTTATTTATTAGCGTACGTAGGACAAGTCCGAGTTCGATGTCACTCTACCTTGGAAATGTCTATCAAATGCGGAAGAATTTTCAAAACTGTATTGCTGTAAGAACGTTTATGTCATTCCTTTTCACCAATACAAGAATCAAAGTATAGGTTTTTTTTTAAGAGTTAAGATATTAAAAAATTTGTTAAATTACCTTAATTTAGAAACTTTCCTCATGGTCTGTCAGTTCATAATGAGAAATAAAAACTAAATCCTGTAATCACAACACAAACATCTTCCTCGAATAAGTATCAAGTTATTTTGGGGAGTGACACTTCAGTGATGCAGTGCATGTAGTTCATTTAGACAATGTGCATTGTGACTTACTCCTTCCATATTTCCCGTCATGCCTTCTTTCGATGTTGGGCCGCCATTTGACAAATATGCCCATGTACATTTAAAATCATCCTTACCATTGATCATCTTGTGTATGTGATCATGAAGAGCTATTTTTTCTCAGTTCTGCACATGTGGTGTAATAGTTTGTAAATTCAACATGCATTTCTTATTATGAGCGTTGCGCTTTTACTTCTTTCCCCTTCTGTGTTTTTTTTTTTCGATTTATTTATAAATGTACATCTGTTTTGCTTGTCCTACAAAAGTACTTATTACTATTTTGTTGTAGTTTGTCAATTGACATCTCCATGCATTAGTCAGAAGTGGATGCTGATGAAGAAGATGATGATGACTTAAAAATCTGATCTACAAAATCATGAATTCAGTTTTCCTTTCACATTTCAGGTCTGTGGGGGTAAAGAAGATAATTTTTAAACATTATATGCATTAACACCTAAACATCCATTTTGTCACTGTTTTTTTTCCAATGATAAAAATACAGAAGATAACGTTTGAACATTCTATGCATTACATTGTAACACTATACACTATACATCCATTTTGGCCCTGTCCTAGAGTCAAAACCCATATTCCAGGGGACATGAAATTAAAAATTTTAGTAGAGGACTTCCTAGTAAACATAATAATGACGTCAGTTTTTCATGCAGATGTGTGGGAATAATGAAGAGAATTTAAAAACATTATATGCATTAACACTACATTGCCATATTGCCCCCCCCCCCCATGTCCTGAACCTCTGACCCAGGGGCCATGAATTTCACAATTTAGGTGGAGGAGTTAGTGGATATCTAGCCATGTTTTCAGTTTTTGCCCACATGTTTGGAGGTAAAGAATATTTTTAAAGATTTTTACTATATGGCCATATTGGCCCCACCCTAGAGCCTGAACCCTTGACCCAGGGGCCATGAATTTCACAATTTTGTTAGAGGGCTTCATGGACATCATAATCATGCATTTAGTTTTTAACAAATATATATAAAGGAGTAGAAAATAAGTTTTTCTAAGATTTAATACATTTTTATTACATGGCCATATTAACCCCACCCTAGAGCCAGAACCTCTGACCCAGGGGCCATGAATTTCACAATTTTGGTAGAGGGCTTCATGGACATCATAATCATGCATTTAATTTATAACAAATATATATGGGAGTAGAAAGAAGATTTTCTAAGATTTGATATATTTTTACTATATGGCCATATTGGCCCCATTCTAGAGCCAGAACCCCTGACCCAGGGGGCATGGATTTCACAATTTTAGAAGAGGGCTTCATGGACATCATAACCATGCAATCAGTTTTTTCCTCACTTGTGTTATAGTAGAGAAGAAGATTTTTGAAATTTTGGCTTTTTCTTGCATATTTGGCCCCACTTGTGATGCCCCGGTAGTGAATTTTACAATTAAGATTCCTCTTACTAAAGAAATGCCTCACACCAAAATTGTAACAACTGGACTTGTAGTTTTAAAGAAGAAGTTAAAAATATTAAATTGTTAACGCACGACGACAGACGAAAACGGATAGCAATAGGTCACCTGAGTTTACTCAGGTGACCTTAAAGTTGAGGCGTCAAGCAAGCATTGTATGATTTTTGGCTTTATTCATGTGGTTTTATGGAGATTCTTTGAAAAAACAATTATTCAGTACAATCTTACTGGTAAAAGTGTAATGCATCTCTCTTTTATACAGCACACCTTCTCAACATCTATGGACATTTCCCTGCATTTTTCACACACACACCAGTCTCCAGGCTGCGGATGATACCCTCCTTGTTGAGGTGCTGGCCTTAAGATGTCGTTGACAAGGCCCGGATGCTTCTCAGCCATCTTAAGGCAAAGTTGTCGCAACTCTTCCAATCCCATCTTGGCAGTATCATCCTACAACTCAACATTGGATGAAAAGATCAACTTACCATGTGCCAAGCAACACAATTCAACATTAAATAGTGCATTGCATATGCTCAAATTTTGACATAAAAACGTTCAATTAATCTTAAAAAATAAGTGAGTGAATTATTCTAAACAGACTTTGGATTACTATTGCTTAACTTAATCAACTTTTATTTTGAAGTAAAGTTCTTACTTGTAGAACATATGTCCGTCTGTTGATTGCTTTTAATGCTCTTGTGTCTCGATTTGGTCCTTGGCCACGGCCTCCTCTTGATCTGCCTCTTCCTGGTCCTCTGGTTCCTCTCACACCTCTGACTCCTCCTCTCACACCCCTTCTTCTTCCTCTCCCTCTCCCTCTTCCCCTTGACTCCTCCGATCTTACATTCTCCTCATCACTACTCTCGGCTATGCTTGTATTAGTACTTTCCTTTTGCCAGTGAAAAACAGTGATAAATTACTCTGTTATTTCATACTATATTCCAAGGAAAGGTCGATAATTAACGAGGTGAAATGTTTATGAGTTACTTTATACAATAGGTTTACTCTGTCCCAAGTTCTGATTCAACCACTTTTTGATCATTATCTCGATTATTATAAATACATTTGTGCCCGAACTACGTTTATGTACTAGAACAAAAGCAGTCCAGATTATCTGTTTTGAGAGGCCCCCTCTACCACTTCATGTTTCAATACGCAACCCAAAAAACATAGTCATCGGGGATTTTGCTTTGCAAACAAATGAAAATTACCCAAATGATTACGTTAAAAAATTGTGCGAGGTGTTATGAATATTTTCGAACGGAGAAAAAGATGTAAACATTACCCATTATAAATCTCCGTAAGAAAAAAAAACTACCTTTCTGATCTCCATTCAGTGGAATGTAAAATATAATTGTAATTGTAAGAATTTGCTGTGCAAATGAGTGATTTTTCAATAAATTAAAAATGTTTGTAACTCAGATGTAATGAAATGATAGAAAAGCGCTCGTAAATTTTATCCTATTAGACGAAAATTTGCAACACTAGAACTATTTTTTTGATTTTTGTTTATTTTGTATTTCCACATATCAAGAAAATAGTTTAGTTTTCATATGGTCTAGTTAAATAAAATGACATATAAACCAACCCAAAAAATCTAAAGAAAAAAAACTTAAATCTTGATGAACTCTGCAAAATCCACGCAGGTTTATAGAGTGCATGATATACGAACAGGAAGGACTCTTCACAAAGCATAATATTTGTGAGAATTTTAGTGTTTCGGTAGAGTTACTTATTTGGGGAAAATGCATAATTTCTTCAAAAATCTACTCTAGGGAAGTGAATAAAGTCAAGGAAGTCTCAACATGTTTCTAAAAATACAGATGGCTCTATTGATATCTCATATTATAATACATGTAGTAAAAATGAATTAAATTCACAAAATTCTTTTTTTTTCTACACCATGCCATCTAGCAGGCACGCTGTTTACACGGATTGAAGCACAAGTGTTGTTGACCTTTGACGGCGGAGTGGGGCCTCTATTGCTTAAATTCTACTAGTACGAAACAACTTTATACAATTTTCAAAAATGGTTTCTTTCACGCAAACCCTTCACTTTCTTTTTTTTTTTTTTAGACTTTTCTAACATCTCTAAAAAGAAATAAGAAGATATAAAAAATAAAAAATAAATAAATCAATCAAACTTTTAAATGATTAATTTGATAAAATTTTCGTTTATCTATGCTGCACTGTATATATGCATCTCATGTTTATATCAAGAATAAAACATGACAATCTCATTTCACTTAAAACTTTACGACTTGTTGACCTAAAAACTGATGAATGAAGAAAATAAATCAATGTTTTAATTTTTCTTTTCCTTTATTACGAGTAATCGACTTAGAAAATGTTAGTCGATGATCGATATGACCTAGCATAGTTGAGTACCTGAGTAATCGTTGACATCCCTTATCATAATGCATTCTATCAATGCATCTCTTGAAAAGGGCGTACGCACGTCCTCTAGATGTAATAAACATTTTCAGCGTTGAGCGACATCGAACTCGGACTACGTACGCTAATAAATAAGGGGTCGCATCAAGTTTAAAATATATTTGCAATCTTGTACATAATCTGTTTCTGCATTGATATATAACATGTTATGAAATTTAGTATATACTGTTTACATTTATCATTTCTTTTCTTCTGCATGACAGACAAGCACACATATTGGCCAACCACCATATGCCAATTGCATAGTACAGTTTCATTTTACGACTTCCATGTTCACTCTGTATTTATTTTTAGACTTCATTTTCTACTTTTTCTCTATTTAAGTGGAAGTCCTCTGATAATTACCACAAGAGTGTATGCAGTGACAAAAGGGTTGATTAAAATCTTGTCTACTAAGATGAATCATTCATTTTGAAAGATCTGTCCTTGGTTTTGGCTTAGTGCCGGTATAAAACTCCAGGGGCCCGTTTCTCAAAAAGGCCTACGTCCAGGTGTAAGCTTAGTCCGGACTAAATCAGGGACTAAACCTCAAAACCAGACTAAGTTGCGTTTCACAAAAAGGCGTAAACTTAGTCGGGACTAAATTTGGGTTTAAATCTACGCCTGCTAATGGGTAGGCGTAAGTCCTTAGTCTGTGCACAAAAATGGCGAGTGTTTTGTTTCTAAGGCAAAATATACAGATAATTTTATTTTTTGGTTTGTTTTATGTGTTATTTGTACATGTACGTATAACTTTATAAAATACCTATTGTTCGATAACTGTCTCTATTTCTAAATAAATTAAGATTAAATCAATTTGATAAATAATGGGCTCACCTTATTAAACGTATGTAATATACATTACTACTCGTAATGAAATTTACCTAAAGTGTGAAGAATGGGTATACCCCAATAAATGATATAAACACAATTATTAAAAAAATGCTTTATTTCTAAATTAAACATTTATTCCCCAAGAAGATAGATGTATATAAGTACGAATAGATTATTGATTTTTTTATCAATTCTCAGTAAGCATGAACTAGAATTTAATGTTTCTAATCAAATATGAACCTGTGAAACGAAACTGATTTCAAAATTATGAATAGGAGCAACTCAAAACGTTTACATTTGTAATTTGTCCTGGTGTGTGGTTGTTTGTTCTTTACATATACATGTATTACTGAAAACTTTACAACACGTATGCATTATCATTTTCATTTTTTTTTTGCTCCTAGTATCTTTACAAAACCGTATGAAAGCTACATGTATTTTGGAATGTTTATGAACTCGCATTTGGATACAATCAATTTTTGTTTGTTAAAATATTACTTGAAAATATGTTGAAGAAGCGTGCAGAGTGTGCATCAACTTTAGATCTGTTGACAAGCGTTTGTCAAGGTTATCGATTATTATAAAATTTCACATGCACACCTTGAATTTTTGGAAATCAAATTCATTAATCTTATTAATTCTAGGATGAAGTGATCAATTGCGTTCATATTTAACATCGATGGTAATTCTTTTTTAAAAAAGTATGGGGCACATGTAATATCAATGATCTCCGTGCATACTCATATGCATTGTTTATTTGTACTCATTTAATTGAATTGATCGTTAATTACTTGAATTCATGATAGTTTTGTTTCATCACATTTAAGATGTACGTATATCAAGGGATTTTTCTTTATTTCGAAGTTGTCGACTTGCAATACAAAAGCGTTGTTTTAGCAGTTTTACAACAGTGTGCATTATTTACAAATTTAACTAGCTTGCATTTGTCATACTTATTATATAAACAATTGTATACACCCCCATAAAAGGTTTTTACAAGTTTAATGGAAAAGGCGTCTAAAAAAATCCCCTATCCCCTTCCGGATAAGACATTTTGCATTTTCCATTAAACTTGTAAAAACCTTTTATTTATAAAACTTTCTTTAAAAAGGAAGAAAGTAAAACTCACATGCACTTGTTAAAATCGCAAAGATGCAAAATGTCTTATTCGGAAGGGGATAGGGGAATTTTTAGATGCCTTTTCCATTAAACTTGTAAAAACCTTTTATTTATAAACCTTTCTTTAAATAGGAAGGGTGTTCTTAGATAACTGCTTCTATATCTTTATTTTAATCAAGATACTGTATACAGGGTTATATTTCCGTCCTTCTACACTTGCAAACAGTTTCACTCGGTCGTGACTTCGCCAAGTCTTCTTAATTGTTGATATTAATATCTTTCAAAACTATTATCATTTGAATCGCAGAAAATCAAAAATCGTTTCCATGTCATTGTCTACATTCTTTCAATATTGGAACAGAAGATGGACAAGGTTCATGTAATATTATTTATACAGTAGATATTTTCGATTTCAGTTGGTTGCTGTTATACTCATGGTCATATTATTTTCTATAAATAATATAGTGAATTGATAAAAAAGAATCAAGCCTTATCCCAGCATCTGAAAATGTCTAAAGATCTACAGTGTCTATGAAGCATACTTCTCTTTCTGCAGACGTATTGGGGCATACTCATGCACTTTCAGTGGTAAGGTATAACATGCGTACTTTCGGGTACTGCATGTACTATGAATTGGAAAATTGATCCACCACATATAATCATAGCCTCAAAGCAAAACAAAA
This sequence comes from Magallana angulata, assembly GCF_025612915.1. NCBI lineage: Eukaryota > Metazoa > Mollusca > Bivalvia > Ostreida > Ostreidae > Magallana > Magallana angulata. The sequence goes on along the minus strand of NC_069117.1, from coordinate 29,164,933 downwards.
TACGATATGCGCATGCTTAGTACTCAGCGGAGATGTCTAAGACTTTCGACATTTAAACCCTAACTTACGCCTCTTTCAGAAACGCAACTTAGACCCGACTAAATATTGGCGTAACTTTGTTAGTCGGACTAACTTCAGCCCAGATTTACGCCTTTTTCAGAAACGGGCCCCTGGGGCCCGTTTCTCAAAAAGAGGTAAATCTGGGCCTAAGCATGTACGCATGTTATACCTTACCACTGAAAGTGCATAGTTCAAGCTGTTCATGACATTTTATATTAATAAAAGTAGAACAAATGCCTATAGATACTTTTCTTAACATAATGAAATTTTAGAGAAAAACAGTTGATTTGAAAGCGGCATATATAAGAGGTTTCAGAAACCAAATATGTGACAATTAAATGCATTGTAGATGATATTGAGGCACAATCTTACATATTAATTGAACGAAACAAAACATAGAAATTAACTTCAATGTTCGTGTAAACTTCAAATATTTATAGAATACAGGGACAAGGTACAGTGGATATGCCCCAGTACGTCTGCAGAATGAGATTCTGAAGTATGCTTCATAGACACCGTAGATTTTTAGACATTTTCAGATGCTGGGATAAGGCTTGATTATCTTTTACCAATTCACTATATTATTTATAGAAAATAATATGACCATGAATATAACAGCAACCAACTGAAATCGAAAATATCTACTGTATAAATAATATTACATGAACCTTGTCCATCCTCTGTTCCAATATTAAAAGAAAGTAGACAATGACATGGAAACGATTCTTGATTTTCTGCGATTCAAATGATAATAGTTTTGAAAGATATTAATAGTCAACAGTTAACAAAACAGGAATTATCAACATTTGAGGCCGGGGTCTCCCCAACTCCCTTTCCTGTTTTTGGTTTAATCGATCGATTGTTGTTTAAATTTGGGTTTTTTTCGGGGGGGGGGGGGGTGAAAGTAATGTATACCATAAACAGGGAATCATTTGCCCTGTTTAATTTTCAATCATTTCACCCTCGTTGTCAGCGGGCGAGTTTATGTTGATTTTCAATATCTAATATTAAGTAACTTAAGTATCAGCTGTGACTGGGCGATGTCACGACAGAGTGAAACTGTTTGCAGTGTAGAAGGACGGAAATTACACGGGACCAAAATAACCCTGTATACAATATCTTGATTAAAATAAAGATATAAAAGCAGTTATCTAAGAACACCCTTCCTGTTTAAAGAAAGTTTTATAAATAAAAGGTTTTTACAAGTTTAATGGAAAAGGCATACAAAAATCCCCTATCCCCTTCCGTATAAGACATTTTGCATCTTTGCGGTTTTAACAATCGCATGTGAGTTATACTTTTTTCTTTATCTGCTTTGGGTTATATGGGTGGGGGTGTATACAATTGTTTATATAATAAGTATGACAAATGCAGGCTAGTTTAATTTGTAAATAATGCACACTGTTGTAAAACTGCTAAAACAACGCTTTTGTATTGCAAGTCGACAACTTCGAAATAAAGAAAAATCCCTTGATATACGTACATCTTAAATATGATGAAACAAAACTATCATAAATTCAAGTAATTAAAGATCAATTCAGTTAAATGAGTACAAATAAACAATGTATATGAATATGCACGAAGATCATCGATAGTACTAGTACATGTGCCCCATACCTATTTTAAAAGAGTTACCCCGGCCACAAATGTTGTTAAATATGAACGCAATTGATTACTTCTTCCTAGAATTAATAAGATTAATGAATTTGATTTCCAAAAATTCAAGGTGTGCATGTGAAATTTTATAATATTCGATAACCTTGACAAACGCTTGTAAACAGATCTAAAATTGATGCACACTCTGCACGCTTCTAAAACATATTTTTAAGCAATATTTTAACAAACAAAAATTGATTGTATCTAAATGCGAGTTCATTATGATAAACATTCCAAAATACATGTAGCTTTCATACGGTTTTGTAAAGATACTAGGGGTAAAAAAATGAAAATGAGAATGCATACGTGTTGTAAAGTTTTCAGTAATACATGTATAGGTAAAGAACAAACAACCACACACAAGGAGAAATTACAAATGTAAACGTTTTGTGTTGCTCCTATTCATAATTTTGAAATCAGTTTCGTTTCACAGGTTCATATTTGATTAGAAACATTAAATTCTAGTTCATGCTTACTGAGTATTGATTAAAAAAATCAATAATCTATTCGTACTTATATACATGTACATCTATCTTGTTGGGGAATACATATTTAATTTAAAAATCAAGCATCTTTTTAATTATTGTGTTTATATCATTTATCGGGGTATACCAATTCTTCACACTTTAGGTAAATTTCATTACGAGTAGTAATGTATATAACATACTTTTAATAAGGTGAGCCCATTATTTATCAAATTGATTTAATCTTAATTTATTTAGAAATAGAAACAGTTATCGAACAATAGGTATTTTTTAAAGTTATACGTACATGTACAAGTATTTAAATGAATGTGAATATTTTCTTTAATGACACATAAAACAAACCAAAATATAAAATTCTCTGTATGTTTTGCCTTAGAAACAAAACACTCGCCATTTTTGTGCACAGCCTAAGGACCTACGCCCACCCATTAGCAGGCGTAGATTTAAACCCAAATTTAGTCCCGACTAAGTTTCCGCCTTTTTGTGAAACGCAGCTTAGTCTGGTTTTGAGGTTTAGTCCCTGATTTAGTCCGGACTAAGCTTACGCCTGGACGTAGGCCTTTTTGAGAAACGGGCCCCAGGGGCCCGTTTCTCAAAGAGGCGTAAATCTGGGCCTAAGTTAGTCCGACTAACGAACTTACGCCAATATTTAGTCGGGTCTAAGTTGTGTTTCTGAAAGAGGCGTAAGTTAGGGTTTAAATTTAGAAGAACTTAGACATCTCCGCTGAGTACTAAGCATGCGCATATCCTATTTTGTTTTGCTTTGAGGCTATGATTATATGTGGTGGATCAATTGTCCAATTCATATATTATATAGTACATGTCCCGAAAGTACGCATGCTTTTCTATACCACTGTGCATAGTTCAAGTCGCTCATAACAGTGTGTATTTATGAAAGTAGAACAAATGCCTATACACTTCTTAACATAATGAAATTTTAGAGAAAACAGTTGATATGAAAAAGGCATATATAAGAGGATTCAGAAACCAAATATATGATTCAATGCATTGTAGATGATGTTGAGGCACAATCGTACATATTAATTGAACGAAACAATACATAGAAATTAACTCCAATGTTCGTGTAAACTTCAAATATTTATAGAATACAGGGACAGGGTACAGTAGATATACCCGCATACATCTGCAGAATGATAAGTATGCTTCATGCAGATATTTAGACACTTTCAGATGCTGGGATAAGGCTTGATTCTTTTTTACCCTATCACTATATTATTTATAGAAAATAATATGTCCATAGGTTATAAACAGCAACCAACTGAAATAGAAAATATCTACTGTATAACGAACATTACATAAACCTTGTCCATGTCTACAAAAGGAAGAAAAGTTCCATCCTCTGTTCCAATAATGAAAGAATGTAGACAGTGACATGGAAACGATTCTTGATTTTCTGCGATCAAATGATAATAGTTTTGAAAGATATTGTCAACAATTAACAAGACAGAAATTATCAACATTTGTGGCCGGGGTCTCCCCAACTCCCTTTCCTGTTTTTTGGTTTAATCGATTGATTGTTTTGTTTTGGTTTTTTTCCGGGGGGGGGGGGGGGGGTGAAAGTAATATATACTGCATACAGGGGATTATTCGCCCCCGTTTAATTTCCAATCATTTCACCCTCGTTGTCAGCGGGTGAATTTTTTAAGTAACAACTGTGACTGGGCGAATTCATGACAGAGCGAAACTGTTTGCAACTGTTAGAAGGGCGGAAATTACACGGGACGAAAATAACTCTGTGTACAGTATCTTGATTAAAAACAAGTATGACAAATGCACGCTAGTTAAATTTGTAAATAATGCACACTGCTGTAAAATGCTAAAACAACGCTTTTGTATTGCAAGTCGACAACTTCGAAATAAAAAAAAACATCCCTTGATATACATACATCTTTAAAAATATGATGAAACAAAACTATCATGAATTCAAGTAATTAAATACCAATTCAGTTAAATGAGTACAAATAAACAACACATATGCATATGCACGAAGATCATCCATAGTACATGTAAACCATACCTATTTAAAAACGATTACAATCGACGTTTAATATGAAGGAAATGGAACACTTAATCCTAGAATTAATAAAATAAATGAATTAATTTGAGCTCCGAAAATTCAAGGTGTGCATGTGAAATTTTAGAATCTTCAAGAACCTCGACAAACGCATGTCAATAGATCTACAATTGATACACACTCTGCACGCTTCTAAAACATATTTTAAGTAATATTTTAACAAAAATTGATTGTACATGTATCTAAATGCGAGTTCATAAACATTCAAAATACATGTAGCTTTCATACGGTTTTGTTAAGATACTAGGAGTAAAAAAATGAAAATGAGAATGTATACGTGTTGTAAAGTTGTAAGTAGTATACATGTACTAGGTAGGTAAAGAATATACAACAACACACCAGGACAAATTACAACTGTAAACGTTTTGAATTGCTCCTATTCAAAGGAGTATTCTCAATATTTTGAAATCAGTTTCGTTTCATAGGTTCAAATTTGATTAGGATCATTAAATTCCAGTCTATGCTTACTGAGTATTGATTTAAAAATCAATAATCTATTCATACTTATGTATACATCTATCTAGTTGGGGAATACATGTTTAATTTAAAAGTACAGCATCTTTTTAATTATTGTGTTTATATCATCTATCGGGGTATACCCATCTTTAATTCTTCATACTTAAAATATAGATTTCATTAACGAGAAGTAATGTATATTATATGTGTTTAATAAGGTAAACCCATTAATTATCAAATTGATTTAATCTTAATCTATTTAAAAATAGGAACAGTTATCGAACAATAGGTATTTTTTAAAGTTATACGTACATGTACAAATATTTCAATAAATGGTGAATTTTACCTTAATAAGACGTATAACAAACCAAAAATTAAAATTCTCTGTTTATTTTGCCTTAAAAACAAAACACTCGCCATTTTTGTGCACAGACTGAGGACATACGCCTACCCATTAGCAGGCGTAGATTTAAACCCAAATTTAGTCCCGACTAAGTTTCCGCCTTTTTGTGAAACGCAACTTAGTCTGGTTTTGAGGTTTAGTCCCTGATTTAGTCCGGACTAAGCTTACGCCTGGACGTAGGCCTTTTTGAGAAACGGGCCCCTGGTATCATGTTGATGCCCGATGAATTCGCTAACCATAAATTAACAGGATCACTTGTCGGATGCTGAATACTACAAAGTCTATCTGGGGTTGGCTTGATAATTATACCAATCGGTCTATAAGCAATTGCACGAAATTGCCGCCACTAGAAGGGGGTAGAAATAATAACAAATCTTGTCAAATCAACATTCATATTTACATGTATATATCTACTTTTATTTATCTATCTATCTAATCAATTTCAGCCCTTTGGAGTTTTCTCTCTCTTTCTCTTAAATAAATAAATCTAAATATCTACTGATGAACTAGTGCATGTAAATTCTATAAATCATTGTTAAATTTGAAGATTGTGTGTGAAAAAAGGTCACTAACACAAGTCTCTCATTCTTTTAAATAAGTGTTGATAAAATCTGTAAAACTATGCGTAATAGGCATACCATTCTTTGGACTACTAGTAGTTGAACGGGCAGGATGTTTGCGTGTTGATCCTTAATCAAGTTATATTTCTCCATTGCTAACCATAGTGATATTCTATTATTGTTTCTAAATTGTATTTTTTGTAAACCATGTTTTGATTTGTCTCCTGATGATCTGATATGAAAATAAGTGTCAGTGCACGAGTGCGATCGCGAGATCACGAATTCTGAAAATTTCTTAATGTACACAGGGAAATATTCGTCCCCGTTTTATTTTCGCCCCATTCGCCCTCGTTGTCAGTGGGCGAATTTAAAACTGGGCAAATTTCAACGTTCCAAATTATTTCTCTTTAAACACAACATTGCTTGGGTGAATTTAAGACGAGCTGAAACCGTTTGCAATTGAAAAATAACACGGGACGAAAATAACCCTGTATACAGTATATGAACATGTACTTTGCTCATTGTGTCAAAAATACATAAATGATGCATCATAGAATAAAACATGTGACAATTTTATAAACTTAATGACTTGTTGAAATGTACTTCTTCGTGTAAAGATAAATACATCGCGGCAATGATTTTAAGTGTTAGCAAAACATACTCGTTTCCTGTCATTAAAACAAATCTAGTGGTGAAATTTGGTTAATTTCTTAAAGAATCAAGTTGAGTGTGTTTTTGGGTTTTCCCCACGCTTTTACATGTAAGGAAGTGTGAGTATTACTTAAGAGCCTGCGTGTCCTTCAGCCTGTCCGATCATCTGTCTGTCTGTCATTCTATTTGAGTGGCAACTATATCGTTTTCGTACGATATCTAAAAAAAGCCTTTTAGCTTTCCAATTACGAGGTCTCGACGGTGTTGACCATTAATATACTGTATTGATCTGCTTTAGAAGAGGAACTCTATAAGAAAAATATAGGGAAAAAACGTAATTAAAAGGAAAAGCTTAAGGGTTTTTTCTTTACTAAACAATAGTTAATAGCTGAACATACCATTTCTTACAATTCTAGATATATCTGATGGTTAATTTGTTGTCCATCCAGCCTTCTTTACTTTTTAGGTCACCTGAGTCACTCAGGTGGCCTATTGCAATTGGTCTTCGTCCGTCATCGTGCGGTGTGCGTCGTGCTTTGTGCGTTAACAATTTTACATTTTTAACTTCAAACTACAAGACCAAATGTTACCATTTTTTGGTGTAAAGCATCACTGTGGTAAGAAGAATCGAAAGCGTGAAATTAATGGGTCGACCACCCCCAGACCTGGAATGCCAGGGGCGGGGCCAAATATGCAAAAAAAAAGCTAAATTTTTAAAAATCTTCTTCACTCCCACACATGTGAGGAAAAAAAACCGAATGCATGGTTATGATATCCATGAAGCCCTCTACCAAAATTGTGAAATTCATGGCCCCTGTGTTAGGTATGGAACGCCATGGCTGCCTTATAGCATAAAACTATAGGTACATTATGTCAAATTATCATTACATTAGGTCAAAGTCCATTACATGGTGTGAATATATCTTTACATTTGGTCAAATCGTTATTACGTGGTGTCAAAAGCACGTTAGGTGAAGTAAACATGTCTTTACATTATGTCAACTTTTTATGTTGTTATGTAAAATCATCCTTACGTTATGCCAACATTGTACAACCAAAGGTCAATTCATCATGACATTATTTCGACACTGTATTACATGGGGCAAATGTATCCTTACATTATGTCAACATTTTATTACATGCTATCAATATATCCTTACATTATATCAACACTGCAGTACGTATCGCGATTCTATTCTTACATTATGTCAACATTTTATTACATGATATCAATGCATTTTTACATTTTATCAACACTTTATTACATGGTGTAAATATATCGTTTTATTATGTCAAACCTTTATAACTTGATGTCATAAGTTTATGACGTTATGTCTTAACTTAATAACGTGATGTGAATAAGTCTTCGCTGTAGGTCAGTTCTCTATTTCATGATGTACATGCTCCATTACTTTAAGGTGAAACATCATTTCGTTATGCGAACACGGATACCCTCGGCCTTTTTATTTACAAAGAAACGGCAAGCTTACCCAAATGTATCCAGGAGTTATTGAAACTTTGTGGAACGGAACAGAACGGAACCAGTAAAGGGTCATCCAATGGCAAAATAGAAATTAAAAAAATGAGTAATTTTGTTTTTATTAATTACATTTCATAATAAGATTGATCTTTAATTTTATTGCTTAAATTCGCTGTTTAAAGAAAAATATACATAATTCTATTACTTACTACTCTAATATTAACAGATTACAGTATTTTCACGGCAGAACTTACTAACTATTTTAAGCTAGCAAAAGAATATTCTATATTAGTTAGAGCTTTAAACAAACGAAACGCATTCCCAAGCATAACATCTTTACGATTAGTTTTAATTACAATGTCAGCAGTACTTGACTTATTTTTAAGATTCTGGTTCCGTTCCGTTCCGCAATATATTATTACCCCTGTAGATATTGGTATTCAACGGAACAGAACGGAATGGGCGTAAATTTCCTTCTCAGCCTATTTTCACGCCTATTCTATACTTACAACGAAAATATATGTAACATGATCATACATTGAACTGTTTACAAAAAACCAACACTCATTCTGTCGAATTATTTCATTTAATAAAAAAAATAGTAAGTTACATGTATGGGGCAAACCCTGAAGACAGTACCGATTCTACCAAAAGTGTTTGCCTTTCTTTATAATAATTCTGAAATCGGCGAATACAGTTCCCCTCTCTTATTTGTGTGCGTTTTTATTATGACATATTTCTGATTTATACCCTCTGTCTGAACAATTACCTAAAACAAACATTTCATAAAAACATCTATATCAAGATGGAGAAGGTCTTTAAAGGGGTTAAAGATCTCTTGTAATTTATTTGTAGATTTTATTTCATATAAGTTATCAAGTGCCCTCTTGGATGAAAAGGAGAAAATTTATTCAGAGGAACGTAGCGTACCCCCTCCACAAACACCATTCCCACCCCTTCTGCAGCAATAAGAAAAAAATCATTTTCATAGCATAATAATTTTGTAGCAGAACGGCCATACCTACATGTGTAGTTAGGGTCAGTATCCTTAATTTAAGATAGCAATAGCAACGTTTACTTTTAACTACTAACTACTTTATTTTAACTACTAAATACTTTGAGACTAAATTTTAGAAAATTAAATATGCACTGGGTGTCTGCGCCACGACATACAGGCTTTGGAACGATAAAGAACCCTGACTGCTAAATGACTGAGTGTGTAGTAACGAACGTAATTTGAATATTATTGAAGTAAAAAAAGTATAAATCAAAAATAAAATTTTAACCACCCCCCCCCCCAAAAAAAAAAACCAATGAAGGGGTTATTTTTAGATTTTATATCCATTTCATTTTAAATATTCAAGGGCCGATGAGCACGAGAAAACTTGGATTTTAAGTCTTATTCTTATAACTTAGGTCTATCTAAACTATAAATTCAATGTTTAATTACGTAAATGTTCATTCACTCTCGAGAAATTAAATTGTCAGCAACTAAGTCTTTTACAGCTTTCAGAAGACCTATATATAGGCCTATATATATTATTAAATCACTGCTTCTTACTAGTATCTACTGTTGGGGTTTTTCTGGGTCCATTTGGGTAAATCGGCGTACCGTGTCTATATAGTAAATTTTGTATTTAAAACATGACAAATATACAAAGACCAAGGATTTCGTGTTTGTATAACGGAATGATGTTTCGACTTAAAGTAATAGAGCGTATACATCACGGAATAGAGAATTTGCCTAATGTACAGACTTATTTACATCACGTAATAAAGTTTCGACAAAAAGTCAAGACATTTTCGTATCAAGTAATGTAATTTTGACATAAAGTGATAAAGTGTTGACATAATGAAAGGATGAGTTAACACCATGTATTAAGGTGTTGATAAAATGTAAAAACGCATTGATATCATGTAATAAAATGTTGACATAATGTAAGGATAGAATCGCGATACGTACTGAGGTGTTGATATAAAACAACAATTATGTTAATAATTGTATTTATGTGTTGAATGCTATAATTTTATTTGCTGATTTATTGTATTTTTCATGTTTATGTTTGATTAGATAAGTTGCATTTCTTTCCAAGGCCTTGTAGAGGTCGTTGGCCATATTATGTAATTTCCCTGCAGTGGTCACTGTCCATGTCTATTTTTAGCCCAAATTCCTAGTCTAAAAACCTCCCAATGACTTATTATGTAATTGCTAAAAATTCCATGGTGTAATTCTCCCCAAATTTAATTTAATAGCCAATCAAATTAAGCGATACGGTCACGTGGTTTGATGCGGTCAGTATCTGACCAGTGAGAGTAGGGTCATTCTGTCTTCATCTATGAGTAATGTTTTGATACAGTAGGTTTTTGAAACGCAGTTTCTAGTTTTTTGTTGTATGCGATATCGCATGATTATTTCTGCTGGTTCCGGTTGGGGTACAATATGTAAACAATGAGTATTTTAAATGTGTGCGTGATTGGACATTCTTACATCAGTAGATTAAGAGATTATTGTATGCAGACAGAAACAGACAATCTGAATTTGGACCCTAAAGTGTTTAAAGTATCATTTAGAGGAAAAGGCGGTTTGAGATTAAGCAAGCGGGTCTTCAGGGCGGAGATTCTGCATTTGACTCAGTTTCTGATGTGGTGTTTTTACAGATTGGTGAAAATGATATCTGTGAAAGTACAAACAGTGAGAAATTAGCTAGGGATATTATATCTGTTGGACAGTATTTAAGAGATGGTGTTGGAGAAAAATTAGTGATAATAGGCCAGTTAATTCGCCGAATGCAGTTTGCATCATGCCAAAATTTTAACGTCTTTGTGGTTCAGACTAATGAACATTTGAAACGTTTTGCTGAGCCCATTGGTGGAATTTATTTCTGGGGACATCGGGGGTTTTGGCCCGGATGGTGTCCATCTGCTGTGTACCCCTGCCGAGGACCAGCCCATGAGGAAGTTTCGCCGCAGCATTAGGAATGCGGTGATCCTGCACTCAAAAGTTTTGAGGCCAATATGATTTTAGATCTTATGTGCTACCACTCTAGAATAATGATATTCAATGATATGTGATTATATATATCCAAATTTATATATATTTACATTTTATTTGTTTGAATTAAGACAGTGTAGGGGCAGTTTATGTCTTAACTCCCTGAAATTTAAATGCGTGATTTTTTCATGTTGATGAGTATCAGTTCAAGTTTTACCTTTCATTTTGAACTAAGCGTTTTGGCTGGAACTGATAAATTTTATGTTTGGTGAGTTTGCATACTAAAGAATGATGAAGGAATAGGCCTATTGGGTCTGTGTTACCCATATGGCCAGTGGGACATGTTTCCTTCCAATTATGAATTTAATGTTAACATGTAATTAAAAATCATGTTGAGACTATTTAGTTACATGAATGTTTGGATCTACATGTACTAATAATGATGAAGGAACATTGGGTCTGTGTTACCCATATGGTCAGTGGGACATGTTCCTTACAATTATGAATTTAATGTTAATAATGTTATGTAATTAAAGTCATGTTGGGACTATTTAGTTACATAATGTTTGAATAAACATGTACTAATAATGATGAAGGAACATTGGGTCTGTGTTACCCATATGGTCAGTGGGACATGTTCCTTACAATTATGAATTTAATGTTAATAATGTTATGTAATTAAAGTCATGTTGGGACTATTTAGTTACATAATGTTTGAATATACATGTACTAATAATGATGAAGGAACATTGGGTCTGTGTTACCCATATGGTCAGTGGAACATGTTCCTTACAATTATGAATTTAATGTTAACATGTAATTAAAATCCTGTTGGGACTATTTAGTTACATGAATGTTTGGATCTACATGTACTAATAATGATGAAGGAACATTGGGTCTGTGTTACCCATATGGTCAGTGGGACATGTTCCTATTATTATGAATTTTATGTTAACATGTACATGTATATCAAAATCTGTGTTAGTATTCGCTTAACTATCAGGTCAAAATACCAAGTACATGGTTGAAATCATCTGTTAATGCAAAAGTTATTATGAAAAAATGCTTATGGGTTAGGCTAATCATATATGTGAAAGGATAGGATTCATACTTATTATTCTTATTATATATTTAGCCATTATGCCACCCAAAAAGAGAGCCAGGAGAGATGATGTGGCAACGGGAGGAGTACCACCACCAACACCACCAACTGAAGTACATAATGGGAAAAAAGGGCAAAAAAGAACCCGAAAACAGGCGGAGACTGACACTGTCAATGTGCTATCAAATCTTGATTATGAACTTCTGGCAACAGAAATTGTAAACCAACAAAAAGCTGCTAGTGAGAAACAAAACATCGGTGAAAGTGTTGGGCAACCTCCAATGGTGAATTCTGTTGAGGATACTGCACCAGTAGTTGGGGAAGCTATACCGGCCGCTGCCACAATTCCTGCCTCTGCGGCTGCCACAATTCCTGCCTCTGCACTGGGAACATTACTGGATAATGTGTTCACAGGTGAGCCCGCAGGCAATTTATCTCAGAGTACGGGTAGTAGTTTTGCATGCTTTAGTAGTCCTCAAATTCACTTATCAGATTGTGTGCCTCTAGGAGCATCAGTTTCCTCCAAACTGAAACTTAAAATTTGGAACAATGAATTTGTTGACTTAAAAAATGTATTGCCGACCTCAGGAGATGAACCCCTTTCAATTGTGGTACAAGCGGGGAAAATTGAGCTACAACAAGCGGCTTCACATAAAACACCTATTACAATCCATCAATGGACAGATGCTTTTCTGGTATTCAGTACAATTTACTTACAGAAATTTCCCCATGAGGCATGCAATCTGTTAAAATACATGTTTACAATTAGGGAGATTCACAAGCTTCATGGGGACCAACCCTGGAGAATGTTTGATGAGTCATTTAGGAAAATAAGAGAGACATCCCTCCTGCCGTGGGAGAGAGTAGTAACAGAGTTGCGACTTAAGGTAGCCTCTATGGGTTTAAAGTCTCCTACCCAATTCCAAGCTTATAATGGAAAACAGCAGCCCTTTCGGGCAAAACAGTGCTACAATTATAACAATGGGCAAAAATGTAACTCCCTACCCTGTCGATTCGCCCATACTTGCCAAGCCTGTAGTGGACCCCAACCCCGATTTCAGTGTAGAAACATGTCATCCAAATCTATCACATCAACCAGGAATGGCGCTGGTTCTTCCAACTCCAGTAAACCCGTTAAGACTTCACAATGAACTATTAGGTTATGAGGCAGATGAATTAAAATTGTTAGTGAATGGCTTTACATTTGGGTGTAGATGAGGCTGTGTTAAGCCCCCTTCCATTCATCCTCCTCATAATCATAAGTCTACATAGGAGCACCCAGAAGTTATTGAAGATTACATTCATACGGGTTTAAGTAAGCAGAGGATAGCTGGCCCATTCACAAGACCCCCTTTACCTCTTTTTAAAACTTCTCCTCTGGGGGTTGTACCAAAATCCGAGCAAAACAAGTTTCGAATCATTCATGATTTATCCTTTCCTGCTCAGGACTCAGTTAATTCTAATATACCTAGGGAATACTCTCAGGTTCATTATGTTTCAATTGATACGATACTCAGTTTGGTGCATCAATATGGGATGGGTTCACTTATGGCTAAAACAGATATAAAGGATGCCTTCAGAATAATCCCCGTGAACCCAAAGGATTATCATTTTTTGGGTTTTACTTGGAAAGGTCAGTTCTACTACGAACACTGTTTGCCACTGGGGACAAGTAGCTCTTGTCAAATATTTGAGAAGTTAGGTACAGCTCTTCAATGGGTTATGTTAAACAAGCTAGAAGCAGGGGGTATGTCTCATATGTTGGATGATTTCTTTTTTATTGGACCTCCTCAGTCTGAAAAATGTAAAAATCATTTGATGAATTTGTTTGATTTATGTGGAAGGATTACTATTCCAATTAATGATAAGAAAACTTTCTGGCCAGTAACATGCATCACCATTTATGGTATTTTAGGTTGATTCTATTGATATGATGAGTCGGCTGCCACCAGACAAATTAGAAAAATGTAGGACTCTTGTATATCAGTTTAGTAGGCGTAAAAAAGTTACTTTGCAGGAGCTTCAATCATTCATTGGAGTCTTAAATTTTGCTTGCTTGGTAGTAGTTCCTGGTAGGGCATTTTTACGTCGTTTGATTGACTTGACTGTAGGTGTGAAAAACCTTATTATCAATAAAAAATTAATAATGAGGTAAGAGCTGATTTAGCCATGTGGCTAAATTTTCTTCAAAATTTCAATGGAAAATCAGTTCTTTTTCCAGAGGAATGGGAATCTTCAGATGTCACGCGACTATTTACAGATGCTTCTGGTTTTGTTAGGATTTGCTGCTGTGTTTGGTTCAAAATGGTTTGCTGATGAGTGGACACAAACTCTACCTTTGCAAATTGCCGTAAAAGAATTGTTTCCAATTGTTTTGGCTTTGGAAATTTGGGGTTCAGAGATGGCAAATAGAAAAATCTTATTTATGTCAGATAATATGGCAGTGGTAGAAGTAATCAATAAACAGTCCAGTAAGGAAAAGTGCCTCATGCATCTACTTCGGCGTTTTCGGATAGTGGCAGCAACACATGCTGCACAGTTAGGCTATTCTGAGAGTTTTATTCAGCATTTAAGCCGCTGGAACTCCAATGCATTATACATATATATTAGAGTACAATCGTTTCAACTGTAATTATTTGTATCTACATTCTTTCTTACCCCTGCAGTTTATTTATAGCAGGCCAATGATTAACTGCTGCTATTGCTCTGTACCAAAAAAAAAAAATGTCCTTATGTTTGTTATTTTTTTCCATGAGAGAATCTTGTGCGTAAAATAAGGAGGGTGTCTCAATTAATTTTGTTAGTTATAGTATGTTTACAGGTGTAGTAATGTGTAATGATAGGTCAGTGTTTAACTGCTATTTTTTAGTTTCACATTGTGTCTTTAGAAATTGTTAGTACAACTTTATAGTTAGTCTATTAGAGTGCCTGCGGGTTATCACCTTGGAATTGCCATTCATGTTACATTTGTACGGGTTATAGTATAATGAATTATATGCACTTATTGCCAGGTCAGTGTGTAACTGCTGGTAACAGTATGCCAAGTCAGTGTTTAACTGTTGGTACATTTGACTATAAACTGTGATTTGTGTATGTGTTCACATCAGCATCAACAAGTGCACAACTCACCTTGGATGGCACAATGGAATTGCCAATTGTCATTATGCAATTCACATTTGGTGGCATATTTTATTTTTGAGGTGCCATCTTTTTGCTGGTTTTGTATATATTGCATATAATTTTGAACAAAATATTGTTTTTCTGTATTTTAAGGGGATCAGCATATTGATAAGTTATTTAACATTTTGTGTGAACAGTTTTGGGTCTGATCCCCTACTATGTTGTTTATATTTTTCTTTACTTTCGTCATTTTTAATAAATGACATATTTCATCATGCACAAGTGTTGAGTTCATTTATCAGACAGCAAAAACGGAGCTGCGGTGAGGTTGTGCAGCATGAGAAAACATAAAACAACAATTATGTTAATAATTGTATTTATGTGTTGAATGCTATAATTTTATTTGCTGATTTATTGTATTTTTCATGTTTATGTTTGATTAGATAAGTTGCATTTCTTTCCCAGGCCTTGTAGAGGTCGTTGGCCATATTATGTAATTTCCCTGCAGTGGTCACTGTCCATGTCTATTTTTAGCCCAAATTCCTAGTCTAAAAACCTCCCAGTGACCTATTATGTACATGTAATTGCTAAAAATTCCATGGTGTAATTCTCCCCAAATTTAATTTAATAGCCAATCAAATTAAGCGATACGGTCACGTGGTTTGATGCGGTCAGTATCTGACCAGTCAGAGTAGGGTCATTCTGTCTTCATCTATGAGAGTGTTAGCACGAGTAATGTTTTGATACACCCACCACCATCCCCGTTTCTCCACTCCAATATTCGAAAGTTGCATACATGTACAAAATATTGTTATTTTGCATATGGCATATTTTATTTTTGAGGTGCCATCTTTTTGCTGGTTTTGTATATATTGCATATAATTTTGAACAAAATATTGTTTTTCTGTATTTTAAGGGGATCAGCATATTGATAAGTTATTTAACATTTTGTGTGAACAGTTTTGGGTCTGATCCCCTACTATGTTTATATTTTTCTTTACTTTCGTCATTTTTAATAAATGACATATTTCATCATGCACAAGTGTTGAGTTCATTTATAAGACAGCAAAAACGGAGCTGCGGTGAGGTTGTGCAGCATGAGAAAACATAATGTAAGAATATATTGAAAGCATGTAATTAAAATGTTGACATAATGTAAGGATACATTCGCCCCATGTAATACAGTGTCGAAATAATGTCATGATGTATTGACCTTTGGTTGTACAATGTTTGCATAACGTACGGATGATTTTACATCACAACGTAAAAAATTGACATCATGTAAAGACATGTTTACTTCACCTAACGTGCTTTTGACGTCACGTAATAACGATTTGACCTAGCGTAAAGATATATTCACACCACGTAAAGGACTTTGACATAATGTAATGATAATTTGACATAATGTACCTATAGTATTATACTATAAGGCAGCCATGGCGTTCCATAGTTAGGGGTTCAGGCTGTAGGGTGGGGCCAATATGGCCATATAGTAAAACTGTATTAAATCTTAGAAAATCTTCTCTCTACCACCAAATATATCTGTTAAAAACTAAATGCATGAAAATGATGTTCATTAAGTCTTCATTCTAAATTGTGGAATTCGTGACCCCTAGGACAGGAGTTTAGGCCTTAGGGCGGAGCCAATATAGTTATCTGGAGAAAATGTATTAAATCTTTAAAAATCTTCTTTACTCCCACGCTTGTGTGAAAAAACTGAATGCATGTTTATAATGGCCACGAACTAAATTGTGAAATTCATGGCCCTTGGGTCAGAGGTTCAGGCTGTAGGGAGTGGCAATATGGTCATATAATGTTAATGCAAATAATGTTTTAAAATCTTCGCTACTCTCACACATCTGTAAGAAAAAATGTCCTCTACTAAAATTGTAAATTTCACGTCCCCTGGAGTAAGGGTTTTGACTCTAGGGCAGGGCCAAAATGGATGTATAGTGTTACAATGTAATGCATAGAATGTTCAAACGTTATCTTCTGTATTTTTATCATTGGAAAAAAAACAGTTTTTGAGGCATTTTAAATATTAAACCAATAGACTCATTAATAGTAAAGTAGTAATTAGCTAACCAAAATCACTGAAAAACAGTATATGTAAAATGATTTACGTATAAATAACTGATGATGACAGTAGGGCAATATCGGTTAAATATAACACATAATATATCAAATGTTGTTAAGCTGATTATTTTTTGTTTGAATGCCCACGGGAGAGTTTCTGTCTGCTCCTGGGCATTGGGGATGGGAGGTTGTTTTAAATAAAACATGTATACTAGCCATCTTTTTATAGTTTTTCTATGAAAGCATATACACCTAAAACCTACAATGCATCTTGAAAGTTAACAAATGTTGGAAAACTATTTTCTATCAGAGCCTTGTACCTTTTCAAATTCAGGTAATGCACTCTATTATGATCTGATGTTTTTTCACTAAAATTATAGGTTTCTTATAGTCCTTTTCGAAAGATTTCAGACAAGAAGGTGGTCGTCATTACAATATTATAATTTTTCTCACGCAGAAAGAAACTTAATTAAATGCATATATGAGACTCCTCCACAAGTTTGTGTATGGGCTATAGTACTCAGGTGACCGTTAAGGCCTATTGGTCTCTTGTTAGATCTATACACAATATGACCTCAGGAAAACCCATTTTGATATTGAAGTCAAACGTCAAGGTGTTAAATTCCTACATTCTGTTTGTCAAGTTCTTTGCTAACTAAATAAGCATATGTTTTAATTATAATCGGGATATTTAAAATACGTTCTCTAAAGTCAGAATTACCATGTCGAAATAACGACGGTACACATTTCCTACGGTTCTTGGCATCTGTTGACAATTTCCATAACTACGCAGAGATTCCTCTACAATTCAATCAAATATATTACTCCTGAAATCGGTGTGTCTGATATGTCTAACCTTAAGCGAAGAAAAAAAGCTAACAATGCATGTATTGTATTCTTGATTCGCTGAGTACATCTTATAAATAGTAAATGATAAAATTATGACCAATTTGATACATTGATTTTGATTTGGTCCATTATTATGGAGTTCTTCTTAAATATTTGGAATAAATGAATCTCTTCTAGTATTGATCTGTTGTCATGGATACTGCACTATGCTAATTGTTATAAATTAGGATAAACTGATATGAGGAAGAAAAATGACAGCTGCACAAGTTTTTCATAATAAATCATGTTTGTTTCAGTGGGGGGAAACTTAGTTTTTGTTAGAATAAAACAGTGTTTATAACAGACGACCGATTAAATTTCAGTTTAATATGGCATACTTCATTAAAAATATAAATTTTACTTATATTTTGTACTTATTTACATGTAAATACAAATGTCTTTCGTGATTTTCAGTTCTATGATAATGCAAAAACGCATTTTAAATTAGCTTTTACATTTCAATGCTACAAAAATTATTAAATTTCTAACATATTTCAAAATCACGGATTGCTGGGTTTTAATATTACATTACATATTCAATTTAAATACATTCATTACATATAAATGCATGAAATATCCTGCTATTTCAAAGGTTTGTCCTATTTCCCATCGTTTAAACGTCCAGAAAAAAAATTGAATAATTCGATTGACATTTGAAGTCCTATTACTTCCAAAGAGGTCATCAGAAGAGACAAACAGATGAAAAATATATTTCATGTCATCTCTTCCATTAAATATAAGCTATTTTTATGTATCATTTTTTTTAAGTCTCGATTTTTTGAAGGAACAAATAATTTTTTATTTTATATACATGTATAATTATTTAACTTAAATAAACAAACTTAGAATTACATTTAAACCTTCAAAGGTATAGTTATTTGAAGATTTACGCTTTATAATACAAAGAGACATACAGACATTATTGGAAATTATTTTGTTTCATATCAAAATATAAAACTAACAAAAATATATAAGAAATGTTTAAAATTGATAAAAACTTCGCGAAGATTTACAGTTTTTTCAGTTTGTATATGTCTAGTTAAATGTCAGTCATTGATATTCGACATTTAATTATTTGAAATTTTGACCACAGAAATTTCTACGACCAGGTGAAAATCATTACTTGATATTATATCTTTCCTTAAAAGTACAAATTTGCCGTGAATAGGGTGGTACATTAAAATCAAGTCTTTGATAGTATATATAGTATATTCACTCTACAAATCTGGTTGCGTTAAAGCATTGGTTGCATGACAAAAAGCGTTAGCGTATACGATAACCGCTTACAACCAAACAAAAAAACTTCTACCGACTATTTTTTCTAAATCCATTACATATTTAAAGGTAATAGTTGTTTTAGACCAAACAAATAGCTTTGTTGAAAGCATGTTTCAATTGGAAATTTTTAAACGACATTTATTTGAGAGAGTGCAATAATAATAATGAGAAATAAAAACTAAATCCTGTAATCACAACACAAACATCTCCCTCGAATTAGTATCAAGTTATTTTGGTCTGTAACACCCCTGTAACATTAAGTGACACATTTGAAGAGCTAATGTCAGTTCTGCAGATGTAATGTAATAGTATGTAAACTCAAAGTCCATTTCTCGCGCTTTTACTTCTAGTTTTCCTATTCTGTGTTCCATGGGTTGTTTTTTTAATTTCTTTTTTTTGCTTGTCCTACCTTTAAAAACAATATCGAACATCTACATGTGTACGTTTGTACGCTTAAACAACGAAAAAGTAATTATTATAATTTTGGTAGTACACAACAGCTAAGCCAAACTTGTTCTTTGATGAAATATTTCTTCAAATTTAATATTCTGTTCTTTGAAAAGAAACCTCCAATTATTTAAAATTTGGAGAAAAAAACCGCACAGTTTCTGTTTGCGTCATCGAAAAGCTACTCTGAAATCCATTAAGTGGAGTGTAGCTGCAAAAATGTAGCCCTCTTGGATTTTTTATACTTGATGTTTACTGGAGAGGGTTACAATTCCACAGGATTTCCGTAATGGTGCAAAATTAATTTTTTAATGTGGCTGACTTCGGTCTGAAGAGATCGATTTTATATTTGACTTCCTTTAGATAAAATGATTTTTTAATTCAGGTTGAACAAACTAACCTTAATATATAAATCAAAACCAGATAAAACACACAAGCATGTTTACCAGTCGTCATTTTTTTTCAGCAGCCATGACGGTTCCCGCGTGATTTTATGGGATTTATGCTTGGAGTTTTGATGGACGTGATAACGTGAATGTCAGTGTAAATAATCGATCGTACTTCGTTCTATCACTAAAACATCATTGATAACGTGAATGTCAGCGTAAATAATCGATCTTACTTCGTTCTATCACTAAAACATCATTTAAGGAAATTGTATATAATGAAAAATTCATATTTACCGCGTTAATTATGTCTAAAATAGGGGAATTCCTATATTCAGTTCAAGATCCGCTCCGGAATTCTCATTGGCTGTCCCAAAATCAAACCGGTCAAGGTCAGTAAACATGGCGGACAAATTCAACTTTTGTTGTTGTCATACACGAAAAATAACCGATATCTGGACTATACTTGATATTATTGGATTAATTTATGCCATAGACATCTACAACGTTTGTGTAGTGTTACTTATTCCGGAAATATTATATCTGCGCTGTTTGTATTTTGTATTTTATGTTTGACCCACATGTTCCGGATAAGTTGTACAGTGTACATGCAACAGGTAGCCAAGCAGGGCTGCATTTATTTTCACATACTCATTTGTTTGACAAGCATTGGAGCACAATGGAGTAAGTAGAATTTGTAATATGTCTAATTTCTTTGAATGCATATATATGTTTTCTGATTTGCAAGGCGATATTTTTATGCAGGTTTTGACTTTGTTTATCTGCCACCAGTGTGCTATTTATAGAATCACTCTATAGCAATGTTTTGTGTATTCAAGCTTAATCAGGTTCATCATTAGACTTAACATTTTGTAACTTTTTATAGTATTTAGATTAAACACATTGACAGAAAACTGTAGGAAGAATTAAGTCCATTATGACAAGTATACATGTGTATTAGGCTGTTTATTTACATTCAGAAACCGCGCGAAAATGTAGTGCAAATGGCATGTTGTAAAATGTGGATTTTCCTTATCAAATAGATCAGGTTCATTTGTTTCACACCAAAATAGTCAAATATCTAGTCATGCAATCTTTCTTGTATTGCACAGTACATCTGTACTTTTTTAGTTGTATTTTTGTATGTTAATGAACGCTTTGTTATGTTTTCAGATTTAACCACTCGTACACACATCAATAAAGGTTAAACTACTGCAATTGATCTTGCTCAGTTGTTGTGAAGGTCATAGGCAGCATAGTTAAATTCCATTTCCAAATGGCGTCAAACAAGGACGGAACCCCTCAAACCCCTCAAGAGACGGGAGATTCTACAGAACAGGATCGGGTGCGAACTCTTACGGAAAGGGGAGAACAACATTATGAAGACAAGAGGGAACATCATAAGGACAGAGTGGAAAAGGCTTGGACCAGATTTCAAGAAACGTTGAACAGGATTTCTAATTGTGGAATCAATGATGCGAATGACTTGGAGTTGGAGTTACAACAGAACTACCAAGGTTATAATAAGACTTGTTAAGACTTTTTTGATTTTCTGAAAAGAGAGAGAACAACAGAAAGCATGAAAGAGTGGAGAATCTTTGAACAGTCGTGTGCAAACTGTGAGAAGATTTTCAAGGCTGCAACGACGCAGATAAAAATCATCAAAAATGTGGACGCAAAGTCGGTCGCCTCGTCATCTTCAAGGAAACTAAGAGCCACCATAAAATTGGAGGAAGTTCAAGCCAAATTGAAATTAGCAGAGGAAGAGGCATCAATTCAGAAGAAGAAAGCAGAAATAAAACACAAAAAGGAAGAGGAGCAACTTAACGCTGAGCTATCGGTTCTAAAACTGAAGAAAGAGGCAGTAGAAATGGAGGCGGAAGTTAAAGCTGCTTCTATCTATGATGAAGATGAACGTCCTCCCTCTTTAGCTATTCCTGTGGACCAAACTCGTACTGAGCGATATATCACTGAACATTTTCCCCATCAATCGAAGAATGTTATTCAGCCGAGGACTGTGAATCCAGTACGCATCCAGCACAATTCTGAAGATAGGACCGAGCCATATATTGCTGAACATTTTTCCCGTCAACCAGAGAATGTTATTCAGCCGAGGACTGTGAATCCAGTACGCATCCAGCACAATTCTGAAGATAGGACCGAGCCATATATCGCTGAACATTTTTCCCATCAACCAGAGAATGTTATTCAGCCGAGGACTGTGAATCCAGTACCCATCCAGAACAATTCTGTATATAGAACAGTGCCTGTTGTTCACGAACATTCAGTCATTCCCAATCATGACAACAAAGTTGCGTCAGAGTTGACTTCCTTCCTTCTAAAGAAAGACCCACTAATGACAAGGCTTTCAACATTTGATGAAAAACCAGAGAATTACTCTGCGTGGAAGACTAATTTCAGGAGCATCATGTTTGAGCTTCATGTGAGCCCTCCTGAAGAAATAGATCTACTTATTCGCTGGCTGGGACCAGATTCAGCTAGACACGCTAAGACTATCCGATCATCACTAGGCTCTGAAACATCACAGGGAGTTAAGAGGATATGGGAACGTATGGACGAGCGGTTCGGTGCCCCGGAAGTGGTGGAGGCATCCATCAAGCACAAACTTAATTCATTTCCAAGACTTGGGAACAAGGAGAATAAAAAGTTATACGAGTTAGTGGATATTATGATAGAGATTGAATCATTAATGGGAAATCCGCATTACTCCACATTACTATCATATTTCAACTCTTCCTCGGGAGTTTCTCCCATCATCCACAAGCTTCCTTTTAATCTACAGGAGAAATGGACAACGAGAGCGGCAAATTACAAAAGGCAACACAACGTATCCTATCCACCCTTCTCCTTTGCATTGGATTTTGTACGTGAGTTGTCCAGAATTCGCAATGACCCCGCATTTTTTCACATTGAGACTCAAACGACTACAGGTAAACCATCTACCACGTCACGCATGACTACAGACCAGAGGTCAGTGATTGTCCGGAAGACAGATGTCCATACTAACACTTCAGGGCCTCCAGACAAAGTGTGCCCGATACATTTATCAGATCATTCTTTAAACCACTGCAGGGAATTCTCAAGATGGGATATGAAAAAGCGCAAGGACTTGTTAAAGAAGAAGGGCATCTGTTTTAAGTGCTGTGCATCAAATAACCATCTGATGAAAAACTGCAAACACCCCATACAGTGTGAGAAATGTGACAGTGAACTACACCCAACAGCACTGCACGTTACTGAGTCCAATACTAGAAGAACAACCTTCAACAGTTCAGAAACGGCAAACAATTATGGCGGGGAGGGAACAGAGGTATCCTCTAAATGTACTACACTCTG
Source organism: Magallana angulata (assembly GCF_025612915.1). NCBI lineage: Eukaryota > Metazoa > Mollusca > Bivalvia > Ostreida > Ostreidae > Magallana > Magallana angulata. The sequence continues at coordinate 29,141,441 of NC_069117.1, read as the reverse complement.
CGGCTTTGTTAATGGTGGACGCTCCTGTGCTAAGATCGTTCTAGCGAAGGTATTTCCCACTGATCGTCCGCAAGATGCTGTGACTGTGTATGTGTTGCTTGACGACCAGAGCAATCACACCCTAGCGCGCTCTGAACTTTTGAACCAACTTGGGGTCACATCTGACCCTATCCCTGATAGACTTAAATCCTGTGCTGGAGTGACTGAGGCATCTGGGAGAAGAGCAGTTGGATTCTGTATTCAGTCTATGGACGGACTTGCTTATCACAAGCTGCCGCCCATTATAGAGTGTAATGACATTCCAGATAATGTGATGGAAATTCCTACCCCAGAGGTTGCCCGTGCTCATCCTCACTTACGACACATCGCCAATGAACTCCCCCCACTCCGCAAAGATGTCAGCATACAGCTCTTGATTGGTAGGGACTTGGTGGACATACATCAGGTGCAAGGTCAAGTGACAGGACCCTCAGCATCTCCCTTCGCACAAAAACTGAGCCTTGGATGGGTGATAATTGGTGACGTTTGTTTGGATGGTCGTCACAAGCCGAGTGATCTCAGTGTTCTTAAGACTAACATTCAGCATGATGGTAGAGGGACAATATTTACTCCATGCCAAAACAGTCTTCATGTTAAGGTTCAAGGCCCTCTAAACAACGGATCTTCTCAGACCCTAGATTTTAAGGGGGATAGTGTGTTTTACACAGATAGACATGACAACAAGATTGGAAATTCAGTAGAGGATCGAGAGTTTCTATCAATGATGGATCAAACGTTTCATATGGACTCCAGGGGAAATTGGACGTCTCCCCTCCCCTTCAAGAACACCCGTCCAACCTTGACGAACAACAGGGCTCAAGTTTTCAGACGGGCCATCAACCTAGACAACAGTTTGAAGAGAAATCCTGAAAAACTAAAGCAGATGTGTGAATTCATGGAAAACATATTCAACACAGGAGCAGCAGAGAGGGCACCAGAGATACCAAATGGACACGAGTGCTGGTACATCCCAATATTTGCTGTGACACACCCAAAGAAACCTGGCAAGGTTCGTCCTCGATAGTACATCAGGGATGTTCACTTAACGATGCTCTTTTGTCTGGACCCAACTTAACCAATAACTTGCTCGGATTCTTGTTGCGATTTCGCAAGGATTCATGTGCCATAGCTGGTGACATCCAGCAGATGTTTTACCGTTTCTTTGTGAATGAGAGGGACAGAGACTACTTACGATTTTACTGGTACGAAGACAATGATCCACATCGTAAGATGATCGAGTATCGTATGACTGTCCACGTTTTTGGGAACAGACCTTCCCCTGCCGTGGCGACATACGGGCTGAGGCGTGCAGTACGAGATGCGGATACTGAGGTCGTTAGCTTTGTAAACCAGGACTTTTATGTTGATGATGCATTGACGTCTAGACCAACTCCTGTTGAAGTAATTGACCTGATGAGGCGAACTCAGAAGGCACTAGACGAAGAAGGTAAAATACGACTGTACAAGATCGTATCAAATGTACAAGAGGTATTGGATGCGTTCCCTCCAGATGACCTAGGAAAGGACATAAAGGATTTCTCAATTGGTGACGATGACAATTTGGTTCAGCACAGCCTAGGATTGGCCTGGAATTTGAGTTCTGACTGTTTCATCTTCCAGAAGCCAGATGCTGATGTCCCCTTTACTCGACGAGGAATCCTCTCCAAGGTCAATAGTATCTTTGACCCCATAGGCTTCCTGTCTCCACTGACAATCTGTGGAAAGATGATTCTACGTGAGATGTGTACAAGAAGTCCAAGCTGGGATGATCCTTTATCTGAAGAGCACAGAGATAGATGGGAGAGTTGGAGCATGTCCCTAGACCAGCTGAGCACTCTACGGATTCCCCGTATGTTTGTTCCAAGTTCGCTAAGTTTAGCCACAGACCCACAAGTGCTGATATTCTCTGATGCATCCGAAACAGCGATTGCCGCCGCAGCTTACCTGAAGGTGAATCATTACATAGGATTCATAATGGGAAAGTCAATGCTCGCTCCTTCAGCAGGACACAGTATTCCACGTTTGGAACTTTGTGGAGCCGTATTGGCAACAGAGATTGGAGAGTTCGTCTCAGATCATCTTTTTATCCCAACGTCCTCTATTAGGTAATTCACAGACAGCAAGGTCGTATTGGGGTACATAAGAAATAGAACAAAACGTTTTTACAATTATGTAAGCAATAGGATAGTACGTATTCATGCGGTGTCAACCCCTAGCCAGTGGAATTATGTACCTACTCACCTGAATCCAGCTGATGCAGCAACTAGGGGATCAGGTTCTGATATGAGAAATATATTGGACACCTGGCTCACTGGACCAGAGCAGTTTTGTTCAAAGGACTTAACAGAGATTGGACCAGAAGTTGACTATCCACTTGTCAGTCCTGACGAAGACAAGGATATTCGACCAGAAGTGAGTGCGTTTAAAGCAGACCTATCAGAAAATCTGACTCCAATGGAGGATCGTTTCGCAAAATTCTCTACATGGGACAGTCTTTTGTCTGCACTGTCTACCCTTCGCCATGTGTCTGCCTCCTACAGAGGTTCAAATGACTGTACAGGCTGGCACTTGTGCCAGAACACCAAACATGAGTCTGAGCTCAAAAACATGGAGCACTTCATCCTTAGATGTGTGCAATGTCAGGCTTTTAAGGCTGAACTCGAAGCAATTGAAGGAAAACATAACCTACCTAGGAACAGTCGCATTCAAGATTTATCTCCATACATTGACGATGTTGGCTTGCTGAGAGTTGGAGGCCGTCTCAACAACTTGCAGGGCAGTGGACTTGCTTCGTTGAACCCTGTTATAGTTCCAAATGGACATGTTGCTACTCTACTGGTACGTTTCTTCCACAATAAAATTTTCCACCAGGGAAGAGCAATTACTGAAGGCGCCGTGCGTTCTCATGGCTTTTGGATCCTTTGAGGAAAGAGACTTATTTCGTCCATTATCTATTCATGTGTTGTTTGCCAGAAACTCCGCAGAACACCCCAGGAGCAGAAGATGGCAGATCTTCCTTTGGATCGGCTCACCCCAGGACCCCCATTTACATCTGTAGGACTTGACGTATTTGGTCCATGGCCGGTGGTTACCAGAAAGACGCGTGGTGGGTCTGCTCAGAGCAAAAGATGGGCTGTGTTATTTTCTTGTCTAACCACACGTGCGGTTCACATCGAAGTTATAGAGGACATGTCTAGCTCATGTTTCATCAATGCCCTACGACGCTTTGTAGCCTTGCGCGGACCAGTTAAACTCTTTCGCTCTGATAAGGGCACTAATTTTATTGGAGCCGTGAACGACCTCAATGTGAATGCGGTAAATGTCGAAGACAAGATGGTCCAGACCTACCTGAAGGATAACAGAGCAACCTGATTGTTTAATGCTCCCCATGCATCTCACATGGGGGGTGTTTGGGAGCGGGCTATTGGCAGTGCTCGCAAGATCTTGGATTCTATGCTTCTTCAAGAAGGGCCTAAAGATCTGACACATGAGGTGCTAGTTACGCTTATGGCCGAAGTCTGTGCAATTCTCAACTCCCGCCCGATAGCGGCAATTGATACAGACCCATCGTCTCCTATGGTATTGAGTCCAAACATTTTACTGACCCAGAAGCAGGGAGAGATTGGAACAATCTCGGACCATTTGAGCATCAAAGATATGTACTCTGCAAGTTGGAAACATGTCCAGGTGTTATCTGATATGTTTTGGAAAAAGTGGCGTGCCACCTATTTGGAGAGCTTACAGAGGAGACGTAAGTGGTGTTCTAGCAAACAGAATCTGAAGACCGGAGACATTGTTTTGTTGCGCGAGAAAGATGTTCATAGGAATATGTGGCCATTGGGGATAGTCGAGCGCCCAATTGAGAGCAACGACAGATTGGTCCGAAAGGCTGTCATTCGTGTCGTCAAGGATGGAAAGGTGACGACCTACACCAGACCTATTGCGGAGATGGTACTTCTTCTGGAATAGTGATTACATGTACATGTATTTACGTTGTGTATCAGTTTCATTTTAGTGATATATTTGTGTTAGTTGAATATCAGTTATTTGTTATATCAATATGATATAAGACGGGGAGTGTAGTGTTACTTATTCCGGAAATATTATATCTGCGCTGTTTGTATTTTGTATTTTATGTTTGACCCACATGTTCCGGATAAGTTGTACAGTGTACATGCAACAGGTAGCCAAGCAGGGCTGCATTTATTTTCACATACTCATTTGTTTGACAAGCATTGGAGCACAATGGACTAAGTAGAATTTGTAATATGTCTAATTTCTATGAATGCATATATATGTTTTCTGATTTGCAAGGCGATATTTTTATGCAGGTTTTGACTTTGTTTATCTGCCACCAGTGTGCTATTTATAGAATCACTCTATAGCAATGTTTTGTGTATTCAAGCTTAATCAGGTTCATCATTAGACTTAACATTTTGTAACTTTTTATAGTATTAAGATTAAACACATTGACAGAAAACTGTAGGAAGAATTAAGTCCATTATGACAAGTATACATGTGTATTAGGCTGTTTATTTACATTCAGAAACCGCGCGAAAATGTAGTGCAAATGGCATGTTGTAAAATGTGGATTTTCCTTATCAAATAGATCAGGTTCATTTGTTTCACACCAAAATAGTCAAATATCTAGTCATGCAATCTTTCTTGTATTGCACAGTACATCTGTACTTTTTTTAGTTGTATTTTTGTATGTTAATGAACGCTTTGTTATGTTTTCAGATTTAACCACTCGTACACACATCAATAAAGGTTAAACTACTGCAATTGATCTTGCTCAGTTGTTGTGAAGGTCATAGGCAGCATAGTTTGAATTCAGTTAAGAAATGAAAATGTTATTGTCAATTATATACGATTTGAGACGAAATCGTTGCGGGAGTGAATCACTCCCGCACTTGCACCATTACGAAGATCCTATGGAGTTGTAGCCCTCTCCCAAACAAAACAAATCAGGAGAGGGCTACATTATTGCAGCTAAGTGGAGTGTAAAATAAAAAAAAGTTATTGTTCGAATTTGCTGTCTTAATGTTTTATTTTTCAACATACAACAAATGTTTGTAATTCAGATGTAATGAAATAAAAGGAAAGCGCTTGTGAAATTCGAAACAATAGAAATATTTTGATTTTGTTTATTTTGTATTTACCACAAATAAATATGATAGTGGTAGTTTAGACTGAATATGATCTTGTTTATCAAGCGACATAATTGGTAAAATGCAAGCCTGATAAACTTTCTATACCATATTAGAAATTCATCAAATATATAATAAAATCTGACAACATTTTCGTATCAAATAAAAGAATTCATTTCTAACGGTTCTTCAAAAATTGATTGAAACTTGAAAGAGCATGATTGGCTTCGTTAATAGCTGTGGGAACACAATAAAATTTCTACAGAAATTATAATTAACTATTTTGCTCATTGTAATAGCTATACATGTACTTAGTTTGTAGCAGTTTCCCATAGGTTTTAATACACTGCTAAATAATTTTGCCAATGCAAAGATGTCATTTTTTGTTCCCACTTAAGATGCAGTTTTGTAAAAATATTATGTATATAACAAATGGTAGAGTATTATTGCCCAATGAGGATACATCATCTTTCGTTTCAATGTAGCTCATCTGGCAGTTTAGATATTTACCTTAAAAAATTAATATCCCATGGAAAAGTAATAAATCCTAGAGGATTAACAATATTCTATAGGATATTTTTAAAATCTAGTAGGAGTTTTTATAAAACTCCAAAAGAAATTATATATCTATAGCATAAAAATTATACAGGAATTTTATTTAGACAGGCATTATTTCTTCAAGAAATTGAAATTTTCAATCGCATTTGAAATTCTTCTGGAGATTTTATTCAAATTTTAGCGCTATTCAAAGAGATATATATAGGAAGTTCCCTATTCTGGTAGGAAAATCTAAAAATCTTGTTTTTCCTATAAGAGTAATTTTACCTAAGAATTTATTTTTTAAAGGCAAATGTTTTTTGAGGTGATATTCAACAATAACAAAAGTAGTTCTAAACTCTTGAAGCAATAGTCTACAATATAATATTTTTAAATTTTTCGAAACATGAACATTGGACAAGTGCAAAAATGACACCTTGGCAATTTTTTTTTAGTTTGTATGGTTGTATTAATGCATTTATCAGGATAATTTCGTTATATTTGTATCTAGAATTACATTTTTTTAAATTCATCACACCGAACTCAAGTGCGACAAAGTTCTTTGTCGTCATACAGAATATATCGGAAAAAAGCACCGATTGTATTATTTAGCTTTTGCACAGTATCAAAGTTGATGCTCTTTAACATATCAAAATGTCCTGTCTTAAAAATATGAATCGCATAACTGTGGGACCACTTGTAGTTTTGATTATACAAAACCAATCCATGGGGAAAGAACATACAATGATGTCTATGTAGTCGAACTAGATCAGGAAATTTCTCAGCAAGTCTCTTTGCCATTGTTACAGAGTTACCTCCCCAGCTCTCTGGATCATAGGAACGATAACTCTCAATCCATTTTTGGACGAATCTGGAATTTCTAGCTGCAATGATTAACGCACTACCTACCGATCCGTCATGGGCCACTCCCATCGTGCATTCGTTGTTCCTGAACTCATCTAGCGACCGTAAGATGTATTGGTCGGTATCTAAGTATATACCGCCATACTCTGCAGATAATAAATAAGGTTGCATATTAATAATTATTATTATTATTATTTTTATTATTATTATTATTATTATTATTATTATTATTATTATTATAAGAATAATATCAATAAATGTGTGTGAGTTTGTAAAACAATTTAAAACTTAAAAATTTAAAACTAAAAGTAAATTTTAAAAAACGTAAAAATGTCTTAATAAAGGCATTTGTAGTTTTGGGGGTTTTTGTGTGTATACAGGTTTTAAATGCAGGTTCTAAAAATAAAGTGAATAAACAGGAGGATTTTCAATTCCCCTGAAAGCATGAGCTGAGTTGAATAATTGATATTAAAAATGTTCTTCTAATATAAAACTGAAATACCTGGTAAAAAGATATTAACATACATTCAGTATGAACGCTTCGTGCAGGCAAATCCATATTTCATATAAATAAAAAGAACGCAAACATCTAGCGATTGATTCTTAGAAAATCGGTAATTTTTGCCCAAATTCGTCTGCTTGATTTGATGAAAATGTGATGAAATGTTATTTTCTGGTCGCTTCAACTTTTAACTTTGGACATTCTCCCAACTCTCCATTTAAAAGAAACTTTTTTTTCTTTTACTGGGTAAAAATAGAACAATATTGTCATGATCTTAAGTTGCACTGTAGTTTCATAATAGTAAACCGGCATTCAGTATTGTCAAGTCTTATATAAAATTCCACTTTTTTATGTTGTTCTTTTAGCGACATTTTTTAAAAGAATTCAACCATCTGACCTAAAAATTAAAAGGGTTTGTCCTTTTACCACGCCAAAAAATTGTAAGACGTTTGATGAACATCTCTGTAAGTGTTTTCTCTGAATCTTACCAATAAGCTGAAGTGGGCACACATACATATATTGGAAATTTTTAGCGTTCAATGTTTAATAACACGGCAAACCTGATCTCGGCTTTTAAGTACAAATAAATGTTATAACACGTTTTTATTAGATTAAGAATTGAAAGATTAAATAACAAGAGGCCGAGGTGCCACATCGCTAACCTGAGCAACAATTGTCTTAACTCTGATCAAATTAGCATTACAGTATCAAAATTAAACAAGTGAAAAGCTGTCAATGTGAAAGCAAATCGGGTTTTCTTTTACGTGAACTGTATCCATAATCCATGTTAACCCTGAATTGATAAACACTACCTATCGTATCCAGTGAAATGGAGTACCCTATATGCAATATTTGCCCAAAAAATGACTAAGTTCAAAAGCTGGTATTTTTTCGTATATTATCAGAAATCAAAATCTTAGCAATATGCACACCTCTAATATATGCACAGTCGTTCTGCAAAAGAACAACTTCCTATCTTGAACACTGTAGGAGGAGTTATCCGTACATTTAGGGTACCCTTTTGGCAGCCGCACGCCAGACCGCCCGCCGGCCATTTTCACCATTTTAATAACCGGAATTTTCCGTTGGAAAACCCGGTTAAATATCTTGACAACTAAGTAGAGTAGATCTTGCTCAAAAAAATTTAAAATCTACCGATTTCTATCCACATATTTCTATGGTAAATATCTAGCCCCTTTTGCTGTAGCTGTAAGAAGATTTTTCACTATTCCTATATAACCCCCTCCCCCCACTTTATGTCCCCATTTTTTTCTAGGGAATCATAGTTTGATCAAATTTTAATCTGCACAACCCATGCCTTTACACAAATAACTGCTTTTTGGACTAAAAACTTTCCCAGAATATTTTTAAAGATTTTCTTTTTATATTCCTATGTAAATATGCATCCCCCATTGTGGCCTCGCCCAACCCCAAGGGACCATGATATTTGAATCTACACTATCTGAGGATGCTTCCACTTCAAATTCAGCTTTTCTTGCCTAATAGTTTGTGAGAAGAAGATTTTAAAAGATTTTCTCTATATATTCTTATGTAAAAATTCATCCCCCCCAATGGTGGCCCCACCCTACCCCCGGGGTCCATGATTTGAACAAACTTGAATGTACACTACCAGAGGATGCTTTCAAACAAGTTTAAGCTTTTCTGGCCAAATCATTTTTTAGAAAATTATTTAAAGATTATCTCTATACATTTTTATGTAAAAATCACCCACCCACCCCCCCCCCCCCCATTGTGGCCCCACCCTACCCCCGGGGACCATGATTTGAATTATCTTGAATAAACCCCCCATGAGGATGCTTCCAGACAAGTTTAAGCTTTTCCGACTTAATATTTTTTTAGATATTTGAAAAATACCAACAAATTTTCAATAATTCTAAGTTATCTCCCCTTTAAAAATCTGTGGCACTTCATTTGAAATTTGAATCTCCGTCACCCAATGATGCTTTTGCCAAGTTTGGTTGAAATATGCCCAGTGATTCTGGAGAAGAAGATGAAAATGTGGAAAGTTTACAACAACGACAACGCCGCCAACGACGACAGACAACGGACAAATTTTGATTCAAAAAGCTCACTTGAGGTGAGCTAAATAGTTCAAACTTACATAATCAATTTGATACGTACTTATAAAAAAATCGTCAAATTAGATATATATATATATATATTCGATCAATAGAAAAGAATTTTCTTGACAAAGTTTCTGGCTGTATATTTTTTTCAGTTTAGTTCCGAGGTGAATTAAATAATGTTTTAAAGCTGTTCAATCTCTTTATTATATCCCTGCCCTGACAAAGAGCAGAAATATATAGTGGTTTTAAATCGACGATATATAAATAAATATCATACAAACAAACATCAATATAAATGTAAAGCATTGAATGCTAACGCGCGATATTCAATTTGTCTGCACGGCCTGGTGTGTTAAAGGACCGGCGATGTCCAATAATAAGCATTAAATGCCTCAATAACATACACACATATATGCATATACTACATGTAGTATACATACATATACACGCACAGGAGCGATGTACAGTAGTTGATACAAGTAACATGTGGGGAAAATGCACAATTGCCGTTATAGTAAGAATTTGTCTGCATATAATACCTTTAAGAATTTGAAGTCGAAAAATGTCCGCCTTGTGTTGTATAAATTTAATTTTTCTCCCTGAGATATGGGTAGGCGGGGTTACTCTTACAAGTACAAAGTTCGGAACTGTCTGTCGCAGCAAATTCCACCATATTCCAGATGGTAGCATGTCGTGAAAAAACAATATCATGCAGGGATTTTGATACTTGTATGCACTCAAGAAACTAACAAAATGCATGAACTCAAAGGACAGGCTCCCAAACCAGATGTAGTGAACAATATTTGGCACTGTTGAGTTGTCTGTGCAGTACTTGGAAATAACCCGTCTGAGACAGTTGCTCGGGAATTGAAACACTTGGTCGGTGGAATCGGAACTCATATGTGTAAGATTCATGTACACGTCATTCTTTGAACATCCAACATAAAATTGGTTTCGTTCCATAATTGATTTCTTAAAATTAGATGTCTTTTGAAGGCAATCCACAGTTGATGAAAATGTCCAATCATTGCCGCCAATAGGGGTGAAATCTCCATACGAAAAAGAAACAAAGATAACAGTTAATCAGCCGCTATAAAAATCAACCCTTCAACAAAACCCCTATATTCAAATAAAACATTAAACTAACGATTTCTTAAATAATAAATTTTAAACATAAATCTACCATCAACCAAATAGTTAGTAGTTGTAAATTAAAGTTAATTCAAGAGATTAACATTTGGATGGATTTACCTTAAACAATTTCAAAGAAAATTCTTTAAAGGGCATAGCCTAAGTATTAATAAGCTCTTCAGAACTATTAATTTTTCTATTCACTACTTACTGGCAAATGGGTCTTTATAGTTCTCTATAGTAATATTCGTGTGGTTTCCTAGATAGTAGAGTGCCGTTTCGATCTCACAAGACTCTTCTTGAAGAAACTTTGCTGGTATCATTTTCCTTTGGGTCACAGACGCCAGCTTTTCTCTAGTACTGTTGTTATTTTCTATTCTCTTTTGTTGTCCAAGAAAGTAAAGCTTTACCAATAGGATGACCATACATGTACATAGTAATCCAATCAGAAATTTGAAACATCTTCCCCTGAAAGATATTATATAATATTTACATTCTACTGTGTTTTTCCATTAAATTCCGTGATGTTTAAATGCCTCTAAATGCAACAAGTAGTCAAAGGTCAAATTGACGAGTTTTATTATGACGTCACAAACGTTGAACGTTGTAAACTGCAACGTCACAAGCGAAAATCAAAGTTCACGCTTATGGCTGTCACTGTGGCTCTTCCATTAATATTAACTTACCCTTAGGATAAGATAGGAATTTTAAGGTATGAATCACATTTGCAGACAAGGCAAGAAGTTAAAAAAAATGTAAATATTAAATTAAATCATGATTTTTTGAAGTATACACTCTCATAACTGCAGCGATGTGTGCATACAAATTTTCATAACGCGCGTTACTCAATTTGTATGCACACACCGCTGCAGTTATGATAGTGTATACTTCAAAAAATCATGATTCAATGCTATAGCATCCTCTATCCTTACATCAATTTAAAACTGTGTATATATGATGATATTTTTAAACGGCTGTCAAGGGTCATCGAAATACCCGAAAACCGCGGAGCAATTTGTTCGGTTCGGTTTCGGTTCCGTTTTTCCGGATTTCGATTCGGTTGCGATTTGTGTAGTAGAATCCATATTCTTTGAGAAATGGCATCGAAATTGAAAGGTTCACCAGTGTGGAATTGTTCGTAATAAACGTTGACTTCTATACAACTGGCCATGTATACCAATGGTTGTTCACTCATCAATTAAAAATATTTCACGATTTTCCTTTGTATAAAGGAGAAACACTAGTTCAATAAACAAAGATGGCAGCTTTCGATTTCGACATCGAACATGTCTTCAATATTTTTTTATTGAAATGTTTAGGGTAAGAATTTTCTGGATTTATAAGTAGTGATATTGAATGAGGAAAGCCAAAAGTCGATTTCATGCAAGATAATGTGGGAAAACCTGCCTGGTTACAGCAATAGGAATACGCGGGCGTCTGCACCATCTGCAACTCAAAAATACACGAATAAATCATTAGACTTTAATTGTTTAAAATCACAAATATGCTTATTTTGTTAACATATTATATTTATCAAATCACATGTGACAATTTTTTTAAAGAAGCATCAAAATATATCTTTAAACGAAGACATGAATTGAAAATTTTGCAACAGGTAAACTTATTTTTAAACTATAAAGAAAGGAATTTCATAACGAAAATAGAAGTTTACAATATTTTTTTTTTCTAATAATCCTATAAACTGCATATGATTATTCTTTAAACACTAATGAACCCCCTTTAGATTTTTTCAGATTTTTAAATCTTCAAAATAAGTCTGTAGCAGTGCAGTTCGACAGCTGTTCTGAGTGATTAAAAAGGCATTGCTCTGTTTTTATATGCATGCTTTTTTTAAAAAAAATGACATGTAGGACTTCATATTTTTTTATTTAAATCTTTTAGCAACATTTTTTGCCAGTTTCGGGCAGAAACAACCCAGTTCAAGAAATGATTACATTCATATTCTCAAATGTACAAGATGGCCGCACATCCCCCTTAAATTAATATAGATTTTTTATTTAACTTAAAATTATCAAATGTAATTTGACTTTCTAGTCAGAAAACTAGTTATTTTGTTGAAGTTTGTTATTTAAAAGTGAAGATATAGAAAAAAAAGACTTTTGAAGTTTACAAATGAATTTTTACAGCGTCAATCCAAGAAAAAGTTGGAGGAAAAGACCACTCCACTGCAGCATAAATAAAGTTCTCCTCTCTGCCATCCTCAGACGCCACTACATTGTAAGCCTAATTACATTCCTATCTTTAATTGGAATAGTTGGATTGGTTTTTACTTTTTCTCAACCAATGGTCACCTACAATGGACTTTAAGTTTCGCACATCTGAGCTGTACGTAACTTAAAACATTTTAAGTTTAAAAACAAAGCAAAGATTTGTTTTCACTCAATATGGCTTATTGGCTACATAAGCAATCCCATCTTTCCTGTTTTATTTTACTTAAAAAGCAATTCAAACGTATTACATTTAAGCTTCATTTTATTAAAAACCTATATACCTTTAAAACAACTCGCGAAATTGCACTATGATACTCAGTAAGCCTTCCTAGAAGAAATAAATGTTGCTATATTAACATTAATAAACTTTCAGGCTTCAAATATGGAAAATACGGTTCATGTATTTCCTTCCGCAATACTTCATTTAGAATGGAATTTATAGACTTTTCAGAAATTGAAGGGTTAATCATATCAGTAGATAATTAAAACTCGATGTTAATAAGAAAGCGTACATCTGCATTATGTCCACTGTATTGTATACTAAAATAATCATGAAAAACTTGTATAGTATCATAAAATATTAATAAAAAATTTTATATGGTTTAACTTAGTGATTTTGTTAATATTAATGAAACAAGCACTTCATCGCATGCCTAACTGTAATTTCGATTTGTACTGCAAAAACATTAAATGGCATAATTTTATAATTTAATCAATTAAGCTTGCGTACTCACTTGGACATTTTTACTTGTTTCTTTGTGAACAAGTAGTTAAATTTGTGCGAGGAAGTAACGCCACTGAATTACATGTAATATCGCACTCTACATTCCTCGTTTTCATCCTGTTAAATTATCAATATATCAATTTATAACAATATACATTTCGTAAATCCCTTCTACTTCTTGTGTAATTTTTAAAATGTTGAAGACTTTTCTCCAAATTCATAACTTATGGTTGTTTCAAGAGTTAATTGAATTTTCTAAGATTGCAATTCAATCAAAAATATTATTCCTGAAATTGGTGTGTTTGATATTTCTAACTTCAAACGAAGGAGAAAAGCGAGGGAGTAAAACGAAAAAATACATGTATTTTATTCTTGGTCTGCCAAGTACATTTAATAAATAGAAAAAGATAAAATAATAACCAGTTTTGTAAATTGATTGGATTTGGTCCATTATTATTGAATCTCTGCTAATATTAATCTGTTGTTACGGATATGGCACTAAGCTTATTGTTCTAAATTATGGTTAACAAATATGAAGAAGAAAAATGACAGCTGCACAAGTTTTTCATAATAAATCATGTTTGTTTCAGTGGGGGGAAAAATTAAGTTTTTGTTAAAATTAAACTGTGTATATAACAGATGTTCGATTAAATTTCACTTTGAGACCAAATACGTAGGACAATATGCCGATAAAACAAGGTTTCTAGAATGGCATACTAAATTGAAAATATTATTTTTACTTATATTTTGTACTTATTTACGTGTGCATACATGTCTTTCGTGATTTTCAATTTTCTGATACTGAAAAAACGCATTATAAAATAAGCTTTTACATTTCAATGTTACAAACATTATTAAATTTCTAATTTCAAAACCACGGATTGCAGGATATAAATATTACAATACGTTTTAAAATTTTATACATTCATTACATATAATTGCTTGAAATATCCTGCTTTTTCAAAAGTTTGCCCTATGTTCAATCGGTTAAACGTCAAGAAAAATACAAATTTGTATATTTGGATTGACATTTGAAATCCTATTACTTCCAGAGAGTTCATAGAGAGCAAAAAGACAAACAGATGAAAAAATATATTTCATTTCATTTCTTCCATTAGATAAAAACTATTTTTATTCTTATATATTTTATTTTTTATTCTTCTTTTCCTACTTCATGTAAACTACACCACTGAATTCATACTTTACTGATATTCCAGAAAATTGACTGACATCTACTGAATAATCACTGCCCCCTACTCTAGCTACACTGTACATCTACTGTACAGAGCTACTGTACTCCACTGGACAGCACTGTACCTACCCATTGACTAGCAATGTACCCCAATGTATGTCACTGTACGGGGTAATGAAAAACACTTTACCTCACTGTAGACTACAGTACAGGGTATTGACTCACAATGTACGGTACTGTTACCCACTGTACCTATGTTTTAACAAGTTATAATGTTTTAAAATGAACTGAATATTTACTTCTTTCAAAATTCATTTTTAGGACTAAAATCTGGATTTGTTTTTATATTCTTTCAATCATTTGAATTTTCCACCAACCCCTGATATATTAACTTATTGTCAAACACCTGTTAACTCGGTGACATACCCCCCCCCCCCCCCCCCTTGTTAGAATTTCGTCCTCGAATTTACAAGTAGAATTCTACGAGTTAAGGAAATAGTGTGAAACATGTACCTAGCAAGTAACCGCGAGATTTGTACGTTGGGCGCAAAATTTAATAGGTGTTGAAGAGTTCATATATCGGGTCTCAATAGCTAGGCGGTTAGAGCGTTGGCTTAGTAGGCTAGGGACTCTGTGTTCGAGTTCCGTTTGAGACTTGATTTTTCACCACCTCTTGCTTTGGCGCCCAACTTTGTCACAGCCGCATTTAGATGATTATTATTGTTATTTCAATGACCAACTCAGCTGTTGGGTTCTTGAATATATGTTTCAATGTATTATAGAATTTGGAGATCTGTAACAATAATAATTACAAAAGAATATAATAAAATACACACTCGTTCAGCTCAAAATTACGCATTTAATATTTCAAGATGTTTGAAAACAATTAATTAAAATGTATCAAACAAATAAAAAATAACATACATAACATTTAGTACCGCTCTATGATCGATAAACACATTTGACGCACGGTTTTCGAACAGTATAGTTTACGTTTTCTGAATCATGAACGCAAGCAAAATAGGTATTTACAAATGTATGTAACTACATGAAGGATGAAATTATGAAAGATGAACGCATGTAGAAAAATTTCAAGTAATGTGAAAGTTTAACTGGTAATTTGAATATAATAATTATTTTTTCGTTGTAAAATATTTATTGACACTGTTTTGAAGGTGGTTGAAGCTTTCCTTAGATTAAGTCATCTGGTAACCTTATTTTTCAAAATCTACCAAATCAGGGTAAATTCAGTAGATTCTAATGAAAAAATGTAACGGTCAGACAAATTTTTTTGTGCAAACAAGGATTCTTATAGCATGTTTCAATCGGAAATTTTTAAAACGCCATTAATTTTTGGTATTGGGGAGTGCAATAATGAAATAGTATGATTTTTTTTAAAATGACCCTATTGTTTTATGAACTTCTATGTAATTCCTTTCCACCAATATAAGAATAAAAATAAAGTTTGTTTCAAGAGTTAAAATATTAAAAATTGTTGAATTACCTTAATTTGGAAACTTTCCTCGTGGTCTGTCCGTTCATTATGAGAAATAAAAACTAAATCCTGTAAATAACAACACAAACATCTCCCTCGAATTAGTATTAGTTATTTGGGTCTGTAACATTTAGTGACGCTCTTCTGCAGATGTGATGCGATAATATGTAAACTCAAAGTTCATTTCTCATAATACGCGTCGCGCTTTTACTTCTAGTTTTGCTATTTGGGTCTCTGACACTCCAGTAACATTCAATGACATATATGAAGAGCTAATGTCAGTTCTGCAGATATGATGTAATAGTATGTAAACTCAATGTCCATTTTTCATTATTAGCGTCGCACTTTTAATTCTAGTTTTTTCGTTCTGTTTTCTATTTATATTCATTATCGAACATCTACATGTATATGTTTATAAATACGCTTAAACAAAAAAAAGAGGAATTATTCTAATTTAGGTAGTACACAAAAGCTAAGCCAAAGTTGTTCTTTGATAAAATATTTCTTCAAATTCATTATTTTGTTCTTTGAAAAGAAACCTCTAATTATTTAAAATTTGAAGAAAGAAATCTGACCGCATAGTTTTTGCCTGCATCACCTAAAAGCTTCTCTTTGAAATCCATTTAGTGGAGTGTAAAATGAAATAGTTATTGTTTGTTATTTTTGAATTTGCTGTGTTAATGATTTTTTTTTCAACATAAAACAATTGTTTATATAATTTAGGTAGAATGAAATAATTTAATTCTGACTGTAACGCGCTTTCTGATTGGCTAAAAAAATATTTTATATCGTATAAAGATTGTTGCCTACGTCATAGTAAGACTAACGTCAAAAACGTATCAATACGCCTGACGTTACGTTTGAATTTTGAATATTTTACGTCATTTTAAAGGTCAAAGACCGTTTTTATCTACAATTAAGAATAAAAAATTTAATTATAAGCAATGAATTCAATATTTATTAGTTTTATACGATATAAAATGGTTTGAAACAGTTTACGTTTTTTAGCTCACCTGAGCTGAAAGCTCAAGTGAGCTATTCTGATCACATTTTGTCTGTCGTCCGTCTGTCCGTCTGTCTGTCTGTCCGTCTGTCTGTAAACTTTTCACATTTTCAACATTTTCTCAAGAACTACTAAGCCAATTTCAACCAAACTTGGCACAAATCATCCTTAGGCAAAGGGGATTCAAAGTTGTGAAAATTAAGGGCCACACCCGTTTTAAAGGGGAGATAATTAGAAATTAATGAAAAATTTCGAGAAATTTTCAAAAATCTTCTTCTCAAGAACCAGAATGCCAGGAAAGCTGAAACTTGTGTGGAAGCATCCTCAGGTAGTGTAGATTCAAAGTTGTGAAATTCATGATCCCCGGGGGTAGGGTGGGGCCACAATGGGGGTCGAAATTTTACATAGGAATATATAGAGTAAATCTTTTAAAATCTTCTTTTCAGAAACTAATCAGCCAGGAAAGCTGAAACTTGTGTGGAAGCATCCTCAGGTAGTGTAGATTCAAAGTTGTGAAAATCATGATCCCTGGGGGTAGGGTGAGGCCACATTGGGGGGGTGTTTAAATTTTACATAGGAATATATAGAGTAAATCTTTAAAAATCTTCTTCTCAGAAACTTATCAGCCAGAAAGCTGAAACCTGTTTGGAAGCATCCTCAGGCAGTGTAGATTCAAAGTTGTGAAAATCATGATCCCTGGGGGTAGGGTGGGGCACAATGGGGGTCGAAGTTTTAAATAGGAATATATAGAGTAAATCTTTAAAAATCTTCTTCTCAGAAACTAAACAACCAGGAAAGCTGAAACTTGTGTGGAAACATCCTCAAGTAGTGTAGATTCAAAGTTGTGAAAATCATGATCCCCGGGGGTAGGGTGGGGCCACAATGGGGGTCGAAATTTTACATAGGAATATATAGAGTAAATCTTTAAAAATCTTCTTCTCAGAAACTAATCAGCCAGGAAAGCTGAAACTTGTGTGGAAGTATCCTCAGGTAGTGTAGATTCAAAGTTGTGAAAATCATGATCCCTGGGGGTAGGGTGAGGCCACATGGGGGGGGGGGGGGGGGTTGTTAAAGTTTTACATAGGAATATATAAAGTAAATCTTTAAAAATCTTCTTCTCAGAAACTAATGAGCAAGATGATTCTTTATGATTGTTAAAACTTTGGCTCCAGGACAATTCTTCGGCCTCACAAGAAGGTTCAGAGTTTGATGTAACTAAATATCCCATATATAAATAATTGTAAAGGATCTTTTTTAGAACTGCATTACTCAACATGTGATATGACTATAATATTGAAGCAGGCAGCTATTTTTTCATTAGAATCTTTTTGTATTACTGTATTGAGTTATTGCCCTTGATTTATTGATTCTTGATTATTTTAATTAATGCATCCACTGTTAACCAATTATTGTGATGATTATTTTTATACAATAATAAATATTCAATGTATATAAGTTGTTCTGCATAAGAAGTTTTGGGTTAGACCGGATTAGTTTGTTTATTTTTGATTTCCAATTTTTAGATACTATGAATTATTTTAGGCCGGCACATATATAGGGACAGTGTCTATTGCATTACGATGAGCTTGATAAACTTGAACAGGTATGGATAGATTGTGTGAAAATCCCTGCTCTATTTAATCAACGTGTTTTCTAACCTTCGATACAAGGTGTGCGGTCATTCCTGCCCTGTATCGCATTAATACAAGTGTGCATTCATACCGGCTTGTATTGGTGGTGGTTGCGGCGGAGCACTAATGTATTGTCATCCCTGCTGGTGTTCAGGCCTTTCTAGCGCAAGTGTGCGGCACTCCATGCTTGAGTTAGGTTGAGCTGTTGGTGCAAGTGTGCGGTCATCCCTGCTTGCGTAAAAGTTGGTACCTGTTGAGTTGCGTAGGTGTGCGGTCATCCCTCCCTGCGCAACGTTGAGTCCCTATATATGTGCAGGAGCGGTGATTAAAGTCTGCTCTTGTAAATATTGGCATCAATCAGGGCTATCCGATTTCTAAGGGGGGAAAATGGATTTTATTTATACAGGATCTACATGTATTATTGTACATTGTCCAGATTGTTTGTATTATGACTCCATTAAGCTGACTTTATCATACCTATTGTTCCTCAGGTGAGCGATGTGGCCCATGGGCCTCTTGTTTATAAACCGCTTCGCGGTTTATAAAGCGTAAACTGCCCCAAACCATTTTATTTTGTATAAAACAAATAAATATTGAATTCATTCCTTAAATAAAACTAACACTAGAAAAATTTTGATTTTTTTAATTTTGTATATACCACAAATAAATATAATACTGATAGTTTAGACTGAATATGACCTTGTTGATTCAGCGACATAATTGTTAAAATGCAAGCCCGATAAACTCACAATCCATGAAAGTTAGCTCCCACGAATTTAAATGATTTCACAGTAGTTGCTGTATGCAAACTAGGTTCGTTGAAGGCAGTAGTTTTTAAAGTGAAAAAAATTCCGTAATTATTTCTATGAGCAATGTATTTTATTTGGTAGCAGCGTTTTCTGTCGTCATTTAATATACATTGAAATTATTCGACAATTACGTTAAAATTGACCTTAGTACAAGAACTGTCTTCTCTGACTGTTGTTAAGGACGTTGGATCCTGCGATCAAAATTCTCTAAGTTTTTTTCTAAAGTATTTTTTTAACATCTACACATATATCTAAACCAAATTCAAAACAAAATTTTGGAGTCTATATGCTCCTTTCGGTGCTACGGTGTATTTAATATGACCTTTCTGCACTGAAATTGCTTTTCCCTCTATGATGTTTTATAAAGATGAACCATGGTATCAAATACAAATTTACATTATTCAGAATTAATAAAAATAAAATTATCGTAATGAAAAAGTTTGCTATTACTTCACCTTATTGATATTTTGACCTTTTTGCACTGAAAAAATAATATTTTTATTCATAAACGATTCAACATGCAATTAAATAATTAAAAAGTCTCAAACTTTTTCTCAAATTCTGACAGACTTGTCAAAAGAAACTTAAATATTCAGAAAATAAAAAAAAAAGTATGGGTCTATAGTGTAAATTTTGAGATATGGCATGAAATAAGCTAATTTTAGGGGGAAATTGGAGTTGATTTTTTCTTTACTTTTATGAAATATCACTTATACATGCCAATATATGTCGATAGAAATATTGATATATTGTTGAAATATGTTTTTTGAAACAACACGAAGATTTCCCAATGCATAAACTATCTGAAAATTTGGTCTGCACGGAAAATAAGAAAGCCAAAATAACGGTACTCTAAAACAACTGAGTTATGAAAAATGTACATTTTCTTCTTAAAAACCTTCCGCCACAAAATATAGTCCCTTACTACACTCTCTACATATGGAATTTTTCCTTCACTATTTTAATCGATATAGTTTATTTGGCATTGTAAAAAAGGAATTTACAAGTAGAATTCATATACGACACAGAATTTCCAGACTAGAGGTGACACAAAATGGCTACCCAAAATCAGAGGATCGAACCTCTTTAAGAATACGCAAAAAAATGGACACAGTTTGAGGAAAATCTTTGATTTATATTCTATATTGACTTTTGCAAATTGGATTGGACTATAAATTCTTCAATATACGCATAGAAAATTGAAGTACTAAGCGCATGAGGTTTCTGAGCATCTATAGAATCGGGGCGGGGTTACATTTTTTGGTTACTTGAAATAAGGTGAAAGCGTATTATCCCAAGTAAAATACGTCACTGCGAAAGTGATGACGTCAACTTTCTCAGAGATGTACCAATGATATTGAATATTGAGGATGAGCACGGTAAATGGCATTTGTGGTTCAGCGTATCAATGATTTTTACCCCTGCCAAACCCAGCCTTGTAAATGTTCTCGGTTTCATGATAATGACTACATTTTCCAATACTTGAGAAGAACTAGAGCAGGAACGTGTACACTTGGGATAGGTAAAAGCGCTGAAAACCAACTTAAAACGAAACAGTTTTCTAGCGACAAACCAAGACCAAAAACAAAACAAAAACAAAAAAAAAAACAAATGCCATAGTTTAGTGAAAAATGAATTTTATCAAAATTTATTTTATACTTAAAGGTAACACTATGGTATCATTAGAATTCACAGTGTCTCATTTTTCATTGTGTTAGTGGGTTGCCCTTCTTTACATCCTCGAGGAAACCAAATTTAGAAAGAATTTCTTGCTGAAATCAAAAACCGACGCATCCACGAAATTAAATCCCCGCAAATAAGCGAAAACTCACAATCCATTAAAATTAGCTCTCACGAATTTAAATGATTTCACAGTAGTTGCTATATGCAAACTACATTGTACATGTAGGTTCGTTGAAGGCAGTAGTTTTTGAAGTTAAAAAAATCCGTAATTATTTCTATGACAAATGTATTTTATTTGGTAGCAGCGTTTTCTGTTGTCATTTAAAGGGACTTAGACACGATTTGACTTTAAATCTTCAAATTTAATTTTTCCATTTTCAATGTTTATACTGATAAATATAGAAGTTCATAATGCTCTGTCAAAATTTGAAACTCAAATATCAAGTTATAAGCATGATGCAGAGTTTATAACTCTTTGTTTTGTAAACAAAGCTGGAATATTTTCTTCTTCTTTTTTTACATATTTGTTGTATTGGTGTAAATGTCAATCAAATGTTAATTTCTTTTGTTGATAATAGTATTTAAGAAGATATTGAATTAGTTTAAATTGTTTTAACTAAAAGACTCGAGCTTTGTTTACATTACTATCAATTCTTACCTCTGTATCTCGCTTGTAACTTGACTTTAACATTTAATATTTTGGTAAATCATTTTTCTGTACATTAATAAACCATTTTATACATAAAAAATAAAAGTAAAATTTTTGATCTCAAATCGTGTCCAAGTCCTTTTAATGAATACATTGGAATTATTCGACAATTACGTGAAAATTGACCTTAGTACAAGTAATGTCTTCTCTGGCTGTTGTTAAGCATGCGCAAAAAAATGGACATACAATTTTAAGTAAAATATTTGATTTATATTCCTTTTCGTTTCTAAACAGGATTTAACAGCTATTAAACATACCAACAGCTTCCCCTTTCTCGTTTTCTGGTTTTCAATTTATCTTTTGTTTTGCAGGTCCTGCTTAAAGACAAAACTACAAGATTTTATAGTCATTTACATGTATTAGTTTATACACTTAAAAGAACGACCAAGTTGTTGTTATAACTTAGGTTTTACGCAGCAGCTGAGCCAAACTTTTCCTATGATTCAATTTTCTGAAATTTAATATTTTGTTCTTTGAAAACATACCTGTATATTTTTTTTTTAAATCTGATATCTCAATTTTTGTCCACGTCACCTTAACAGTGACAATTGTTTTTACACAAAAATTTTAGCTTTGTTGAATGCAATAGTTTTTGAGGTAGAGGCAGTTTTGTTTCAATATTATGTACAATGTATTTGACTGGAAAACTGTTGTTTCTGTCGACAATAAATGTGTGACAATTAGATATATATTGATTTTTTTCGTAGTCCTCATATGGTAAAGCAAATTATAATGTACATGATTATGCTCATGTTATAGAATAGGAAACAATTTAACTCAGTAACCATTTTAACAATATACGCTGCGATTAAAAAAAACGATTCCGTAACATGTGCATATCGTGGTTTAAAAAACATTCCTGGCATTTACTTATTAGGTGCTGTGATAGAACAAAATAAAAGAGAAACTCGTAACAATGAGCGATCGCTCTACGATCCGTGAACAAATTCAACACGCGATTTTTGACCAGTAAACGTTTTCTGAACCATGAGCACCAGAAGTACGAGTAGCTAAGTGAAACTCTGAAAGATGAATGCATGGAAAAAATTTGAAGGAATATAAAGTTAAAATCAGGTAATTTGGATACAATAATAAGTTAACTTTGTAAGAAGTTGATTAACACTGTTTTGAATGTTGTTGCGGTTTCCGCCAGATTTAGTCCATCTGGTAACCTTATTTTTCAAAATCTACCAATTCAAGGTAAAAAAAAATTGCTTCTTATGTAAAAATGTTATCTGACAAAAGTGGGTTTTATGTGGAAACAAGGACTTTAATAGTATATTTTAATTGGAAATTTGGTAAAAGTCAATGATTTCTGATATGGGGCCCTGCAATAATTAGATACTGGATGAATTTATTTCTTAACTCTATTGTTACAACATTTTTTGTTTAATTACCTACCACCACGATAAGAATAAAATAAAATGTAATAAAATATGTTGAATTACCTTATTTTGGAAACTTTCATCATGGTCGGTCCGTTTATTACGAGAAATAAAAAAAATGTAATCACAGCCCAAACATCTGCCTCGATTCAATATCAAGTTATTTGGATCGGTGACAGTGAAGTAACATTAAGTGGTAGATATGAAGAATTTATATCAGATCTTTCCAGATTCCGCGAACTGGAGGTCGGACTCGAACACTGACGCTTACTTTTATCCTAAGATCATCAGGAAACATGTCAAAACACGATTTTCAAATCAAACTACTGAAGAACTGACCGGAGTTGATTTTGTCGATGTTTATTTATTTTAAAATCAATGATGTGTTATTTTGTATGACAAATACATGTAGTTTCTAATTTGTATTTGAATTACGCACATTTTTATGATATGAATTTTTGGACTTTTTCGACAAGAATGTCGAGAAACCCCCATATGAATCATGTTAAATATTAATATTAAAAGATAAAATTAATTCAATCAAACTATTTATCAGTAATAGAAATATTTCTCGAAAATTGTATGGATCCAAGCGATATTGAACTCTAGTCTCGTTCAACCAGACTCTCTGCTTGTCGGAGATTTACGGAGACAACCGAGAGTCGAGTTGAACGAGACTATATTGAACTCTGGCGTAGGAATACATACGACTACAAAAAATATCTAAATTGTTCGTACCATTTAAAATCTGACTATTTTCAAAGTATTTATAAATAAGTTTCCCTGAAAAACAATGCTTTAGCATACATTACATCGAATTTATCAATTATTTTCAAGAACTAATTCTTGTCAGCAGCGATGATTTATGCTGAGGTCCAAACACTGTTTCACTTTCGGTTTGTCTAAGTAACTGCATAGGAGAGTTGATTAAAATCAACTCCCAAAAATGGTTTAGAAACAACAACACAGGATATTACTATAATAAGCAATTAAAAAATATCTCCTGATAAAGAATATAGCAATGAACACGCAAATTTCCCCCCTTTCAACCAGTTAAAATATATGGTCTCATATTACGCATAGTTTTACAGAATTTTAGAGAGAGAGAGAGAGAGACAGAGAGAGAGAGACAGAGAGAGAGACAGAGAGAGAGAGAGAGAGAGAGAGAGAGATTTTCAAAAGCTTGAATTAAATAGGTTTAATATACATTCGGATTTGATTGTTATTTGCTATTATTTTAGAATACCTTCTTGTGGTGACGATTTCATGCCGTGGCTATTGATTTATTAAAAGTTTATACGCTCAAACAACGATCAAGTAAATTTTATAGCTATGGTACACAACAGCTAAGCAAATTTTTCCATTGAATAAATGTTTCGGCAAATTTATTATTTTTGTTGTTTAAAAAGAACTAAGCAAAAATCTAACTCATAGTTATTGCCCACGTCACCTAAACCTTGTTTTTTTTTAATTTCCAGTAAGGGGAGTGTAAATGAAATAGATATTGTTGGTAAGATTTGTATTCCAATCCAGCCCAAAAATTTCAGTAAAAACTTGTATATGAACGCATCTTTAAAAAGAAAAAATAACAATAATAAACCGTGAACCATCTTAAAAATCCATTAAACAAAATACAAAGCAGAGCAACACCGACCTCCAAATAAATAAGAAGTAAGATCAGGGGCCCGTTTCACAAAGATTTCCTAAGATGTTTCCTAAGATAGAACTTAAGATATGCCTAGGTTATAACTTAGGAAGTTCCTAAGATTTGTCATAGCTGTTTCACGAAACTTTCTTAGCGTAACGCAGTTGACTAAATCTTATCTTAAGATATATTGTAAGCCACATTTTAAATCATTTCGTTAATTCCTAACTTACTAGTATATCGATCATGTAAATTCTTTTCAATATGTCACGGATGTAAACTTTCTAAGTAAACGTAAAAACTCATTCCCTTATTCACCTAATGAAAACGGTACTTTTTGAATTTGAGAGATCGCAGTATACGGTATATTCCAAAAAGGAATACAATACTCACATGCAGTGACAAGTAAGATTTAGAATGGAAAGATGTGGAACTTTTAAACTAAGTTTAATGTAACGCGTGTTTTCTTGTTATGGTTGATATAAGAATGTTTTTTTACAAAAGGAAACATCGCATATAAATGCATCTTGGCTGATAGAGCAAGCGAGAATAAAAGGCAACAATTTCTTAATGAACCAGCAATCCCTTGATTTCACATTTACATACCTAAATCACTTGCCTGTCACTCCTACCCCTCCCAACAAAAACTGAAAAAACGAACCCCTCACCCCGCCGCAAAAAACACCTCAAATTTCTTTCGTAAAAGACAAGCTTATTTGGTGGAGGGATAGGACAAATCATCCAGTCATTCTGTAATTGAGTTTTACTTCGTATTTATTCCTGTATTTATCAAAGTGCTTAAGATATCAGTGATTCTCGGTAATGACTAATTTCATTATCATCAGTGCACTAGCTATAACAATACCCGCTACCCACCTGCGCGTGCGACCAGATAATCTAAAAAAAAATGTTAAAATTAAAAGTCTACCCGAGAGATCTTAACTGAAGAAATATATGTATATTTTGATAGTTCTAAAGTTTTCAATTAA
This sequence comes from Magallana angulata, assembly GCF_025612915.1. Taxonomy (NCBI): domain Eukaryota; kingdom Metazoa; phylum Mollusca; class Bivalvia; order Ostreida; family Ostreidae; genus Magallana; species Magallana angulata. The sequence goes on along the minus strand of NC_069117.1, from coordinate 29,115,635 downwards.
GAAGTAAAGTGAACAAGTTCTAATGATTTGTGTATTCCTGTATTTTTGTTCAACTTTAATGTGCATGTAATTCATTTCAATACAAAATAAACAGTTGCCATTTTGAGTTTGTTCCTAAGACATCGAATTACCTGTCTTAAAGTTAAGACATAACTTAGGAATTTCATAAGATAAGACAAGAATAGTGAAACGGATAGGTAATAAACGTAAGAAAAAGTTTTTTCCTATGATATAACTTAATCCTAAGTATGCTTTGTGAAACGGGCCCCAGGTGCCTAGGAGAAGTGAGCATCCTCTGCTGACCGGTCACACCCGCCGTGTGCTCTTTATCGTAGTCGGGGAAAAAATCGGAAAAGTCCGTAGACAATTAGGTGATTAATTATAGTCTAACAATTAGTGTGAAAAACGTCAGTCAGCATGCGACCCAGTGAAAGATTGTATTTGCTGACAAGGTCGTAGTATCGATCATTGAACTTACGAAAAGATGACTTCAAACAAGACTGTTGATAGTCCTGTTTTATCAACTTGTTTGTCAGTAGCTTGCTTCGTCTTAGAAACTGTTCATACGAAGAGCATGCCCTTGCGTATCGAATCAACTGAGAGACAAAAATCGCTTCTTCTTAGCATTTAACAGCTTTATTGAGTTCATGGTAAACGAGCAGGAAAGAGTTTCTTTAAAGTATAACATTTGTAAAATTCTTAGTGTCTGGGCAGAGATAGCTTGATTATTATGGGAGAATGCATAAATTCTTCAAAACTGATTTCATCTACTACATGTAGTATATTTTCAGGTAAACTAAGTGAGTTAAGTACAGTCAAGGAAGTTTCGTTATATGTGTCTAAAAATACATGTACGACAAGGCTCTACTGATCTCTCACGTAGTGAATATGAATTGATTTTTATAGAAAATCTCTTATTTCTATTCCTTGTAATCAGGCAGGCACGCTGTCTACCGAACTGAAGCACAGGTAGTTGTCAACCTTCACGGAGGAGCGGGGCCTCTGTTGGTCAAATATACAAATGTACATTGCACTTTCGAATCGTTCCTTACCGTTGATCATTCTGTTCATGTCTGTAAAAATATATTTCATTACAAAACAACTTTGTGCAATTTTTAAAAGCTTCATCTTTAACGCAAATACTTTACTTCCTTTTAACAAACTGTCAAATTCAAGATTGAGTGAGCATTTCTGAAAAAGAAAATAAAGGTACAATAAATCGTAAATTTTTAGTTTTCAATAATTTATTTGATAAAACTTTCCTTTATTGTAATTCATAATGCATTCTATAAATGCATATCTTGGGGAAGAGACGTACGCACGTCTTCTATATGTTTATATGAACATGCACTTCTCTCATTGTGCCTAAATTTGCATAAATGATACATCATAGAATAAAGCATCTGACAATCTCATAAATTTTATGACTTGTTGTAATGTACTTCTTCGTGTAAAGATATATACATCACGGCAATGGTTTCAAGTGTTAGCAAATCGAACTCGTTTCCTATCAGTGAAAAAATATCTAGTGGTGACATTTGGTTTCAATTGTTAAGGAGACAAGATGAGTGTATATTCGGGGTTTTGTTTCCCGCTTTTAATGAAGTGGGGTATTGCTTTGGGTCTGTCTGTCTGTCTGTCTGTCTGTCTGTCCGTCCGTCCTTTCGACTGTCATTCCGTCTGTGTGGCCACTTTCTCAAACACCATCTCAAAAAGCATTTTCCATTTTGCAATGAACTCTTACATCTACACACAATATGACCTCAAGAAAACCCTCATTGATTTTGAAGTCAAAGGTAAGATTTTGAAATCAAAGGTCAAGGTCATAAATTATGTTTGTGTAAAACACTTTCGCTTTGGGTGGTACCTCTGAAAGTGTTTGACCTTGACATCACAACTCTTAATGACCTAACGAATACAAGTACTGATTTGATAAAATCTCAGAAAAATTTACAAAGCTTAGCAATATAGATTTTTAATTTTATAGTACTGAATTCAAGATAATTGGTTTCTTTTATCACTTATCTTTTATTGTTAAAGAAAACCCTGGTCTGAGAAAATATTTTAATCGTTTTATTGCATTATTGTCTATGAAAACGGTTCCCAAATTGTGTAACCACTGTACAAGAATGGAAAACAATTTTAACATGCACATTATGCTCAATTGTTCATTATTTATGAATGAGAGAAACAAACTTTTGGAAGATTTATTAGATATTTTAGATGTATTTGAATATGTTTCTTTTGATTTGCAAGATACCGAAATCCAATATTTGGCTCTATTAGGGTACATTGCAAATACCAGCTTTGCATATATATATACACACGATGCAACGGTTATCTAAGAGGCAAAAAATACAAGAAATTTAAAATATTATGGGGAAGGGTTGGAGCTGTGTTATTTTTATATCATCTTAGTATCATTCTTAATAGATCTTCTTTATAATGTTTTTGCGAATGAAATATATGTATCAGAGAAGACTATCGTTCAGATTTGCTTAGCTCCATAGCAACGGCCTTTTTTAAAACCAAAGTTATTTACAATTTAAATAAGTAATAGTTGTATTTATGGACATTTTTGTATCCGGTTACATATATGAAAAAAAAGATTCATTCAAACGTGTCTCAAAATTAAACGTGAACTTTTTTTTGTATTATACTTGTAAGGGTCGTTACATGTATCATAGCAACTTTTCATACGTCCGTGCTTACCTTTCTTTTTTTTTATGTTTATTCGACAAGTTAAATATTGCTCAGTCTTATCTAGTTTAATAACCGCTAAAATACATGTCCCATGTCCCTACCTTCCCCATATATCCTTACAAATCTTCGCTTTTAAAGATAATTAGCTTCATTGCTACTACGAGCAGGAAGGATTCTTTTAAAAGTATGATGGTTACGACATTTTTCAGAATTTTTAGGGAAGCTCGTTTGATCACGTGATACAAACGCACCACTTTTTTTAAGTCTCTTTATTTACTACTGGATAATTTTCGGGCAAACTGTAAGACAACGTCGATCAAAGAATTCGAAGCTTCTCTCCAATACATTCGTCCTGAGTCTAATAAATGATGGGTCTTTTTGATCTCTGAAAAAAGTGAATATAGATTATCAATAACATTTCCTTTGCTCCAAAATCACCGAGTAGGCAATCTATATATTAAGACAAAATAAAGCAAAAACTGGTGTTAGCGTATGATGTTGATGTGTGTGGCATGCATTCATCAAATATATTCATTTAATATTCATTTCAAACATTTCTTTCTCTTGATTCTACGTTTAGAGGAATAAATTCCAGTGTAAAACAACTTTGTACGATTATCAAAAATGGATTCTTTTATACGAATCCTTCGCTTTCTTTTAAACAAATTAACAAAACCGATTATTTTAAAGATTTACATTTTTTGTGCAAGTTTAAAGATACAAAATAAATAAAAAAACTGTAAAAGTCTTTACATTTATGATTTAGTTTGATACAATTTACGTTCACCTTAATGTATCACTTAAGAAAAGACGCAACTTCGTCCTCCACATTTATATAAAATTTCGAGTACGTACAACTACGTACGACGTGTACCCAAAATTGCACAATTATAATTGTAAATGACAAATTATAGAATTAAAACGAATGACAATCTTGAAAACTGTATGACTTGATGAGATTTACTTCTGCGTGTAGAGATATTCACTTTACGACAATGATTTTAAGAGGTAACGAAATCTACTTGTTTCCTTCCCGTACAAAGTGCTGTTAACTTTCTATACTTGGTTTGGTTGTGTAGGAAGATGATTGTGTTTTCCTGGGGGCGGGGTTTAAAAAAAATGGTGTTCAGCTGATTTCAGTAAGACACATGGTCAAATTAATAAAAACAGCTGGTGTTGCTTCAGACCACAAACAATCTTTTGGTAAAAAGCATTAAACACGTGATAAACATTCAGTGATGCTTATACAATACCGGACTCCTAAAAATAGAGTACATGGTACATTAATTATTTTGGTTATATACCTGTTAATGGACAGGTACATGTAATAGAAAGAAATATGGGATTCTTACTCGCAAGAAGTAATATCTACAACAGAAATACTAATTAAAGGAAAGACAAAAAAAAAGAAAACAGTCAATTTTAATAGAACATGCGCAGAAACAAAAAGTTGGCTGAGATATTAAACAGGGACACAAAACCACTGGCGTTTGACTACGTAGCAATAGTTCGTAACAAAGTGTAATTATAAAACGCACGAGTTGTTATTATACAAATGGGGTTAGCTTCAAACAAGCGGCTGTGGACAAAACAGGGTGTTAAAGTTGACAAAAAGAAATGTTGAACACAGACGAGCTTGCAAAATCAGCAGTACAGAAAATAAATTCAGGGAAGTCGGACACTTTGATGCAATCAAGAATCTTGCTTGCATAAGGACGTGTAAAGTACAACCCACTCAACGCAGACATCACAACAGCACAGGAAGACTGTTACAACCGAATAAGGATACGGTTAGTATGTCATAGCACAACATAATTAAAACGGAAGTCAGCTGGTCGAAATCATACAGTGTTTAGTGGGGCCATAAGCACGTTCGCTTAAGAGCTAAAAGATACAATACTGTAACTCCTTTTTTCTCGTGTTTTATCTAATCGCAACATCTCGGGTCTTTCTGACAAGCGGGAAAACAACTTCTAATGTATTTATTTAGGCATCCATGACACCCCCCAACCCCCTTTTTTAAATTTGATAAAAATACAGAACATTTTAATCTGTTAATGGGTGAGCTTGACTTTATCAAAATTTAATGATATATAACCTAAAATATACCACAGAAGAGACATAGAAGATTAGAAGATACTTAAACTTATGCATGGGAAACGACTCCATTTTGTATAAAATTCTGACATCCAGTGATGTTATTTTTCCGAGCTCTGTCGAAAAGGCACAAGGAGTTGCGATTGGTATTTACCCGTGTTCGCATAATATTCCTTTATCGCAAAACTACTCAGTATACTGATTGATTTAAAAGCTTCGTTGATTATAATTATCAAAATACAATGAGTGGCCATTCGTAATAAATGAAGGCCCCCTCGTCAACGATATTTTCTGAGTTGAAAAATAAGATTATGCTGCAGAATTTTTACACAAAAATGTGATTTAACAAAATTTTCTTTGACTACTCAGAGAGTAAGAACTATTTTTTCAATCGAAAAAAATTTGCGTAAGCCCATTTAGGGCTTTTATTTATATATCGTGCTTAGCACTCAGTGTGTTTAAGAAGATTCAACATCAAACATTTAGGAATTACTAAAATAAAATGTAAATAAAACATGGCTTCAATTTTTCTATTGTGTCAACTTTACTAATTATATAGCAATATACCTTCATCACCTGCATATGGTGTTTTGTTTCTCAGTTAATTTGATACGCAAGGGTGTGCTCAAGTTGATAAAAGTTGATAAAACAGGATTATCAAAAGTCTCGTTTGAAGTCATCTTTTCGTAAGTTTTATGGTCGATACAACGACCTTGTCAGCAAATACAATCTTCCACTGGGTCACATGCTGACTGACGTTTTTTCATGCTAATTGTTAGACCATAATTATTCACCTAATTGTCAAGGGACTTTTCTGGGTTGTTTTTTTTTATTACGACAAAGAGCAGACGGCGGGTGTGACCGGTCAGCAGAGGATGCTCACTCTTCCTTGGCACCTGATCCTACCTCTGTCTTTATAGAGGTCCGTGTTGCTCTGTTTTTTAAGGATTTTTGAGGTTGAAATTTTTTATGTTTTTGTCTTCTTCTTTTTTTTCATGTACTAAACCATTTATTTAACAGGACCAACCTAATCATTTTTTTTTCATGATGATTCATTTCTAAAATACCAAGTTCAGAAATGGTCCGGTACACATATTACCGGTGAGTTGTTTTTTTTTATTCACAAATTATTCAGAGGCAAAAACCACTATTGTTGGGATGCATATAGATTTATGATTTAAATTTCCTCAATAGTATCATTTATGCAATAATTCTTTTAAAAGAAAGTAATTCAAATTGCGATTTTTTATTTTTATAAATATGGAAGTTTATTAAATGATGTACACGTATCGTATGCATTTATTTTTTTTAAAATCAAGATCTTACATCAGTCTTTAAATAATGGGAAAAAAATTCAGAGGAGAAATATCATTGTTATGTTGGTGTTCTGTTATAAAATGTTAGTGTAGTACAAGTATCCATCCATAGACAAACCTTCCCAAGTCAAGGATTTCCGATTCGCTCCGCTATCCTAGGGTCTGTGAGTAGCGGAGCGGATCAGAAACCCTTGACTTAGGCAGATGCCTTAGGATAAACTCCAAATGGTTTAAAATTTCATTTTATACAATTTAAAAATATTAATAAAAGTTCCTTTACTAGCTATTTCATTACTATCATTGAATAGAGGAATTTAGATATCATTGAATTAAGTTATTTATCGGAGGAAGCGTGTTAGAGTTAGATCCCAGTTAAATTTACATCGGGATCGAAATGCTGTTTTCCCAAAATAATCAAAACATAAATAATATTATAATTTATTCAACAGTTTATTATTTATGTGCTTATCGGGATGAGCAAGTGTTCCTTTATCTTTAGTCCGTCGTGCATTTTATGAGATTCGTCATAGACAAGGTATCAATAATTATTGTCAAAGCTGCTCTTCGCTCCACGGTCTTATAATATACAAATCTTTGGAAAAATCCGAATAGATATCGATTCAGTAGGCTCCTATATATTTAACCATTATGCTGTATAGTATTATGAGGTTGTAAACTGGTGTGTCGACAATAAATTTTATATCAAAGTATGCCAGATGCATTCTTATCGAAGTTTTTCTTCCCAATATGAATATAGGGGTGAAGGAAAGACAACTCTATTTGCCTACAAACACGAATATAATGTGTAAAGCTGCTGAATGAAAGCTCATCATTATCGTGCAAAATGAACAGTGTAGTTTAAGATATGTGTATTTATTTTCCAGATGTCTGATGTGAGTGAATCTGAAAGTTGTTCCATTCACAAGATGCCCCTCGACCGAGAGTGCATAACGCACAAGAGGCGGATCTGCTCGGGGTGTAGTATCGTCGAGCACAAATCTTGCCAGCAGTTTGATTGTAGTATTCCTCTACAAGACTTCGTAGCATCTGTTTCAAGAGTTTGTGAACTTATCAAATGCCAACTGTACATGTTGGGGAAAGAGAAACACACATCTGAAAATTTGGTGAAGGACAGATGCCGTCTTTTTCGTGAAATGATTGACAGCATGGAGAAACGGTCCTTGCAAGATATTGACAATGGCTATCAGAAACAAGCAGCTCAGCTGCGAGAATATCAAAGTAAATTTGACTGTTATCAAAATATTCGCTCTGATGTTGAAGAAGTTGAGAATACACAAAACGATGCTTTACGTTCTTGTTTGGTGTCAAAACTGACCGCCATGGAGAAAGAGCCACAAATTACAACATTAAGCAAAATGGCAGATGATTTCTTGAGAATGGAAGCCCCGCCTTATCTTATGAAATTTCAAATATCTGAGGGCTTGGAGCAGGCGATTTTACAGCCTAGACGTATTGGCAATGTCTCTTTGTCCAACTTGATTCAAAACGAAAAGGCGCCAGAAAAACAGCAGCTAACAGATGAACATGAGGCGTACCAAATAATTCCACCAACAGCACCTGCGTATTCTGATTTCACCAGCCTTCCAAATTATGGAGATATCTTTCAAGGTCATGAAGCAAGGGGGGTACTAGGACCAACACCTCCTCTTCATCCAATGACATCAACGCAAAGGGTTGATAAACCTTCACCCGACTTTCACACGGGGGCTAAGTGCCAACCTTCAGTGCAGCCCGTACAACAAGGCATTGAAGCAATTGGTCTTTCTGGTGGACCAACGGCATCTCCATATGGTCACCTTCACGGACAACCTTACCAGGACCCATACCAAGAGCTCTCAATGGGTCGTCCCGAATTTGTTCATCCATATCAACAAGTTAATCCTGAGCCAAGGCAGATTCCAGATAGCCTGACATCATTTTTATCAGCTCCAGATGGACCACCGAAGCAACTTAAGTTTCTATCCAACATCCATCCAAGATATATGAATGAGATAGATGCTGCTACAATTTCTGGAGTTTGTTTTCTTGAAAATGGTTATGTTGTTTTGTCCGATAAATCCAATGGCGCGGTTAAAGTCTATGATGACATGAATGTTTTGGTTATGTTTAGAAAGCTTGGTCATAAACCCTATGACGTCACCCAGGCTCCTTCCGGTGATATAGCTGTTGCTTTACCAAAGGAACACAGTGTCAACATACTGTCGTTGCGTGACCTGTCTACGGTTCCCAATGGTTGGATAAATAACCACAAAGGCAAATGCTTCGGTCTAACGTCAACAGATACTAACATATTTGTTATTTGGAAGGAAAACGACGCCAAAGAATACATATCTGTATACAGTAGTAATTACACCGAGATAAGAAAGATCAACGTATCTGTCGAACGCTCGCTGGCTGTCAATCCAGCAACTCAAGATGTATTCTATCGAGTTCTGAATTTCGGAAACGACCAGATTAAATGCATCAACCCCTTTAGTAGTGACAAGAAGAAATGGAAAGTGAAAGTTCCGTCATGGAAAGCGGTAATCGAGGGATTGGCGGTCCTGAAGGCTGGAATCTTGATCTCAACGACTTCAGCCGTACAGTTTATGGACTTTAACACCCAGACCTTCACCCCCATTATGAAATTAAAAAATGGTGGCCACTTGGCGGTCAACAGAAATCGCTCTAAAGTAGCTTTGGTGATAGATGAATCAGATTCTTTAGATGACAAGGACGACATTGTGGGGATCTATGATCTCGTATATTAATAAAAATTCTCTCTCTCTCTCTCTCTCTCTCTCTCTCTCTCTCTCTCTCTCTCTCTCTCTCTCTCTCTCTCTCTCTCTCTCTCTCTGAGGAACAGATTAATGGAACCCCATTGCCCTGGGGAAAACATCTGGATCCATGCATGAGGTTCTCCTAAATGAACAAATTTACTTTAACCGATGACTGGACTTCAGCAGCTGTTAAACAATGATTACGAAACCAAAAATTCCATTTAGTGATATATAAAGAACTTTTAAGACTAGATTTGGTAATAAAAAAAACATTAATAAACTGCCTTTTAAACTTTTTAGATAAAATCTTGAAACAACCCACCTTTATTCCAACAGAGACTGGAAAATGTTAAATATTAAGCTTGCTTATTTTTTTTTTATTTGGGATATACTGCTGATTAATTTCATAATATCCAGGAATATGAAGCCATGGAACTTTATAAAAAATTATTTAAAAGCAAGATGTTGCGTGTACATCAGCAAATGTAATTAAATTTTGTGCGCTTGTGTTAACTACAAATTACATATAATTATAACATTACATGTAGTATGCAATGTCGAATAGTCTTTCCTCCATGTCTTCTGTGTTGTTGTTTTCTGGGGGGGGGGGGGGGTCCTCAATTAACACACATTTTTATATAACGTTATATCTCTACATAGTGTTTTGTACAGTTACTCCAAGAAAGCAAGAAAGTGTATTTAATAATGTAGTCGTAATATTCAGCATGCTCCTCATGTGCATATACCATTTATTTTTGTATAAAACAAATTAAACTTTAACCATTTCGCTAATTTGGATGTTCGTGTATTTTTTTGTGCACCTTAATTGAAATGATTCCTTAATCATAAAAAATAACTACATGGTATTAATATATCATAGATTTACGCCTTTATTTGTTCTTTATTCGTGTTTTTACGATTGAAAAAAAAAGATACCGGAATTTGGTTTTCAGTTATTGAATCGTCGGTCAAATTGATCAAAACTTCCATCGCTCATGAGAACAAAGACTGATAGAGAAAGGTAATTCAATATTATTAATTCATTTTATGATGAAAAGGAATGAAGGACTCAAGATACAATAACATGATAACTTTATCGAATTCAAAACACAAAAATTTCACTGCGTAAAAATACAGCTACATGTATACGATATTCATTAATTTAAGACATAGGTATGCTTGTAAAATAATACATTTCAGGCTGATACTGAGTGTGGTGTCAAAAACCTAGGGATATTATGTAGTGTCATATTTATTACTTATTGTAGAAAAAAACATACACAACACATGTACTTCAAAACCCTTCTAGATGTACCAATTTTGCATTGTATTAAATCCGGAATTTCTAATTAGATTATTTAATCAATGTAAAACATATTCAACTGGCAAAAGTCAAATTTACACAAAGATTATGACCGCAAATGCGATGTGCTATTGGAGGTAAAGTTGCAAAGGGTTTTTTCCCCCCAGAATCTAAACACAAGAGTATTTTCACTTCTTATCTTAATAAACACAGAACGCCACCGTAACAAGGTCACTTGCTAACTCACTGTAGATTACTGATCTGAAAAAAAAAAATAAGGATGTAAACTTTACCCTCTCCTTTCTAAATTCGATACAGATGACAGGAGATGGTTGAAAGATATAAAATTGCGGCACTTTTATTTTTACTTCCTTTTAAGCAGAAATCTGCATCTCTTGATTCATAAACCCTGACCCTGTCACACGATTGGTATTATAACTAAGTAAGTAAACTTATTTTTCCTACGCATGCTGTCAGACATTTGAAATGCAAAAACAGGCTTTGAGTGTAATCGCTAGAATTTCAACAATAACTATTATATATGTTTTTTTGGTAACTTTATATTTTAAATTCTTTTTTTCATTTGTTGTTGTTGTTGTGTGTGTGTGTGTGTGTAATTTACAAAAGTACAAACATGCTAAGACAAAACTAGATAATAGATGTAAAACGCAAGATATAAAAGTCACAACTGACAAACGTTCATACAGGTGATAAACCCAAACTGACAGATGGGCAAATGTTCTTGTACAGTTCCATTTATTAATCGGATAGTCAGATAAAAAAAATTAAAGACAACCGAAAGGATTGAAAAGCAATGGTGATTTTAAGCCTACAGGCACTTAAACATCCTGGATTTCGAAGAGTCCTACACTCGGCCTCTCCGTCTTCAAAAAGGTCTGTCCCTAGAACCATAAACTGAGAACAATGGATAAAAAAAATTCACAATATTAATAACTGTAATCATTTTATCATGTGTTCGCGTTTGAAAATTTAACAGGCCCGCAGAGATATATATCTTTTTAAAATATTCAAAATACCCAATATCTAAAATGTAACTTACCTTAGGTCTTTTCTTTGTTTATGTCATTGGACCCATCAAATGTTAGTGATAGGTGTATACATTTCGGTATCTGCCTTTAGTTACAATTCCATGCACAAATCGTGTGTGTGTGTGTGGGGGGGGGGGGGGGGGGGGCTTTTTTCATGGCATCCCCTATACCACAGACGTAGTAAAAATATATGCATCTTTGTGTATAATACACACTTTGAGAGAAAATTAAATATTTTAAGTAATTAAGTAATGGTCTCAGAATCCAAACCTTTTCAATCGCATAGAAAAGTTATCTTTTTTGACAATTTGTCGCGCTCCACTTTCTTATTATGGGGATGTTGCAATGTGGTTTAGGGTTTGTGAACGACTTTCCAACTTCGGAACCCATGAGATTCTTCCTATCCGTTACACTGCTTTTAGCGATTGTTGTAACGGATAAAGGACCCTTGTGTCCCGATGATGACCACTTTCAAGAACTAAATTGTTTGACAAGGCGGGTTTTTTACTTCAATATTTTGAAAAAATTATAAAGTTTGAAGTACATCAGATACATGTAACCTTAAAAAACATACTAAAGATAAAATACTTGTACTTCTAACATGATATTTTGTTTGTAAACAGAAACTATGTTTTCCTTTACAGAAAATATGAATTCATTTTCATTCCTTCTCCTTCTTTTTCCGGAATATGTTTGTAAGTACTAATTGCTGCATGTTATTGTATTTCGATAATATTTTTAAAATATATTGAATATTCTTTATATAAAAATATAAAATAAAAATAAAATAAATATATTCTCTCTCTCTCTCTCTCTCTCTCTCTCTCTCTCTCTCTCTCTCTCTCTCTCTCTCTCTCTCTCTATTACGCGTGCATTGTAAATAAGTAAGAAATACCACATATTGTATCATTATAGTCTCTGTGTACCATTGTGCAATGGTGTTGAGATTGAAATAAATGAATTGAATTATATATTGTATATAAAGCAATCATTAGCAACAGGAAACAATCACAATCATTATGTCGTTAACAAATGACTTAGAATTAAAATAGACATGTCCTTATCATTATAAGCATCCTTTGAAAAATGTAATTAATTACATTCAATTACAAATACTTCTTTTAATTACCCAATCCCTGATCCTTATACCTGTACAGCGTCGCCCACTTGACATCGTGATGGATTGGAGATCGAATTCCTGTTGATACCATCAGAGGGCTTTACTTCCTATCTTGATAATGTATAAAAATACCGGGTAGTTCATATATTTTAGTTGATTGTAGAATATGATATGATATTATATTTTGATACTCATAATAGTGAATTATTGATACAAATTGTAACATTCCTTGCATAATATTATACATTTCCTTTTCATCGTCCATATTTTATAATTGCTATATCATATATAACCGCCGTTATCAACTCAAATGTTTAATAAAGTGTGTATGCATATTTATTTACTGGAAAAAAAGTACTATTATGTATGAAAAATATTTGCTATATTTCTTTTTATAAATGAAGAATACTTTTATTTGATGTTTCATCGTGTGCTCTTATTATAAATTCAAATCCTTTTTAATTGCTTTAATATTTATTTGATGGATTTACAATCTTAACATCATCTTCATATGCATATTTTTATCCATTTAGATATGTCGTTCAGTATTGAACCATCACCAACGGTTCAAGGGGTCTACGGCAATCCAGTTTACTTCAATTGTACGTTGCCTGTAACATGGAAGTATATTCACTTCAAAATAAAACACGAAGTTGGCTACAAGTTTGCCTTATTCAGTGGAGGTGATTGTAAGGTCCAGCAAAGCAAAGCAGATCAGTACACCGTTAGTTGCCATGGAAACACTTTTACCCTCGGGATTCTTCGACCAAAAGACAACATAACATGGGAGTGTACTTATAAAGATGGAAACTCCACTGAGGAACAATTCGGCGGCACAACTATTGATTTACAACCAGGTTTGCTATTCTCAATATGAATAATATTTTATTTTTCGTGTCCATATCAGTTCTTTACCACTGCAAGCTGTGATTGATCGTATCTAGAGATAAAAAATATAAAGTGTTGAAGTTTAATGACACAAAACCTTATTCCCATTTAGAATCATGATAATCGGGTTGAATTTTACATATTTACATTTGCAAATATGTTTTCTTATACAAACTTATAGAATTGCAAAAAGTTCTATTTCTGTGGGAAATATTTTTAAATGTTTATCGTCAACAGTTGCTTTATTGTTAACATAGATATACAGTTATGTTAATAATTCTGAACCAATTATAAGTAATAAACAGCATTGTTCAAACGTTTACCGTGATATGAACTTGGTTGGTACGTGATCAAATTTTCTGAGAAGCCCTTCCGGCTTCACAAGTTTTGTTCACGTGATCAACCAAGTTCATAACCCGGTGGGTATCATTTTTAACATGCTGTTTATTTCTTAATTAAGGAAGTTGGCACCAGAAATAATAGTAATGTCAATTTTCAGAAAACCACTTGGATATAAAGATGGGCACATAAAATGTTCATTTATTTTTTTTGTGACCCATGTCACATGCCATATTTTGGAAATATGGGACCCAAAACAGAAATTTTTGCTAAAATTTGACATAGAAATTGATAATTTGAAGAAATCAAACAAATATTTAAAAATATTTTTAAAAATTTTAAAATAGTTCGAACTATTATTTAGTTATGATTTTAATACAGTATGAAGTTGAACACAAGTAGTGACTAAAAAGGAAAATATAAGTCAAAGTTTAAAATTCTTGCTTTACTTGTGACTTAAAAGGCCAGTACATAATGAACACAACAACAAACGTTACAAAAGTTTGGAGTAATCAAATTATAACGCAAATAAAAAAAATATATTAATGTCATTTGTCATACAAATAGACATACATTTAATGTCTCATTTAAAAGTAAAAAAAAGTAGGGTCAAATCTCAAAAAATTGAGATATAGCATAAAATAAGTTATTTTAGCCCTAAATTGGAGTTCACTTTTTTCTTAACTTCTATGAAATATAAGCTAAATATGCAAAAATATATCGATAGAAATATTAAAGTATTGTTTAATTGTGTTTTTTAGAACATCATGAATATATCGTAATACACAAACTATCTAGAAGTTTGGTCTGCTCTGAAAATTAGGAAGCTAAAGTAACAATACTCTAAAACTAGTGAGTTATGAAAATTGTTTATTTCCTTCTTGAAAACCTTCCGCCACAAAATATAGTCCTTCACTTAACTCTGTAAAAATGTAATGAAAATGTAAATGTAAAAATGTAAAATATGTATATACTACTAAAAATGATATGTGATACAGAATTTTCAAACTAGATGTGACCCAAAATGGCTATCCAAAACCTAAGGAGCGAACCTCTCTAAAGAATAGTTATTGTTTACCTAAACTTGTCGTGCATAATATCACTTTGCCAATCAAAAAATACATTTTATTGTGAGATATATCTTTTGTGTTAAACAGATATTCCAACCGTGTCGCTAGGAAATATGACGTACGTTTACACTGAGGGCTCTGACGTCATCATTCCTTGTACATTTTCTGGTGCACCGATTTCTAACGTCACGTGGCAGCGAGAAAATGAAGTAATAATGTGGACGCAGAATTCAAATGGGCCTTTAACCCTTAGTATAAAGAATGTCTCCAGGACAGCGGCAGGGAATTATACCTGTAGTGCAACAGTCAATTTCAAAGGAGTTTATACTGCCTCTGAATCATTCATCTTGGTCGTTGAATGTAAGTTTTTATCGCATGTAGTTCAATATGAAATTTTCTTTTTGAAATGTTAGATTAATTTTCTTTCGCTTTTACTTATAGTTATGATTTTAATATATATGCCATGTATCTAAATGTCATTCAAAAGCTCTTTAAAATTTGAGTACATATATCTGGATAAATTAAAAACAATTAACAGTTTGGTATTTTTTTACATAATTAGTATGGTCGTTTTTGCTTTTATTTTCTAAAACAAGATCCCCCAACTCTGGTTCCGGGTGGCAAGATGGTAGAGGTAAACGAAGGATCGACCCTAGTTAATTTTACTTGTACGATACAGAGTCATGGAGTTCCCTCTAACTTTATTGCCATGTATTGGCAACATTGGGTAGGAAATCGTACTGTCAGAAACCTGACTTCAGATATCGGTATCTCTCGCTTAGACCCTGCAAGCTCAACATTCACATTATCTTTACCATCGGTAAGAAGAATTTTCTTGTTATATTTTTTTATTCTTGTCTAAAATTTTATTTTCAAATTGGTGGCAAGCTGTGGTTTTTATAAAGATTGTTTTTATTTGAACTTTTAGATTTCTTTGTTTGATGCTGGGAGTTACGTTTGTAAAGTTGGAAATGGTGTAACTGATTTGGAAGGGAATGTTGAAAAGGCTGCTACAATTGATCTGATTGTAAAAAGTAAGACCAATCTTTAACCCAACCAAATACATGTATAGGTTATTTGCATATGCTAATGTCACCGATCTTTTTCTTTAAATTAACTAAAACGAAATATGAATGAATGTTTTAATAACAAAAATACATTTGTTGTATAAGAGCATATTGAGTTTCAAATTGTACATTGATTTATCAATGTGTTAATTTCTCAAAAAATCATATATTTACATCGGAGCACAACTAATTGTACTATGATTTGGTAGTTCACATATTCCTCGATTGACATTTCGTCTAAATCAAAATTATTTTTTGTACATTGTATGTAGGTATTCCAAAACCCATTCAAATGAAAACATATTACTATGAAGAAATTGGAAAAGCATTCCATATAACTTTCCAATATGTTGGAAACCCGGCAATAACTGTACAGATTAAACCTAAGGATGGTCAAATCAGTCCCTCGTTCAACGTATCATTGAAATCCGCCTTGTTACCAATAAACGTGTACAATAAATCGGTTTATGTGAATGGATATACCGCTGACATGGACTTTGGAACAATAAAAGATTGGTTCAACACAACATATGAAATGATCGCAGAAAACGCGTTAGGTACATCGAATTACACCTTCTTCGTTGAAGGCCAGGGTAAGCAAAATGATGACATAGTTTTGTAGGCAACATTTATGTAAAGAATGCTTAATTTCCACTCAAAATATATTTGAATAATTTCATTTGCAGATTTTCCCAGTAAACCATACCACATATATTTTAAGGAGTATGAAACATCAGCTCAACTTGAATGGGAGGCTGAAGTTCCGGATTTGGACAAACATTACACTGTCCATGTAAAAAACAGTGTTGGAGAAGACAAACTGTTTAAATATCCGGGAACAAATTCTGAAATTTATTCATACTATTTGACAAACCTTTCTTCGAAATCAAACATCATTCAAATATGCACAGTAAATGGTGTAGGCAAAAATTGCTCTTCTACGTTCAAAATCAAAATGACACAGGACTCTCCAAAAACATTGGCGGGTAAGCTCACCGATTGTATCACTCTGATCTCGATGTATATCTTTAAAATTGTAGGATAAAAACTGTAATCAAAACTGTAATCATCGTTTTCAGCGATATATGCATAATACCAACTAGATCAATTATGTATTTATATGTCATTGTCAGTTTCAAGCAATCGGAAGTCCAAGTCGGGATTTAACGTTGGTGTTATTCTCTCCATCATCATTGTGGTTGTTATAGGGATTTTTGTGCTTGTTCTGGTTCTCAGGTATCGACATAAACGATGTAAGTTTTCCAAGCGTTCGTTGTGTCTCTAATTCATTTCAATTATATTATTTCATCGACCGACAAATGCAACATTCAGAAGTTATATTTGCCATTTGTTTTATAATGTTGATTGTTGAAAGTCTTGAAATTTAATTCTTTCTTTGTCATAAAGAAAACATTTAACACATCTTTCTTTTTCATTTTTTATAGCTTTGAAAAAATACAGAAGGTGAGTTGTCTTTTCTCTATTTTTCCATGTCATTTGTATTGAATTTCAAACACTTAATCATTATTAGTCCCAGTTTGTCTTCGTACATGTATGTCCATCGAATCCGCATATAAAATTTGTTACTTAATACTAAATTTAAAAAAAAAATTATTTGAAAAAAGGTCCTCTGTCTTATTTTAGAAGACATTTGTAATGAAGTATCAATGTCTTTCGGTGTTCATAAATCACTCTTTTTCTTATTTAATATGCTTACAGACAAGCGTCTCTTTTGGGAAGAGACGACCACCCAGTGCAAAGAATATCTTGCGGTATGATTCCTATGACTCTTTTTAATATGTTCTGCCGTGTTTTTTTTTTATTTAAATTTTATTGGAGGAAGGCATTGATGAATTATTTTTTATAAAGTTATGTCAATTATTTTTAGCTCCGGTCAGCAGTGGATATTCTGAAAGGTACAATGTAGATGTAAACATCCCGTGATGATTCAAGTAGTTTTTGCCTGTTCTAGTTTACTCTAGTTCTTGCCTTTCTCTTTAAGCCATTCTCAAAACAAAGTGTCCTCTTGTTTTCATAACTTGTTTTTCTAAAAAAAAAAACAAAAAAAAAAAACACGCATATCTGAAATATACACAAATCTTTGTTTTCAGTGAATCTCGTTCGTTTAATACTTACCTCACACCACAGTGTATGACGTCACTCCTGCCAGAATCGCGTAAGTATATTGTTTAATTTTAAACTTTACTGCGTTTTACAAAGAACTTACGACAAAGTCGTAAATATTTTCAGTCTCATGGAACGGTCTTTGATGAACAAAATTTATATCAAACCATTTATTTACAACTATTTTGGTTTCCATAATTATATTTTACAACTATTACAATAAAATATTGATTAGGTTGTGATTAATAAACATTCATTGATTTGGTCTAAAGTTCTTTTGTAAAACGCAGTACTTTATGAAAATTTTCTCCATTTGTCCAGAAGTTCAATAAACTAAATTGAGCATTTTTTATTAAATTGTCTGTTGTCTGTCCCCTTTTGAATGAATTATTTTTATTTTTTTATTTTTTGTGTTTGAATGAAACGTCAGAGTAATTCAAACGTGTATATTTCTTTATTTAAAAAGAATAACACTCTTGGCATTCTCATAGATCCTAAAGATTTCAAAATAAGTTTGTCGAACTATGAACCCTGAAACAAGTTCTCTATAGGCAAAAATAGTTAGAAAAGGATTAGTTATTTGAGAAAGCGATAAGTTTAAACCCATAATTTCACAGGATTGATTTCTTGTGCGTTAACCCCCCTCCCCGAGTTAATGATTGAACACGAAAATAAATAAATAAAGTTAAAGTTGTATAAAGTGACTTATAGATCCAAGGGGCCGGGTGCAAATTACGATTATTTGACATATACTTTGTATGATATAAATGTCATGCACAATGTCACTATAATAGACAATTACTTACTTACTTATACTCAAATCATATATAGCAAGCTGTGCAACAACGTAAGTATCTTTACAACTAATGTTACATGTTACGTGTTCTTCTATTTTCCATTGGTCTGGAGATAACCCGTGTTATCTTATTAACATTACATTATTTAATCTTTAAGTCAAAAATCCTAAAATTTTAAATCTATTGAATAACTTTTCTAAATTGTTTAATCCAAATCAAAGTGTTTTATAATTACTTTTTCTGCATGTCTAAAATTTTGCATTCATTTTTTCAACTCAATTTATAGTTAAAATATTGCTTTATGTACTTAATATGTGCCTATCAGTTTTTACTTTTACAATAATATCAAAATAGTTTATATTTTATTAGCAGATGGATTATATATATATTTTGTTAAGAAATATATTATAAGAAATTTTGTCGAAGTGTAATGTAGTTTCGAATATTGAATTATGTTTGGACGTACATTCCTTACCATGTAATTGCTTTATGGCAGCAAATCTTAGCCATAATGAATAAATACTACCATTAGTTGCCTTAATACAGTTTAAATCAGCACTTATGTGCATGTATATCATGCATTTGAGACTCTAAGCTGTGTTTTTGTATGTATTTTTCTTTTAAGATATTTGTATTCTTGAGTGCATCTTTCTTTCTTATTTTTTTAATTAAAAAGTTCCTCGGAAGGGGGTGAATATGCGAGAGTGGATGATATTGATATCCAGAAACTAAAGGAACAACGCAACCAAGGTTTGTTATTTTTCATATTAATTTTAATATACTTGTCCAACAGTATGCTTCGTTTTTATAGTTTTTTTTTAATATCAATGAATATTCTACAAAACAAGACATTTAGACCAATTTTTGATCAGGTTTTCTTGTATCAGACAGTACATTATAACGCTATATTTTTATTTGTCGATCAAACTGTCGCCAATACAGATGTATCTCTTGACATAGAAGGTTTGGCGGTCAACAAATCACCCATAAGATCTACCTTAAATTTTTAAAACTGATTTGTTTAAGCATTGAATCATTTTTTTGTGAAAGATGTGGTCTCATAACTGCAACGGTGTGTATACAAATTCAATGACGCGCGCTAGCGTGTTATGAACATTTGTTGCACACACCGTTGCAGTTATGAGACCACATCTTTCAAAAAAAAAAAATAATGATTCAATGGTTATATTTACGTTTTTTAACATTTCTTCTTGGAAGAGACGAATCATGCTGACAAAAATAGTGCACATGGATTTGATAAGTTATAAGGGAATTATATCTTTTATTCTGTAATTTGATAAATTTACTTTTGGTATACTAAAAACTAATAAATTGAATTCATTTTACTGTTAAAATATGTCTACATCAGTGAAATATTAATCAGCGTAAGTATATCAGGTCGTGATCTGGCTTGAAGTCGCTAGGAGAGTCAGTCATGATCTTCGAGAAATACTAAAGGAAGACTGTATTCATACGCACCAGATTTGGTGATTGGGTCTTCTGTGTTATGCGTAAATATCACTCAAATAAATCAATACAATTTGATAGGGGGAAAAAAGTAAAAGTAAATATATAGCTATAAACTATTATTTCATGAGGAAAAATCAATAAATTTTTATTTCAAAATTTCAGTGTTTTCCAAATATATTTACAGAGCTCTTTATACAATCTAAAATAGTCACGAAAATCCGGCACGCCTTATTTCATTTTAAACTTACCATTTGTTTTTCCTTGTCACAATCTTTTCAGAAATTGCACATTGAAATATTATATTTGTAGGCGAAAACCCGACATATAGCGAATACACTGAAATAACCCAACCAAAGAACGTAAGATACGTGAAAAAGAATTGTAAGTGATGTCTTGCTGAGATCAAGGAAATATACAACATTTTTAAGAAACAGAAACCCCAATTTTAAGCCACCTCCTGAAAATTCACCTGGATTGAGATCAATAACATACCGCTTGTCAAATCAAACAAGAAACAATACCAGAGTCCTGATTGACAGATTTGGTCAAGCGTGTCAGCTGGACACCGAGACCGGGTGTGTTGATAGCAATTAACGGTTCAATTAAGAGCATCACCCCCCTTTTATCCACCGCAAATATTTTGTAGTTTTTTTTTTATTTCTTTGCAATTGAATATAATTATTAACATTCGATTGGAAATAAATCGGTTCTTTAACACTGCATGATCGCATCACGAAGAGAAATTTGTCCAAAACTACATACATAAAAAATATTAGTTTTTTGAAATGAATACGAGGAAATTTAAGGATTATGATGGGATAGAAGGACACGTAGGAAAAAGGAAACGTTTCTGTAGAATAAGTACAAGCTTTTCTTTTACGACATAAAAACCGCCCTGAATTTCCTCGAAGGATGTCGATCGATCATGCATTCTCGTTGACTTGAACAATTTTGTTAAACCAATAGTTTTTATTATATAAGTAGTACATACCATACAAACAATCACTGTAAGAAATATCTAGTAGTTTAGAAAGGTAAAGTTTAGAAAGGTAAAAAAATCTAGTTAGTTTAAAGTTCACCCATTGCCGCGAGAAAAATTGAAGACGATTTGACCAGACAGACAGAATAACATTACATCAAAAAATATTATTTATAATATCAGATAGTTATAAAACTTCCGAGATAAAACTATTTTTTAAAGAGTTCTATATAATGATAGTGATGACAGTTCAAAGAACTTAAATCATAATCGTAACTTTTCTCTCAAATAAATTATATAGGTCAAACCAAGAAAAATATTTAGATAAAACGAATTTATTTGTAATCGAGTTTTAAACCGATAGATTTATTTTTCCAATTAGTTTTAAAAGTTTAGTTTATTTATTCCTTCAGCCAAATTGCTCATCAGATACAAAGAATACATAATATATATATATATATATATATATATATATATATATATATATATATATATATATATATATATATATATATACAATGTAAGACATAATATGTAGCAATATACGTATTAAATGCATCAAAGTAGTATATGTTCAATATTTTTTATGTTCCGTGTATGTCATCGTGTATAGCAATTAGCACTTCGACGGACCCTTGTCACTCCAGGTAAATAACACCTGTTTTACAAGTAATTAGGCCCCGCGTAGATTCAGTAACCGTACGTTCATGAAATGGGTCTTTTAGGCAACATTCTTATACAACTGTTTAGACTTTGCCTAGATATCATAGAGCAATTATAAATATTAATCCTTAGAAATTAGTTATATCCGTTTTGCTACTGTGTACAACTGTTGAAATTGTCATGTAACATCATTTGAATATAAGTTTGCATGACAACCATTTGTTAATACATGTAATTATATATAGAAAATACGGTATTATAAGAAGTTAGTACACCAGTTTGTCTGAAACAAAACAAAAATCTAATTTTACATGTAACTTCATTTTGCTGTAAGTAGATACACATGTATATGTATAAGTAATAGGTCGTTTTTAATTTGTTGATTATTTTTTTTAACGAGTTTGGGTTTTTTTTTCACTTGTTGAGGTTAAGCTCTATCGTTAACATCATCATAGTCGTCTTCGTCACAATAACCGCGCAGAACACTGTAAATTGTTGGGGTGTTTTTGTTCTTTTTTGTTCTTTTTTTTGATTTTATATTTTTGTAATTAATTTTCCATTTTTTCCCTTTGTTTATGGTTGATGATTTATTGTTGATTTTATTTATTAAGCATTTTTTTTTTAAAATTAAAATTGGTACCATTAGTTCATGAGGTCACTTCTTAAAAAAATTTCTTATTTAAAGTGTGCGGTGGCAAGATGTAGAATTAGCTTATAACGATAGCTGCCAATATTTTTTAGGCTATCGTGAAGAAACCAAGTAGGATAAAATGTAATGAGTTCGAATTTTGTGCAAGTACATTGAATACACACGATGTCATGTTTTTAATTCATTGTTTTGTTTTTGAATTTTTTTCTACAACTTTGTGGTAAGGGTTTTCCTTGCTATTTAAAATGCTTTTGTTTGTTTGTTTTCTTTGTTGTTTTGTTTTGTTTTGCTTTGTTTTTGTTTTTGTTTTTTTTTTCATGTAAAAATATTTTACAATATGCGTCACACTTTTTCAAAACAACTTAACAGTTATGCCTATTTGAAATTGAGTACTATAAAAATTTAACATACACTAGTAGCAATAATTATAGCAAAGTAGGTGTGTAGCAGTCATTTTTTTCTTCATATTTTGTGATCAGTGAGGTAAACTATTCAAATGAAACATTTTTTGGTATTTTTAATTCTTTTACTTTGTACCTGTTTTTGCGGCTTGTTAAAAGTCAGATTACATATGTGAAATTATGTTTGGAAAAATAAATAACGGAAAGCAAAATTTTTGCAGATGAGGGACTTGTATCTATCACAAAAGTTATGATCGCATCCATCGTTCACACATCTGGTTCACGGTCTGGTTAACTCTATCTACGACCACGTCAATAGGAACATATGTATAATAGTCAGGAAATTCGTTTTGGTGGTCTCGATTTTGCCACCTTAGGTAATGCAAGCTTCTCCACTTGGCCATGGCCTGGAAGTGGTTGTTTTTTGTAGACTGGTATCGAGGAAAGAGTTCTATGAGGGAGGCGTGTTTCGGAAGAAGGAGGGTGAAGGAAAGACCAGCGCCATGCATCCCTATGAGAATATCGGTGTTGACTATAAGGTCCAACTGTTCCTTCATAGGAAGCTGGTCTATTTGTAATCCTTTAACACTATGACTTGGGAATGTTTGTTGCACTGCTCTTTGCAGCTCCATTTCGTTTCTTATCTTTCGCTTGATTTTCCCTCCAGGATTCCTCGGATGCGAAACATAATCTTTACGCCAGATAAATAAAATTGACAGGTTTTCACAATTTAGTTTCCTTTTCTCTAGAACGTTGAATCTCGTGAGGAAAAATTCTCGAAATTCCTCCAGATACGGAACATGGGGCAACGAGTGCTGGTTTATTGGACTGTTATATCCGGTTATGCCCCAGATCAGGTCATCATATGCAATAGTACCTGTCAAGTGACCGGCTCGTGTCACGTGACCAAAGAGAGTGTTCCAGACGCCGTCAAGATCGCCTGCTGGATGACTGTCAATCAACAGAACGGACGAAGTATCCGGACTTTTTCTAAATACCACCAGCATTAGAAAGGCGTTATACCAGTCGGTCATGGTATGATACAAGTTGACATACTCGTATCTAGTCACAGCAATGGTGAAATTATGGTTGACCGACATTGATTGATGGTCACTGTTTGTTGTTTTTACAGCAGATAACCAGAGCTTCAGATGGTCTCTGGCTTTGAAATGATAGAGTAATCCGTGGTCATGACACCTCATTTCGAAATAACCTTTTTTCAAGGTCATGTACTCGCTCTTCTCGGGTTGACCTATAACCTTTTCGATAGATTCTCCCCCTTTTCTACCAACTGAGAGATGCGGATTTATTTGAACGTGTTTTAAATGAGCAAACAAGTTGTTATATCCCACAAAATTCCCATTGCACTGTGAAGTCTTCGTTTTTATCCACTTGTTCACAGGATCGAGAGAAATTGTAAAATTAGGTCTCATATGGGTGAGCACCGTAAATGCACTTAATATTTCCCGTTTATTTTTCTCGGATGCACTTTGATTTGATGTTACATTGATTTTGTCCTTTTGTAACACTGTAGAACGTATGTCTCCATGGAATAGATTGAACGCATGCATGGAAAGATAAACCATTGCAACTACAAGTAGTAGTCTCTTCATTACAGTCAAGTGTAGTTTCCTCTTCATATATAAAAACAACTTCTGAAAATATCTCCGAAAAACAAAGACAATTTTTATATCGAAGAAATGCTGTAAATTTCTCCATTTTGAGTTCTTCGACATATTATTCTTTCGGTCTTCTTTAAAATCCAATTGAAGATTACACTTAAACGCACGCTAGTGGTCATATACGAATCATTAAATCGGACATGTGGACAAAATATAATTCAAATTTAGATACAATTAATCGTTTTAAGTACTGTGAAGGTAAACGCAATCCATATTCAGGATACACCCTCCCCCTATTAGTAAAGAAAGTGCATTGCATGTATATGTTTACAAATGTACCTGTATCGGTCAGTGTTTATATGTTACGTTAAACACGGAAGTCGCTACCAGAAATCACCTGTCTCAAGGCAATTTTTTTTTTATCTACCCATATATCATGTTAATTATTCGGTCATTATACATGGTTGCTCTCTCTCTCTCTCTCTCTCTCTCTCTCTCTCTCTCTCTCTCTCTCTGTCATTGATCAGTCTAATGTAAAAAAAAAAAAACACACACACACACACACACACACATTATATACAATGAATTGTTAATTGAACAAATTTCAACATTCAAAATACATGTCTTTCATGAAATAAAGAAATCCACCTCTTAATAAACTTCTTTAAAATGCAGTTCCCTGCTATAGTTTTTAAAGTATATGAATGAAGATTTTATATATATATATGTACTCTGATTTATATGAGGAGCGCCTATGTAGAAAATTAGAATCTTCAATCTCAAATTATTATTCCGAAATAGTTTGTATATTCTTCTAACTTAGCTCAATTGTATTAACAGAATGAAAGATTTGATTTATCTGATTCTTTTTAAACGTGATGGACTTGCGTAATTAAACCGTTTTATAAAAGAACCTACGACAAAGTCATTTATAGTATATTTTAACAGTCTTTAGAACAAAAATTATATAAAATCATTTATTTAGAACTATTTCCGTTTCCATAATTTACAGTCATAAGAATAAAAAAAAAATGATTAATTTGTAATTAATTAAGATTCATTAAGATGGTCGTAAGTCGTACATGTAAGTTCTTTTGTAAAACGCTGATAATCCGGAATGTAAACGGTTTTCCTTTTGAAATTAGTCTGCTTTATATGTTTCCTGCATGTGTTCTTTCTCGCAAATTTGATCTGAGTTATGATCATGACTGCACTGATAGACAAGTATTGATTGGTAAGAAGCATTGTTACTTAATTGACATTTAAAATAATTTTTTTTCTTAGAATTAATTAGGCCTTGTGAATGCAATATATATAATATAGTACCTTCAGCCAGAATTTCCTCAATTTTCACACGAGGTCGAGAACCTAATATGTAATACGGTGCTACCGTTGGGGCGACCGCAGCATGTGATAAAATAATGAATAATGATAAAACAATAAAAATAAAAGTAGCGACGTAAAGTAAATAAATGACTTTAAATGCAGAATAAAATAAACATGCCTTTTTTTCCAGTAAATTTTCATAGTTCATAAGATTTTGTTAATATCTATTTATATATAGAATTTATCTCAGATAAAATGTTGTTGAATAATAGCGAGCACAGCTCGCCAGCGCGCAGCGCCGGCAAGCGAAGCGAGCTCTAAGAACCAGTGTGTGCGGGAAAAAGAACGAGCTAAATCTACAGTTCATCAAACAAAATTTTTTGTCTACGTCCCATAATGCTCTCTAACGTTTTCACCTGTGGTGCTATGCCAAAAATGGCCGACTTTTAACTCATGATTTACGGTGACTTAAAGTTTGAATACACGTTTTGAGTACTGCATATGCTTTGGCGAGACTCAAAACATTTGTTACAAGCTTCCATACCTCCGTATGGAGTCGAGAAACGTAAACAAAGACGAACAAAGTCATGGATGACGTCACAGTGCACTCGCGCTATATTTCCCGCGATAAATTTAGAGGTGGATCAAACATCTGTAATGAGTGTACTGCCTATTTCAGTATAGACTGCGATACCTGCCTCATTGACATATGATTTGTTTTTATTTTTTTGATATAGAGATTTTATGTATATATACTAGCAAGAGTTATACTTTACTGTCATATCGATCCATTTTTAAGCTAATTGTGCATGCTTGTACAATAGGCAGGAATGTAGATATTGCATATAGTCGGACCATTAAATTTAAAAGTGGGAAATTACACACCTACAGACAGGTACCGGTCTCTCTCTCTCTCTCTCTCTCTCTCTCTCTCTCTCTCTCTGGGTAGGGGGTTACGCTGTATGTATCATAACCATTAAAATTAGTACCTTTGGCATACTTATTGTAAAGCAATATTCTATCAAACATTCTTTGACGTTCGTTGATACCTAAATAAAACTGTAAGTTGACAATGATGCAAGTCTTGTGTAATTCTTGCTGCGCTCGTCAGAACGGTAGCACCGTAAAACATATTAAAAATTTAACATAATGTACATTACAATTTATTTCCTCTTTTCTTGCAGCTGACATTTTTCTTAAACTTACATATAAAAAATTGACTTATCACAGAGTCGATCACCCCTCCCCCGTTTAAAAAAAAAAATCAAATTTGCGTATAAAAAAAAAAATTTGCTGATCATATAAGGAAAATGGATCCCCCAGGAGCATGTAATAAATGGAAGTGAAAATACATGTAAAGACACTATTGAGCAGCTAAAGAGCTAAAGGCATACTACGCACTCCCAATTCTTCACCAGGATTAGAATTTTCCTGATTTTGAGAATTTCTTTTTCTTTTTGCTTGCAAAGATTTTTTGAATGATGTTGCCACGCCCCCTTTAAAAAAGAAACATTCCTGGAAATTACCGTAAATATAGTGAATAAAATAAATGTGAGCATTCATCCAAAAAGCAATTACATAATTTATCTGTTTCTCAAATTCTCGCGAGATGGTATCCAGTCTAGTGAGATCGACCGACATTGAGGAATTGCATTGTGGGTCGAAATTTACTGACGCCGAAAAAATTCTGTCGGATCAATGTGTAAGAAATCCATTGTGACGGCACTCGAAGACAATAACTCCGTTAGTCTTATGTAATGGAATTTGCATTGTGTCACCAGTATATTTACAATGCATGTACATAGTCTTATATCTTGTTCTCGTGAGAGTGTGAAATGGGAAACCATAATTACAGGGAATTACTGGGACGATTAAAACAAGGCATTACTGGTCCGATTTACTGACGCCAAAAAAATCCGTTGAATGAATGTGCAAATAGTCGGAATTTTCTATTCACACACACCTTGCCGGTAGAGCTCGCTTTGCGCTGGTGCGCAGCACTCACTATTATCTATTTATATAAATAATATGTTTTTACGGTGCGACCCTTAGAGCGAGCGCACCATTATTTGGAATGATAATCTAGTTATCTCCTCATTTAGGGTATGAGAAAGGGGAAATAGTAATATAGAGGTACTGATATTCTTGAGGAAAATTTGTTAGGTCTAATCTCGCCCACTTTTTTTATTTTTTTATTCACAAATTTTAAAACCATCACAGAACAAGTACTCACATAAAATAAGGAATATACAGTAATTCAAATGCAGAATGATGCAGTTTCTCTGTTGAGCTATAGACAGAAAAGTGTAGTGCCTTTCTTTTCTTTTCTCTATCAGATATTTTTCCATTACATATACAAGAAAAATGAGGCTTACTTTTAGTCTACTAAGAAGAACAGACTACTGGGACAGGTTCGTACATCGTCTCGTAAGACGGTCCATTGGACAACCTAAATACAGACTCCTGAAAGGATGGAAGGGATGGGAGAAGGATTGGTTCTTTACTAAGTATGGACCAACAAATCCTTTGGAGCTGAGAATAAATAGCTTATACTTTGGAAGGAACCGACCTCAGAAATTGATTGTACCATATTATGAACCCTACATCTTTGAAAAAGATCAGGTAAGCAAGCATATCATTCACATTTAAGAGAAAGATAAACATTTCAGAATAGGTGTGAAATGTGCACTTTTTAGCATTTCTGAGTTTTTAGATTGAATCTCTAAACTGATGCTAAATTTCATAATATAATTAAGAGAAGAGGAAGAGAATTCACATCTGTATCAACAACAGTTACATACTGTATGCATGTAAAAAGTCTGATTGATAATTGATTTTCTTACAGAAGTTGAAGCTATAATTGAATCACACAAGATTTTAGCACCACACTCCCCCTTCTTTTCAACTAACTGCAGCAACACATGCATGTTTATTATAAATTGTTTTGTCCTTTACAGGTTATGTGTATGGTTGGAAAAGACAAAGGAAAAATTGGAACAGTAGCTGTGGTTTATCGAGATGCCAATGAAGTAGTACTGGAAAACCTCAATGTGGTATGCCTATAATGCTCTTACATGATTGCGTTTTCACGATGTTCAGATGGATAAGCTTAAATCTTATTCTCTAATTCCAAAAATAAGGTAATCTAAAACCTTGGCTATTTTAAGTTTTTAAAATGATATTAAGATATAAATTATTGAGAGTTGATGTCCAGTCCTGCCTGCCATATCTTATGTCAACTCATGCAGATTTTCTCAAGCATATGGGGAATCATACAGTAATTCAGATTGTCAGATTGACTGGATAAACAAAAAAATATATATATATTTGTCATATACCGTAATCCTCTGATGGGTATTTTATGTATTGCAGTTGTTTTCTATTTTTTCTTCCCTATCATGTAGACATATGAAATGATAAAAACAAATGATGGAGAGCAAGCTATTAGCAGACAAGTTCCTCTGAAAATTCCGGATGAAGTCAAACTAGTGGATCCTGCTGACAAGTAAGAGTTTGATCTGATATCAGATATGACCTGATATCTGTAGATACCACCTATCAAATATGACCTGATATCAGATTTGGCCTGATATCAAATTTTAACTGAAATCAGAATCATTAAAGTAGAAAATCAATATTATAGTGTTGGAGATATATATACCGGTAATATTTTACCACATTTGTCTTTAAATTTTTTTTTTGTTATGATGATGTTGCCTGACTCCATCTAAATTGATCTGTCTGTTTAAAGTTTTTGTAAATGCTGTAAAATAATAAGAGACCTATTAAGTAAAGAACCTTGTTTTCATTTTGACAGGAGAGCAACAGATATTATATGGCGGTACCTGGAGGATGGATCTAGAGTCCGAGTCTCTAAACACACTGGTCGTGTAATTCCCATACCTATAAACGAAGAACAGAAAACCGAAGGGGATGAGATCGCAATAAACTCATATGTTGGTAAGTAGGCTACATGTAGTAATTGAACTACAGTACACAGTCCACCATTACCATAGTAGTATTCGGTAATACTTAGACTGCACTGGTTTTTTCTTGTCTAACTTTCCTAGACAAACTGCAAAATTTGTATATTCAGGTTTTATGTGCAGACAATCTATCCTGTATAAAAAAAAAAATAATGCATAAACTTATTATTATTTGTGTACTCATGTGTATAAAGTGACATATAGGTCCGATGGGCTGGTGTTTATTCTTCAAGTTATTATATAATATACATGTCTCTATATTTATTTATAATACACCTGTCACTATAATAAATCATTTACTTCCTTACTTAGCATAGTAAGTAAACCATTGTTCAAGTGTTTAGTATGCGGTTATCAGTGAGTAAATGGTTACTAGAGTACTAATTGATTGCATCCAAGCTTGAAGTATCAGTACTTGAGTACCTTGTGAGAAAAGAAAGTAAAAAAACTATGTAATATTTCTCTTTTGTTTTCTATAATTAAGCTGTTTAGCACTATAGTTTATTATACATATTATATTATATTATCTAATAATCCAACCTTACCCTGATTTGACAACAACTAAATGTTTCTCAGTCAGTGGCAGAATTACAGTGCATTGCTTGGATGATAGATAGAGGCATGCCATGATTAAGAAAATATCAGTAGAAATACATATTAAATTTATTCTTTATAAAAAAAAAGTGTGGTCTTCTATATTAGTTAGAAACAAGTTTTCCTCTATCTTTTCCAAAGGTCTAGATGTGACTTTTATAAACTGGTGGTTATTTTTTAAAATATTGTGTTATCTGTTTTTGCCCTGATGGACTGTTGCCAAGTTGATATAATGAAATTTGTTATTTATGGAATATGTTCTTGTTTTTTTTTTCTTAAGTAAATTTTTCCTTTTTCAGCAAGCAAAACTAAAGATACGGACAAGAAAGAAGTGAACAGAGTGACATTTGTTCCCAAATTAAAATCATTTGAACAAGATATCATGGATCAGATGGGCATTAAGGAGGATCGACAGTACAGGAAGACATTCTGGTATTAAGTAATTTGTACCAAGAATGGACACAAAAGAATTGTTGTTTTAATATATGTAGTGTAAAAATAAATAATGAAAATTAACTTTTAATTGTGTTTTCCTTCTGGAGGGTTTTGTTCTTAGACTGTGGGTTATAGAATCCAGAAACGAATTTTATGTTTGAATTTTTATTATTTATATGATGGTTATGGAAGAGCTTTATCATGCTGATATTGATCAAGCATGAAAATAATTCCTAAATTTCATATACATATGATGCAGGAAAATTGACCTTTAGTTTAAAAAAGCATTTATATTGGTGTGTGTCCTGTTAACTTAAAGGTTTGCTTTTATTCTGTTCTTTATCGAAATTCTTAGGTATTTATATAATTTGTGACCTTAATAAGAACTTATTTTCCTGAATTTCTATTAATTGTAAGAGCAAAGTTTATTGTTAGATAAACGGTGATCAAGTAAATAATTATGTAAGAAAGACATCTATAATATCACCGAGATTTATTATTTATGTTGAACCACAGGTATTGTGCTGTTGAACCCAAATATGTGAAAGTCATAATAATTTATCTATAGTTGTAATCAGCTTCAATTGGTACATGTATAAAATCACGAGTAATCCAGTTTTTAATAGGTAAATTCAGTTTGTTAATTTTTTTGTATTTTTTTAGAGGAGGGGGGGGGGGGGTGTTTCTATATGCTTTAATGAGGGAGGGGGTAACTTAAGCCATGCCGTTGACACTGGGCCTCTGCTCTTTCGTTGAACAACTGCAGATAACACCATTCATGAGTTGTTTTAAAAAGCTATTATTTATTTTTAGAATTTAAATGTTGTCTTTGACACTGCAGAGTTGTAAATGCATGTATACTTGGATATATACCGGGATCGTCAAATGGGGGAAACTTTAAATTCCAAATATTTGCCTGTCCTGACTAAAATTTGGGTGTTTCGACATCACAGACATAAGATCTTCGCTCCAGTGGGCCCATTTAAAAGACAAATGTTTGAATACAAGAGCTGTACAATCCACATCTCGAAGCCATGAGGACATGACAAAAAACCTTCTAATTCAAACTTACATAAAAAGCTACCATGACGGACCAAGACAAAAAGATTACTCCTAAGGTAAGTGGCTTACCTTCAATATTCAAATACACTAGTAATAAGGCATATTCTGTATTGTGTTGAGTTCAGCTGTTATCAATATCATTGGGAGAAGTATACTACAATCATGAATGAATTTTTCTATAATGTGCTCTGTTGTAAAATGTACAAAATTAAAAAGTTGTGAGTTACAACTGCCGTATTCAAAATTTTTAGACACAATCGCTAGAATTTCATGACTTGCTTTAAAGCTATCATAATGACAATTAGTTATATTAGACTATTTAAAAACAGTTGACATACTCTTTCGAGCAACACATAGAAGCTTGGTGGTCAATTTGTATTTTCTTTACCAATTCTTTTTTTTCATACATACATGTATTATGCTGTTCAAGTTCGTTTGTTGATATGTAAGTTATGAAATTAAAATTTCGATGGTCTTTGTACAAAGATTTATGAGAGGGAAAAATTATTGTCATGTGTTTTCATTTTTACGTGTATGATTTTAAACAAATTATACATAGATAGTTTGGATCTAAATAAATAAATGAAAATAAAAGAGATATTTTCCTTGGAATTGACAGCATACAGTACAGACTCGAGTGGTGTTTCTGAAGTTGAGCGACATTGACACGGTGAAGGAACAGTTCGCAGCAGACGTGTTCATAGAGAGCAGATGGCGGGAAAAGTCGCTGGACCACGGAAAGGTTGTGTTCTATCAAACGGCCGTCACGCTAGAGTTTAGAATGGGGGGGGGGGGGGGTCATTATTGTCATCACTGGTGTTATGAAATGTCATTGGAAACAAAGCCCTTTCATATAAGGAGGATGGATAGATAAAAAAGATACCAGAAGTGTCTTTAAAAATCCAAATATTT
Organism: Magallana angulata; assembly: GCF_025612915.1. Lineage (NCBI taxonomy): Eukaryota > Metazoa > Mollusca > Bivalvia > Ostreida > Ostreidae > Magallana > Magallana angulata. The sequence continues at coordinate 29,082,883 of NC_069117.1, read as the reverse complement.
TAGAATCAAAATTGTGGAACATTTTCCTGTAAATGAATACAAAGATCTACGTCTTAAGGAGATTGAAATATTAATCTAAAAACGACTTGGTTTAGCCAGCCCTCTTAAAAATTTTGGTCGGGCACTGGTATCTTTCCGATCATCATTTATATTTATATATTTAGATTTATATCGTCTAAAATGACCATCCTGCCCTCTCAAGTTTATTTTTGTTTGTAATACTTCCTTGCAGGGTGCAAAGTACGGGAAATACATTTGCATGACCCTTCAAAAAGATACAGATCAGTGTATCCGAAATAAACATAAATAACTAACATCACGGAAAAAACAATTTGTTCCCTTGTTATAAGACTGCCTTCTTTTAGACAAACAGCAAAACCAGGTCAATGACATTTCAAGTGTTCGATTTTTATTTTTTTTTTTAATAAATCGGTATGTGTCTTTATGGTTTTTATGCTAAAAATATCCCGTAAAAGTGTAACGGTTATATCTAAGTTTGTATGTTTCAGGTCAATTCGTTTTGTTCTCCGATTTTTAAACGATTATTTTCTAATCACATAAAAAAATCTTTTTTTTTTTTTTTTTTTGTTATTTTATCTATTTATTTATTCTACTTATCTGACATTTAATAAAATATTGTCTACAGGAAAACGACAATATGGATTTTTCCAAATACTGGCATCCCAAGCTAATTGTCCAAAACGTGATCTCAACATCGAAAGACAATGTGTGGAAAAAACTAGAATTCGGTAAGAATGGGGAGGCATTTATTGTAGAGAAGAGGAGAATTAAAGGAATATTCACAGAAAACTTGGAGTTACAAGACTTCCCGTTTGATCTTCAGGTACTTTTGTATGTACAATCTGGTGAGAAAAAATTTTTTCACCCCGCTGCCTGCGAAATAAAACTTGTTTTCTTACAGAAAATCTTTTACATAAAATGACAAAAATTAATGATACCTAAGATAGAAATCATATATCTATTAAAAATTCACATATCAATGGATAAACCTATAAACTTTTAGCGATATCGATATTGAATACTGTAGATTCTCTCGATCATTGCAGTAATTGATGACGTTTCAGGACCTGAGTATTGTGCTGACGTCAGAACATCCGGTCGAGGAACTGGAAATCATCGAAGACGACGAACATTTGAGCTCCATTATCGTTTCTTGTTTTGTTGACGAACAGGTATTTCCAAATTTTTAACTGCATGCATGTTGTCATCTTTTGAAAATAAATGTATACATAGATTGTCAATACTATTTTTACCCTTCCAGGAATGGGAACTGCGAGAGTTTGTAGAATCAGAAATAAGGAAAGTGTCAAAAGAGTTTACAGGGTCCAAAAACGTAGTCTATCCATTTCTTGTCTTCAAAACTTTGGCCATGAGAAGGGCTGGTTTCTTTGTTTGGAACATCATCTTGATCATGGTACGATTTTGGAGTTGTTTCGTTACTTATGAAGGATATTTTACTGTGTTTAGATTTCGTTTCTTCCACGCCATGGGTTTGGTTTCAAGTGTTTTCTAACGACTTTTGGGCAGTAAAAGTATCAGTTCCAACTGAAAAAATAGATGAATTGTACCTTTTTTTCCAGAATAGGTGTATTTAGTATCTATTATATCCTTTTTTTATTTTTCAGACCATCATTAGTTCACTGTCTTTCGCCACATTTGCTGTCAATAGAAATCTTCCACAGAATCGACTTCAGTTGGCCTTCACCCTGACCCTTACAGGGGTCACATTTAGATTTGTAACCAATCAGCAACTTCCAAAGATATCGTATTTAACAAGATTGGTAAGAAAATAATCTGTAAAGACGCTATTCGAATAAAAAATGGTACTTATTACGGAGGGAAAGTTTCAAAACTTAAAATTTCTGTGTGTGATAACGGTTTTGGTTTTAGGATAAGTACATCCTGTATTGTATGGTCTTTAACTACCTGGTTACCGCATGGCACGCCATTGTGACCCTGATCTCTGATGATGATGCCCAGGCGGACTATGACCTCTACTTCTTCATCGGCTTTGCCGTCTTCTACGCCCTGTTCCATATCTTCTTCTACGCCATTTCTTTGAAAACCGTAGGTTATCCATTTTGATCCAAGTTGATTCGACATGGTATTTTACAGAGTGTGGCGTTTCTTTTATTTATTTTTTCTTTCTTCTTTTTTATTGTTCAGAGATATTTTAAAGTCAAAGAAGTTCATCAAAAAGAAAAGATGTACCAGGTATGCCCCCCCCCCCCCCAAAAAAAAGTAATGTTGTCCAGAATGGTATTTCTTCGGTGAAATTTAGTAAATAGGAAAAAATTTAAATTTTTTTTTACGTTTTACAGGAAAAGGCAGAAAAGTTATTCGGAGAAAGTTGGAAACGAAGAAAGAACAGAGTCAATCGAAGGGAGAGGATAGCGGCCCTACCGTCCACGTTTTCTAGATTTTGATGTTGTATTTGATAACTATCTTGCGATTATTTAGTTTAAAAGATTGTTTCTTTGTTGTTGTTTGCTATCAATTTTACATAGGTTGTGATTATATTAAACAGTTCATTACCTTTGGGTTTTTTAAAACCATTTTACATGCATGTTTAGAAATTCGTTTTTTGTTTGTGTTATTTAAACTATTGATGGAATAAATACAAAAAAATTGACATATTTTCTCTTTAGAATTAAGATTCTCTTTTCTGCGTATGCCTCTGTCTCTCCCTTTTTCTTTCTTAATAATATTTATAGAAAGAAACCCGCAAAGAGTATTGTAACATTTATATCATATTAACATCGACGTTAAACTGATGTTAATTAAAAATCAATATTCACATACTAGTACTTTCTGATTCCATTGTATGTTTGAAAATTCGGCTTACAAATAAACAAATATTTCATAACTGATTCAATTTTGGCTGAAGTGGTCCCGGGATCATGAAGCAGCCTTTGACTTAATTCACACTTGATCATCAGATTACAAATCATGCTGCGCACAAAACACAATTTAGAATTGTTTCCCAGTCATGTTGACGAAGTTTACTCATTTTAAGTGTAATGTATTTGTTGAAATTTAATTAAAATAATGACTGAAGTCTAAGTCGGTGCGGTTTTTTTTATGATTCTGGACCCAGAGCAATTATATTCGAAGTCTGTAGAGTGATCTGGTATTGCATAAACTTACGTATTGCAAATCCAGTATTTCGTCAATATCGTACAGCCAAAAAAGTTTGGCTGTCAATATAAGAATTTAAATGGTCGATTTCAAAATTGTTGTTGGTTTAGATATTGTTTAAAATCAATAATCATTTAAAACCAATCATCCGGAAACATACTGATTGTGAACTTTGTCAATTAACACCGGAGGAAAGAGTGGCCTCCAAAGTGTCGTCTGCTACTGCCAGGATATGGAAGCCACAAATTCATTAAAGGTAATATTTTTTAACGTAAAATATTATGTAAACTGAATTTTGATTTATATACATGTAAGGATCTTTCTATTTTTCTGCAAGTACTCTGTAATTGTCATTTAACTTGTACCAATGGTCGTAACATATATGATCTGATCAGCCTAATGAAATTGCGAAACGTGTGCCATTATTTCCCCAGCGTTGAGCATATCTAGAATATTTGATCTACTGTTTGCAATTCTGTTTATGTACCTCAACATTTTAAACTACAAAATCCCTTTAAAGCAAGTCTTATATTAGAGGCAGCTGCATATGTTTACTTTTCGTATTTGTATTGAAAACAAGAGAGGCCATTTCGAAAGTAAACGGTCATAATATAAGAATCATTTTTATATCAACATTAAGATTTAACAACGCTATGTAAATGTAGCTATTGAAATGAAAATATTTTCCGAAAACTGAGGGAACGTGCTTAGAAAACAACGGATCCTTGATTTAATACTACCAGACCCGGGGCCAAAGAATTGCCTGAAGAGAAAAACATTTTTAAGTGGTTTAAAACAAACTACATCTTGCCACTTTAACTTAGTACCATGTACGTTTTGATGAAAGGTATCTTTTGTACAGTTGTTTTCCAATGGTGAAGTCTTAATGTTCACTGAAGAAAAGGACTGTGTTATGCATGTCCAGCCTGGAAGTGAATTTTAGAAGCATACACCTTTACTAAGGGTATTTCCAAATCCATCAATAATCACAACAACAACAAAAATGAATAAATTATCTTTTTTTAAAACTAGCTTTGATGTTCTCTTTACAGAAGACGGTATATGTCCGGATGGTCTTCATCCGAATGGACAATGTGGAAACTCTCAAGGAGCAGTTTGATGGGGACGTTTACTTCAGGGCCAGATGGCGGGAACCCAAACTAGACAACCTCAAGGTCTAACCGGCGAAATTATTTTACTGATTTTAAAGCTCTCTAATTGAACTGCTTTTTTAAACAGAATTCTTTTTAATTGCCATCTCTAAACACCTCTGTTCATTTTATAACCGAAAATTTCGAAAGTTTTGACATTCAATTGCTGACTTGGATTTAATTTTAACCATTAACCGATCTTTTCATAGGAGAATCAGCCTGTGGACCATAGAAACTTTTGGAACCCAGCAATACAAATCAGAAACAAGGTGTCCGAGAAATTCTCCAAAACATGGTACGAGGTCCTCACGATAAATGGAGAAGCCTACTTGGTTCAAAAATCTCGACAGATTGGGACCTTTGCGGAGAGATTAGAACTCCATGATTTTCCTTTTGATTCACAAGTAAGAAGTGCAAGTAAGAAGGTGCTATCTACATACACCGATACACATTAGTTCCATCATAAGATTTCAAGGCTAATCCAACGTTCATTTTATTTCATATTTTCAGAGGACCAATTTATTAGCAACCGAACTTACTACATTCCTTTTCTGTGCCATCTATCTTAACCTTTTTTGTATAATAATAAGTACATAATTGTATTTTGAAAATACAGTACAACTGGCGATAGTAATACAGTACCAATTAACTTTTTATGAAAAAGTAAAATAGAATCTTTGACATTGTAAGATCAATAACTCTCAGTTAAATACATTTACAAACAGTGTCTTTTCTCTCAAATAATGGGCAGTTCAGTTGCACATCTTTTGGAGAGAGAAAAAATTACTTAACTTTAATTAATATGCAAAGAAGCGTATATCGCCTTTAACATGTTTAATTAAAGTAAATAGCGAGAAAACTATCGTCCCATCAATGTTGACAAGTCTTAGTGTTTAAGTGTTCTCATAATAATGCCGGTTATTTTTATATAGCCCCTCAATGTATGTTTCACGTCCTCACTGCCCGAGTCTGAGCTGGAGTTGGTACCGGACACAGTGAAGCCGAGTGAGATAGGCGTGTCCTGCTATATCCACGCCCAGGAGTGGGACCTGGAGCCTTTCGTGGAGTCGGAGACCTCAGTAGCCGCCACCGAGGAGGGCTACAGTCCTATCCTTAACATCCGGGGACTCGCCAGCAGGAAATACTCTTTTTTCATATGGAATATCATCATAATTATGGTAACTTTACCCCCCTTCCCGAAAACAATAAATGATTTTCGAGTTGCTGCCCTAGTTAATACGCAATTTATCCAAGCTAGAACGAGGGGCCCTACAGTTTTTATATGCACTACGTATTCAAAGATTATGGATACATGTATCATGAATCAAGGATAATTCTTTTTGCATACCATTAGAATTTGCAGGAATCGTGTAACTAATGCATGTCATAATACACATATTATGTACAAATAAAACGATCTCCTTTTCAGACATTGATTGGTTCGCTACCATTAACTACGTTTGCAATTAACCGGAACAACCCCCAGCGTCGCCTACTGTTGGGGTTCATCTTGGCTCTGACTGGAGTATCCTTCCGATTCATGGCTAACCAGAGTATACCAAAGATACCATACCAAACTCTCTTAGTGAGTATATTATAAGATCCAGAAACATATAGAAGTCAATTTTGAATTGTTTAAGCCTCTTCTCTTCACAAATTTAACTGGAAAACTGGTGTGGACTATAGTTAATGCTCATCAAAATCATCATGTGAAATGACCATTCCAACTGTATTTGTAGCCCCTTATACATTAAGGTAGAAAATACCGTTCACTTTCATACCAGTGTCACGTCTGAAATGTGGCTTTATATCGTTTTCTTTTTCAGGACCGATACCTATTAGTCAGTATGCTGTTTAACTACTTGGTCTGTATATGGCATATCATCGTCTCTCGCTTTGAGGACGATAGTGACACGCAGGGTACAATGGACCTATATGCTTTCATTGCAACTGTCATCATCTACATCGCATATCAACTCGCATTTTTAATCGTCGTAGTCGTTAAGGTATCAAACAAAAATAAACATGGTTTTTAAACCTTAAGAGTATTTTGTAATCTTTTTAATAAAGAATTAAGATATGCCTTCTTCTGCAAGTTTATTGACACAAATAATATATATTTATAATTTACATTGTATTTTTTTAATGTTTAAATAAAGAATAGATGTATTAGTTACTGTAGCTTGTCTTGGATTTTAAATCAATATCTATTAGAATTAATATTTTTACTTCTGATTTTACAGATTTTATTGAAACAACGAAAAATTAAAGAAAAGGTACAAGTTTATCAGGTATGCAAACCTAATTTTTACCCTAATGCAATTATATTTCAATTTCAAACAAAAAATAACAAATCATATATACATGTGTATATTTGCTTTTAAAATGATGTCAATCAACTGTGCATATATTTAAACCTTTATTTGGGTAGCATTTTTAAAAATACTCTATGCTGCAATACATATTGACTATAACAAAGCTCCGATTTTATTTTCATAATGTTAAAAGTAATATTATGATGCCACTATGTTTTGATTGAGTCTGTATATACGAACTTATTAAATTTATGTTAATTATTTAAAAAAAATTTAAATTCAATCTGTATACTATTAATGATGATTTTCTTTATTATTTGTTTTTTTTTAGACAAACTTGGAAAACGCCAGTAATGCTGTCCAGGTCAAGAATCCCATTAAAGTGAACAAACTACAGAAAAGACAGACTGTAGCCAAGTTTTCACATCTTATTCTCAAGTCTTCCTACGAAAAAGAAAAAACAGAATAGACTAATGGACGCAAATATATGATAATACCAAACTTTATTCCAAGTTTTTATGTGTCTTTATTTTTCTATTGTTAACTATATTGAAGTATATTTTTGTTGTTTAAAATAAAATATCAGAAATATTTCGAGTAATATTTTTCTTAACCAGATTTATTTAAATTTGAATATATTTGCAATTCTGTTTAGTTTTCATTTAATAAGTTTATTTTAAATAAGCCTAGGGAATGTTAATTATTAATTAAAGAATTGGATATTTGGTAGTTCCTTTTTATTTTTAAATAAAAGTACAATGTATATGATCTGTATACAGTAAAACACGGTTATAACGAAGCGCCAGGGACGGGCTATTGTGCTTCGTTATAAGCGTAATTCGTTATATCTGTCAAGTTTACAACATGTGATATAGTCACGGGGAATGAAAATCACTTCGCTATAAGGGTCAATTCATTATAAGCGTGTTCGCTATAACCGTGTTTTACTGTATTTGACACGACTCGCTCTTTTAAATTAGTTTAATTCATTATAGTTAAAATGACAAACTTACAGAACCTTTACAATTTTTAAAGTTTTTATTTCAAAACACAACTTTGATTTTATTTTTAAATATAAATGTTAGATAATGATATTTAAACAGCTTTAAATCATTATTTCCAAGTTCTTTCGAGTTTATAAAGCTGTGTTGATAATGAAAAAATAATTAAATTATTACAGAAAAACTTTAAAAGATCAAAGGAGGAAAATATATTTTTTCTTACTTGTTTGTCTTAATTTTCACCTTTTTAAAAGTTATATCCATTTATAGGAGATAAAACAATGATGATGATGATGATGATGATGATGATGATGATGATGATGGCAAAATAACATCTATAAATGTCAACAGCTCAGTTCGACTAGCATATCGCTTGTTACTCACGTGCACACAGGGTGATAAACAAAAATTCTTCCCCAATAATTAGCTGATTAAAGTGTAGTAAACTGCAAAAAATTCCAGTCTGATAGCTACAGGTGCTAAATCGTGAGTTAGACTTAACAACATTGACGTCACCAGCTGATGGGCGCCATTTTATCGACACCAAAGTACATAGTTAAATCACTATTTCAATTTAAAAACTTGGACGTATCACTCCACATTCTTTTATTAATGATTATTTGATATGGATAGGTAAATAGTTAACTTCATATTTCCTTCAAGTGTTGCCTTCTTGTCATCAATCGCCTCCCTCAAAACACATATGATAAATACATCACCATGTTAGAGGCAACCGGGGGTTCTTGATTTGAAATAACAAACTACGATGTACATATATTTAAATCCATGTTTATAAAATTGTGTTATTTTACATATTTATTCTTTTTTCTATGGAGAAATGAAGAACTTCTTTATTATGATTTTTATTTTAAGTAGTTTGTGAGCAGTTAAATTTTCCACTTAAGGTAATTTTATAAACTTTCTTTAGTGAATGTGCTTATCGGATATTTGCGTGATATAAATATAAATTTTTTAGTTTTCAAGCAGTTTGTTTTCATTGTTAGTCTACATATTGTACGAAATCTGCACTTAAAACTTAAGGATATCATTTTTGTTGTTACTGAAGAAGTTGCTGTTGAATTCATTGGAGTAGTTGTTTATTGCAGTCGTTGTGTTTATTGTAATACGGTGATTGCATTTGCAATATTGTTGTTGTTGCTCCTGTTGTTATTTGATTGTTGTTGTTGTTCCTGTTGTTATTTGTTTGTTGTTACTACTCCTGTTGTTATTTGTTTGTTGTTACTACTCCTGTTGTTATTTGTTTGTTGTTACTACTCCTGTTGTTATTTGATCGCTGTTGTTGCTCCTGTTGTTATTTGTTTGTTGTTACTACTCCTGTTGTTATTTGTTTGTTGTTACTACTCCTGTTGTTATTTGTTTGTTGTTACTACTCCTGTTGTTATTTGTTTGTTGTTACTACTCCTGTTGTTATTTGTTTGTTGTTACTACTCCTGTTGTTATTTGTTTGTTGTTACTACTCCTGTTGTTATTTGTTTGTTGTTACTACTCCTGTTGTTATTTGTTTGTTGTTACTACTCCTGTTGTTATTTGTTTGTTGTTACTACTCCTGTTGTTGTTTGTTTGTTGTTGCTACTCCTGTTGTTATTTGTTTGTTGTTGCTACTCCTGCGTCAGTGAAGACTCTTCGTTTTAAAAAAAAACCAAAAAACTGTATAGTCTAAACGTTGCTACAGTTTCAGTAGATCCCTATGTCGAGCCCCAGCATTCAGACCCTTCCACCCTACCCTGTTTAACCTCTGGACAATGCATCTTACATGGATATTAAGCTTTTGTTAATAGGCGTTGTGCCTCCTTTATAAAAGACGAGCGGTGGACTTGGAACTCACGCAATTGACAGTGAGACTTCTATCAGACCACCTCTTCACTACAGGTAATAGTGATTTGCAATTGTGTGGGCCTCTTTTAACCTATATAGATTACTTGAAATGTAACCTTCAGTACAAGTGTGGAGTTAGCATTGTTATGTGAGTACTGTTGTAAATGTATATTGTTTATTAGCATTTATTTAGTCCGTCATCTCTAATGCGAGGAAAAATATCGCCAGGACAATTAATTACCTTGAAAAAAAAATAATCAACCATTTATTTTATTGCTGCTATTTTTTTAATCGTAGCATTTGTTTTGATAAATATTGCTTTACTATAGTATAAATACAGTGTGCGAAATTAGTGTACTAAGTAAACTATAAGTATTTTAGTATACATTAGCAATGTTTTCAACGTCCATACATCTTAAAACGCACTTACTGCAAAGATCGGCATTTATGCATTAACATACTAGCAGCTGAATATCTGAGAGAGAGAAAAATGAACATTTTTTTTTATTATTTCAGAAATCAGTAAAGATGACTTCTGTGCTTTATCATTGTGTGGTGATCTTGTTACTCAGTCTGTTTGTCATCGCCGAAACTTTGCCATTAAACTCCAAAACAGAGAAACTCAATAGCAAACAGAGTCAAATAGATTCATCATCAACCAAAATAGGATCCAAAACCCTTGTAGCAATGACGTCACAGAGTGAGACTCGTTCGGATACCTCCGACTCTGTGACAATCTTTTGTCCAACTCAGAAATGCATCGAACAGATAAAGCTGTTCATCGCCAGTCATCCAAATGAAGGGTTGGTGCTCCTAGGGGGACGATGGTAGCAGAGACGATCAAAATTGTGTTCGAACTTGAAATAAAGAAATATCCTTGGGAATCTCAACGTGTTCACGACATTGTGTTCATTTTATTACTATGAAGTTTCATCTTGTTTTCATCAGTGATTTATTTGTTGGCATTTACATTTTTTTTCTCAAAACAAAAATAAATAAAAAAGGAATTTTTTGCTTTTTAATGATTTCATACAACATTTTTTACGAAAATCAAATAAATGGAAAATGGAATTAGATGTACATGTAGAACAAGTCAGTAAAACGTCTTTACACACATAAAACAAAACACAAAAAAATCTTTGGTGTTTAGATTCAAATCAAGTTTATTATATGCTTGATTCAGAAATTTGGAACTGCTTCATATCCGCCCGGAATAGTCCTGTTAAGAAAGGCCATAAGTGCTCGGCATTGTTCTGCGCTACATAGAACTGTGACTGAAGACCTCTTAGCCGGGTCCAACATGGCGTCTTTGGAATCTGAAACTCTGTGGCGCGGTTGTTCATATAAATTGCGTTTTAAGAATCTCTCGGCGAGGGTAGGTGTTCGTTGTGGGTGATAATTCCTTTGGTACTCCTGGGGCCATGGCTCATAGGCTCGGAGAAGAGATGTCATTGTTCCCAGGAGAAACAGAGCAATTGGTAATGTGGACGCCATTTTGCTGCTAAAAAATATTTTTAAGAATTCAATACTACAGGGCTGCGTTTTACAAAAGAACTTATGACATTTGACCAAATTAATGAATGCTTATTAATCACAAACTAATCAATGATTTATTCTCATGGCTGTAGAATATTATTATGGACATCAGAGTTGTTGTATAAATATTTATTGGTCTACAACACAATGAAACAAATTTCGAAGTTTTTTTTTATCAACTCCGCTTCTTAAACTTAAAAAAAAACGGCAAATATTTTCAGAAAGATAATTCTTTAAAAATATTGATGAAGTCCAGTTAATCTATAAAGTATATTTCTTGTATTTTTCACACAGCTTTTGAAATTGCATTATCGTTTTAGTTTTTAATTTCAAGTACACGAAAGCGTTCGTACGCAAACGAGGAACTTCCATAATATTATATATTATTATAAATGATTATATATCACTTTAGTTGTTGCTCAAAAAAATATTTTAAATTTTAGTAATTGGAATTGTGATAATCTATTTGAAAATAAACAAATTGAAATATCTTTACTATTTCTGTCTTCCGACTAAAAAAGTTTAATCAAAAATTTACATTTGAATTTTTTTTTCTCTTTTAAGAATTAATCTTATTTTCAAAGATCCTAATTAAATAAAGATTGGACGTCCACAAATTATTTCAGATATGTATTTAATTTGGGTTTTAATTTTTCAGCTACAACATCTAAAGCCTAATTAAAATGTTTAATTTTCAACCATAAAAAAGAGAATTATTTCAAAATGTTAATTGGAATAAGAATGCGTTAAAGTATATTTTACGCAATTTTTAGTACTTAACCCGTTTTTACATTTTCAAAATATAATGTCACAAGAAAATGTTTAAATATCTGCACATACATTCTATTAAAATTTGCTCATAAAAGGCTATTCGAATTGCAACAAATAGATGAAAACTAGTTTGCGTATAAATGTTGTTGAATTAAAACGAGTTTTAAAAGAATTTCAGATAAATCAAACTAGGACATAAATTTTTTAAAATCATTTCTATACGAAAGAAGTTTCCTTCTCAACAAAATTTACTTTGTTCCGTTTTCTGTTACCTTCAATTATTTTTATATTCCTATTATCCATATTCATTTAAAAAAAAAACAATCTTTGTGTTAAAATATATTCATACTTTAGTTCAAGGACTATATATTTAGAAATCCTCCGTTTTTTAATAGAATTCTAAAATCATATCAAGTTTTAGAAATGGACACGTTTTTACATAAAATGATAATGTCTGTTCACAATTTATTTATTCATTTCATTATTTATTCAATGGTTTTCAAAATGTGTGCAAACCTGTACACAATTTTATTATATGTAAAAGTACACGGTGTTTCAAACTTAGTTTCGTTTACCTTGCAAACTTAAAATCCCTTTCTTCGTTTTTTTTAAAACTAATTATTGACATCAGAGACATAAATAACATCTCTGTTTACATGTTCTTGTTTTGTTTGCCAACTCATGTAGTTTCATTTATTGCAATATGAGCTGTATTTTTTTTTAGAACTTTATTATGCTGCAAAAACCTGCTAGTGTGATAAGACTGCATATAACTTAAACTTTTATGATAAATAAGAATCTAAAAAATCATTAATTTTTGTCAAAGGAAATATTTCTCTTCTAAGGAATATGTAGCAAATCATTTTTTGTACAGGACGACAATAATTCAATTTTGCTCCAAATGAGGCTTCTTACCGGCCTTTTCCACAAAAATATGGCTAACAGAAATTGAAAAACAATGATATTTTTGTCATTTTAGTAGAAAATAACATTTTAGTAAAAAAAAAAATCCAATATGAAAAATGGAGCTCATATTACTTTAACTTGCGTACCTTTTTTCATCGAATTTGAATCTTGCATTGAATACTTCATGAATAAAAAATCGATTTTGGTCTTGTTATTAGCAAATTAAATGAATTTAGAAAAATTACAAATGCAGAGTATATGTGACATTACCTGAAGCTCTGAGATTCTTGATCCGTGAGATTAGGCCCTCATTCAGACCCCCCTGTCTTTTATATACACCCCCGTCTGCATGGTCATTTACAGAGAGGGTTGTCCAGAAAGCCCGAGTGTTGTAAATGATGTTGTTTCTCTTTCATTCTAATTGCGTCGGCGGAAAATTCTCTCCAAATTAACCCCTTATCATTGTGTTTTAAGGGAACAGTTTCCAAATATAAACTTGGCGTGAGCAACCCAGGGTTAGTATTTGATGTTTTTGTTGAATTTGAAAGGTTGTTTAGCTTAGATGAAGTTCTATTGGCACTCAGATTTTTCTATTTGTGGTCTTCCAAAAGCTCCTTGTTGGTTTTATGCCCTTTGGTTGTAAGCTACGCCTTGTTCAAACGCTCACGAGATGGTGTTGTGGGTTTTGGGTGTCGTGTGTTGATGAAGTTATTGTGACTTAGGAAATGTCATGATTCCCGATAACTTGGAATTTAACAGAGATTATGAGGTTTGCTTTAAGAAAATCTATCTTGTTCTCTCTCTCTCTTGTAGGAAGTTTTTATCAGTTTAAATTTTGATCAAGATTGTGTTGGGCAGTGCATTGAATATGCTGTTACTTTTATAGCTCGACGCAAACAAAAGTACTAGTACTCCCTTTCATCATTTTTTTTTACACTTAGTTGTTTGTCCTATGTATACAATAATAATTAGTTGTTTGAATCTTAATCACTTTCTACAGAAGGCTTACTGAAGGGTTTTCAAAACATTTGGGACAATTTTCTCAAAGAAACTTAATTATCAATGAGAATTGGTCGAGACTCAAACTGAGCTATCTTTTAGAGAGACGTACATACCAGAGCAATTGTTGTTTACAGGGCGGGGGGGGGGGGGGGGGGGAGGGATTTTAAAAAAATCCATTTCATGGAAAGCATATACCGTGCATCGCAATCTAACTCGGTAACTTTTGAGCAGTTGTCGGCAGTTGTTCGATTCTCTATCTAATGGCCGATGGCAAAGTTAAACATGGAAGTCTGTTGTTAAAAGGTCAACTATATTTTGCAATGTATTTTCAGAAAAAAGAGTCAAGGAACATCGTAACTGTGCAAGGCACGTGTGATTAACAGAATGATACTTGAGAAGACTTTTTTGAATGCTTATGTACTAGTTAGAAAAATCGAACTTAACTATGGTGTTCCGATGGGGCCACTTCGACCTTCGCACTTTCGCCTTTAGGTCGAAGATGCGAGAGTGCGAAGTTGCGAAGGCGAAAGTGCGAGAGTGCGACGGCGAAGGAGCGAAAGTGCGAAGATGCGACGGCGAAGCGCGAAGATGCGAAGGCGAGAGCGCGAAGGTGCGAAGGCGAAGGAGCGATACTACTATCGCTCCCTCGCCTTCGCAACTTCGCACTCTCGCCTTCGCACTTTCGCACTTTCGCCTTCGCCTTTTTTGATAGCATTCAGAAAGTCTCGGTCTATTACATTTTCCGATTAATCCATGATATCATTGGTACGCATGCGCTAAGCCATTGTGCTTACTATGAATGTTTATAAATATTTTAATGTGTATATGTGACATTTATGTTTACCAGTGCTGGCTATGCCTAATCGTTATATACTCCATATAAAATGTAAGGTTCGCCATAATGTATACATATGCACTTCCAGACTCCTGTCACTTACCAGCTGTCTGTTTACCGTAGATCAAACACATGTACAGTAACATTCTAATTTTATTATGCGACACTCCTTGCTGGTGTATGGATCTAGAGGTGGAGAGGGCCCCCCCCCCCGGAAAATTCAATACTAATAACTTCACACATGCAGTAAAGGGAGAGAGAAGGTCCGGATCTCATCCCCCCGGAAAATTTAATTTTATTAATTATATATAATAAAATCTCCAAAATATGTCTCGGAACCCTCCCCCACCCCCGACAAATATAATTATTTATTCACCCCACCCCCTAGAAAAAGTTATGGATCTGCGCAGGCTGTTGAAAATAAATTCTAAAAAGTCCATCGTCTGCCTCAGATGTCCTTTTATACAGCTAAAATTGTCTTTAAACGATAGAGAGCTCCATAATTATAAAAAGGCGAAGGCGAAAGTGCGAAGATGCGAAGGCGAGAATGCGAAGTTGCGAAGGCGAGAGTGCGATATTAGTATCGCTTCCTCGCCGTCGCAACTTCGCACTCTCGCCGTCGCAACTTCGCGCTTCGCCGTCGCATCTTCGCACTTTCGCTCCTTCGCCGTCGCACTCTCGCACTTTCGCCGTCGCAACTTCGCACTCTCGTACCTCGACCTAAAGGCGAAAGTGCGAAGGTCGAAGTGGCCCCATCGGAACACCATACTTAACTTTCCCGCGACCAAACTTTCCCGTGTCCTTCTTATCCGTTAAGGTCAGACGCGACCTATCTTCCATTGTTTCTATAAAAAAAATTCTATCTCCACAATTTGAAGATTTCCACTTCGTAATTTCATGATTATATTTTTATGTAATATGATTCATTTTTTATTTAGATATAAAGTGTTCAAATGAAAATGTATAGTATATATGACTTTACTTATAAGCATTCAAATGCATTTTGCATGCTATTTTAAGCAAAATTCAAAATATTCTAGCTCCGAAACGAGCCAGGTAATATACCCAGAATTTTTGGGAATTGACAGGTTTAAATGTTAATAAATAAGGAATAAAATATCAAGCAAAATTTTTATAAAATTGAGGAACGTCTCGTCTGTCCGGCCTTAATTTATCAATTTTGATATTGTACCGTGGCAAGTAGATTGTTTATTAAGACAACATTTTCACCGTATCAGCCCTATCGGCTCTTAATTGAAAAACGTTTGATTATCATAATTATTCAACCTCAACCCGTTATGCTTCGTATGCTGCACGTGACATGCAGGTATATATTTGGGTCTTCCATACCATGATCAAATTTTCAGGAATGATACACCTGAGGATGTATGTTTCTGATGCTTAATGTGACCCATGTTTTCTGGACGAATGAACAGGTTTAATCCTCACGTGCAGTTCTCATCCCAAAGCAAAATAAAAAAGAGCCACCCTGAGCCTTTAAAGGTATGATGAATCCACGTAGGGGTACATAAAAACCGCCTTTCATCAGTAACTATAGATCATGTCCACGCCATGACCGCTGGGCTGATGCAGTTCTAGTCCTGCCTCAGATACTGTAAACGATCCACTTTTTTGTGGGTGCATACATACATGTAGTAACTACATTTTTAAAAAGGAGCAGTTCTTGTTTCTTTGTATCCGCATATGTCTTGGAATACGCAATACCGGCGATGCTTTGAATTTTGGGAGATATGCGAAACAAATCATGTTTCAAAAGTTGAAAGTACAAATTGGTGGCCTTGTTCTGGTTGTTTTAAACAGTTTAATTCAACCAGCACCTGACATCACAGGGACCACTATATTAAGTCTCTTATTTTAGACTAAATTCTTCGAGAGATAATTACACATTGTAAATATTTTCTGATAACTTTTTGCAAGAAACTAAATGCACATGAGAAGTGTGGTTATGAATGTGTAAATATGTGTATATTTCTCTCTCTCTCTCTCTCTCTCTCTCTCTCTCTCTCCACGTGTCCTTATCCTGAATAATGGCCTACATAAATTTATCTCTATATGACAGTCCCCACCCACATAAGTGACTTATTGTCCATCACAGATTTGAGCTTTTTATCTACAGAACAATACTGTGAATATCTAAGTGTTTCTTTAGAGTATTAACCAAAGCTTTAGACTACAATCGACTGCATGGTCTGTGTTCATCCATCTACAGGGACTCCAGATAGGAGATTTAAGGACCAACATCTGTACAGTTATCTTCATATCTGACACAAACACACTTCAATAGCAACAACATAACAAAGAAAAATATTTAAACTGTTTTTATTTTAATCATTTTTATGCATTTTTCATATTTTTGTATTAGCATTTCATAATTTTATCATAATGAAAATGATGTAAATGGAGATGACAAAAATGATAATAGAGTAAAACAGAGATTATGCTGAAGAAATACTGCACATAACCACTCATATAATACAGCAATGAAGATCATTTTGGTTTTATTTTATGACATATTAATATTTTTTTTACCATTAATGGAAAAAGATATCTGAGCAACCATATTCCAAGCAAAACATGTTATTGCACATTTTTTCTACTGTTTTTCATTCATTTTCTAAGAAATAATTTTTTTTTTCTTATTAGCACTGCAAGCATCTTAGAAAACAAATAACAAAGAGCACAATCCCCCAAAACTTTCTGCATTTTTTTCCTCCTATTTCTCATAAAATATGTAGCACACAAAATCTACACAGATAAAAAGCCTCTATCCTACAAGTAATTCAAAAAATATATACCTCATCGAGTCATTCCAAATATTTATCTCTAATTTGGCTTTGTCTTAAATCATGAATATTTGCACCTCCATAAAAATAATTGTGCAGCCAAGAAAAAAAAACCCACATATGGCGTTATAATTTAAGCTTGTAACACTCGATCATTCTAAAATTCAGTCTCTTAAAGAAATAGCATTCAGATGAACATATATTATGTTTGTCTAAAAATAATTTTTTTTAGGTAAAAAAAGAATTAAAATTTACACCTCTTACAGTATTGACACGTCAACAAACATTAATTATATGACATAGTTAACATAACCGACTAGGGACCTCTTATCAGAGGTTAACAAAAATAATCATGTTATTGCCGTTTAAAATTGCATTGATAAATATGATATTGGGGTGTTAAAGTTAAGATGCAGTGGCAGTCATCTCAGTCAGGTACTTGATTACTTGATTAGGTCAACTTACACTAAGAACAGAATTGTGTATAGGGATTCATACGTTACTATAGCTTACTCATGATCTACTTCAGCATGAAAGAGTTATTATGGAAACAGATTATAAAAAAGAAAAAAAAACTTTTTTCTTTGGAATGTTGAAAAACAACCATAGATTGAAGACTAGATTTAACAAAAAAAAAAGGTCAAGTGTTCCATGGAAAATGAGTAAGGAATGTGAAAACTGACAGAGACTATGGCAACCTGTTGTTACGTTTCCCCCTGTTTCAGGCATCACTGTGGGGATAATGCTTCTGTTCACTGCCTTGACAACTTGACTTGATTTTGCACCTCATTTCATGGAATGTCCGGTCAACACGACCACTGCTTGCTACATCTTGCTGTGATTTTACACACACCTAGAGGGACAGAGTATTTCTATCCTCAACACCACACAGTAAAGGACTTTGGCACAGAAGGGTTTTGTTTTTTTTTGTAGAATGTTCACAATCAGTTAAACTGTTCTTATTCCTAACTGTCCTTTGGCTACAAGGGAACCTCTAACTATGGGTGGCCCCAATGAACTGAGCCAATCGCTAAGCACTGGAACATTGCCAAAAACGGCTGGCACAGAATCTCCTTTGGCAAATTCACTGAGCATCTGTCAAGATTCCTTGAGATCCAGAATATCACAGGTGAACCGGTCGTGGGATTGGGACAATCAGTCAAATGACATCAGATTTGCTGGCGTCTGAAAAAGGTCCACAAAAAACAGAGTTAATTTGAAACTCAAGATTAATATCAATGCTACAACACTTTTGGATAATGGATACATTTTTTTTCACATTTTAAATTTAAAATGACAGCCTTAGTATTAAGAAGAATGTGTATACCTGCTGTTGATATCTCTTTGCAGCTTCATTCAGATGTCGACACCACACCAAAGCTTCTGCTTGGGACCCTGCTCTGAACTTGTAAACGTTACCTAAAAAACAGACGAACAATCAGAACAAATTAAATTCCTCCTTTCTTTCTTTCTTTACTTCATGTCTTACATTTTTCAAATTAAAATAAAGTTAATCAATCAATACCAGTCTCTTTTTTAACATAATAGTATGTGTAATTGCTTTATTGTGTTTGGATTACTTAACGTTCAATTGTTAGATTTGTTAAATCTAACCAAAAGGTCTTTTCATATCTAAATACATGTACATATCTTCTTGATTATCTAAACTTGAAATCTATGAAACATCCTACCTTTCATGGGGTCAGACAACTGGAATGCATCTGGATGTAAGGGACTGTCTCCCATGATTACCATCCAACCAACCACTGATGTCATCTTACTCGGCTCTGTCTTAAACTGGAAGAAAAAACAAAGAAGTTGTTATCCATATTCAAATTACCTTGTTTATAAAAACTATACTTATCGTAAAAATTTCTTATTTTTTTCTGTATATAGAAATGGTGTTAAAACATACATACAGAATTGAATTGGATATGTCATAGTTAATGATATTCAAGAAGAGTTGTATGAAAAGAAAACTTACTGATGCTCTGTCGTTGCCTCGTAAGGATTTATAAGGGTAATACAGTAATGAAGTTCCCCATAATGCCACCCAATACTTTGTCCAAGCACTAACCTGCAAAACAAGAGGTGAAATGTATGACTTATGAAGAAAACAATTTAATGTTTGAGTAACTATTTGACTATTGTCAAGTACTAAAAAATTTTATGTCAAAGTATTTATTGCCACCAAGTTCAAACAAAAAACCCCCATGAAATTCAAATAACCATGCAACAAAACTATTTTGTCTTAATTGTAAATTATCTTCACGTACAGAAAATACATGCACTGGTGTTATTGATTTTTTACATCTCCTTGCAAAATGATTACAAAATGATGCTTTGTTAGTACTGTATGAGAGGGTATACATACTAAAGGTTTTTTCCCATCCTTGAGTATTGTTTTCCTTTGTAAGAACCCTTCACATGTTATACTTTGTTGGAAATTGCTCAGATCTTCAGGTGTGAAATCTCTGCTGTACATTCTGTAAAAAGCAAAAAAAAATTAGGGTTGAGTCTTTATAAAATCCTGTTCTAAAACTTTAATATATTCTATAACTATCACGATTTAAGAAAGAGTTATCTCTCTTTTTACTTACATTTTATTTTGGGACTCAAAATCCGAGATAGGAAATACTAAATCAGTGTTAGCCTCGTTGTTATCTGTAAAAAAAAAAAAAAAAATTATTGCATTTTCATTGCAATAAATCTTCAAGAATTTTTATTTTTTATTGCAATTTATTATAATATTTTTTATTGCATTTTCATTGCATCAATTTTCGTATAAAAACCTTCTTAATATTGGTAAACATTTAACATCTGAGACTTTGTGTACATTGAATAAGAACTAATTTTTGTGTTTTTCTGGGTCATTATTGAGATACTGACCAGGAAGAATTTTCCCACAGATGGAGCCATCACTGGAAGCACATGGGGACTCTTCGAGGACACTGTCGTCTAACAAATGGCGGACCCCTTGAATGTAGGGAGCGGTCGTTTTTGATGGAAGACTAAAGGTTTTCTCTGCGCTTGACTTCTGTCCATTACTCATAAAACTTTAAAAAAACAACATCAGAATAAAAAAAAAAATAAAAAAAATAAAGATATCTTAAAAGCAGTAATCTATTTCTTGAAACTGTTATGTTGTTTATCTATTTAAGATTGACAGACATTTAATGCTAAAATTTAACAGCGTTTTTCAATCCATTGCTGCAGAAAAACATTTTGGAGTTCGCCAATTCTGTAAATAAATTTATTTATGTATGATCTTACTTGGCATTTAAGCTTTTGGTTTTCCTGTGACATGGCTGGAATTTGGATGAGGTGGATGTGAAGCTGGGAGTGTGAGCGATGTTGCGGGGCTCACTGGAGGGGGAAGGTGGAGCCACCATGATCTGCACGTCTTCTTTGGATGTGGAGAGATGAGGACCTTGAAGTGGAGGCTCCACTCTTAAAGACAATCTGTGAAAAAAACAGTCAACTAAATTAGGAATCTACCCCTATTATTACTCACTGAAGCCAAGATTACACCCTTAATGACAACCAGTAGAATAGCAGTCAACAAAATTAGCAATCTACATGCATTATAATTCCCCTATCACCGTACGCCTATTCTTTATTTGAAAAATTGTTGTCAATTGTATAAATATTTCTTTTTCCAATGAACAATATATGAGGCCTGGAGTGGGACTTACTTGTAGTTGTCATCCTCTACGAACTTCTGTAACTCCTCAATGTACCTCACAGACTTAAGGTAGTTCTGGACGTGGTCAAGTATTGGGAGTTGATCTAAAGGAAAACAGAAATTAAAATCCATGATTGTCTGTTTATGGAATGGAATTCATACTTAAAACGTTTGGAGTTACTTGGAGTGGCAGTGTTTCCACAACTGTTTCGCTATTCAATGCTGGTAGTTTGCTTTGGATGGTAAAGAAAATTGACCATTTACTGGGGGATAAAATGACAACTTTTGACTCTCAACAACATATTACATGTGATGCAAAAATTTTTGTGTGAGAAATATGTATCTTCACAGATAATCACTCCATACTGTCACCATGTTACACAGGCACCATGCATTAGTATCAGAACTAGACACGATCTCGTTGCGAGCAACGAGTGGGTCTTCCGTCCGATTTTTTAATAGATTAGATGAAACTTATCACTTCAAAGATAAAATCGTAGATCTAAGCGAAAAATAGCAAAAAAAAAATCCGCGGCAACCGGGGCTTGAACCCGGGTCACCTGGGCCATGTCCACGACTCAATCGACTGAGCTACTCAGACTCCCGCTTCAGAATTTTGACGCTTAATTTCTCGAGAATGCCTGAATTAACTGAAAGCACCTTGTTGCGAGCAACAAGTGGGTCTTTCGTTTAATTTTGAATTGATAGGGTTCAATTAAACTGTTGACATTTGGTACGATTTACTATCATATTAACTTCCTTTTAAACTAATTTTCAACCTACTCTGCGAAATGCAGATTTCCGGAAAACGTCATTTTTAAACTTCAATATCTCTGCAATGCGTAGTCCGATTTTAAAACGGTTTTCAGTTTTGTATTCAGTACAAAAATGTCAACAAAACGCATATGCTTTAAAATTCCAAAAATCGAAATGTTAGAATCACTTCCGGTGACGACCGGAAGTGACGGACAACCTGCTCATATTAAAATTTGATAAATTTAAAACATATTCTGATGTAAAAAAAGTTGTAGATTATTTGATTTAAAAAAAATTTAAAACACAATTTTCCAAAAATGCTGTTTGAGCGGACCGGAAGTGACGGACGATCGTAGTTTTACCTGATCGGCCCTAGAAATTCAAAAATCTATCATTCCTGAAACTTTCAATATTCTATCTTTAATCGTTTTCGCGAAAAAGGGAGGACAGGATCACTTTTTACAAAAAGAAAAACGAATGTAACGACCGACCGGAAGTGACGTCATCAACAAAAATGTACATGATAAAAGACCTTGATATTTTGTATTATTCGTGAAATTTTCATAAAAATCCATTGTAGCATATTTGAGATATTTGAGTTTTAAGAAAAATGTTAAGAAAAAAAGAATAATAATAGTGAAAAATAGAGAAAAAGAAACCTAAAAAAAACAATAGGGTCTTCCGTTGGAAACGGAAGACCCTAAATATATAAACATGGGCTGATGGCCTTCATGTTTAATCATTTTGGATTCTGAAGGCAACTTGCTCTCACCATAACTGGACTGCTGGTATTCTGAGATGGTTCGTAGAATGTTGTTCATCTGCAGTTTGCGAGTGTGGGATTCCATGCCGCCCGAGTGAGGATGTGCTACATCTATGTAGATCAGATCTGACAGATATAGACCTGTAATGCAAGGGAAAAAATTCTTATAACATTGCATCAAACAGTCTCAGCATTGTGAGATAGTTACAAACTTCAAAAAAAAATTCTCAGCATTTTGTTGTACCAGGTTATATACACTTTTCAGTTGTCAACTTCAATTTGTTCAAGTCTTTTCAACTGTTTTGATTCTTATAGATTCAAATGTCAAGATTTAATATCTTTTGTATCCTATATGAAACACAAAGTAAATTAATCTATAATTTTAAGTTCTTGCAGAATGTACTCCAACAAACAAAGGCTTATATCTATAAACATGCCAAATGAGAGGGCCAACACAAAGTCTAAAGGAGATTTCTCCATTAGGCGAGAACTCTTCACATCAAAAGCTCTAGGGTTTTTACAACCTTATTTACAAGCATAAATTCAAGGGTGCAGTTGAAGCAAATCAAAATACACTTAATTTTTCATGCTAATGACTTTGGCAGATGTTTACGATATTCCAGTATGCCTTAAGCTCATATCATGAGAAAGCCCACTGTTAGCATGTCAGCTTTCCACAGGGGATTTTTCTTTCTTTAAGATTTCATTCCAACCACCCACCAACTGATTATTTATGCTTATTATTTGCTATCAAAAGAATCCAGTTTTACTTCATACACCCAGATTTCACGCAGTAAAATAATGCATTCAAGCAATAAAGAGCACTCAAAGGTAATTTTTCTTTTTCTCTCCCACACATATTTCAAAGAAACTTGATAAATGTCTTCATGCAGCTGTTTGCTATTCATATATACAGAAAAATCATCTATCATTTTATTGGGAGAAGCATAATTTATCACTTCAACAGTTTATTTTCTGCATTTCATATTTTAAAGTTATAAATCCTGGTTGGAGTTCTTTTATTTTTTTTTCTAATTTTTTTTTTTTTGGTCTCCCTGGATGCAATTGATCATAATTTGAAACTGCAGTTGTTTTAGGTAAAAACTTAAGATATTTTTGTGGTCCATTACCCACACACTGTGGACAGTGTAGTACAAAAGCTACAATAGTACATGGTATTGTACCTAAATATGGTATACAGGGCAGCTTGATGATGTCCATGTGGTCCCGTAACCTCTGTCTGTTGTCATTCTCAGAAAACAGGTCAGCCATTTTCTCATAGGTTGATTTGTCTTTTCTTGACAACATCTAAAATTCAAAATGAATGGTTAATAAAGCCAGCCATTATCTCATAGATATCTGTCTTTTCGTGACAACATCTGAATTTAAAAATGTATGATGAAATCAAAACTTCAACACCAACACCCAATCACCCCCCCCCCCCTTGAAAAAATATGAATGACACAAATACATTGAAACTTGTATCCACACCAGTCCTTTATCTATTAAACTTACCATCCATGTTTTGGACAAGCGAAAGATAGCTGCACTTTGGAGAGCTGAAATAACTGCCATGACTGCATGGAGGTTGTTTAGATCTAAGAGTTTCTGGAAAACAAGAGAAAATTTTCAATTACTTCACATCAAATCTCTGATCAATAGGTAAAAATGACTCAAAATCATATTCAAGTCCTATTCAAAGGATGAAATATCAATAATGTACAAAGAAAGGGGGATTATTACCTTAGCAATCTTTATAAAGTGAGCAAGTACATCTGCTCTAGTTTTTACGGTTTGACAGTTCAAAATCTCTTGTTGTACCCAGAAATTCACCTGCAATAAACACAAAAACTTACATATAGGTCTCTTTCATAATAGGAATGAAAATTGGAAATGTAAAGTCAACACTTAACATTCAAAATATGGTATTACTATAGGTAGGTTTTTTTTCAGTCGTCACAGTACTTACATGATTGAAGCGCCTTGTGAATGCTACAACATTTGGAGCTTTGATGAGTTTTTCTTTTGTTGTCCATGCACATGAAGTCAATTCCTGTGAAAGAGAAGCATCAAAGTCATATTACATTAATTGTTTTTTGTGGCACACAATTAAAGTATAAAAAGTTTATGATCAATAAATTGAATCAGCATGTCCACCTAATAAAATGATGGAATTTTTGGTATAGTTTGGCTATACTGTTCTATATAAAAATTGTGCTTAATACTGGCATATGACACCCCTCCCCCCCTTTTTTTTTTAGAAAATCATTTTTACATTATTAACCATGTCTTACCTCTGGCTGAATGGACTTAAAAACAGGCAGATCCATTAAGGTTATCTGGCTCTGTCAAAACAAAACACATGAGATTATGAGTGAAACTTTGGAAATTAAATAATTTTTTTCAAAACTGTTTTTACAACTTGTATTTTTATTATTTTACAAATTTTACATATTCCAATCATAAAATTTAGAACAAGTCATTTTTTTATATAACACGTAAAAATCCAAGTCTGAGATCTCATTAACAATTTAACCATGAACTCTCTAACATCAAAAGAAAAATCTGACATGACTGGAGGCACATTAAGACCCACTTTTGATTGAGGTCGAGCTTGTTTGTTAAAAAACTAAGTATACTTAAAAGTTGATTCTTACTGCGAAATCGTCCGGTGACACTCTCAAAATCTCGAAAACGACAGCATCGTAGCTCTTCATTCGAGGGAGACTCGACCGCCTCTCTAGGGACTCATCACTACTATGGCTTATACCCTGAAACCAAACACATTAAGATGCAATGAAATGATCCAGCTACTATGGCTTATACCCTAAAACAATTACTGGTAAAGCAAAAAAAGCTGCAATGAAATGATTCAGCTACTATAGCTTATACCCTAGCTGAAACAAATTTTGGAAAGATGTTGCTTGTATCTTGAAACAACACAACAAGATTTAACTTCTATGGCCTAATACCCTGAAAGATGCAATGACATGATTCAATGTCTAGCTACCAACATGTTCTATGAAGGGACCAGAGAGGTTCATATTGTGAAAACATAATTTACACTGGCAAGAGCTAGCTAGGATAAGACTGCAGACCAGATCAAAAGAACGCTGGTAATGGATTGTCATCTGTAATCTACGTCACCTGTACTTTGAAGATTTGGCAGTATGTGTATCAAATGATGTGTCATTCTCTGACTTTCTTTTATCAAATCAGATGTGATAAGTGAAGTCTAAAATTGCCATCCAAAGCTAGACAAATGCAGCCTTAAATGTACACAATTGAAAGCCAATTTGAAAGCTACAATTAAAGCATGCTAGGAGATTTGAAATTCAAATTTGAAAGCTCTATAGAACTGTAGATTAGAACCGTAGTGCAAAAACTCATTGAAAGACCTCTTAACTGGGTTTATCGACAATGTTTGAAGTGTGAATGGGAATAAAAGGAAATTTTCACTTCCCTCAACATAAAACTTACTTTTTCCCATTAAAATTCACATAATTAAAATGAAATAATTATCAAACCAATTGCTCTTTAAGGCTTGCAAATATACAATGAAATCAACTTTCCAATTACAAGGCGAACTAATATATTGATCAATAACCAGAAAAATTGGCATTAAATCTTACACTTGGCAGGCCATTTGATTGTGTAACCAACGGGTATGATCATACTTATAGGCATATAAAAATTTGTTTTACTTTGACTAGAAAGAACCAATTGTAAAATCCATCACCATTACAGGGATTTAATTCATAGCTCTTATAACAAAGGTGAAGTATGAGTCATTTATTGTGAAAAAGCCTCAAATTTATGAGACGCTCTCATATTACCAAGGAAATATTACGGTATATACCTTTATTGTCTCTTGGGTCGACTTTCCCATCCCGCAAAATAAACACAACAACATCTTTTAGGTTCAAAAGTCAGAAATTGGTAAAATAGAACACAGCTTGCATAATACAGACAGGATATCGATTGTCTCAATCGCAATTAAATGTCCGTATTTGAGTGAATAACTTGGGTAATAAAGTACACTAACAGACTCTACAACTGTTGAAAGTGTACCGTTCTGTCAAACTAGGACTTTTACAAACTGAAAATAATGATGAGTCGAACACATGAGTAATATCCATGATGGTGTCTAAATACACATCGTAGGTATTTTTCGATCCAAATAGAAAAGGTAATTTCCAGACGGAACAAGGTCTCTTCAATCCCCGGGTAAACACAGTTTTCAAATCCTTTCTGGGCAAGCGGCCAATGCCAGGCACCCTTGCAGCTTTTCAGGGTATTTAAACGGACCAATAGTAGAAGACAATGCTATTGACTGGGATCACTAGAGAGCTTTATGGTAGGTGTTGATCCTTCCATCCCTCTGTCACTACAGTGCACTGTGTCCTCAATGTTCTAGGTCAACAAGACCAGATAACTGTATACCACCAGACAGAAACAACCTTTCCCTCAGCAAAGAAAAATATTCCCCCTGACATTTATGTTATAACAGCATATCTTGGATTGCAAGAAGTGATCTATACAAACTCATAATGTGGCAGTGCATGTATGAAAACAATAGAGAATTGCCAATTAAAGAACTCAATAATGTCAGATGTCAAAGGTAATAAAATTTAACTAAACAACAAAATTGTTAAATTGTGTGTTTTTCACACTCTGAATCAACACAAGCAGCTAAAACAACAGTCGGGATATTGTTTTGCTTTTGTTTCTATAAGACCCCTCTCCCCAGCAGGGCACTGTCAAACAAGCCTTGAGCTTATATAAGCTTACTTTGAGGATCCTGGTATCCTCTCTTTCAGAATCTGTGGATTGTCGCCTTGTACACAGGAGACTCAAAACACCACATGTTAAGTTCTTCATCTGAACCACAAGAATTTAAATCTCCTTTGTCTCAGAAATTAGGAGTTCTCCTTATAACCCTGTCCTAGCTGTCACCAGTGGTTATATAAGAATAAACAGCTGGTATATTCCGTCCAAAACAAAACAGTAACCTTCTAGTTTCAGTTTCGGTAGGTAATATGTTCTATTCAGGACACCTTGAAATTTAAACTTAGATACTGAGTAATGTATATATACACAGAGTACTGTGAGCAGACACTACAAAACATGTCCAATGTCAATCAATTAAGAGACAATATGCGATATCAAACAGCACCGTTTGAGGTTTAAAACACATTGATCAAATAATGTCTGGCTCCTCAACATAACCAGCTGATCACTCAGTATATAACAGCATTTACTCTCCAACATATGAAATTTATTATCAACAAACATCTGATCCGAACAATACATTGACCTTTTGACTAGGTTATAATATTTTTCAGATAAGCTCAATAAAAAATAATGGAGATCATCAGAATCTGTTGGCCTTCTTTCCAGATAAGGTTGACACTACACGCATCTTATCACCACGTGTGTTCATCAAACACTTATTTTTACAGCACAGTGCGATAATGTTAGAAGGTCTAACTGTAGAACCCGGGCAATCGTACAATATATGACGTCATTGCCATCAAAACCTGATGTCAGAGATAGAAGGTGGTATACAAGATCCTGACATTAAGTTCAGTGCCCTGTGATCGTTTTCTGATACAGATGGTTCCAAAAAGAAGCTGTCAATGATTTTCAGTACAGGCAACTCACCTGCACTAGCTGACAAGATATTGAAACATCAATTCAAAATAATCGGTCTTTTACGGAAGGAATATGAAGTAAACTGAGATGAAGATGAAAATCTTCCAATCGAAAGAATTCAGCACACAGAATTAACATAATGTCTATAACATGTAAATAAGAAAGGCTGCTCTACATTCACTGACATTTTTAAAAATATATTATACCCTGGTACTTCTCTTATGAAATATTCATTTGAGGATTAATTTATTTTCAAATTCTTTAGTTTTAAGTCTCAATTTAACTATTAAATCGGGATTTAGAACAATTACATGCAGGTCTTTTTTCACTTGACATAACTGATGAAGAATTGCTTTATTTAATTTGCATCATATGCATGATTTAATTTATCACGTGTTTGTCTCAAAATGAGGTTAATATCTCTCATGCAATTATAATTTTTTAATATTGAAATGATGATGTCACAATTACTTTTATGCATTATACTTTTGAAATGATGCTAGTAGGGTCTTTTGCATCAAACCATGGATGCATGGAACCAAAAAGACGTACAATATTAATTGTTTCAACATGTGATTGAAAAAAATCCAAACTTTATGATTTAAAGTATAGTATATATTCAGATTTTTTCAATACTTTATTCATATCATGTAGTCAAACTTTACCCCCCCCCCCCCACTTCCATCCTCTTATATGCCATGTTGAGTGGGTCATATGTGCAAACTCCATGTGGCACATCTGTTGGGAATTAGGCTGACCATGTAAGAAGATTATGAGGCTTACACAAGGAGGGGTTAAACAAAGCTTAGGAGTTCAGTAGTGGGTCAAAACAATGCCTGTATATACACACAGGAAAGATTAAATATCCATCAACAGTCGCTCTATTTTCAGAAAAATGCTCAAGTATGAATTTCCTTTTTATTTGTGCATATAATAACACAATGTACAAACAAACCATAATCTTCTTTTCAGATCACTTATTTTTAGCATTAGATTAAAATATTTTTCTCTATCCATTTTCGCATATATTTAAATTTCAGACCTGAGTAAAATATCACATATACAATTTGCAGTGCACTTTCCCATAAACTTAATGATACAAACTACATACAAAAAAATCTATAACAAACCCACTTATTATCCTATATTTCTCACCTGTTGCCTTCCCACTGTCATTCTGTTCAATATCTTTCCCAGATTTCGCCAAGTTTCACAACAGGTCAAGTGTCATCTACCCATCAGTATATCCACTTCAAAAATTCAAATCAGGTCCAGAACAAAACACAAAATCAATATGGTCACTCTCTTCAAGAGTCTCTTCAGCAAATAATCCAATTCCTCTCACAGCTGCCCAAATTCTGGAGTAGGGAATTCTAAAGGTGTGATCACTCTACCTTCCCCTGATCACCCACAGTTATAATTTTAAACTGTCCCACGGTATGTGACCTATTTGAAGCCTTCACAGGCAGTCATCCTTGCGTGACCTAGATAATCCAGTGTAAACAAATATTGAGGGGGGAATGCCAGAGTCAGCCTCAATCTGGTGTTGGATTCTCCCAGTCAGACAATGAAACTGAGGCCACTCAAAGGAGATCAATAGGAGGCTACTCCAAGGGGATCAAACTGACCACAAATGGCTTCTCCAAGTGATAAGGAGATATTCACAGTATGCAGCTCAGGGTTTGGTAAAGACAATCAAAGCATTAGGCAGGTTTCCCCTCGGGGAGTTTTGACTCCAGTGATAGATTAACTGTAATTAACAGATTATCCTTTTCTTGTGGTGTGAGGGTAATTAAGTGGTCTGTGATCATAGAGTAATGATTGTCCAATTATTGCACTTACATGACAACAAAGGTGGTAATTTGGTTATATACACAAAACCTGTGCTGGAAGTTTGGGCTAAATAAACACACATAAAATTCACTAGTTCTTGGTATAAATTGACAATTTGATTACAGTCATCAAATTTTATTGATTTATCTATATCAAATAAAAATCAAAAGTTGGCAATACATAATCATATTGATTTTTTTATATCTTTATTTTATACAGACCTAGTTTAATATATGCTTTGTGCATGCCATATTACTATTAGTCTGTAATTTATGTTTTAAAAAATTTGACAATCTAGCTTTAAGATCATGAACATCACCACCTTGATTATGGTGTACTTCATTAAGGTCTTCCGTTTCCAACGGAAGACCTTGTACTGATTCTGTTGGAAATTCTTCATTATTATTTTTAGGGTTTTCCGTTTTCAACGGAAAACCCTTCTGTTATTCTACGGTTTCTTTTTCTTTATTATTAGGGTCTTCCGCCTTCAGCGGAAGACCCTTCTATTATTCTATTGTTTCTTTTTCACTTTTCTTCTTATTATTCTTTTTTTTTCTTACCGATTTTGTGCAGACGATTTCTCGGAGATGGCTGGGTCGATTTCGCTCAAATTTTCAATATAAACGTGTTTTTATCTAAAGCTGATACATTTTTTTTCATTTTTTAAAAAACACTTCCGGTCAGAAGTTATCGTCCGTTTACGATTTTAAAAAGTCAATTTTGTCTGTCGGGTTTCTCAAAAACGAGTAAAGATAAAAGGCTGAAATTTTCAGAGATGATAGATCTACCGTTTTTCTAATGTACCTCGGTATAGAGAATGTCCGCCGTCACTTCCGGTCGTCACCGGAAGGAAATTTCAAAAATTGAATTTTTCGACTTTTTTATTTTTTAATATTTTTCTTTGAAATTTTAACACCTTATAGTGACCCTTTTACTGATTAAGAATATGTAATTTGTTTTAAAATCGATCAAGGCATTCTCGAGAAATTAAGCGTCAAAGTTCTGAAGCGGAGTCCGAGTAGCTCAGTCGTTATAGTCGTGGACATGGCCCAGGCGACCCGGGTTCAAGCCTCGAGTGCCGCAAAATTTTTTTCTCTTTTTTTTGCTTAGATCTACGATTTTATCTTTGAATTGATAAGTTTAATCTTATCTTTTCAAAAATTGGACGGAAGACCCACTCGTTGCTCGCAACGAGATCGAATCTAGTTATACTTTTTTTTCTTTTTCTGACTTTTTTGGAGCGTTATTTCTCAGAAACTATTCAACCGATTTACACTAAATTTTTAGGAGTTATTAAGCATCAATGTCGCTACTGATTATTTAAATTTCAAATGATTACGTCACTTCCGGTTTCAGATATTGACGATTTTGTAAATTTTTAAGGGTCATTTTGTCCACGCATCTCCTCTGAAACTAATCATGATAAAAGCTTGAAATTTGCAGGGATTGTAGATGAATGTCTGTAGATTTACCTCCATGCTTCCAATTGCGAAAAATGCGCAAGGCCTAGAAGCTCGCCTGAACCTGAAAATTAGCACCAAATTTTTTCACAAAATTTTCGTACATTTTCCTTAATATCTTTTGACGTATAAATATTTTGTTAAAACATGTAATGCAAAAGCTGTTTCAATTTACACGGGCTTTTATTTGATATCAAGAAAAAGGGGCTGGCCCCTCAAATTAGGGGCCAAGAGGGCTCTAAAGTCTATTTGCAATAACTTTTTAGTGAACAATAATTTGTTATCAGTTATAGAAGCAAAAATGTTCATTGTACAGGTGTTTATCTATACAGTACCATACTTAAGTCATATATTACGTAATTAGGGGTTTCAAGGGGCCAGAAGTTCAAAACTTTGATCATTAATATCTGAAAAAGGAGAAATATTTTTAAAAGCAATGTAGAACAAAAGTTGTTCAAAATAATGTTTTGTACAATATGCTACCTTAAATGTTTTTGTTTATGACCCCATTTAGGAGTTAAAGGGTCGGCCCCTAAAACACATTTGTACAGATATCTCAAGAACGGTAAACATTTTGTGAACACTTGTTAAACAAAATATGTTTATATTTACAAGACCTTTTATTTGATGTCAAGAAAAAGGGGCTGGCCCCTCAAATTAGGGGTCAAGAGGGCTCTAATGTCTTCTTACAATAACTCTTTACTGAACAATATTTTGTTATTAATTATAGTAGCAAAAATGTTCATTTTACAGCTGTTCATCTTTACATTACCATACCTAAGTCATATATTACGTAATTAGGGGTTTCAAGGGGCCAGAACTCAAAACTCTGATCATTAATATCTGAAAAAGGAGAAATATTTTTAAAAGCAAAGTAGAACAAAAGTTCTTCAAAATAATGTTCTTAACAATATGATACCAAAAATGTTGTTGTTAGTGGCCCCGGTAAAGTGTTAAAGGGTCGGCCCCTAAAACGCAATGTACAGATATCTCGAGAACGGTTTACAATTCATGAACACTTGTAGAACAAAATATGTTTATATTAGCGAGACCTTTTATTTGATATCAAGAAAAAGGGGCTGACCCCTCAAATTAGGGGCCAGAAGGGCTACTAAGTCTTTTCATAATAACTCTTTTCTGACCAATAATTTGATATTTATCATAAAGCAGCAAAGAAGCTTTTATTAAGCTTAATTTAAAACCGAAACCCGTTTTAAAATCGGACGATGCATTACAGAGATGTCGGGGTTTAAAAATTGATTTTTCCGGAAATTTTGATTCCGCGTCCTTGGTTTAAAAAATAGCGTAATGTTGAAAGTGAAATTAACTCGTACCAAAAATAATTGTTAAGTCGTACTTAATCCGAACACATTCGGATTTTTTTTTTGTTAAGTCGTTCTTGAAATCGGAAAGGTGTTTGTTAAGTCGTACTTAAAATCATTCGTATTTTGTTAAGCCGTACCAGGAATAATTCGATTTTTTCATCTTTTATTTTTAAGTTATTCTTGTAATTGGTTTTTAAAAGAGCTCTGCTTCTTACAGGAACTTTCAGTTTTACTTCCGACATTAACGGAAGACCCACTCGTTGCTTTGCAACGAGCTTTGCTCTAGTTCTTCTTCTTTTTCTTCTAGACGTTTCTTTAAACTGTAATATATCGCTAGTTTGTCATTAGATTTTATTCAAATTTTCAGGGTTTATTGTAAATGACAATAGCTTACTATAGCAAAAAATATGGTGAAATCGCTACTTCCGGTCTTGAGTTATTCCCCTTTGAATATTTTTTTAATGGGTCTCGTGTACCTGCAAAGGCTCCGAGTAGATCCGTAGCAAGTAGTTTTAATTAACAAATCTTTAATGTAGACATCTTGAACGTTGTCCTCCTAGTTTTACATGTTTGATTAACACATGTATACTGCTTAAAAAATTACATCGAAATTTATGTTTCAAAAAATGTTAAATTTTGCTTATATCTTTGCTCAATAACTTTTTAGCTGTAAATTTTTTCTAGACACATATAGAATAAAAGTTGTGCAGAATATTAAGAGCTTTCATTTGATACCATAAAAAAGGGGCTAGCCCCTAAAATGAAGGGTCTAGATCCCTTAAAAGTCTTTGCTTCATAACTCTTAAACGGTAAATTTTTCGATATGGGCGTCGCTGCAAAATATGTTGTTTGTGACTTTATTGATCTCATAAAACTGTTTTTGTGTTCGGGTATTGCATAATATGAGGGTAAAAAGTAATACGTCTTGACCAGTACTCGCGGCAATTTGGCCAAGTTAACGAATCTCTCCCTCGCCCGCGGCCGAGAAAATCGGTCACCATGGTCGCGGCTGGGCTACCTAGCAGTCAGCGGTTATCTAATACACGAGAGTTGCGTCTTTCATAAATGAGTTTATTTAGTCGCAAACTCAAAAATTGTTTTAGTTTTGATTACACATAAAAGTTTATGGACTAAAAGATTGGATGTCAATTAAGAAATCGTTCAGTTCATTAATAAAAGCAATGTCATTCTCAATCTAAAGCAATATCAGACATAGATCAATTGTGGGTTTTAAGTTTAAAATAAAGAACTTCTGTTTGATAGAATATGGTCATTATACTGCAAACTTTTCAAATATACCTGGGTTCTGAGCTGTGCGTGTCTGTGCGTTGTACCTTTACGTAATATATCCTTCGTCCACGGCCGAGAAGATCAGCCACGGCTGCACTACTAGCGGTAAGCGGTTATCCAATACACAGGATTCGCACACCGCGACGCACACTTAGATGAAGATGAACGTGTTTGAGTTTATATAGCCGTAAATACAAGAACTGTTTTAATTTTATATTATAAAAGTTTGTCCATCTTGTATTTATTTAGTTAAACATTTGAGTGTAACTGAATATTAATGAAAGATATTACTCCAAATCGGAAACATAGTCAGACATAAATTAATGGTTATTTTTGTATATCTAAAAAATTTTAACCCCCCCCCCCCCAAAAAAAAATTTTAAATGATGAGCATCCCTCGCACATGGCCGAGAAATTCCACCGCGAGTGGACAAGTGATCTGCGGTCGGCTCGTGTTCTTCTACATGTACCTTATCACGCGTTCATGTTTCATATTTTGCACGGATAGAACTATATTTTATTATGTTTTCAACTATTATATAGATTAATGACGAAAATAAATGAATTTATTTTACTTGTACAGTTGATTAAGCATCGATTTAATTATACGATAGCGTACAAGGTAGTTTAAAAATCAAATCAAATTATAATCAAAGTTCCATGTTACATGTTTGCGGTAGGTGCTAGCACGATAAAAGAATGTCCTGAATTGGCCTGAATTGAGGCATTTGATGATTATTTAAAAGAATATTCACATGAGTTTTAAACAACTTAAGATTAGGTTATATCGGTCACATATTGATCACTCTGTAGTTTTTCTACATGGTTGTTCGTTTCAGTGTGGAAGCGAACTCAGTGCTGCGTTCCCCCCTCCTCCCGCCCCTCTGACAAGTGCTCGCGCTGGATTTTTTTAAATTGGCGAAAAGATATCCAGATCTGTCGAAAATCATTTTTGGTGACTTCTTCTTATGTGTAACATTTTCTCCCCAACGTGTTTCATTTTCCCACCCGTGTGTTTATTCGGTCAGTCTGTGTTAAATCATTCGCCACGTGCAACCGAAGATCTTGTGTCGCTTCAGCGCACACAACTCAGAACATATGTAATTGAGTAACAGTTGGAAGGGTTCTTTTATAAACAATAAGACTATTATTCAAAGTCAATCATCTTCACATTAAAGATGTGAAATCGTAACCTAAGAATGTGGCTAATAAATTAACCTGTTGAACACGCTAAACTTTTATGGTTATGAACAATGATAATTCATAATATATTATAATTAAAAGTTTGAAGACAAAGAAAATTTTGTCCTTGGGAAATACGACTACATTAAGCAATGCAGTCGATCACCATAGAAATCATCAAAGTATTGCAACTGTCGACGGATTTCTTATTTCTTTGAAAGACCATGATAATTCACTTGACTTGCAGACTATAATATAGCGACATATCTGCCTCCCAAAAATACATGCGCTTCTCAAAGTTACACTAAGTGAGATAGATGTGCGTTATTGGGAATTTTATTTATTGCTAATTGTATGAAAATTGATTAAAAAAAACCAAATTTTAATTGAAGGTGTGTATTATGAGGTTGTAATGCAACTTAATTTACTTACAAGGTTAGCTACAGCCAGTGGAATATAGGTGGCTTTTATGTGAACAATGAATACCCAATGTATTAAAATACAAGATAAATAGTTTCCAGAACTATAATGCTAATATGCTTGTGTATATGAAGGTTGCACCCTCATTTGTATGGCTGTAGGTGAGGAGGTATAGGTGTATCGATGTACATACAATGTTTGACTGCACATACGGATTCCGGACCATGGCTACAGACGATACCAATGATAGTCTTTTAATACATCAATGCACAGTTTGATACAGAAACTGACCAGTTTCATAACTTCTTCGAATTTCTCTAACACGGACTGTCTAATTCCTTCCCAGAATTCCAATTTACGCAAGCACAATTGAAGTTTTTTTTTAAATTTAATTAGTCAACCCACTGACATAAAAATAGGATTTTGCATATTATTACATCGTCGAGAGAAGTAATATTCATTTCTGTAAATGAGGTTATTTAATTCACATTACATAGCGGTGTTTCTATGAAACAGCACCATCTGGTGTAAAATTTAGATGCTTGCTTTTGCATAAATTCTCCTGCTCATCTTTTTTTAGCGGATTATATATTATTTCAAATGTCCAAATCTATTCGTATCATTAAATAATATCAGACGACACACATTTCCCTGTAGGAAATCTCAAAGATGCCATCAATTTTGACAAATTACTAAATTTTTTCAGCACGTAACAATTTTAAACTTGCAAATAGTCTTCAAAAATTAAGAAAGATTTAAATAAACAAGTTATCTTAGAGAAAAGGTTACGTGTTTTGTAGGCGGGTTAGGTTTTAAAAAAAAAAACTGCAATTCCTGACATGAATCATGAGTACATACTGTTTATAACAATGCTTGCTACCCTTTGAAAATTTAATTCGCCACAAAACACATTTTATATACAGGTTTTCAATCACGACACGTTTTTATAACAAAAGCGGAACTGAAAGTTTAGTCATTATAATCGTTTGACACCATATCACATATATTTTTAACCCGCAGCAACAACGGAAGACCTACTCGTGGCTTTGCCACGAGCTCTGCTCTAGTTAATTTATACTTTTTTTTGGTTTGGTTTGGGGGTGGGGGGGGGGGGGGGGGGTTAGGGAATTGCAACAAAACATAGAGATACAGTTTACAGCGAAGAATTTAAAATATTTTATAAGACACACATACAAGCAAATGTAATTGAAAGAATGTGGTCAGACAAGTGTATAATAGCTAGTAAATAAAACCCAGGTGTGTGGAAATTAGGGCCATACATGTACCTTTAGGGCATGTATGGGGTCAACCAAGAGTTCACAGGACAACCTATTCAATAAATAATAAGATGTCAACACCCCTTGCTGGTCTCCATGATGTTTTGCTGGTGGGGGCCCTTATAAATTAACCTGGTCCATGTATATGCCATGTAGAACGCAATACACATGTGCATGATCACCAATAAATAATAAGCAAATCTAAATCTAATTAAACCACTGTATGCAGGGGCAGTCATAGGGCATTTATGTCATGACTATACATATAAACTAAGGCTGCATGTTACTGGCCGCCTTAATGGATTTCATAAGCATTTACAAAGTGGACACATCCAAACTCATGGAGAGTCCATAAGTATCTGACTGACAAAACAGGAAAAACTGTAAAGTAGTTATAATCATGATGCAGGCACACAAATTGTCTCTCTGATGTACCTC
The DNA here is from genome assembly GCF_025612915.1 of Magallana angulata. Lineage (NCBI taxonomy): Eukaryota > Metazoa > Mollusca > Bivalvia > Ostreida > Ostreidae > Magallana > Magallana angulata. Next base: position 29,045,483 of record NC_069117.1, on the reverse strand, counting down.
AAGTAGACTGAAGATGCTCAAGGAACACACTCTGCTTACAGTCTTCGTTTGCTGAGAGTGCGTAGCCACTACCAATGATTCCTATACTGAGGGTGGTGTAGAAACTTCCTTATGTGGATAATTCAAACAACTTTTCAGTTCTCTTTTACCACTCAAGTACTCTGTACTTAGCACAAGATTCTGCCAACATATTTCTTAAAAGGCTGCATGGGCGAAATGCACTGCAAGCAAGCATGCACACAGATCTCATTTTTCAAACATGGAAGTCACTCAACCTACACAGTAATTTTCAGGACAATGATAAAGTGCACCAGACTTACACCACAAAAATGCTATATTATTCCAACAATTTCGACAAGATGGCGATAAAAGATGGAACATGATTGTCTGTACACTATATCATATTGCATGAAATCTCTTGGCAGCTAGTGCATACATGTATAGACTATTGGTCCCATGTGGAACACCCTATTAAAATCCGATACAATGATTCTAAAAATGCCTGTCTGAGAGGCTGCCATGTACTTACATCTCCATAAGAAGACTGGGGGGTGGTCACACACTCGTTGCTAGTATTGACCTCCGTGTATTTCCCAGGTATGCCTGTATCAGGGTCATCCGGCGTCAAAATCCGATGAGGGATGTTCATCTTGCCGTTATCCCACCTGCAATAGTGAAAGAAACATTTTTCAAAAAGCTGCATTTTGTTTTTAACTTGAAATTGAATCTGTATTTTATCTACAAGTCTGTGTAAAACCATACATAAAAGTGAACTTCCATCTCGATCATGAATAAAAAAAATAGTCAACACCCACAAAACTGCACCTGAACTAGAATTTGTTTTGAAATTCTCTAAAAAAAAACACCAGCCAATGCAGTTCCCTCTCTGATAAAGAAACCTCGAACCGTTGTTTGAAATCGTGTTAACACATTATCCAAAGTGATGGCAATGTTTAGCTACCACTAAATAGCCAAGCTTATCTCCCCTGAAACAACACCTACTGTCTGGTCAGCGTCTAATAACAGAGGAAATTTGGGAGTTCCTATAAACTGTCAGAGAAATTAACACCATAATTTCAGGTTTCTACACTTTCTCACCTCCTCTGTGGAATTTTTTTTCTCATTCCCCCTGATCTTGGCTCTGCTAGATATAGATGTACTTTACAAGAAAGTACTTTTCAGCAGTTTTATGAAAGACAATCAATAACACATATCAGCCTGCATTATATGCATTTGAAGGTTTGGCTCTGACCAGCTGTTTTCGATAAAGTTGTCAATTAACATTAAATTATACTGATAACCAACTCCTACTTCAAATAATCAAACCAAAAATATACAAGATATCAGCTGAACAGAAATATCTGCATTGAATTAGGGATATCTATAGACAAATATTCAAGGCAATATGAATGTTCTATGTGTCTGAAATAGTTGTAAGAGTGGTTATTGGGCAAAATTTACAATTTATGACTTTATTAATTTAGTTTTAGTTAATTTTTATTAGCCTACCAGCACCTTAACTAAATTCAATCATATGACACTGAATTTGACACATATAGTAATAGATACGCATATAGAATATAGATAATATATACTATGGACTTTGGAACTGATGAACATTGTTACATGTATACTGATTACTAACATAAATTCCTATTGTATTGAGTGTAACTATATAAATAAATTGTATACGTATGCACCATATATTGATCATGAATGCTGTGTTGGTGCCACGTACTGCCTATATGACATAATCCTCATAGTAATGACCCTGCATCGCGAGTTGTTAATTTTTCTTTATGTTGGGACCAAAACATTACATACATAAATGACACTAGGATAATAATAATCAGAACAAAATTTTGTTTGCCGTTAATTGATAACCCATAATCAAAACAATTCATCATCAAGAAAACATTTACAAGCCCACTCATCCCATGTAGAATGCGAATGTGATGGATCGGTACATTGATGACCTGACCCAGGAAAATTGTTTATATGTGGCCACCAGGTCATGTATATGTACATACCTAGATGCTGTTTTTGTCGACAAGCTCTTATTTTTTTGGCCCATCTAGAACTACCTAGCTCCAATCCTACTATTTACGAATTCGATGTAAGAATTTGAAACGAACAATGACATATTATTCAACATGACGTTAATTGTGTGTACGCACCACAATGCACGCATAGAACTGAAGTATGTATGTAATAAACAATTATAATCTAATGACTTAGACAATGTGATGCAAGTCAGCTTTTTTTTCTGCTTAATTCACTACTATAAGTGAAACTGATATTTGTCACACTGAATGACTCTATGGTGTCCAGATTTCATCTACTTCCATTAAATTGTTTGAAATATATAAATACATCAGATACAGTTCAAAATATGAATATGAACAAACTTTTTATTGTTACTGAAATATTTCTAAGAAAAAATATATATGCATCACTACGAAAGTTGTCACATCTGGTTGCCTCCATCTATACGTATACATGTTCATTAAGTCTGACACTGCAGCTAGGAATTAATACACACTCTAACAGAGTAAACTTTTAATTTCCTTATATAAATGCTGCGTAGAACAGAAAAGTACATGCCTGGCCAAAAAATATAAACAAATTGAGAATTCTAACTGTAAATACACGATTGTTTTTCTTTGAAACACTCCTTTAATTTACGGTGTGGCGGGCAAATTAGTTTTAACCCTCAAGAAATTACATGCATGTCAAATTGGGTAATGTGGGAATTGGGATGATCTATAGAAGAACATTTGCAGGTCAGCCTTATGTAACATAAGGCCAGAGCTGTCAAAACATAATGGTCCATCATCTCCCCAAAATTACTTCTGGCACTTCGATAAAACTTTGCATGCATGCATAGAAACAGAAATGGCTAAACTTACAACACAATATCGAGTAATCCCATTCTTCCAAAAACCAGTATCCAAGAACACAAATTAATAGTAATCGCCCACTATGCTGTTGCTCAACCAGGCAGCATTATAATGTCACATTACGTACAGTGCACATGAAATGGACCAATTTGGGACAACAGCAGAACAAATATACATCAAGTAAACTGTTCAAGTAGCCTGATTTACATTACTCATTCTTGAGTACTTCCTCTGAACTTTATACAAAATGTACCACTGCAATACTATGTCACAAATGCAATGAGCTAGCGCATGGTGCTTATACAGTTCTCGTTTTTTAGCAGGAAGTATTTCTAGGAGGAAAATAATTTATGTGCTCATGTAATTTAGATTGCAGTCATCACACTGGAATTATTTTGGGAACATTTCACTGAAATTCGGATACATACAACAAACATGCATTGACATATTATTATAAAACATCTTCACAAATCAAAAGAGAGAAGATATGTATAAATGATTGGATGAAATTTAAGGCACCTCAGTAAAAGAGCACAAACTTCAGCAGAAAACCATGCAATCAGAATAGTGCAAGAAAGACTAGAACAGTACCTTTTTGGCTTAAAAACCAAAGACTTTTACATATATAAGACAAACATAGATATCAATGAATATAATGTGCCAGGTAAATGAATCTGATTCAACATCAATCATTTATCATACCATATGTCCACTTTGTAAAACACCAAAGACACAAATGAGAATGAAATGAAACCAATCTTTTGGTCAGTTTGTCTGTCTATCTGTCTGTCTGTCAGTCAGTCTATTGGTCAAAAGCCTTTTCCCAAATGAAAATTAAGAAAATAAAAAAGATTAAGATATCTTATTCATTTAAAAATATCAAAAGTCAACAGTTGTGACAAGCTTTTATGTTGATATTTGCAGATTTTCAGGTCAAAGGTTTAATCCTTTGCAAATCCACAAAATCCACATTCAAATTAATCGAAGGCATTATTTAGCATTTTAATAACACAAACAACAATAATACATTGATACTCAATCAATACCCATATCAAAAGGTCCTATTTGAATAATTCAGATTGACTTTTTGTGTTGAGTTTTCATACCTGTCCAGCGGTTTCTCCTCTTCGTTCATCTCCTCTTTCCATGCTTTCCTCTGACTGACACATGTACATGTTCCCAAACTGACCAGAAAATTCATCACAAACACTAACTGATAATCTGCCAAGTATCAGAATCTCAAAATAGAATATCTCAGGTAACACATGGACACTTCACAAAACTTTTAGATTTTCACAATAGGACCAGATGTCGAAGGGGATGACTCCAAAAAGACATTCACATGACTATTTATCATGCGTCCCATGAATGAATGCAAAGGTTTTTTTTTTCAGAACCTGGTACAATGTATCTCTATCAGTGTTCATGAGATTTTTACTCTGATTTAAAAAATCATTCAGACAAGACAAATAAAACAAATTCACCAACACAACTGGAGAAACAAACAGTGGGGATTCAAATCACTGAAATATCTCTATAATCATGTTGTATTCCTCCACACAGAGTGAATCTTCAGTCTTTGTTGTAAAAAAGTTCCTTGGTGTTTACTGTTCTGAATCACAAAAGAGTTTTCTAACCCAGTGCAAAACACTTCACTACACCAGCTGAGCAATAACTGTACACTCTTCACCTTAAAGGTTGACTCGGCGATCCACAGAACAGGTATTTTTGCCTTGTACAAAGTCTACCTACGTGGGATGCATGACAGATGGACAAAAGTTTTCAGGTAGGACGTAGCTCTAACCAGTGATAATAACAATAACGCTCTAGACCAGCACAGGTAATGTTGTAAGCGCTTGTCTGCCCTCGGGTCCAAAATTGTACACATAAAACACTCCTGCATATCAAGTTTTAAAAAAATTTCAAGCCCACAATTTAACACACTCCAATGGTGCATAAAAAAAGGACACTTAATTTCCCTTTATAAAGCACTGAGAGACCTCATAGACCTTTATACCAGTTAAGTCTAACAAAGACACAGGAAAATTATCACCTTAGAATGCACACATTAACCAAAGTATATGCAATTGGTAAAAGAATGCCACTAAGTCTGAAAAACAAAGCACCAATTAATTGCTACTGAACCCAAATGCAGACATCTTTTCCTACAATGGCTTGGAAAGGCTTCCAAGAACTAGAATCCTCCCATATTTCCATTCCTTTTCTTTCTTTGTCTGCTGTCCTACATCCAATAATCTGATGAATCATAATTTTGTCTCGAATACATTAAAACACAAAGCCGAGAAATGTGGAATAAATCAATATCCGAATCGGAATCAATGGATGCGGCAAGACTTTATAGGATTTCTGTGACCGGCTAGACAAAAAAAGAGGACTTTTGGGAAAGGCAAGGCAACCAAAGAAATCGAGGCATAAAGGGAATCCATTAGGAAGAGCCACAAAAATAAAAACAACGTTGGCTAATCATAAATATTCATGGACTGCCTACAGACAGGGGGGGGGGGGGGGGGGAAATAACAGTCACTCAAGCAAACACCAGTTAATTACGGACTAATGAATGAAGCTTTCTGGAACATCATTTTCCCATAACTTCCATGAAATATACCTGGCACAGCCTAGCTGATCAACAGATACATGAACTCAACAGACCAGTGAGAAATGCCTTGGAGAAACCTTCACAACCATAAACAAGTTTACTTTGTTAGATGTTTAACTGGTTTGTTAATGACTGTGTTAATGGGGGTCAAGATTGGGAGTTGGGGAGGGGGCCGGCATCAGGTCCATCCATTACACTGCTTTGCAACAGATAGAAAACCCGTAGTTTCCGACAATGGGGGGCTGGATGAATCTTATCCAAGTACCTACTTTGTAGGGCTAAAGGAATCAGATGGTATAAAAAAATGGGGTGGGATTGAGGGGGTTAAGAACGTGAGACTGGTACAGTATAAACTACAATAACCTTCCGTAACTGGTAACACTCAAGTTATCGGACAGTGTTGAAGGCGTATGGGGTGGGAATGAGATGGGTACAAGTACTTAGCTTGTTACATTTAGGGAATCAGACAGTGTTAATAGGTTGGGGGGGGGGTTGAGTTGGGTATATTAACCTACCTGGTAACATTCAGGGAATCGGACAGTCTCCTCATGAACCGGTCATGTTTCACCGCCAGTCTGTTGACGCTGTCTTGGAAAGAGGAATGGCGCTTCACCGTCTGAAAGAAGTACAACATATATTAAACTGCTGAAAAGTTCACAGAGCCAAATCTTTTGTTGGACCTATACATACAAAAAGAAAGTATACAAAGAATGACGGAAGTATTTGGGTTTTTTCATTTTCTTTTTGAATATGATATGCAAAGAATATGAAGGCACTACTGTAACGAGATTAAGTCTACTTATAAAGGTTTTTTTTTATCATCTCTTTTACTTGAAAACATAAGTCAATTAAAAATTCAAGAGACAAATTATAGAATAATACAGGAAAAAACTTGCTGTAATCTTCCTCATTTTAATAGATGAGAGTGTAAATCTAAGGGGAGGGAGATGGTAATAGTTTAAACAATATTTTATTTCAAAATAAAATAGGATCGGACAGCAGGCATGGCCTATTTTTTCCCCTCCTTACAGAGGGTAATAAAATACATGTACAATTTTGCCCTCAATATAAAGCAACTGAAAAAATACCTTGTATTAGTTAAAACATTTTGATTTTAATAAATGTACAAATTTAGGAAAAAAACCCAAATAAGTTAAAAACAGAACAGAAGATGCAACAAAAAATATGCCCATGCAGGGCAAATGTAAAAATCATCACATACTTAGTACATGTATAGTATATATACTTCTATGTGTTTTTTTGTGAGGTTTATGAAATAAAAAATTGCACAGATTTAGAATAATCCTTTGTACCTATTTAGAATAATCCTTTGTACCTATAAAACGGATCAAATTACTCATGTTTTAAATAAAATCAATTTTAAAAGGCGTGCAGAAGCAACAGTGACTCCCTATATCTGATACCAGTTTAAATACATGTATCAATATTAAACTCTACACCGCCCTCCCCACCACACACACTCTTTACATCATATCACCAACCTTCCAGCACAGATAAACTTGGTTTTGAAGAGAAACCCTTTCAAGCATTCAAAATGCTGAATTATCTGTTTTTATTGATGCCAATACACACCTGTAAATAGATAGGCAACCAGGGCTTGCATGACTACACAAACCTGGAGAGATTATGAATTCCATTCTATATTTTATGTGTTTGTTTTTTATTGGCAGGGAGTGACCTGGCTGGAATAATGTAGGTTTTTTGTAGATGTCTGTTGTTGGTTGTCTGTCAGGCAATGTTATAGTAGAATAGGCTTAACAGATGACCCAAATCAGAGGAAAGAAAGAAAGAAAGAAAGAAAGAAAGAAAGAAAGAAAGAAAGAAAGAAAGAAAGAAAGAAAGAAAGAAAGAAAGAAAGAAAGAAAAGAAAAAGAAAGAAAGACAAATTTTTTATGATGGTTGCATGATTTTGGCAGCTTGTGTTTACACTGATAAATCGGTTCATTCATTGATTCAACCATGATTTGTAATAAACAGTTGTTTCTGCAATGTATTTAAAACATAAGGAAATGTCTTACATAAATAACATTTACTACACAAAACCTACATACAGAGGTAGAAAAAAGCCTGGGTTTATAGGTTTTTCAGCAATTCTGAAGAAAAAAGGTGCCACATCATCGCAGAAATCTGTTTCTTATCTGAGAGGAACAATGGTAACATGAAATGTTTTTCTTGCACTCTCTTATCAGAGACAAAGCAATATGCATACACAAGAAAAAATTATATAAACAATATCTTATCCTAAGAGGAAATACATGCAATTACCTGGGATTTGGCGTGCAGATGTAATCGGAATCCATTAAAGCCAGAGTGCGGAGATGGGGTGAAAGTAGGAGTCTGAATGACTGCCAAAAAATCTCTGCCTAGCGCAGGGAATATTCCAAAAGAAAAAACCCAGACTGGGGACTTGCAGCATAGTCGAGACAAAATTGATTTCTTTGGGGATGGTTGAAAGCTTTGGAGAAAGTTCTATAGTACTGATCAGTTTCAAATTCATTCTGATCTTTTTTTTCTTCTTAGAACACTACACACTTGTTCCTTAGAACCATTATTAATAGACGGTAATTACAACACTTTTAGATGATGCATGCATGCTTTGAAAGTCAATCTTTGTTTTTCCTAATGATCTTGATATAACATAAATACATGTACAAGGATGTGCTGTGAATGAAAGAAAATAAAGCAATGATACTCAAGAAAACAGAATCCATCTATCAGAGGGCAAGAATTTTTTTACCAATTCATTCTCTTCTCTAAACCCCCCCCCCCAAAAGAGATGGTAATAGTATTTCACTGACCAACTACTGCCTGCTTCCTGGTCTAGCTAGTTAGGGAACCGTGTTTATGCGAAGTTTTCTTGCAGCAGTAATTGGCAGTCTGCAGGGGCAATTAGAAGCCTGACGAGTTGTGATTGAGTCTGCACACTGTTATTGATCAGTGTAAAAGAAGGAACCAGCCAAAAATTACAAGCAACTGAGCAACTACAAGCTCCATAAAAAAAAATCAACCGGATCAAAGTCAAGTTAAAACCCTTTAATTATTCAGTACTTTTGTGTTAATTTATCTATGGTAAAGACTCTTGAAGACTTTTGGTACATCTAATATATCTATTTACTCCCTTCACCAATTTTTTTTCTATTCAGCACACAAATATACTCTGACACCAATCTCATAAATTTCAATTACATGTACCAAAGGAACACAAAAATCTCCCCTATCAGAATTTGAAATTCATTCAAGATATTTAAGAATTCTATACATACATAAAAATATTTATATACTCAAAACTACCACATTTTTGTAGACTGGAATTATTACGGTAATAAAAACACAAATGTAAAAATGCATGTGCATTTGTCAATGAGTAAATCAGATTTACATGCATTTTTTTTAAAGTGAAAAAAATTTGGAAATCAGAAACAGCTAGTTGCTTTGCATGTTTACGTAGGAAAAATGACCTTCAAAATGAAAAAAAAAAATTCAGAACGATCAAAATAATACTTCTATAAATTCTCGTATCAGGGGGGTAAAGTGGTGCCAAGTAAGCATGATCTACAGAGATAGAAATTTTGGCTCCAGTCTGATTCAATCTGGAGCATTAAATTAATCCATAATTCTTATCAGAAAACAAACACTTCTTTGATCCACTTGATCTAGGAGACTGCTAAGGAAGATGAATGTATTCATCTATATTCATTTTTATAATCGCAATCAAAGTCTGCAGCCTTCAGTGAATACACCACATGTACAAGTGAATAGAAAATTCGTAGATTATTAAATGTTTCAAATTATCTCCATAATTTCATTTTGTATCAATTCTAAATGAGTTATTGTAAGTTTTTTAAAAATCGAGAGAAAGAGAGAGAGAGAGAGAGATTAGATTAGTTTTGGATACGTTGTATTTGTGATCAAGCATTAATATGTCACAGGCAAAAACCAACTGTTCTGAAGTTGAGTCCTAGCTGCCATCTGTGTATCCATCAGATGCAGCTCAGAATGAGTGATATTGGACTTGCTTTTTTATCACCTAATCATCAGCTATGTACATGAATGCAGATCATTCCATTAAAGATAATGTACAACTGTCAATAAAACAGAAAACATCAACTGATAAAATGCACAATGAAGTGATAAGAACAGCCTCATTCTCAATCTGTAATCACTTCCATTTTTCCTGGAGAAAAGAAAAGCCAACTCGTCCTACCTGTGAATAAGCTCGCCTCAGTGGTGGACCAGGCATTTTTGTCTTTAGAGTCTCTGGTCAGCTAGTCCTGTCCAAAACGATATTAACAAACAACTTCTAGAAAAGGTTCCATGTTCTTGTCCTTTTGACATGAAACTCACATTTAGAAGCAGAAATCAGAGATGAAATTTTTTTTTACACAAAAGTCACACCATGGTATCAGAAATGTACAGCGCATTAAGCAAGTGGTGATTCCGCAGCTTCTAGCAGGATCAATAAGTTGACAGTGTGTGTAGACTGTAATAAAACCAGGTATTTTTGTCACCTCTCGAGAGACAGTACTGATCACCGAAATCAGTCTATTAATCCATCAGTGCTTCATGGCTCATATGACTCCTGATCAAACAGACCCTGGCACACAGAGACCATCAGTCCAAACAGGCAATCAGTCCCTCAAACTGAGCACTCTTCCAACTCCCTTGATTAACGGAGCACATTAAATTATATTTGCACAGCCGTATATTTTCCTATTGGTCTGTATGATATAATCTGCCGATTCAGACAGAAGCTATTACTGTCCACAGCCCCTGGTCATGCTTTGTGCCACACCGTTTTCCATTACCCTAATTGTACGCAAGAAATAAAATGTATCCCAATATCAATTTCCTATAATCTATACAGGCAGCACATTTCCATTAATTTTTTGGTATTTTAATGTCAGTTATACATCAGACCAATGTCCCTACTGAGACCTCAATGCCCTTCCAATAAAAATGTCTCCGAAGCTTCGTCCTGGCCGGCTGTCACAAACTTGAGTATTGCTGAAGCCGATCCATATGGTCAGTCCTTGGCGAGAAGAACAATTCAATGCCCGAGGACACTCCAACAAATGAATCTAAGAACTAAGGATTTAAACTTTAATCTGTTCTTTAATAAATTCATTAAAACATTACATGCTTGACATCCAGGATATGGGCAGGGTTAAACAGTAAAGGTAATATTGTCATTCCAACCATATCTCCGGACAACTGTCCTTTTATGTACAGAATGGGAGGTTTTTTCTCTGCATTTTCTCCTATACATCAATGCAGGTTCATACTTTAAAGATCTTTGTTAAGCATGCACATATATATTTTTCTTGCTATTGCTTTATGGTGTCAAAACATGCCTTCTTTTTGAGAAATCAGGAAGCTGCTCTCTTAGGTATGGAAAGAAGTGTATAGCCCAAAAGTTTAGTAGCATCAGGTTAACTTGATTGATCAGCAAGATCATAAGTCAGCTAGTACATCTTGAAAATCAATATCTTCAATCAATCAATTAATTTTCATCAGTGATAGTCTAAATGCAACCTAGACTGATTACCAATACATATAAATTCACTTTGATCATTACATAGTTCCATTTTATTCAGCATTTCCAATCTGAGAAAAAAACATTTTGCACAAATAATCGATGAGAGCAGAATGTATTTTAGCCAAGATTAGGAATTATTCAATACACGTATTTGAGCCTTACAATTTTTATAAGGTTAACCCAGGCTTGATAAAATTACAAAGCCTATTGGTTAACAATCTGCAGAATGCATTTGCAAATGGATCGTAATTTTTTCTCCATATCAAATCAATACCATAGGTTTATGACAACAGTTTAATTCTATTACAGATGATATTGATTTATTTCAAAGAAATGAGGGGGGAAAATTATCATGGTCACCGAGGGGAAAGGTTCAGGCTATCATTTAGAGCAAGAATTGATTCATCCAGTGGATGCATTGGTTCAGTGTGTCACCATGAGGTCTTGTGATGGCTGAAGGAGGAAGTAAATTTCTCCCCCTCCCCCTTCAAAAACAAAAATAAATAAAGGCAAGAGGAAGCATTTGATAAATCTAAACATAACATCCTCATTGTACATGTAACACAGATAAAAGATATTTTCAAGAAACAGAACATACATTTTCAACAGCTATTTTCTACAAAAGCTCGATCATCATAGACAACAACAAATACACTGTTATATTCAACGTCATATCTGATAAAAATTTTCAAATGTATCTTATCATCAAAATAACCCTTAATTTTTTTTTCTGAAATATTAATATGGTAATTTATATAATATATACATGTATATATATATTTATACTTACAGCTTTCATTTTGCTAATAACTTCACCTAAAGCATGGTCCAGCTCAATATATAGTAACATAAATAAAATCCATGACAATGGTGTCATTTAAGGTCACATATCCGCCTGACCAAGTTAAACAGATCCCTCCCCACAAAAAAAACATCTGTTTTATTCGATTTATCAAAGAGGGATCTCATCTGCAACTGATACGTGATTGACAGGAGAGAGGGGGAGAAGAGGCCTTCAACGGGGTCATCCTCCCAAACCTCTACCTCAGAGGAGATAATTGCCATCTTTAATTAGTTTATTGATGTATTTGGCATTCATAGTTAAATTTATCTGCTGTTGAGTCTATACAGAAGAGTTACTAAAATAACTCACGTTATATCAAAATAGCTATAATGGCAAAGTTTCTATTTGTGTACGAATGCATGCAGACAAATGTAATACCCGGTACATGTTGTGCGGGTTATGTATTATTGTGCGTTAGTATATACTCTACATATACAACACAGTTAATGACTGAAGTCAAGGTTTGTACCTATTATATACAGGAAATAAACAAAAACAAACAAATAAACTATACCAGTTCATCCATTACATGGGCTACACAGATTAAATATTTATGTATAAACTATGCAGTATACTTTACTTTTTAAAAGTTTCCACCTAAAAATGAAATTCTTCATATAAAAGTTAATCAATGAATCACAAAAGGTACATTGTAATTAATTTACAAAACCAATTAAGTGTTTTTGTTTTTTTTTTTTACAAAACCCAAAGTTCACTTCTTGCCTCTAACAATCTAAAAATAACAAGATGTGTTTCTCAGCTTTTGTATGATTGTAGCTAGAGTATAAATTTTCTTTTTATCTCATAGTCTCAGTGTGTAATGTAGAGATCATAATCTTCTCTTTGGGAGATGGTTTTTTGCCAAATCTCAAAGAAACTCACAACAAAATAAAAAGAATAAAATTATTTTTAAGAAGATTGTTGTTGCAGTTTTTAAAGAAACATTTTAAGATTAAATAGTTTTGTGTGTCATATATATAATCATTATACCGGTAGTTATAGTTCACAAAAATTCTGTGATAATTAATGGGTTAGCTGAAATAAAGTTATGGTGGGTTTATGCATAAGGAAAATTACATCTCAAAAACAGTTTATTGCTTGAAAAAAAAAAAAAAAAAACGACAAAAAAATATTTTTTCCTAACTGATTACCAATTAAGTCTAAAAATTCAAAACACTTTCATTGATAAAACTAATCATTAATTATAATTAAACAGATACATATATATAAATTTATAGTAGTTTCGTCCGATTTTCTATCAAATTTTGTGAATGCTTTTAATCGATGGTTCTGCTAAGTATGCATGACACTGCAGTAGTTTTCCCTGTCAGTTAACTAAGCCATATTTTAATAAAAGAAATGATGAATTAAATTTGTTAACAAAACAAACGACATGAGGTACCGCATTATTTCGCTTCATATCAAAATTCACCCCAATGTTGAGGCGGCTGTGATGGTATTACGACTTAGAAATTGCTTTATATAAAGGTTTAATCATTGGGCAAATAAAAAATAAACCTGTGTGCATTTTGTTCACTAATATTTCTAAAGTTTGTTTTGTTTACAGTTGATCCAAAATATGTGGGTTGAATAAACCCAAGCATTTGGGGAACGAAACCAAACGGTTCCCTTTTCTAAACATTCACATTATGCAGTTTGGTTTGTTTTTCTGTATGCCAGTAAAGAAATTATTTTATTTACTTTGAATGTATTTAACTTTGAATGGAGACCAATTATCCTGGTGTTAATAGGCGAAAGTCTATAACTTTCTAATATAATTGGTTTGTATGGAAACTTATTTGATACCGTTAATGGCAAAAACATCAGACCATTGTGGCAAAGCACTTTGAAAAAATTACGCACTTTGAAAATTTTTTTCAAAGTGTGTTAAATTCTGGACTAAATTAACGCACTTTGAAAAAATTACGCACTTTGAAATAATTTTTCAAAGTGCGTTATGAGTGTAGACCAACATTTTTTTACATCATGACATTTAACGCACTTTGAAAAAATAAATTCTTAATTTTTTTTTAAACATTTTGTTCATATATGAAATATTAATTGATATTTCGTTTTCATTGAACCGATACGGCGATTCATTCTTTCAGCAAGGGAGATAATAGCGTCAGATGGTATTTACAAGGACGTTTCTCATGTGCTGGATAAGCTTGCCTTCCTACCACGAACATGAATCCTTTTGCTGGATTTAGTTCCTCCCAGATGCCTGATGAATTGTGTTTGCAAATTTATTAGAGATCAGATACAAATGTACAGATTTATGGAACAATTCTTTGAAGGGGATTATTGCATCTGCCGCACATATTTCTTCCCCTTCCCAACTTCGCGGGTTATAAAGTGATGATTGTTTAAATCAATTTAACACAACTTAAAAGTATAAACAATGAATTTTAAATTTATTTTTTTTAAAACAAAGAATGCATTTTTAAACATTTAAAACATTGTTCTAACCCAGTTATGATGTCTAAGTATAAGATCGCTAGCTCTTGAATTTAATTCAGTCGTTATTTAAATTTCAGTTCTTATGTACGGAAGCCCGTAAGTGCCACATGATATATATAAAGAAAACTACATATATATATAAAGAAAATCGTATATTTATATATATAAAGAAAATGATATATATATATAATGAATACGATATATATATAAAGAAAACTGAATATATATAGAAAATCGTGTATATATATATATAACCACTGATATATATATAAAGAAAATCGCGATATATAAGCAAGAGTGATATTTATATAAAGCCAAAAAATTCCACTACGTGACCTTCACCGATTGCAGCCTAATGCTGCATATAATTAACAAACTCCGCCTACAGAGGAGAGAGGCCACAAATGCAATTATCGCTCCATGGTCAGCCGATCAAAAGAGAGGTAAAGAATTTATTTGTACTATAGACAATGTGTTAAAAGAAATTGCATGTAACTCTATTGTAACGAAAATATGTTTTACTGTTTAATATTTATATCCTTATAATCATCGTCTTAAAATTGTTTATAAACTGTTTAAATTACTAATAGATTGATAGGAGTGTCTGGCTACCCAAAGCACAAAAGTTTATTCCAACAAAAATTGTGCATGCCTGCGTGGAATAAGTGGAGGGGTCATAAGGTTACGGGTATTTTGGAAAATTCAACCTATTATAAAAATTTGCTACAGAAAAATAGGTTATGGACACACCCAGCCCCCCCCCCCCCCATAATTTTCTCTACCGCCTCCCTCTTTGGAAGTTCTTGGTTAAGATGGGTCTAAATATTTTGAGCGAAATAAATCTGAAGGGATTTATTCACATTAACAGATGATTAATTAATTCTGATCGAGTGAAATATTGAATGCCTTTCATGCTTTGCACCAGTCCCGCCCAGTTTGTAAAACATTACCTGGTACTGAATAATTGTTTTTTAAAGTAAACGTGATTTTATTAATCACAGTATTATCTTTTTTACAGATGACAGCCGAATTATGGATATACGTTTTGCTCTCTTATCAGTGCATAGATATTATACATGCAAAAATTTATATAGATTTATAAGTTAGAGGACATTTTACAAAATGTGGAAAACTGTAAAACGATATTAAAGTGACACCTCTAGCTGACATACTAGTATTCGATGAACTTATATAATTAAAGGAGGTTTTTGAGTTTAAAACCAAATTATTTGAAAAAAAGGATGTGTAATCGCTTATGTTTTTGATGTTATTCTGCAAGATGTTTAAGATTCTTCAAATCATTTTGAATTTTCCAAAATACCCGTAACCTTATGACCCCTCCACTTATTCCACGCAGGCATGCACAATTTTTGTTGGAATAAACTTTTGTGCTTTGGGTAGCCAGACACTCCTATCAATCTATTAGTAATTTAAACAGTTTATAAACAATTTTAAGACGATGGTTATAAGGATATAAATATTAAACAGTAAAACATATTTTCGTTACAATAGAGTTACATGCAATTTCTTTTAACACATTGTCTATAGTACAAATAAATTCTTTACCTCTCTTTTGATCGGCTGACCATGGAGCGATAATTGCATTTGTGGCCTCTCTCCTCTGTAGGCGGAGTTTGTTAATTATTTGCAGCATTAGGCTGCAATCGGTGAAGGTCACGTAGTGGAATTTTTTGGCTTTATATAAATATCACTCTTGCTTATATATCGCGATTTTCTTTATATATATATCAGTGGTTATATATATATATACACGATTTTCTATATATATTCAGTTTTCTTTATATATATATCGTATTCATTATATATATATATCATTTTCTTTATATATATAAATATACGATTTTCTTTATATATATATGTAGTTTTCTTTATATATATCATGTGGCACTTACGGGCTTCCGTACTTATGTGGAGTAACAAATATCTTTTAGTATCAAATCATGAAAACAAAATTATGAAATGGGTGATTAAAAGAATTCATTCATTTTTGAAATCCTATTTTAACATTCTTTATACTGAATGTACATTTCAGCCAATTATAAACATATAATTTAATATTTAACACTAAGTAATTTGATGGCTACTTCTGTAGAAATAGCTCTACAATTCGAAAACAAAAATATTAACTCGTCCTAAGAATCGCGTAGACAGGGATTTTGAAATATGGATCTATAGTATGTAATATGAGCAAGGGCTATTTGTTTTTCAAAAAAGCTATTCTTTATACACACAAAAAAATTAACGAAGAAGGAGATGCCTTAATTATTGACATTTATTTGTTGAAATTTAAAGGCATTTGATTTAAAATTACTGCAGCTTTAAAAAAAATTGCATATCTATACTTAAATACTAAGTCATGAGTCATGTTATCTTCACAGTAGGTAAATGCCAAATATCCATTCCTTGACCCAAAAAGTATTAACTCGTAAATAAAAAAAAAATAAACTCTCATCAGTACTTTAAGTACTGTACTTATTTATGTATGACTTGGACGTTATAACAGGAATAAATTTTACTACCAATTTTATCTGAAAGTTAAAAAAATCAACAATTTTTTTTTCATCAAAGTTTGTTGATATCGTCGGTACTTACGCACTTTGAGAAAAAAAAATATTTTTTCAAAGTGCGTTAACATAGTCCAAATTTAACCCACTTTAAAGGGACTTGGACACGATTTTACAACAAAATTTTCTTTTTCTTTTTTTATGTATAAAATGGTTTGCCTGCCCATTTTGAATGATTGACCAATATTTGAATGTTGGAAGTCAAGTTATAAGAGAGATACAGAGGTAAGAAATCATTATTATGTAAACAAAGCTAGAGTCTTTTATTTGTTTACAAATAATGTAAAGTATGGAATTACCATTTCTTTGACCAAATACTAGTAACTCGTGGCAAACAAGGTAAACTGATTTAATGTGTATATAGATAATATGATAAACAGAAAAAAAAACCATTATTTGATTGAGACTTATACCAATAAAACATATATGTTAACCATAACAAAGCTTGAGCTTTGTTAACAATACAAAGACTTTCAAACTCTGTATCTTGCTTATACCTCAATATTTGACTTTCAAATTTTGACAAAGCATTAAAAATACCCAAATTAACCATTCTTAACATTAAAATTGGAAAAATAAAATTTTTAATTTTGAGCACAAATCATGTCCAAGTCCCTTTAAAAAAAATTTCAAAGTGCGTAATTTTTAAAATTGCATTAATTGTAATAGACCATGCAGCTTTAAATCTTAGTACCATATTACATATATTTACTAGACAAATTCAATATCGTTTTTGAACCACAATTTATAAGTTATCACACGTCCCTTGTAGACTGTTATCATGGTAATACATGTCTATAGATTTATATATTTTAACTGCACTCCCATTGTCCAAAATATGTACCAACTGTGTATATATATTACTGGGGAAAAGAGAGACAACTCAAAATATTAAAACAAGTTAGGTTTATCATTTCAGCTAGGGTTTAACATTATTGCAAATTTATAGAAAATGCAATAAAATATCACATTAACCACAGAGGGTTAAAAATAATATACAGCTACTTTGTACATGATGCGTTCTATAAAAGTAGAGAAAATGTGGATTATTATTTTCAACTCTTTAGTAAAAAAATGAACGTGGAAAATTGCATTTACTGCAAAATAATATCTTACTCCAAATTGAAAGTGAAAAATTAATTGTCAAAGCTTATCCATACCCTTGTAAACTTTTTTAGCTCTGCTTTGGATGCAGATGCAGATGAAAGACTGTCGGTGCTTAGTGACGTCATTTGAGCATTTAAATTTCCCTCCTAACATAGAAGAGTGCGCACAGCTCTAAGTCTGCATGAAAGGTATTTCCATCTTATATATAGTCTATATTTAATTTGGGAATTTAGCTAAAAGATATCAAAGCGTGTTAAACATGTTAAAGATAAACATATGCCTTGAACTTTGCAGTATCTTTGTTGTTGTCCATATTTCACTGTTCATCTACTTTCACTTTCGAAATATTTTCTGTAAAATGAGTATACGATCAAAATGGCAGATGTTCAACTTTCTCACTTTTTAGCAAAGATTTTACGCCATGAAGCTATTAACAGAGGATTAGATGTAACTGAGGGTATGTGGTACATGTAAATAAAATAAGAATGAGTTTAAAACAATCAACAAAACTGACTTTTTTTAAAACGATACTAAAATTGGTTAAAACATTATAGTTTATGTAGATGTAAGGACAGACAGGACAAAAGTATTATGTGCCAACCTTTGATCTTTTGGTCAGCATTTATATACTGACTAATGATTGTAACTAATTTATTTTAAAACACTCATTATGTCTGCATTTGAGTAAAACAGTTGTATATTGGTGTGTAATCATGATCAACATGTGATAGGGTGATATTTCATATTAATTAAGTAATAATTTCATGATAATGAAATTATTACTTAATTAATATGAAATATCACCCTATCACACATATACAAAATACATATCTAAAGAAGGCTTGTAATAAATATTTATGCGTCTGCATTTGAGTAAAACAGTTGTATATTGGTGTGTAATCATGATCAACAAGTGATAGGGTGATATTTCATATTAATTAAGTAATAATTTCATGATAATGAAATTATTACTTAATTAATATGAAATATCACCCTATCACACATATACAAAATACATATCTAAAGAAGGCTTGTAATAAATATTTATGCGTTTTTCATGTGCTTATTATATTTAACAAATTTAAGAATTGACGTGAAGCAGATATCTGCTTTGCGGCTGCTACATGGCATGTATATAGGACAATTCTTACTGTGACATGAGCATAGCCTGGTCACTGTAAGATTATTCTTTCTATTAAATGGTATGTGTGTGCTTTGACTCCTTTCAGATGGTTATGTCGATGTTGAGGATATTTTAGAATTACCTGAGGCAAGAAACAAAACTGAACAACATGTCAGAAACATTGTCAGAAATGACACCAAGGGAAGATTTTTTCTCAGAGAAAGTTGTGGAATTCTACAGATTAAAGCAACCCAAGGCCATTCATTTGAGGTTATTCTTTATTCCATATTTCACAAATTAAGACTCATCAGCTTACTGGTACGTGGAACAATATTTTCCTTTTCAGTATTGTACTAGCTATATTAGCTTGTGAGAATGGTATGCATTTCATGTCTTTAAGAAACTTATTTGCTTTTCTATAACACAAGATGTACATTTATTGGTTTATTGATGAAATATTGACAGGTCCCAAAGCTTGAGTTGAAACTTGTTACACATTACACAGAAGTAAGATGTGCAGTACACGGCACCAGAAGCAGGAACTGGGAATCCATTAAATCAGAGGTAACAGAATTATATGACACCAAGAGGAATGCTTACATTTAGAAACTCTTCAATTGTGTGAAAATAATGGGTATTCCTTTAGTTATTTCAAAAATGTGTAACTATTACCTTTAATGTCATTAAAAATCTTTTACATAATTATATAGATATTTTTTTAATCTTGTAATAAATGTTTATGACAAGTCATGAAATATTTGGTCAAAAATGAGAATATTTTTCAAAAATGATATTTTTAGCAGTTGCTTTATGTCAAAGTATATGTGTCATGTACAGTTATTATGTATACCGATAGCTATTTCTAGAGAAAAGACATAAATGTCAAAAATCAAAGTAAATCAATTAGATTCTTTTTAGTTTGTAGTGGTCTACTCAGACTGATCAACACATTTTATCATGATCAAACAGTATGAACGATTGTAGAGAATATATCTGGGATTGTGTTTACACATTTGAAAATTGAATATTACATAGACTTTTCTATACTAATTTAAGTTTTCCCTTCATCTATATTAAATGCTGTTGTCCAAAAAAAAAAAAATGATTCTAAATAATAAACTTCCTATTGAAATATTATGAAAGGCAAAGGAAATTTTACCTTAACATGTGTTTCCTCTTTCATGTTTTATTCTAAGATATTACACAGTGATCTGTTTTGGTCTTGTGTATATTATATCTTGCTTAAAGCACAGCAGCTACATAATTATGTATCCGGCGGTTTAATCTGAAGAGGATGTTTACAAACAAAATGGAGATGTTTTCAAGTAGGAAGTGATCTTTAGTACATGAACTTTAGTCTCTAAGTCAAGTGTAAATCCCTTTTAAATAGATTAACTATGGTCATGCACTAGCACTAGCTAACAAGTTTTAAGTACTTACTATGGTTTTCTTCCCAGCATGGTAGAAAACGTGGGACAGATCATGGCACGATTTCGAGATGGATCCCCCGAGTTCATTAATAGGCTGAAGATAACGTTTCTTCTCCATAACAAACATTGAACAGTCGTCGTTGTTGTCTTACGTACGGCTTGTAATTGCTTGGTGATGTCATACAGTCAACCTTGTATTACACGGGGATGATGAATCAGTGCATTAATTCGTAATAGATTTACAGGGCACAGTAATAACAAAAAGTTTCATGGTTATAATAATATATGAAGTTTTTGCTTTGTATTATTTCCTTGGTATTGATTTTTTTTTTTCAAGGAGGATGTTAAAAGGAAGGCTGCTAGGCAATTCATTCTTGTATTCGTTAGCTTATCTAGGATTTGTTTGATTAGAAAAGATCTTTAATACACATGAGTAAGAATAAGCTGCTCGTGGAAGTTAAAAAAGACTTTTTTTCCTTCAATATATATCCTATATCTTCCTTCTTTATTTTTTTTTTTAAAAGTTTATAATAAATAGAGAAATTTATGAGAGTTTTCCATCACAATTTTTCTGAACTTTATAACAAGGAAATAATATTGAATAAATTATTATTATATATTCCTTTGTACATTTAATGGCTGATATTAATTATGATAAAAACAATCCTTTTCAATGTATTTATAAATACTTGAATAAAATACTTCTTCAATTAAATTACCAGTGTAGTGTAATATATAATCATTTGAAAATTATAATATACTAGGTACCAAATACGCTATGCCCAGTGCATGCTTTTATTCATAGATGACGGTACCCTGTTACGTACATCTCTTTGCAAGATATTTCAGCTTATTTGCTGTTTGTTAAGCAATTTTTAAAAAATTGTCTGCATGTTTGGCGACTATCATCAATATTAATATTCAATGATACTTTAGCCTTGACAAGTCAGTGACACTTTATTGATTTTGACATAAAAGGTCACCAAGTTATTGACAGTTATGTTTGACCATATATATGCAGTATGGAGGCATATACTATATGTGTGTAATTTGTATATTATACCCATTTCTTTTAGGGAATATCCAAGATGGGAAGAAAACATATTCATTTTGCTCAAGGAGAGAGAGGTGTAAAAAGTGGTAAGTATTTTTTCCAAAATTTATGTACCATAGTAATTAGGTTTTTTTTCAAAGACATAAATGAATTATACATGTAATATTACTATTATGCAACTGTTTGAAGAAGGGAGGGCAAATGATATTATTGCTACTGTCTGTCTGTTGGTCCACCAACAGTTTCCGCTCATTTTCTTCGCAGAGGTTGCACATATATACTGAAATAAAATTTTGTATACAGATTTATCATAAGAATATCGAGGTCAAATTTTGTTTTGGGTACAATCGAGCAATTTTTTACAGAGTTATGCTCCTTGGGCTTAAAAAAACTCCAATTATTTGAAGTTTCCATTTATTTTCTTTGCAGATCGAGGTCAGTTTCATTTCCATGTATACTGCCCTTAATAAAGGCTTGTGCACCCTATAATGTATATCAAATGGAAGGGGGCATAAGAATTTCATAAACATCTCTTGCTATTATACAATATAACATACGATATATAGTAACAATATCTAATTAAAATTATATGTTAGATCTGCTCACTTACTTGCTACACAAACATGATGTTTGTGTAGCGATCAAGTAAGTGAGCGGATCTAACATCTAATTTTAACTAGATTGATTGTAACAGTACCTATGCTTTGGGAAAGAAAAAGCAGATATAGAAAGAGTTCATATTATTTGATTAAGTAAAAGTAGCCATTTTATATGCAATTTGGATTTTAGTCAGATAACATCACATTGGAAGATTACAGTGTTTCTTTTATAGTTATGATGAATACTGTTACCATATATTCAATGAAAGGATCCACTTTGGGATCCACTTTCAAAGTGGAAACAATTTAAGAATAGTATTGACTCAGATTATGGCATCGCCTGCTAGCAATCAATGAAACTATTGCCCTCCTCAGTTTGCTCATTATTGATTTTGCTCCTCATCTTAGTCAATAATTGCTTAATTTTGAAATGCCTTCAATTGTTGAAGCATGTAGGTAAACACATGTGCTTACACAACATATATATACATGTACCAGGTCAGGCCTGGCAGTTTTTTTATATAAATACAAAGAGCGAAATATTTTTACATGCTTAACTTGCAGGATTCCCCCCATACTGTGACATGGCAATTGAAGTCGACGTTGAAAAAGCTATGAATGGTAAGATTTTTATGACTTTTTGTCCTTAATATGTGACCAATAGACATACATGTACAATTTCAATTTATTATCCTTGAGCTTTACAACATGTATAAGCTAGGTTAGAATTTACTTTTTAATTGACTGATTGATTGATTGATTGATTAATCGGTTTATTGATTTGGGGTTTTGAACCCTGATCCTTCTGAAATGAGTGTACTTATAAAGAGGTTACGAGGCAGCTTAAGACTTTAGAAAAAATAAAATACAAGCTTAGTATGCAGTTGAAAGTAATTTTGATGAACTGCTGGTAATATACAGCTGATAATAAAAGTTCCCTTGATGATCATAATAAAGATTAAACCAAGACAGATGTGTCTGCTAAAATAAAATAAAAAAGGATGAATTTTCTGCATGGCAGAAAAAATTTATTAAATCTCTCATGTTTTGTGGGGTTTTTTTGTTTGTGTTTTTTTTTTGGTGAAAAAAAATAATTAACTTTAACTCAAAATGTCTTTTTAAAACATCATTTCATGTTCAGTACTATTGTAATGTACATTTCCTAAATTTTAACTATTGACTGCTTGATGTATTTAAAACAAAATGTGTAAAAAAAAATTACATATACATGTACCAGGGTATGAACATTCACTAACTCTCCTAGATATTGAGTAATATGTTTGCTGTTTGAAAAGTCTGATGTTCAACATTTATATATTTCAGATGGAATCAAGTTTTATATCTCTGAGAATGATGTTGTGCTAACTGAAGGAAGAAATGGCTACATACTACCAAAATATTTCAAGAAAGCTTATAAAATCAGCTCTAGTAAGCACTTGTGTATTTATGTATTTGGTTTTCAATTTTATAAATTTTATTCATTTTGTCTGGCTTTTTTATACCCTTGATTTTAAAGATAAAGGAGGGATACTTACTGTAAAAAGTATACATGAAGCTGAATGAAAAAAAAAGTAAAATTATCCCCGGTAGCTAAAAAATCAATTCATTCTAACTAATTTGTTTTATTTACAGGAGAAGAATTGCCATTCTGATCATTTTGTGGAGATCCAGATTTGACAGCTCTTTATCAAGTCACCAGACTCGCTCTGACTACACAATCTGTGGTTGTCTGTCCTTGTTTACAGACTTTTAACTTATAAAGCTACTATAATTAATTTATTATGTTACATTTGTATAGGAAAAAGAAAGATAGGTTCTTGACAACCCAAATTTTTAAAAATTATAAACATTGGTACTTGCACAGATCTAGACACTATACTTTTCAATGTGAATATTTATATAGGGCAGGAAAGGCAACATATGAAAAACGGGGTTCTTGCAAGATGCTGCATTCAGTCCAAGTTTATGCAAATAATTGTAATTTTCATCATTAGCACTTTTATTTGTTGTATTGTTGAGATATATGTTATAGAGACAATTTTACATTATAAATGGGTTTTGGCAGAGTTGTTGCCCTTCGAAAATTTCTTTTATTTGTCATGTGTACTGATGTTCAGCTTATTTTGAAGCAGCTATTCATCTTTATACATCGTACCCATTAGAATGCATCTCTTCTGGCCTGGTAATTAGTTATACATCTAGTTTATCAAAGTCTAAATACCAATTGGATAGTATTTATGGATTGTTATCCCTCATGCTCGCTCCTCTCAGGTTAGAGGTTTGAATCAACTGACCCAGCTATTTTGTTGCTTGTTTATATAATGTATTGCCATTCCATGGATCCTTTGCACTGTTGTAATATATCCATGTGACTGTTAAAGCCATTGGAGCTCTTGTGGGTTTTTATATTGTAAAGCCATTATGCCTCTTGTTTCACATTGTTCATTTGATGAATGTCAGACAGAGGTTTTTAATACAGATGTGATACAAAGTATTTATTTCCATATTAATTTATACATATTGTTGCATGGTTTTTGAAAATTGTTATCAATTATTTCTGCTATTACTGTAGTTACTGGTAGAGTGTTTGACACAGAATATGATTCTGTTTCATTTTTATGTTGAAAAGATTCTACAATAGCTATGAAATTTTCATTATTTATTACCTGTACAGAAGGTAGAAAAACTTTTAAAATGTTGAAATTTAAAAATAAAAATCATGAACAACCAGTTTGCATACCTTTTGTCATTACTTAACTCAGTGAGGTTTTTTAAGTTTATGTACATTTATGAATAGGCTGATCTCAAAATTTGGATTCCAGGAGCATTCATCAAAATATGGAGCAAGTTACTTGTGACTGTTGATAAAATTCTTTTTTAATAAAAAGTTATGCCGTTTCAATCAGAGATCAGCCATTTTGTGATGATGTGTTATTCCACCTTAACTTGGTCTTTGCACTATAATTTCAACTCTCAAATACAAGTAAATCATATTTTTTTATAATAACATATCATAAAAAAAAACCTCTACTTAAAAAAGTTTTGAAAAAATAAAGGACCTCAATACATGTTTAAGATTGATTCATTTTCAGTGCCAACAGCTTTTAAGCAAGTGCAAAAGGACTATACATGTATATGGTTTGAGCCTTAAATGGCCCGGGGCCCTTATATGAACAGTGTCATTTTACTATAATTATTTGTTTAATATGTACAGATATACATTTGATTTTTTTTCTCATAATTTTCTCCTTGATTTAAGACCACACAATTTAAAAAATTTGACATCATAAAATTGACCTTTTCCCACCATTTTTGCATTTTTAGCATAAAATGGCTTGTTTTCAAGCAATTTTTCTTTCAGAAAACATTGAGCGATTGCTTGAACATGCAATCAAAATATTTTCACCAAAGATGTACATGTATCTATCCAGAACTTATAAGTGACAAAAAGTTCGTTCTTATTAAGTGTCACTCTATATTTCCCATTCGAAAAAAGATTTTAAAAAATGTCGATTTTTGCTGATTTTGATTGAACTCTAAAAATAGCATCACTTCTGACGTCATATACTGCCAGTGAGTGCATATGAATTAAATAAATAGGTCAAAAACATATCTTATGTCAACTCTTCTAAAAAATAAAATAACAAATTATTGTACCTGAAACACTTTAAAAAATGGCAAATGATGGGGCCAAATTTGACCAATATCATATAGTTCTTTTTTGAGAGAACTTGATGGTTCTCCAAAATTTTCCTTGTTGAAATGCATTAAAAAAACAAAAGAAACTATACCACCACATTCTGTTAAATTGTGTCCCAAGGAACTATATAACCATCGACCTCCCACTTGCAGTAGAAATGCTTTATCATTACACATCTTTGATAACAACTTTCAGATAAAGATCTCAACAACTTTAATGTAAAAAATTTTATTCATTTTTTCAAACCTAAATAAAAACAATAAATTATTACATTTGGTAGAAAATAATGATGTTATAAAAAATGAGTATAAAGAGGTTCCAGGACTTAGATAACTTGTAATTGCATGTAGGAATGCTAATTAAAAAATAAAAGTATATCTTTCACATGTTCATTGATCATGACATCATGTACGGTACAAGTAAATAATATATATTAGCTAACAGTAAAATAGAACACATTCAACAACCAATCAGAACATGTACATATGTATCTGATAAAGTGAAGCAAGTTATTTTGTCAGCCATGTGCTAATTTCTGCTAATTTTTATGATCAATACCAAATCACCAAAAATATGAAGAATTTGGAAATTGCCAATATTACTGTAAAAGTGGTTATTTAAGATGGTCAGGTTAAGTAAATGTTTTTTTAAGTCAAACAATACACTATGCATAAATTTACCACTTATTTATATTGTTGTAAACATACAAGTAGGGGTATTTTATGTGGATTAATTTTAGCTGACCGCCAATCTAATGTAAATTTACCCCACACGTAAATAACCACTTTTACAATAAAGTATCAAAAGAACTGGTGAATTAAGGTATCTGATCCATAATAGCCTCGGATTCAATGAATCTGGGTGCATAACAGATATGTATGGGCCTAATGCTCAATATATTTGGACATAATTTTCCTATTTAAGTATCAACATGTAGGAGTGGAATGTGTCCCAATTAATGACCTTTTCCTTTTTTTGAAGAGTTGTCCCCCTTTGTTTTTATTCTATAAAAATTAATTCTAAAAAATTCTGCACGGTATAAAATTTATTTTCAATAGTTTTTGTGATCCTTATGATAAAATACATCTTTCCACCAAAGCGTTTTTTGATATTCCAAGTAATTCCATTTTTATCTTAAAAATGTGCTCGTCTCCATAGACCTTAATGCAATCTTAATTAATTAATTACTGCTTAGTTAATAATATTTTTGAAAATTTCTCTCGGTGAATCTTTTTCTACTCTTAAATGCTTTAAATAAATATCAAAGTCTTAAATATATGATGGATATTCAAGGTTGGAAAAATTTGGTCCTAATATGGATCGGATACCTTAAATTGATTAATGAAAAATTGTTTCATTCTGCCATTTCAAAATAACCTGCTTTATGATAAAACAACCATGCAATATATTAATAATCAACTTTGAGGTAATATAAAATGGTCATGCATCTTCACTTGTCAATTAGGGTGCATGATATAATCACTCATGCTTAATAAAAAGAAAGTTATAAAAATGAAATTAACCCTTACATGTCAGAAATTTCAGATATGAAGAAAAAAAGGCAAGGTTGGCAATATGATACAAAACTTGAAAACGTCATGAGTGCTAAAGGAATATTCATAAGAGAACTGCATGAACAGGGTTAAAGTAATTATTCTTCCAAAAATCTTTATAAAAAATAAATAAATATGAGCTCATAATAAAGGTATCATGTTGAAACCTAGCTTAAATACTGGCATAATTAAGTTTTCAGCAAAAGGTATGTAAAATTATACACTTTTGAATTGATTCAAATGAACTTTATCTGCCCCCCCCCCCCCTCCCCCCAAAAAAAAATTATAATGAATATTGAGCAAAAAGAAATCCTGTCTTAATTGGCACTGAAACTTACAAGTCTACACCTGCCCTTGTTTCTATTATGCCAAGCATCACAGATCTCAAATAGAAGTACACATTAGTACAATAATTCAATAATACAATAATTTTAGACTCCTTTTACATGATGAGCAATATTGAGGCACTTGTTGTGAGCAAGGATTTAAAAAACCAATTAACCAATTATAAAACCAACACCACAGTGTCAATCGATGCATGCTTCAACATTTGTAAAAAAAATATAATAAAAGATTTCAATTTGAAAAAAAAAGGAAGTCTAATGTACCGATCTATACAAGTAATATTAATTATATCTGATTTCTGAATAAGAAGGTATGTATTTAACAGCCATAAAATAAAAAAGGTAATATGTAATTAACAGCCTTGAATTGTATATCCAACATCCTTCCATCTCTCAGGCTGGACAACAGTCACTCCAGTCCGTTTCTGGATAGCCGGTATAGAGTCCATTGAAGAACATGCAGAAAGCTGTGAACAGGAGGTAGACAACAAGGGAGACCCAACCAAGCCTTTTCTCCCAGGTCAGCACATTCACATTCTTTAACAACGGAATCCCCACAAGTAAGCCTGAAATAATAAATTAGTTAAAGAAAATAATATTATTTCAAGTTTCAATTAGCTGCAATAATGTAGCCCTCTCTAATTTTTTATATCTGATGTTTACCTCCCCCCCCCCCCCCCCCCCAAAAAAAAAAAAGAAAAATCAGGAGAGGGCTACATTATTGCAGCTAAGTTTTAATTAGCGATTTGATTGGCTAGAAAATTACCAATATGCTGCCTCTGTTATAATGTGACCTGCATCACACTGAAGCTCAATCATTTAAATTTCATACAATTTTGTAATAATTTGCAAGGATACACATTTTTTTATTTCCTTATGATAAAAAATTAAACTGATTCTTATTAGGTTTAAGCAATTATTTTATAAGGGTATAATATATTGTCAAACCTAATTATCTCAGAATTTATTAGCAAGATTAATATTGACTGATATATACACCGTTAGATGAGATAATGAAACATCCGTTAGGTCTTTTAACTCTTTGACATATTCATAGTTAAATATAGTAGAAATACCAATTAATGCTCTAGATACTGAGGGTCAACTGTAGATTGCTTTTTCAATCACTCAGATATAGTTTTAATTTAAGGCTTTTAATTATATTGTCATTTACATACAAATATTGATTTTATACCTGCCATCATTCCACCGATGTGGGCAGAGATACCAATTTTTGTAGCTCCCTCTTCAAAGAATCTTCTATACACAGCTACACTGGTGTCACCAATTGCTGAAAGAGAGAAGCTATATTAAAATTACTTCTTTCCAAACTGTAAAACAAAAAATCTGGCACATGCGGTATATCCAGTAATTTCTGCAATGATCTCATTTTCGATCTCTTTTCTATAAGAAACTTTTTCAATTCGCAAAAATGACTGACGCAAATTAAAAATGCTACACAATTTCCCAGTTTTTACAAATTTTGTGACACGCCAAAAAAACGGATAAATAGTATGTATTTTAGCGCAAATGCAATTGCTTTAAATTGGCACAAATTTTTAGTGCACAAGATTTATTTTTTCTTTTTTGTTTGATCAATGCCTAAATTTAATCCCGTGTTCACTCAAGCACGTACTGAATGAAGTCTTCTGCTCTGAATAAAATCTTCACCAGTGCCTTTAACTGCAAGTACTCTGCTAGAATTGTACTTGAGTGTAATACAGGTTTGTACAAGACTTACTATTTTATAAATAGTGCCTGTTTGGGAGGACAACAGTTGAAACTGACACCACCGAGAAAACCACTGTCAACTGACTTGAAGCGGAGGTTGACAATGGTTTTTGAGGAGTGTCAATTTCAACTGTTGCCCTATAGCTGGCAAACAGGCACTATTTATTTGATTATACTGAATGTCTTAATTTCAAAGAAAACTCAACTGACTTCTTTAGGAATGCAATGAATTCTACAGCATTCTACGTACATGCACATAAACGTGCATGTAAAAATTCATTGTTTATCCATTGTCAAGTGTGTTGCAATGCTGTGGGTCATAAAACGGATTATAAACTGCATCTAAACCAATCAGATTTCAGTATTTAATATGAATGTTTAATAAAAATCACTTGCTGTCAGCGGTTGTACTTACCTAACACTAGAAATACTGATAGTCTGACAGGAGCACTCAGGAGAAACCGTATCAAAGAACCATCACAGCACTTGTAGTTCATCTCTTTCCAGTTCTGAAAAAAGTTTAAGAATAATTCAATAACATACACAATCATGTACATGTACCTTTTTTCTTAATTATGTATATGATTTATACCAAATATATGCTATTAAAATTGTTTATACTGAAAAGAATATATATATAACATAATTTATATATAACATAATTTCTATTCTAAAGAATCTTTAATTTTTCTGCAGGAAAAAGATATTACATTGTATTTAATAGTGTTTTACGTTTATTATTTTTTTCAATGCATGATCAAATTAAGTGCAATATTGTATATGAAATGTAACGGTTATCAATATAGAGAATATTAAATTAAATTGGAGCAAAATGTGGAGCCCAGGATTTTGGGAAACTTACTGTTATAACAGATGCAATATGAGCACCAATCAAAGCATAGCACCCCCCACTGGCCCCACACAGGGACACAGAGTGGTCAGTCACAGAGTGGGCGAGGGAACCTACAAAATAGTGTAGTATCGGTACTATATATGAATATGATAATAATCAGGACTTCCATTTGATTTTATCAGAGTTATCTTTCTTTACATGAAAAATTAACATCTTGACTTTAATTGAATACCTGCAATAACTCCTAACACATATATCAGGAAGACTCTCCAGAATTTATGGACAAGTTCCAAAGGCAGACCAAGCAGAAGTTGGAAGACAAGATTGGAAATTAAATGGATATATCTAGAAAACAAATTAACAGCTAGTCAATGAGTTAAGGAGGCCAACTTTTTTGGGCATAAAAACTACATTAGAATAAGATTTCTGTGAGCCAAAGCTCACTAGTAATACCCCCACTCTGATGTGAATATACAAAATAAGCAAAGTCAACATTTAACAGGAAGTTGGCATCAGATTGGTACAAAAATATATCCCACGATATGGCATGCCTAAACAAATAGTGTGTTAAAGTTTCAAGCATCTGCAATGAATAGTTGCTGAGAAAAATGCGACAAATTTTTGTTACAGACAAATGGACGGACAGAATGGACTGACAGACAGACACAAACACATGTTTCAAAATTTTTAAACATTATGTATGCATTAACACTATATTGCCATATTGCCCCCTCCCCTCATGGCCCCTGACCCAGGGGTCATGAATTTCACAATTTTAGTAGAGGGCCTCATGGACATCATAATCATGCATTTAGTTTTTAACAAATATATATGTTAATAGAGAAGAAGATTTTCTAAGATTTAATACATTTTTACTATATGGCCATATTGACCCCACCCTAGAGCCAGAACCCTGACCCAGGGGCCATGAATTTCACAATTTTGGTAGAGGGCTTCATGGACATCATAACTATGCAACCAGTTTTTTCCTCACAGGTGTGGGAGTATAGAGAAGAAGATTTTTGAAAATTTGGCTTTTTTGCATATTGGGCCCCATTGCATATTGGGCCCCACAGGTGGCGCACCGGGGTGGTAGAGCCATGAATTTCACAATTCAAATTCCTCTTTTCATAGAGATGCCTCACAACAAAAATGGCAACATTCAGCCTTGTAGTTTTTAAGAAGTTAATAATGTAAAATTGTTAACACAATACAGTCGACGCACCACGACGGACAAAAACGGATAGCAATAGGGCACCTTAGTTTACTCAGGTGACCTAAAAACACATTTACCGTAGCTAATCTTCCACAACTGTGAAAGTATAGAAGAAAATATCATAAAATTAAATACATTTCCACATAAGCACCATATTGACCCTAACCAGGGGCCTGACATCCTGACCCAGAGGTAATGACTTTTACAATTTAGGAGAAGGCTTCATGGACGTCATAACCATGAAATCAGTGCTTCTCTCTCTTCTGTGGACATAAAGATGAATTTCCTTGGATTAAATAAATTTTCACTATATCAGTGTTTGTAATAACCATCCGCCAGACCGCCTGAGATGCATAACTTTTGCCACGGACAAACAAATGTGTTTGTAAGAGTGCTCAACTGGACGACTGTGAGCTCCAAAAACCTTAACCTCATCCAGCATCCAAAACCTATGGCTCAAATTCAGCATTCAAGACTGTCAAGTGCATAAGTATCATAAGACGCACCATCAATGCAAGTTTGGTGAAGTTAGGACAAGTTAGGACAAGTTAGGACTAGTAGTGACTTAGAAATGGTTATCAAAGGGCACCTGAACCTAAAAATTTAACCAGCTCCAAAAACCTTAACCTAGCTCCTTTAGCATCTGAAATTCATATGGCAAAGATTCAGCATCCAGATACATCATCCATGCAAGTTGAACATAGGACAAGTAATATCGAGGACAAGTAATATCTTGCATATAGGACCTGCAACAAAAACTTTAACCAGATCTGGACGCCAACAAAGACGCCAGGGTATAGATAAGCTCCCCTCCCCGACTTCGTCTCGGGGCTAAAAATGTAAAATTGCTAACGGATAATGATTAATGGATGACGCATGACCAAGATCTAAGACCAATATATCAAAAGGTCATTTCATGCAAAAAAAATGCTGTCTGTTTATTAACCTCTGTATTGACATGAGAGCAATTTCCCTTATAACAAGAGGCCCATGGGCCACATCGCTCGTTCATAATTTTCAAGATTTAGAGTCTGATTTCTTTTATCATAGAAATGCTTCACACCCAAAAATGCAACAATTGGCCATGTAGACTTCAAGAAGAAGTTAAATATGTAAAATTGTTAATGCACGACGCACAACAACCGATGCATCATGGACAACTGTCACAGACAACAATTAAAGGGACTTGGACACGATTTGACTTAAAATTTTCAAATTTTATTTTTCCATTTTCAATGTTTATACTGATAAATATAGAAGTTTATAATGCCATGTCAAAATTTGAAACTCAAATATCAATTTATAAGCAAGATACAGAGTTTATAATTCTTTGTTTGTAAACAAAACTCTTATATTGTCATTTTTTACATATTCGTTGTATTGATGTAAATTTCAATCCAATGTAACTTTCTTTTGTTGAAAATATTATTTAAGAAGATATTTAATTACCGTAGTTTAAATTGTTATTTACATGCCATTTTGTCTAAGAAATGGTAATTTTCTACATTACTTTTTTGTAAACAACTATAAGACTCGAGCTTTGTTTACATAACAATCAATTCTTACCTCTGTATCTCGCTTGTAACTTGACTTTAACAAATAATATTTTGGTCAATCATTTAAAATGCACCAATAAACTATTTTATACATAAAAAATAAAAATAATTTTTTTTATCTCAAATCGTGTCCAAGTCCCTTTAACGGACAAATTAAGACCAATTGCAATAGGTCACCTTAGTGACTCAGGTGACCTAAAAGCTATGTACATCCACATAAATATGAATGATATGACAAAATAGCATAACTGGTATGTTTTGACTAATTAAATCAATCTTATTTTGGTAATTACCCTTGATGCAGGAACATATAGGTGACAAATCGCCAGGCCTCGTAACGCCTGTCAGGTTTATACAAGAGTGGACTGTAAAGAGGAACTCCGGAAGTAGCTGTGGTAGCCACACCTCGGGACTTCTGTTCCTCAGCATACACAATGAAAATAACTATCTGGAAACCACAGAAGCATATTTATTTATAGCTGCAGACCTGTACAAAAAATTGGATGGGTGATCAGTCGTACATCAGAATTTTTTTCAAGCAAGCTAGGAGCTATTGACCTGCAGCTAGCTTTATCCAAAAATTTTGTCATTCTCATGAAAATGTGAAACGTGTTAGAATTAACAAAACTAATAACTTATCCATCATCACCTGAAAAACAGTTCCTAGTATCATTCTATTTCAGTTTTTTTCTTACATTTTTCCTATATATTTCTATGTTAAACTTTGATTCCCTCTTAAGGCCCTATTATTGGTCCAGGGGTCAGGATTTAAAAATTTAGAATCTACTTTTTTTGAGGATGCTTGTGCATAGTTATCTTACAAATTGTAGCATTGTAGTTCTTGAGAAGATTTCTAAAACATTTCCCCTATATATTTCTATGTTAGACTATGGACCCCTCTTGGGGCCCCTGTATTAGACAGCAGGGACAAGATTTCAACAGTCAGGAGAGAGAGAGAGAGAGAGAGAGAGAGAGAGAGAGAGAGAGAGAGATGGCTCATCTTAGAAATTGTAGATGCATGTAACAGATTTTTTTAAGACTCAATCTTCATTAGATGATTAATTTATTGTTTATTTCATCTCCAAAATATTTCTTTACATTACTTCTATTCTAAATGAAGATCAATAACAAAAATGCCATGCATCCATAAAGTAGCTAATAATAGACATATCCTTTTCCATATTGCACCCTGTATCTGAGCCCTCGACCAATATCAGCCCTCAGGCCATTGGCCCTGGCTGATATTGGTGTCTCAAGCTGATACAAAGTACCATCAATTGAAAACTTAAAAAAAATAAATACATGCATACATGGGAAGGGGTTACCTCTACAATACTAAGGTGGATCATGAAACTAATATACATGGGTAGGGAATTCACAGTTATATACCTCTACAATGCTGATAAAGATCATGAAAATGGGTGGGGGTTTGCAGTTGTAGTTTGCCATGAAATCCTCCCTCATACTTTGTGGAACAATGTTGGCTATAGCTGCCCCAAGCAGACCTCCTATCTTTTTTCTCTCATGCTCTTTCACATTGTCTCCAGACATCTACATCACAAATCATAAGCAATAAGCAGATAAAATGGTGATGGTTTACTAAAATTACAGCATATAACCAAGAATCATTCCCCAGATTCCTACAAAACTTGCCCTCAGAGTTAAGATATTACATTACAAAAATGAGGACCTGGGTCCAATTTGATCTCATGAATTCTACATAGAACGTAATTGTCTCAGACCTTTCCCATAAGCAGAAAAACAACCTCGAATGTACAATATATCTTGGTGTCCATGACAGTGCCCCCTTTTCATAAATACAGGAAAATAAATTATCTGTTGAGATTTCAGTTTAGCTCGATAAGGCTTAGATTTAAGGTTTAAGAGAAATTGAACACTTAACTAATATTTTAATTCATTTGATATTTTCAAGATTTATTTTACTAAAATACGTACTGCAATCTGCAGAAATTAGAAATGTATACAGCACATGCATTATAGATGATAAATCAGACTGTAAATGTATTTGTATTAATGTAAATGAATAAAAATCTTTTATTTGAAAATTTTAATGTTTCTTATAATTTTATCGACCTCCCTTTTTGTTTTGATATTTTAGAGTGACGCACATTAATTGTATAAAATTAACTTTGGGTAGCCTTAATTCAATGGTACATACCCAAAATACTCCACAGAAGAGACATTAAGGTTGTCTAAACAGTAACTAATTTATAGGAAAGAAATCCAATTTTGCATGATTTAAAAAATTTTATCAAGTGATAATTAAACATTTGAGGTGTTTTTCTGTGCTCTACTCATGTAGTTGTTATTGCATGGAGCTTAGAAAAAACAAGATATCTGTGATCCAATTGAAAGTCAACATTTAACAAGAAGCTGACATCCGATTGGTACAAAAATACATCCAACGATATGGCATGCCTAAACAAATACATGTAGTCTGTTAAAATTTCAAGCAACTGCGATAACTGGTTGCTGAGAAATCTTTGACATAAATTTTTTTGAAAATTTAGGTCAAAAATAAACAAAGTCGTCATTTGACAGGAAGTTGACGTCAGATAAGTACAAAAATATATCCCGCGATATGGCATGCCTTAGAGACTGTTAAAATCTAAAGCATCTGCAATGAGTAGTTGCTGAGAAAAATGCGACAGAAATTTTTGTTAGGCCTAAGAAAAAAATTGTTTGTTTCCGCTTTCCCGACCGACCCTAGCTTTTACCCCCCGACTCAAAATTTTTTCAAGGATTTTTGATGGAAAATCGTTTATTTTCGTTTTTATCCGATTTGGAAAAAAAATTACTCAAAATTTTGGTCACAAAAAGGCTTGAAGCAGTTACTGTAACTCAAACGTTTTGTTTCAAAATGGCTGTATGTTTCCATGTGTTGTAGATTATAATAATGCTCTCATCGTTGGCAGAGGAAGTATCTGATATATAATATCATTTTTGTGTTTTCTTAAGATCAGCTTAATAGTCAGGAATGATATTAAAAGTATTTCTCATTTTATACCATTCAGCAGTGTCAGTATCTAACTGGCATGTATGGATATTGCAATATTAAAGGGAAAAAAATATTTGAAAAAAAAAAAAAAAATTCCGACCGACCGACCCTACTTTTTTTCATCATGAAAGCGGAAACAAACAATTTTTTTTGTTAGGCCTTACAGACATGAGACACACAAGGGAAAAACAATATACCCCCTTCTCCTTTGGATCGGGGGTATAAAAATTGTGAATTGTGTTCATATCGTTCATATTTTACCGTTTTGTAATTTATGCATAAAAATAATGGTTTTAAATTAAAGTTGCACTCCTTTTTTTTTTGGTTGGACAATATTTCGTCCCTGTGGAGCATAAGAAATCAATATTTGACATTCAGTGTAAATTTCCCCCTATGTTTGCATTGGAAATCTACAAATCTGTTAAATTTCTTATGAAAACACTAAGACTAAATGATACAACCTTTATCATGACATCACAAACGTCGCATTGCAACGTCACAGGCAAAAATTCAGAGTTCACTCTTGTGGCTTTTATAGTAGCTCTTCCATTTTAATTTGAACCTACCCTTAAGATATGATACAGTAATTTTGAGGTATGAATCACAGTTTGCAGACAAGGCAAGAATTTAACAAAAATATAAATATAAACATTAAATGCTTATTTTGGGATGTTGCCAGTCCTATAACACAATAGGTCACAAAGACAAATTATCATATACCGTACTAACACACAGTATTCAATTTTTCTGCAAGGCCTGGTGTGTTATAGGACCAATGACATCCCAAAATTAGCATTTACTGCTTAATTATTAAATATTGCTCTGAACCCCAGTCACCATTTATAAAGTACTACATGTATATATATCGACACATAAAGTCTGAGTGAACTGAAAATATTTTATAATCTCAGAATTAAACCTTTAACCGACAGCTATACAAATTGCATGATCACATTGACATGAGGACATGCACGTAACACAGATTAATTGTATGTATAGACACACGAAGCCAATCCCTCTCCCACTGGTTCCATATATTTAAATAGGTACGTTAGTGAAATTTTACTTTAATTATGCAATTGAAATATTCTTAGGTCTTAGAAAATTTTATGTTTGTGTGTATCCTGAAGCCCCATCTGTGCAGAAATAGAACTGTTTGAGACAATTGATAGCAGCTAGAAATCAGATTTTGTTTTTCTTTGTCATTAAAATTATGATACAGCATAACAATTTAAATTAAATATTTATCACAAAATTTTATTGTAGTGTAATTTAGCACAAAGACTTCATGCAATATACTATACTAACAGGTACTTTAAAAGTAAACAATATATCTGTGAGCCAATGCTCACCAGTGATACCCCCGCTCTGATGTGCATGAATACACAAAATAAGCAAAGTCGACATTTAACAGAAAGCTGGCATCCGATTGGTACAGAAATATAGCCCACAATATGGCATGCCTATACAAATACTGTGTTAAAATTTCAAGCATCTGTGATAAATAGCTGCTGAGAAATCTTTGAGAAAAATTTGTTTGAAAATTTTGGCTAAAATAAACAAAGTACTCATTTAACAAACAGTTGACGTCCGATTGGTACAAAAATATATCCCACAATATGGCATGCCTTAACAAACACTGTGTAAAAATTTCAAGCATCTGTGATAAATAGTTGCTGAGAAATCTTTGACGGAAATTTGTTTGAAAATTTTGGCTAAAAATAAACAAAGTACTCATTAAACAGGAAGTTGACGTCCGATTGGTACCAAAATATATCCCTCGATAAAGCATGCCTATACAAATACTGTGTAAAAATTTTAAGCATCTGCGATAAATAGTTGCTGAGAATTCTTGGACAAAAATTTGTTTGAAAATTTTTGCTAAAAATAAACAAAGTCGTCATTTAACAGGAAGTTGTTGTCCGATTGGTACAAAAATATTTCCCACAATATGGCATACCTATACAAATATTGTTTAAAAATTTCAAGCATCTGCAATAAATAGTTGCTGAGAAATCTTTGATGAAAATTTGTTTGAAAATTTCGGTTAAAAAATATGCAAAGTCATCATTTAACAGGAAGTTGACGTCCGATTGGTACGAAGATAAATCCCACAATATGGCATGCCTTAACAAACACTGTGTAAAATTTTCAAGCATCTGCAATAAATAGTTGCTGAGAAATCTTTGATGAAAATTTGTTTGAAAATTTCGGTTAAAAAATATGCAAAGTCATCATTTAACAGGAAGTTGACGTCCGATTGGTACAAAAATAAATCCCACGATATGGCATGCCTTAACAAACACTGTTTAAAATTTTCAAGCATCTGCAATAAATAGTTGCTGAGATAAATGCGACAGAAATTTTTGTTACGGACGGACAAACAGATGGACTGACGGATGCAGAGGAAAGCTATGGTCCCCTCCGGTGAAAACCGGTAGGGGACTAATAAATAGTGCCTGTTTGAAGGGTAAAAAATGAAATAGACACCCCTGAAAAAACCATTATCAATCAAAGCAAAGCGAAGATTGACAGTGGTTTTCGAGAGGTGTGAATTTCAACTATTACCCTCCAAAACAGCCACTATTTATATAATGGGAAAACTAGAAACTTTTTAGAATCTTTTAAGAATCAAAATACCGGTATTTTGAACGTAATGCATGTACCGTACTTCTTTGTATAACATGATCTCTGACATTTTTTAAATGTCACATTATTATCAAAATTTTAAATCAATTTTGCATATCATTCTGATATTCCAAGTGTCAGACATCTGATATTTATAATTTGATAAAAATATTACATGTTTTAATAATAATTATAAACCAGGAAGGTATGGCATAGAGTCCCTGAAACTTTCTCTTTTCCCGCTTGAATGGTAAGTGAACCGTGAGGGCCATCTAAGCAAATGGTGAGCACACACTGATTGGGATTTGGTGAGAGCTTATGAACGGTTAGCAAGCGCAGAGTCCAAACACGAGCGCAAAGTAAATGGTTAACGGTTTATGAACACTTTGTACACGCAAAATGAACAATTTATTCAGAGTGTTTTGAAAATTATTACAACACTGAATTTTGTCAGTAATCAGGAAAATATAACAAATTAAATACATGTATGTATTGTTATAAGCCTAAATATAATATCTGACTGAACAATAGGTGAATACTGAACGAACGGTGAGCGCAAAGTGAACGCTTTGTGAACGGACGGTGAGCAAACGGTGAGTGCTTTGTGAATATTGAGCACGAACGGAGCAGAGAACTCAAGTGAACACACTGTACGTGGGCTCACTGTGAGCGCACCCTGAACACACAGAAAAATGAGAAAGTAGAACATTTCAGGGACTGTAGTACTGGGTACTAACATATGTAATACCATTTTTCCAAAAATAAGAAAATCCTACGCACGACATATATATATTAACTGAATTTTTGGTAGGGGTACACATTTAACTTACAATTCCCTTTTTAATTCACCTGAGCTGAAAGCGCAAGTGAGCTATTCTGATCACATTTTGTCCATCTGTCCGTCTGTAAACTTTTTAAGAACTACAGGGTCAAATTTAGCATAATTTAGCATAAAAAACCCTTCTTGAAATGAAATTATAAATTGAAACAATTATGGGCTATTTCTGTTTCAAATCTGAGCTATTAAAAATAAATATTAAAGGAAATGCGTGTTTCAATTAGATTATAACTCGGGTTCGGTATTCCATACTTCTAAAACGGGACAGTGAAAAAGAAGGTTCTATGTTTTATAAAGCAGCCATGTAGGGCGTGTGATAAACAGGTCGATCTGACAAATGTTGTGCAACAGTTCACGTGCAAAGGGAATTTTTAAAACATGCAAGATACATTGGTGCCGATTATGTAAAGTAAATTGAGGTTAAATACTTCAGTTTTGACAGTTTTCACATTTGACGGTTTTGTTCATTTTTTATCATTAATTTTATGCTTTGTGACCTGGGGAACCATTGACTGTATTTTGCATGTCAAATTAAACATAGACTTTGGTAAATCAGACAGTTGACTGTTAACTTGCACAAAATAAGCAAAATCTGGTGTATTAACAAAGTACTAAAATACAATTTATTCTATTGGTAATTCGTACATATGATCTTTTGGGTAATCCATGATTAATGCAATGTGTTTTGCTCAGCATTTCCTCGAGTTTATTCAGTTGTAACAGAATTAAATATCATATTTCTATTTACTAACCATATATGAGTTTTAAGCTTCAAATTATAAGCAAGATACAGAGCTGTGTACACAGATATGAGGCCATTTTTGGTTTACATTTTAAATGCTGAATAGGAAATACAAAGTGAAAAATCTAGCAAAATTGTGAGCTCTGTATCTTGCTTCTAATTCTAAGATTGACGCTGACATTTTGGTTGATCATTAGAAATGTATCTCTAAACGTTAAATGTTTGTACAAAAAATTTAAACAAGAGGCCCATGGGCCACATCGCTAACCTGAGTAACACTAGGTATGGTAAAATAAGCTTAATGGAGTCATAATACACACTATCTGGACAATGTAGTACAATACATGTAGATCCTATATAAATGAAAGTCTGTTTTTTATCCTAGATATTTTTATGTTTATAATCAAGTCCCTTTTCTAACAGGATGATTTTATAGTCATATCACATTTTGAGCATTGCAGTTCTCAAAAAAATTCCTAAACAATTGCTTATAAATGGGATATGAACCTACATACAGCTCTGAACCCCTTGTGTGGCCCAAGAATCATTCAAGGGCCAAAGTCTAAACAATTTGAAGAATCAGCAATATGTCAAAATGTTTTGCATTTAAATAAAACTATATATCATAACATTTCATTTCTTATGACTAATTTAAATATTTTGTAAAATTGGAATCCCAATAGGGCCCCATGCACCCTACGCTTAAAGATTTTGATTGAAAGAATTTAAATCTACAGTATCTGAGGTTGCTTTCAGTAAAGTTACAGCTTTTCTAGGCAAGTGCTTTTTAGAAAAAATATATTTTAAAAGTTTCTTATGTAAATTTTTACACCCCCCCCCTCCCCCACAATGTGACCCCATCCTACCTCCAGAGATCATGATTTAAACAAACTTGAATCTACCATACCACACATTTGTATCTACACTACATAAGAATGCTTCCACATAAGTTTCAGCTTTCCTGGCTGATTGGTTTCTGAGAAGAAGGTTTTTAAATATTAATATTTACTCTATATATTTTATGTAAAAATTCAACCCTTATTGTGGCCCCACCTTATCCCCGTGGACTATGATTTGAACAAACTTTAATAAACAATTTCTGAGGATTCTTCCACACAAGTTTCAGCTTTCCTGGCTGATTGGTTTCAGAGAAGAAGATTTTTAAAGATTTACTCTGTATATTCTATGTAAAACTTTGACCCCCCCCCCCATTGATGCCCCAACTTACCCCCAGGGACAATGATTTGAACAAACTTTAACTAACAATATCTGAGGATGCTTCAACACAAGTTTCAGCTTTCCTGGCTGATTAGTTT
Source organism: Magallana angulata (assembly GCF_025612915.1). NCBI lineage: Eukaryota > Metazoa > Mollusca > Bivalvia > Ostreida > Ostreidae > Magallana > Magallana angulata. The sequence continues at coordinate 29,003,711 of NC_069117.1, read as the reverse complement.
CTGAGAATAAGATTTTTAAAGATTTACACTATATATTCCTTTGTAAAAGTTCAACCCCCTATTATGGCCCCACCCTACCCCTGGTGTCATGATTTTCACAAGTTTAAATCAACACTACATAAGGATGCTTTAACACAAGTTTCAGCTTTCCTGCCTGATTGGTTTCTGAGAAGAAGATTTTTTAAGATTTACTATAATTATATATTTTATGTAAAACTTTGACTCCCTATTTTGGCCCCATCTCACCCCCGGGGGACCATGATTTGAACAAACTTTAATTTACACTATCTGAGGATGCTTCCACACAAGTTTCAGCTTTTCTGGCCAAATGGTTTATGAGAAGAAGATTTTTCAAAAAATATCAACAAATTTGCAATAAATCCTCATTATCTACCCCTGAAAGAGAGCACCGCCCTTCATTTTAACAAACTAGAATTTCCTTCACCAAATGATGCTTTGTGCGAAGTTTAATTGAAATTGGCCCATTTGTTCTGGAAAAGAAGGTGAAAATGTTAAAAGTTTACAGTGATGGGCGGACAGACAGACGGACGCCGGACAAAAAGTGATCAGAAAAGCTCACTTGAGCTTTCAGCTCAGGTGAGCTAAAAATGATATGCTGTAACTACTTTCTGGGGCCCCCTCTTTATACAATGAATTATATGAATCCACATAATTTTGATAGTTTTTCAGACACGAGTAAATAAAAATGACACCAATAAAACAGTTTCCATAGTACTGACACATTTTGTTACTGGGATAAAGGCATTATCGCTAATCCTAAGAAAATATAAAAGCGTAAAATCATCCTGGTTTGAAGCCATTTGTTGTTTTTGAATAAAGATGAAAATAATGGGTGGGTCTTAGTAAAATACAGTGATATGCCTGTCAATACATTGACTATCATAACTCTTTTACATATGTCACATGACAACATTTTTCATTCAAGTGTATACAGACCGAGGACGGACAAAATGTGATCTGAAAACCTCACACAGGGAGCTAAAATCAAGCTACTCCTGGCTTGAAGTTCAGGTCACCCTTACATATTTTGGGAGTGAATTCATGTGTGCATACAAACTCAGTAAGGTGCATTATTAAAAAATTAATGATTTACATTTTCTAACTTCTTGCCTTGTCTGTGAATATGATCTTTCAGGCAAAATAAGATTATTCTTTGTTTGGAATTGTCTCATTGAAATACCCCCAGCTGATTAAATATTTTTATCATGGAGATTTTTATTTTTTACCAATTCTTAATTAGTTGAACTTCAAGTTTAGAAAATTAAAAAAAAAAAATTCCCTCCCTCTCTCCTGGTTCTAGAAACCCCCAGGCAGGCAGCAATTCCAAACAAACAGCATTTTCAGGATGGCCTCACCTTAAAAATCCTATTTTATCCCAAGGGTAATTTCATATAAATGGAAGACACACAGTACTGTAACTACCACAAGTGTGAGCTATAATTTTGTGCTTGTGACGTTGCATTTTACAGCGTTCAACGTCTGTGACGTCATAATAAAACTTGTCATTTTAACTTTTACCCTGTGTGTGTTACAGTGTTACAACTGCATTAGCTTATTCCACACACTTTTCATGCAAAATATCTGTGGAATGTAAATATATGAGTAACAGCCTTTTTTATACATCTATTTACATAGATACCTGTTGAGCACCTATAAAAATATATATTGTAATCTGGGAACCGAAACAATAAAACCAGCGAGATCAAAGAATGCAAAAATTTTAATTTGAAATTCAAAAATAAAGAATTGCTAACCATTCGAACAAACTCTCCTAGCCGGATTCGTTTGTCTCCATCTGCATCAGCTCGTCTGAGAAGTTCGTCCAATCGCTCGGGAGCGATGCTCTCTGTTAAACCCTCCTCCTCCAACTCCTCGCGTAGGTCTCGTAGAGGTATACCTTGCCTGCCATGCTGCCGAAAGTCAACAAAAAATAAAGACAAAGGAAAATCATGCAAGTCGATCAATAAAATTAAAGAACAAGAGGCCCAGGGGCCACATCGCTCACCTGAGCAACAATAGCTTCAACTCTGAATTCAATTTAGCATTACAGTATCAAAATCAAAATGTCTTGACAACTAAGTATAGTAGATCTTGCTAAAGAAAAATTTCAAATCTGCCAATTTTTATCCACACATTTTTTGGTAAATACCAAGCCCCTTTTGTTGTTGTACCTGTAAGAAGATTTTTCTCTATTCCTATATACCCCCCCCCCCCATTTTGTGGTCCCACTTTTCTCTAGGGAATCATGGTTTCATCAAACTTTAACCTGCAAAACACAAGTAACTGCTTTTTAGACTGAAAACTTTCCAAGAATATTTTTGAAGATTTCCTACCGCCAGGGACTATAATTAGAAAAAAAAATTATTTAAACTATCTGAGGATACCTCAACACAAGTTTCAGCTTTTCTGGCCTCATAGATTTTAGATGAAGATTTTTTAAGATTTTCTCTATATATTCCTATGTAAAAATTCATAACCCATTGTGGCCTCATAACCCTGGGGACCATGATTGTAACAAACTTGAATCTACACTATCTGAGGATGCTTCCACTTTAATTTGAGCTTTCCTTGCCTAATAGTTTTTGAGAAGAAGATTTTTAAAGATTTTCTCTATACCGGTATATTCCTATGTAAAACTTGATCCCCCATTGTGGCCTCACCCTACCCCTGGCGATTATGATTTGAACAAACTTGAATTTTTAATATCTGAGGATACTTTCACTCAAATTTGGGCTTTCCTGGCTGATTAGTTCCTTCTTGTGGCCCCACCCTACCCCCAGGGATCATGATTTTCACAACTTTGAATCTACACTACCTGAGGATGCTTTCACACAAGTTTCAGCTTTCCTGGCCTCATAGTTTTTGATCAAAAGATTTCAAAAGATTTTCTCTATATATTCCTATGTAAAACTTGATCCCCCCACTGTGGCCTCACCCTACCCCTGGTGACTATGATTTAAACAAACTTGAAACTGTCTTAGGATGCTTCCACTCAAATTTTGGCTTTCCTGGCCTCATAGTTTTTGAGAAGAAGATTATTAAAGATTTTCTCTATATATTCCTTTGTAAAAATATATCCCCCATTGTGGCCCTGCCCTACCCCCAGGGACTATGATTTGAAAAAACTTGAATCTACGCTATCTGAGGATGCTTTCACTTTAATTTGAGCTTTCTTTGCCTAAAAGTTTTAGAAGAAGATTTTTAAAGATATTCTCTATATATTCCCCTGTAAAAATCCACCCCCCACTTTGGCCTCACCCTACCCCAGGCGACTATGATTTGAAACTTGAATCTACACTACCTGCGGATGCTTCCACTCTAATTTGAGCTTTTCTGGCCTCATAGTTTTTGAGAAGAAGATTTTTAAAGATATATTCTCTATACATTCCTATGTAAAACTTGATCCATTGTGGCCCAACCCTATCCCTGGGGACCATGATTTAAACGAACTTGAATCTACACTATCTGAGGATGCCTCCACACAAGTTTAAGATTTTCTGTCCAAATAGTTTTGAGAAGAAGATTTTTAAAGATTTTGTCTATAAATTCTTATGTAAAAATCCATTCCACTATTGTGGCCCTACCCCCGGGGACCATGATTTGAACAAACTTGAATCTACACTACCTGAGGATGCTTCCATACAAGTTACAGCTTTTCTGGCCTAATATTTTTTGAGAAGATTTTTGAAATAATTTTCAATAATTCTAAATTATCTCCCTTTTAGAGAGGACATGGCCCTTCATTTGAACAAACTTGAATCCCTTGCGCCCAGTGAAGCTTTGTGCCAAGTTTTGTTGAAATTTGCTTATTGGTTTTGGAGAAGAAGATGAAAATGTGAAAAGTTTACAATGACAACGCCAACAACGACAGACAATTAACGGACAAATTTTGATTAGAAAAGCTCACTAGAGCTTTCAGCTCAGGTGAGCTAAAAAGGAGGTCATGAAAATCATGCACTTTTTAAAAATATTTTTTGCAATTTTATTGATGATAATGATACTTGCAGGTATGGAAAAATGTTCCGATAAAGAGGAAATTAATGTGATAATAAATGTGTGAAAGCTGGAATATATAGGGATGTACTTGCATGAGTATACTAACATGCGCATGCATGTTTCCTTGAAATTAACTTAAATGGAAGAGAATAAGAGCAAAGGTATAAAAGGAACTCACCTTCTCAAACATAGGTCTATACCTCTGTGGAATAAAAATAATGAAGAGTCATTAATATTCCCTAATAATACCTGTGTATTAAATGCAATATTCTTTAATTTAAATGAAATATTACCTTATAATAACATGATATAGTTATTTACATACAGTGAGCATTTTTCCTTCTGCGATGATAATTGAAATGATCATATGAAATATATGTACAAAGAATTATCATGGTAAATATACATGTACATAAACATCAACACTGAATTAGCATAAGAATTAGCTAGATTTTCAGTAGAGTTGAATGTTTGTGAAATTAGCTGCCGGTCTATAGCTCCCGGTCTGAAAAAATTTGGATGGTCGACCTGGAAGCTTCACAGGTCATCCATCCGAATTTTTTCAGACTTGGAGCAATAGACCTGCAGCTATTGTGAAATACACATGTAAGTATATTAATTAATTTTACATTGCTTCCATCAAAACTATCATGTCCACTCCTAGCATTAAAGCCTCTTCCAAAGGTCATAATTAAATTTCCCGATTCTATGAGAAGCTCCAGACTCCCTTATCATAACCACCACATGTACTCATATTTTTTAGTCAGTCTGAGTTTAAATGGCAAGATTTAGAGTTATTAAAATATTTCATGAGGCTGGGCAGCCTACGATTAAGTTATATACTCATCAAATCTTCTTTCAAATCAAAATTATGATATTTCTTGCCTTAATCTATTTAATACATGTATAAGTATAATTAATAGATCTGACTTTTCATTTAACGGAGATTAATATAAATGTGGTGTCAAAAAATGGCAACAACCATCTATACTCTGTCCCAAGATATCCTGGATTTACATTTTGCTTAATTGCATGATATTTATAAATTCAAACGATGTTCGCTCAAAAGTATGAAAAATTTCAAAGATTTCTCAGTCGAAACACCCGTTAGCTTATCAAATTTCAATACAATGCTTAAAAATGTTATGTCTACAGGGATTTTGTATTGCAGTAAGCCCGGATGATAACGTTGTAAAATTGTGCGATGTATTCCGAGTGTATTCTGAATGGAAAAAAGATATAAACATTCCCCATTATAAATCTCCGTAAGGAATCTTTTTTCATTCCTGTGAATTTTTCCAAGTGAAAGATGATATAATGTGTCCATGAAATTATCTTGGAAATTATCCCTCTCAACCATTTCAATTGCACTTTTTTCACAGGTATGTGTATTTTTATTAAAAATCGTCCAAATGTGCTCCATAAATTGTATCTTGGGACAAAATATATAATTCAATCTCTATTTATACGGGAAGAATCAAAGATGATCTGAGCTGACCCTGCCCTAGCCTTTTTTATCATTATGCTCTACTAGAACAACAAATCATTTTGCGAAATTAAAATGGTATACATATATATGACGAATGACGAAAAAAATCAACCTTCCTAATTATCTTCCTTGTAAAGGGCGTTTTATTTTATTTTCACAACTTTAAAACCCCTTTTGCCTGTGGGTGCTTTAATTGTGCCAGGTTTGGCCCAGTGGTTCTGGAGAAGATGTTGAAAATGTGAAAAGTTAATTGACAGACGGAAAATCAGACCATTGACAGACAAAACGGGATCAGAGAAAAAAAACTTCGATGTGGAATTTGAACATTTTCTATTTCTTAATAAATACTAGCTGATCTGACTCTTCATTTAAAGCAAGGAGATTGAATATACATGTCGGCTGGGTCTAAAATCATGGCCACAACCACTAACGAATTGATCTCTATTTCTACGGGAAGAATCAAAGGTGATCTGAACTTGGGGAGCCCTATAGCTCTTTTATCATATGACATACTAGAACACCAAACCATTTTGCAAAATTCAAATGGTAGAGCAAATACACCACTAAGGGAGTATTTGGTCGATTGGAGAGCTGCAAGAGTAATCCTAATTTGCTTGCATGCTTACTGTGCAGTGATCAGGAGATCTCCGGTAGATCTCCATTGTCTACCGGTACTTTCCAAATAGCAGGTAGACAATGGAGATGTTACAGATATTCAGGTCCAATTCTGGTGATAAGCAAAGGAATACACTTTAGGTCGTCATATTATATAAATCGATCCATACTCAATTTAAGTTTGTCTGCTAGATGCCGAGTAAAAAGGCAGCTTCTTAAAGATAACATTATATATTTAATCAAGTAGTTATTTTTTCCTCAATGTCTAACTATAATTTAATTGTTCTGATCCCCCTCCACCTACCTATCCTATCCAAAATTATTACTTCATTATGTAATTATTAATTTAGTACCAGAATTACTTTGTTATCAATGTTCAAAAGATTATCAAATGCAAAATATATACTTATTGTTTGGGCACCCAGGATGTGAAATAGATGCTACGTATGTAAAAACAGTAATTCATTTAATAATTAACTCCCTGTTGACGTAAATATGACATACGTACATGTCATTTCCTACAAAATAGGTCTTCTGAGAGTCATGCATTATTTCAGATGATTCATCAACATATGTCATATTTATACACGATACATAAGGTAATCCAATCCTGTTTTTTTTTTTCATCATAAAAATGTTATCTTATCCTTCAAACTTTATAAATGAAATAAAATAGAAAGAATGTTTTGATGGAATCCATGCATTTGATGAAGTTATTGCAATTTTGACCATGATGGATACAATATGAAATAAATATACAAGTTGAGATCAAATCAGACAAAAAGTTTAAAACTGGTTTTACCGGTGTGATTGGTGGCTCGAACCCTTTTATTTAAACCTTTATCATGTCGTAGCTAGGTCTCCTAGGAGCCACTAAGCCAAGCAGTTCATTTAATATTTTTGTGTAAATATTTTAATATATTGTTAAAACACTTTAAAGACTCATTAAATTTGTCTATATTAAAGGGCAGATATATAGTACAAATAATTTTTTTTTTTTATAATATAGAGTTAAATTATCAAACATTGCTGATCGGATCAGATATTGTGAACATCTATTTCACATATCCGATCCCAGAACAATAAGTATATACCTGTTAATTAAATTTTGCATACGATAACCTATTGAACCACAATCAAAGTAATTGTGATACTAAATTAATGATTAAATATATAAGGTTAAGGTAATGAAGTAATGATTCTGGAATAAATCAAGGGCACAATTAACATCTTAGACAGTATATAAACACCAGGTTTGTACAGATGACTTAATTCATACATGCCACTAATTATGAAAAAAATCCTTGTTTAAAAAAAAAAAAATAACAATTTCATTCATCAATGGCACATCTGAGTAAGTAATTAATATGAATCTATTCATCTACGGTTGTTTTTTTATACTACATGTATAGTCTGTACACATATACTTCATCAAAATGTCAGATAATTAGATAATTAGATTGATTCAGAGATTTATGTGAGGGACTGAGGTAACAGTGACTTAATTCTCATATGTTGTGAATGCTGATTGGCAATATCTAAATTATTCTGGGGGTTATGTACTTACATACTACTTCCACTCTACCGATAGGCCGGCCATTCTTTGGAATTGCCGCCTCTGGGTTTTCAGACCCAGAAGGAACTTTATACTGATCCTAATACTCATCAATTCCAGCTTCCTTGATATAGACACTATTTTTAAAATGTCCATTTTCTTCTCCAGAATTTCAACAACAACAAAAAAACTGTCAATGTGACAGCTAGCAAACCAGGTTTTCTTTTGTGTGAACAGTATCCATAATCCATTTGTCAAACCTGAATTGATGAATTAACACAATCCAAAAAAATTGGATACTGTTAATGCAATATTTTCTCAAAAAAGAATAAGTTCAATAGATGGTATTTTTTCATAAAGAAACAAAAATCAAAGTAATATGCACATCTCTGATATATGCACAATTGATCTGCAAAATAACAAATTTTTATCTTGAAAACTGTGGAAAGGGTTTTCTGTACAAAAGAGACCCTTTTAGCAATATGTATATTGTGCAAAAAATGACTTACATTCAACAGCTGAACAGCTGGGTTTTTTTTTCATAAATTTAAAATCCAAGTAATTAGGAATACCTCTGATATATGTATAATTAATTGATTAGCAAATCACCAACTTCCTATCTTGAAAACTGTAGGAGGGGTTATCTGTACAATAGGGGTGTAACCCTTTGCCAGCCACAAGCCTATAACCATTTTCACCATTTCAATAACTGCATAGATTTTTCTTATGGAAAATCCGGTAAAAAATAAACATCTTTGTAAAAAGTGGCATTTCCTTGACCTCATCCTTTGGCCTGTTCATGTTCGCATGAAGATAAATTGTATTAAAGCATCTTTGATTTTTCGTAATAAATTCTTGTTAAACTATGAACCCCAATGTTACCCTTTCCTTGATTTAACTAGCTATTAAAGGATCATAACTAATTTTCAAGTCACTTTTTACAAGAAAGTTTATACAAAAATTCTAATATCAATTATATCCGTAATAAATTTCTTTTTAAAATATATATTACCCATTCACCACCCCCCCCCCCCCTTTACCGTCATTGTGAACAATCTTGAACTTAATGAGTTAATTGATCTATTCATAAAATGTCCATGTTTGATGTTTCTTATCGCCAGTATTTAGTCTTTTGGCTTCTTTTCCTTGTTTAAAAGTAAGGAGAAAGCTATACTAGTATAGAAACTGTAGCCAGAAGGGCAAAAAGACAGTAATGCCTGGCTTAATTAAATGACAGTGTACACGACACAACTGTACTGGTACTTTTTTCTTGAAAAAACATTTAAAATATCTAAAATCTAATTGTCATTTTCCTAAAAGCCGGGTTTGCTTTCTTGATATCTTTTGGACAGGGATCAAACTTTTATTAAGTATTATATACAAGTACATAGTGTTTGACTTTTATACAATTATACATAGTGATTCAGGCTTCAAGGTTTTTAGTACACCTGGTGTGTGATATTTTAATAATAACATCGAAATGCAAGCGTATATATACTTAATCATGCTTAACATAGAGCAGCTCGTGAAAATATTCAGTGCAGTCAGGGTTTATTAATATGTTTTGATTAGATTTATTTATAAATACTGTTACACAATTGTGCATTTTAGTAAAACACAAAGAGGTATCAATTTAAATAACAAATATGGGAAGGCCATAAAACAGTAGATTTCTTCTCTTTTTTGGGGGATTAATAAAATTCCAAAATTAACAAACAAAACATGCAAGGCAAACCCTGTGGAGATACCTACATCTTCTAATTCCTGTGTACAAATTAAAAAAAAAAAGATATGCCAATAAATTATATAAAATTTAATACTATTACAACAACAAATATTATAAAACTCAAATATTCTTCTAAACAATCATTTACCATTGTCAACCACGTTATTTAATTTTACCTGAGTAGTTGGTCTAGATGACATATTTCATACATCAGAATAATCAAAGCACATTTAACAACACTGTCAACAGGGGAAAATTCCAAAATCCACCCACTCGGAAACTCATATACCGGTACATGTATTATTCAAGTTTTGCATGACATAAAAGACATAAATTAGTAAAATAATTGATGAATGTTGATATGCATATGCATGCAAAGACTTTATATAATCGGTTGGGTTTTTTTTGTTACATTTTGTTAAACTTGGTTGGTCAGCCATGGTAATCATGGATTAAAAGATTATAAACACATTCACTTGACACCAGAACTGATGATCCTATACAACGCCTGTAAATAACCATAGAAGTGTATGGACTAGCACATTTTGTACATCTGTCACAAGTAGTAAAAAGCAAAACACGGGAATATATCTTTTGATCGATGTCATCGATTTATGCTGTTTTGTGGTTTACCCCCCCCCCCCCCCCCCGACTTTCTCTCTTTCCATAGTTTCTTACCCGGATTAGGTCATTGCGCCTTTCCTCCATTGCAATATCTTCCCGAGACCCCACCCGTCTGTCCCTGCGACCCTCCACCGGCATTATAACAACTACTGTCAATTCTCCCTGGTTTCACTTTCACCTGGTCCTCTCCCTGATTGTTACCTGAGTTTGTGTACACACTGATCGCGGAACTGTTTCGGTTCGGTGAACCGAATCGCGATCAATATTGGGGAAAAGAGCGGGAAATGATTTGATAACACAGAGAGGGCCCTGAAAAGTTTAGTATATGACAGTAAAATCATCTGAATATTTAATTATTTTTTAATCATTCGAACCATTCATTTAGTTGCTGAATATTTTTTTTAAGTATTATAAGTATTATAGTAGGTAGTGGGATAGTTCAGTCAGATAAATGAAAGTACTTTTAAAATATGGTACATTAAGGACGAAATACTGCATTTTCCCTTTTCGATTCATATGTAGAGGCGGATGGATATTTATCAAAAGTATATTTGAACCTGTGATAAGCAATATAGATAAAAGTAAAGTATGTTAGCGCCACCCGTCTACCTGTTTCATGACTCACTAGGATAAAATTCATATCAACTGACCGCTTGTCTCTAACCCCCCCCCCCCCCCCCCCAAATCAGAACATTTTGATATCATTCAACCTTGCGTCCACACAATTGACAGTAACTTTATTATAAAATCTACAAAGAAATAAAGGACAATTTAAAAAAAATTATTCATGATGTAGGGGGACTCTCTCTCTCTCTCTCTCTCTCTCTCTCTTATCACATTAAAGAAAGAAATACAGTGTATAAGCTGCATTTTTTGTATATTTTGAATTGCAATTTTTAATGACAAAAAACAGATGGTAAGTAAACTCCAGTTCGTCATATTTTTTGTGGAACAGTTATTTTAAGGCTATGACTGAAGCAAAGTTACATTATTGCCGTCCTTTACAAAATTGGTTTGATATACATGTATATCCCTGTAGAGAAATCTTCTGAATTTTAAAAAAAAATCACCGATTTATTTTTATTATCATAAAGGTTTAAGTTACATACATAACATAATAGCAGTGGAGGGGGGGGGGGGGGAGCTCAGCAAAATAAAATCGCAGGTTAATACTCTGCTTTCAAGATTAAAACAATCTCTATAGTGTCGCTATCTGTCAAAAATGTCACCATTCCCACGGATTTCCACCGTCACGAAAACCTCGCTGAATTTGAACCCAGCTATCTAATACATGTACATGTAAATGTAGATTTATTTATGCTTACCATAAGTATGCAATAATCATTACGATTCATTTAACATGCAAACATAGAATATAGTAAACAGGTACATACAGCGGAGGATATAATAATTAATAGGCGGATTCGAATTTATATGACGAAGAGGTTGAGACATGTTAAATTTACACTTGTAAATTAATTCAGTGGGGTTCTTTTTGCTTGAAAAATCCCTTCTCTACCTGTTTGTAAGATACTACACAAGCGCGTAATGAATTTAGTGTCAATACTGCACATTTGATTGACAAATTACTAAATATCAAAATTAACCCTTGCAAGTAATACATGCATTAAAAGCTGTGTTCTCTTGTTTATCGTTCATGATTTATTCATATTCTCCCTTATTATTCGTGGATCATTTAGGTAAATATAGTTTTTAGCCGAATGCATTTAAAAAACAGCGGAACGCATAAAATGCACGGACCGTCGGACCGTCGACAGACTTTCTGGCCATTTGGGTCTATATTTTTCATTGAAATTTAAAAATTTTAATTTAAAAACTTAGCAAACCAGAGTGTGATACATGTATATATATATTAAGGTACTTTTACTCATTTTAAAATTAAATATTGAAGAGAACTCAAATGAAACGTATAAAAATTATTAACAGCATGATTCTTTCTTTGGTTGTTCATAATAACACTGGTGAACCACAAAAGCATTGAAGACGACTTGAATTTTTTAAAACCATTCGATCGTTCCTCAACTGCAACTGGGGTATTCTACTATATAGTTTCATGTTGTGACGAATTTTCTGGGTGGTTGTAAATACAAAATCAAAGTACTGAAGTACTGACGGGAGTTGATTTTATCGATTATCATTTCTTTTAAAATCAATTTATCTTGCATGGCAATTTGTTTCTAGTTTGTATTTGAATAACGCAATTTTTTATAATATGATTTTTTAGACTTTTCCGACAAGAATTTCGAGAGACCGCATGTGAATCATGAATCATTGTGAAATATTTAAAGATAGAATTCAACTGGTATGTATTAGTTATCGAAACAATTCTAAAAATTGTATGGATCCAAGCACTAATGATATCGAACTCTAGTCTCGTTTAATTAGACGCTCGGTTGTCTCCGGTAATCTCCGACAAGCAAGAGAGCCCCCTCTCTGCTTGTCGCAGATTTACGGAGACAGCCGAGCGTCTGGTTGAACGAGACAAAATTAACTCTGGCGTAGGAATACATGAGACTACAAAAATATCTAAATTGTTCGTAGTGTATAAAATTTGACTATTTTCAAAGTGTTTACAAATAAGAGTCCTTGAAAATCAATGCTTCAGCATACATTACATCGAATTTTTTTCTATTATTTTCAAGAACTTAGTCTTGTCAGCGGTGATGATTTGTGCTTAGGTCCAAACACTGTTTTACTTTCGGTTTGCCAGAGTAACAGCATAGGAGAGTTGATTAAAATCAACTCCCAAAAATGACAACTTTGTATTTATACCAACAGTACATTCTGAATTTACGATATAATAATACATGTATATACCAGTCGAAACATTACAGTTATATAGTTGTTTTCATATTTTTGAATTTGTATCTCCATTAATAAGTTGTTTTCATATTTTTTAAATTTTATTATTTTTAATTTCTGTTTATTTGTGTGTGTTTTGGGGAATTAATAAGCAGAAAGATTTTTGCTCTTTTCGCTGGTAAAAATTTTAACGCACAAAGAACAAGTGCACTTATTGGGCCCCGGTAAAATCTGAAAAAATGAATATTCAAATTAAGCACCATTTTTTATCAAATATCATCTATTGGATTTTAAACCTAAGAATCAACAAGTTTTAGTGCTGAATTTAGTATATATAAAAAGCACGAAACTTTACAACAAAGAAAGGGTCAGTCAACACTCGTAATTTTACGAATAGTAAATCGAGGACGGGCATTCATTTCAAAGCCTTTGTTTACTGTCAGCCTAACCATGTACAAACTTATAGAAAAGACAAAAGACGCATTATTCATTTAGAAAACTCCTGTGAAAATAGGAAGTTTGTACAACATTTAGGATTGTACTTAAGAAATAAAAAATGTATGAAAATTTCCAGGTTTTTCCTACATCAAGCGAGAGCTGTTAACTGCATGACCTATATCGAACCCACGTATGGAATAAATTACTCAAATACAGTAGTCACGTGGGTTCGTTTGTCAAATGTGCTCACTATAAAACACTGACACGTTTTAAATCGTATATATATATACCAAAACTTCTATCGATATACCCATCCACCTACCATGCACCAACACCCCCACCCCTCCACCCTAAAAATGTATCTACCACTTGTATTGTTTTAATGCCTTTGCATGTACTTATCTAGCTTTTACTTCTCCATGTGACCAACTTAGAGTGTATGTACATTATACATGCGCATTGTAATATATACTAGTCTCTGTCCCAATTTTAAAGAAGACGATACCACTTCGTGTCAGTGTTTAGAAGAAACAACACCTTTGATTAGACATCACGAGCCTTCTACCGCCAAATTTAGCATTACATTTCATTCTGCGGTATGGCAGACGGGTAATCTTATTCCTGATATGTAAATTCCACATGAACATACTATGCAAGGGTTAGATCATGTTTCCACAAGGCCTTATCTATGAATGATGCATTCGGTTCGTTTCATTTGCATACAACTTTTTCGGGTACCGTTTTTAAAGGGCACATATATAGTGTCTGTTAATACAACGTTTACTCTACTGCACCGAAACATAAGGGTAGGGAATGCAGTGTTTTAAATTTGATTTGTTTGAATGTTCCGCACTGTGAAAAATTAAAACGCCAGGGACGCGTTCTTTAACACAGACAAAAGACATTGGTAAATACTTAGGCGCATAAGCAGGAAGAAAAGAAAAATCAATGATATTTCGTTCATGAAAAACGCGAATATTAGTTTACTTTTCTGCAGTATGATTCCAAGAAATGGAGGTATGTGAACGTCTATTACGCAATGTTTATCTTGTGATTGCAGAAAAAGACTGTGGACTTGGGTGTTATCGGCAAACCTCGATTGAACATGCTATCGACACATATTGGACACTTATCAATATCTGAATTGATAACAGCAAGTTACCACGCACCTGTCCCAGGCAAATCCGGAAGGTAAAACGAAGAGAAACACAACCGGGTGTTGTCCTTACAAGACGCCAGCGAAAAAAGGGTGAAGAAAATAATTCCAGTGGGAAGTGATCATGGATCGCCAAGACTACACGCGCGACTGGTACCGCAGTCAGGATTTTCAGTCCCCGGATATGGTTGAAATGAGGGATATGCGACAACCTAGGCCTGTGCAGGGTCGTATGTACCCACCCAGTGATTTCGGAGACTACAGGAGGCCTACACACGAAGAGCCGTCTCCTGATTACAACCACGCGGTCCACCACATAGACAAACGATACATACCGATGCCTGGAATAGCCGTAGCAAGAACCCGGAACAGCTTTGCGGGTATAAGTGAAAATCAAAGATATAGTCAAAATGGCGTCATTAACAGGAACGAGGCTTTCGAGAATAGGGGATATGTGGGAAATGATAATCCGCGATATCCCGCCCCACGTGGAATCCTCTCGGAGCAGCGACGCCCGACCAGCATTGATTCCAAACTCCCCGGGGACGCCTACATTAAATATGACGGGAACAGGTATACGACGTCTGAATACAACCATTATAGTGAACCGGGCGGGGCAAAAACACAACCATCTTGGATAATGAAAGCGCTTCCTTACAAAGAGGAGAAGCTCGAAAAACGCAAACCAGTATTTACAAGTGGTGTTTTGGCGCGTTTAATAGTGATTGTGTGTATCGTTTGGGATTTGTGTATGGATTGGTTAATAGTCAGTGCTGGAGAGAAAAACAAGTACTTTACGTTTGATTCCTCTGATGAAAAAGGACCAATATGTTACGTAAATGAAAAGGTTTTTATAGCGTTTGGAAACGATACCCAAACTAGAAATGCTACCTTAGGGTTATGTGAAACGGAAAATATATCGAAGATGTGGAAAGCTTTGGTTGCGTTTTCTTTGATTGGGTCCCTACTCGCAATCATTCAGATTATCAACATTGGATGCGAGATGATCAGTACCTGTAAACCGGGAGTGTTCCAAGTTTTACACGCACAGAGCGAAGTGCTGCTGGTCTTATTTTTCGAAGAGCTTCCTCAAATTGGTATGACGCTCTCGTTCTTCGGTGTATGTAAATGCGACGAAGGAGAACCTCTTGCCTTGTATGGGCTTTTGAGCGTCATCAGCGCTACTGTCTCTTTGACAGCGCGATACGCCACTAGCTTTACCGGACTCGCAGAAGCAGGTGGATGTTGCAACACATGGTGGCGTTGCGGCTGCTGCAAGAATCCCGATTATTGCTGTCGAATTCGGCCAAGAGAATTGTGTTGCACGTGCAACGTGCCCTGTCCGCTATGTTGCTGTACGCTGTATTGCAGAAGCTGTAAATGGTCGCCACAGACATGGTGTGCCCCGCTCATGAAGGCTTTCTCATGTTTTTGCCATTGTTGCCAGTCGGATGACGACATGTACGGTATAAGAATGGTTAACAATTTGGGAATTTTAGTTCTGTGGTTTTGCTCCAGCCTCCAAATTGCAATATACGTCATCACTTTCTTGTAATACAGTATAACAGTGATCTGTGAGCAGAGCACATTATGTTAAGACATGCATGTAAGCTTTTGTGCTTACAGACAAATAATAATTGATGATTCGATTAAAAAAGAGTAATAAGGGCACAGTTCGGCGACACAAAAATTGACACCTCTTGATCCAATTGCGTCTCTTTAAACCATTTAGTGAATACCATAAAACAGAAAATAGATCTACAAGAACTTCTAACCTGCCAATCAGCATGGACAAGGAAGTCATGGTTCCAATCATTTCGAAAAGTTTCTATTAGTATTAAAAATCCATTTAGTTTACCTTTACATCTGCAACCTGTATTCGATCGAGTATTACAGATAGACATTGTCGATTCATTTAAATGTTTATTTAGTATTTTAGGTAATATCAGTTAAGGATTTACGTAAAACGAATTGCTGGTTATTTACATGTTTTTAAGTTTTTGTATTTAACGCATAAGAATGGTTAACTTAAAGAAATCTGGTTATTTCGTTTTGTATAGCCATACACTTCATCACCTTTTTTATATCTTATTCAGTATTATTTTGTTAACAGAGTGCATAGTTAAAATCTGAATATGTAACTTTTTTGCGTGCAGCCGAAGAACTCGAAAGAAGAGCAGTGTCATAAATATTAAATTCTTCTTGTGGACATTATGTGGACACAGCCAACTCCTCGTTGTCAAATGCGCGTCTTTATCTATCTATATTTTTTTGTGTACCATAAACTTCTTTTAAAAAAATGCAAACTGCCAATCAGGAGTACATGTAACTAGGAAGTTACGAATTCAATGATTTACGGACAGTGCTTAAAGCAGTTCAATGAAATCGATTTTTTAACATGCATTTAATTTACTGTGCATCGACTACCTGTATTTGGTCGAGAATTAGAGATAAGCATTGTCGATTTATTTACGGTAGTTGCGTATTTTAAAAAGAATCATTATGGAATTATGTATAAAGGTTTACTAATCATTCACTCTTTTGATAGATACTATAGTATATGTGTATATCGGAACGTTTATATGGACTTCATATTTCACAAAGCTGACACATAACAAAAGTATACCGTAATTTGCATGTGTTTTTAAACTTCCACAAGGCCTTGTTTACTGTCATATTTTCATGTACGTGGAGGGTAAGACATATGAAGTACCCTTTCTAGGTAAAAAGTTTTTGTAGATAGATGGTTTTATCTGTGCCCTCGACATGGCGAATGACGTTTTAATAAACTATTTGCAATATCAATACCCGCCATCATCATATATTTCTGTATACTCACTTTATTACGAAAAGGCTATTTCAAGTGTCATTTTTATTTATTGTGAATAAAGTTATTTCAAAAGCCATATCAGGAAATATGCTTTAATATGATATACATGCTATTCTATAGATGACAACATTTTGAATCCATTAAATCCGTGTTCTTGTCCCTCTGTTTTGTTTGGCACGTATCAAGAATCAAGAAGGGTTCGGAGGTCCCAACCCACAAGTAAATTCGAATTTATTCAATTCCTATAGTAAAATTACGAAAAGTACGCCCCCCCTTCCCCCGGGAAAAAAATGATCCCTTTGACCCCCCCCCCCCCCCCGGAAAAATTTCTTGATCCGCGCATGAACACGTAAGGTAAATGTCCGATGAAGTCAGTTCTTTCATACAGCATGCAAACTCAATACGTGGAACGGACACAATCTGATGAACGTGGGACTACTAGCAGGTTGTACACTTAATTTATTGTAGCTATGCGTGCGCATTTGTTTTAAACGGAACTCATGCAATTCTTTTTTGATTTATATTTTTCATTTTATGACCGGTCTGTATCCGTTGGCGTCTGTTGATGTTTGTTGGACCGAGTCACAAACTGCATGACAAATGGGAAAAATTTACAAATTGTACAATATTTTACAAACAATATTTCGTTAAGCAGCATGACAGCAAAATTGTATTTAATTTGTATCCAATTATTTTACTTTTTTTGCACCCATTTGTAAAACCATACTATTTTTTAATGATAAATAAATTGTACATACATACCGGTATTTAATCATAAGCTGCACTCGCCTTAACGGTCGCACAAAATGTACTAGTTAGGATACCCTCGTAATCCTTGTAACCCTGTTTCAGAACAAAGCTTAGTATAGAAACAAGGGTCTGTTACCCTCGTTACCATTGTAACCCTGTTTCAGAACATAGTTTATTATAGAAACAAGGGCCAGTTACCCTCGTAACCCTTGTAACCCTGTTTACGAACATAGCTAAGTAGAGAAATAAAGGTCTGTTACCCCGTAACCCTTTAAACCCTGTTTCCGAACAAAGCTTAGTATAGAAACAAGGGCCAGTTACCCTAGTAACCCCATTAACCCTGTTTCAGAACATAGCTAAGTAGAGAAACAAGGGTCTGTTACCCTCGTTTCCCACCCTTGTAACCCTCTTTCAAAACAAAGCTTAGTTTAGAAACATAGAGATGTAGCAACAAGGGTCCGTTACCCTCGTAACCCTGTTTCAGAACATAGTTTAGTATATAAACAAGGGTCTGTAATCCTTGTAACCTTGTTTCAAAACATAGCTTAGTATATAAACAAGGATATGTTACCCTCGTAACGCTGTTTCAGAATAAACAAGGGTTTGCTACCCTCGTTACCCTTGTAGCCCTGTTTCAGAACATAGCTTCGTATAGAAACTGGAGGTTTTAATGGTAAAACCCCTGTTTACAAGATATCTATACTTACCTACATCATTTTTTGCATTTTCCCCGAGCTGCCTACGATCATGCCTGAACTTTTGAGACCACCCCTGTGGTATCATCTAGTGTTTACCCATAATGCACAAGCATACTTCCGTTTCAGTTTTGTGAGGGCCTACACAACTAGGACCCAATGAACAGGGGTGGGTGATGCAGGTAAGTATAGATATCTCGTAAACAGGGGTTTTACCTTTAAAAACCTCCAGTTTACATCAATTTCTATACTTACCTGCATCAATTTTTTGCATAATTTGTAGCAGAAATATTAGGTGGGAATTACAATCACTATCATATAATAGTAAAATAAAGAATACACTCACCCAAAAAGATATTCTATTTCTGTTCTTTTTCTTTTGCCCATCTCGATGTATCAAGGACTGATGACTTGGCAAAGCGAGCTTCTCCTTGAGGATTATCTCTCATATAGAATGAAGTAAAGGTGTTTTCTGTTGCCCAATGAGCTGTCTGTAGAATTTCCTCTAGAGTTGAACCATTGAAAAGGGCCCATGAAGTTGCCAATCGTTTTGTATCATGTGCACGCACATGAGATAAAGTCTCACTGTTGTTCATACACAAACTTTACTAGAGACACAATCCATCTTGAAATTGAATTCTTGGATGCTGGTTTTTGTGAGTCCGATTTGTAAGTCAAGAATAAACACTTTTCATCCCCACGAGAAGACTCTGTCCTTGTTAGGTACATTTTAAGTGCTCTACAAGGACACAAAAGCAAGTCTCTACTGTCTGTTGCAAAGCTATTAAACTCTGGTATGAATATTGGTTTCCATGATGGCTTTCCTAATCTCTGAGCTTTGGCTCAAAACTGTATATTTGGTAATAAACGTATTCCATTCTGGTCAAGACGTAAATGTGACTCTCCAATTGAAATAGCTTGAATTTCGCTTACTCTTGATGCTGTTGCCAGAGCTACAAGGAACACTGTCTTCCATGTAAGGTACTTCATATCGCATGAATTCATCGGTTCAAATGGGGAGTCACACAACTTCCAAAGGACAGTCGGCAAATCCCAATTTGGAAGTAATGGTCGTATATTAGGTTCAGAATTGTATATTCCCTTTATTAACTTTGACAGATCAGTGTTGTTAATGACAGAACTGTTGCTCCAACCCTTAAGCATAGATGCTATTGCTGACCTATAACCCATTAACGTATTTGACTTACAATTACGTTCTTCATGCAAATAGATGAAGAAGTCTACTAAATCAGCTACAGTGGCATCAACTAAATCCTTTTGTTTCTTGGCACACCTTTCCTTGTAGATTCGTATTCTAGCATCATACATTTTTCTAGTTGACTGTCTTCGGGAGTTGAAAATAAATGACTTAGCTTTCTCAGAAAATCTATTCTCTGTTCTTTGTTGTTTTAAATTTTCCAAACCGCCAGATGCAGACTTTCTGGACTTGGATGAATGAACTGCCCTCTTCTTTGAGTCAACATTTCTCTTTTTATTGGAAGTTCCCTTGGAATGTCGACCAATAGATGTAGTAGGTCTGGAAACCATGACTGTCTTGGTGAAAACGGAGCGATGAGAAGAACACACGACTCCTGTTCCACTTTCCTGAGTACTTTCGGAATTAATATGGGAGGAGGAAATGTATACGCAAACATCCCTGTCCAATCTACAGCTAGCGCATCGCATTCCCATGCCAAAGGGTCTGGAAACGGAGAACAAAACAGTTAGATTCCGGTTTTCCCTTGCTGCGAATAAATCTATGTTTGGAGTGGGAAAAGCTCGAAAAATCTGCTGAACTATTTCTTGGTTGAGACTCCATTCTGTCATCTTGGGAATTTGTCGCCCTCTATTCAACTGATCCGCTATTACATTCCTTTTCCCTGGAATGTGAGCTGCTTTGAGCTGTATCCCGAGAAGGTGACACCAATGCAGAATCCTCCATGTCATCACGCATAGGGCTGCAGACTTTGTCCCCCCTTGGCGATTGATGTATGACACTAACTGTTGAATTGTCTGTCCTCAGCAAGACTTGCCTGTGTTTGACATTGTCCCTGAAGTGATGAAGTCCCTGAAGTGATGAAGTGCATTCTCCACCGCACTGAGTTCCAACAGATTTATATGTGATGACTGTTCTATCCCCGTCCATTTCCCCGACACATGTCGATCCTCTAGGTGGGCTCCCCACCCGTAAGTTGATGCATCCGTCCACAAGGTTAGGTCTGCTCTGAAGCTCAGAGTATACGTCCCTGCCAGAACGTCCCCTCTCTCTATCCACCAGAGAAGATGTGGGATGAGGAAACTGTCGATTTGAATCATATGATCCAGTTCGTCCACATGTGGACGAACTGGATTGGTCCATTGGGACAGAAGGCAGAACTGAATGGGACGCATCTTGAGTCTGGCAAGAGGTACCAAATCTATACAGGCTGCCATTAAACCAAGGACTCTGAGGAATGTACGTGCTGGGATAAAGGATTCCATAACCATGGTAGAAATTGCCCCACGCAGACTGAGAAAACGGTCCAAACTGGGGTAGACCATACCCTGTTGGAGGGTGAATAGTGCTCCAAGATAAGTTATCTGTTTCGTTGGTTGCAGAATTGACTTGGATTGATTTATTACCAGGCCCAAGTCCATCAGCAGAAACAAAGTTCTCCTTAGTTGATGAACTAATGTCATTTGATCTGCATTTTTGAGAAGCCAATCGCCCAGGTACATATACATGGAAATCTGTTGACTTCTTAGATGTGCACCTATTGCCCCCATAAACTTCGTAAACACTCTTGGGGCTGTTGCTAGACCGAAGGGCATTGACCTGAATTGATAATGGATATTGTCTATGCAAAACCTGAGGTATTTCCTGTCTTCTGGATAAATTGGAACATGTAGATATGCATCCTTTAGATCTATTGATGCCACCCAGTCTCCTACATTCAGAGCCTGTATTATTGACCTTAGAGATTCCATCTTGAAATGTTGATTTTGGAGAAATATATTTAACGGTTTCAAATTGAGAATCGGACGGTAACCTCCGTCTCGTTTTGGAACAACAAAAAAGGTGCTGTAAAACCCCTGACCTTCCTGGGTCTTGGGAACAATCTCTATGGCATGCTTTCCTAATAAACTAACTATTTCTTCTAAAATACATTGTCTTTGGACGACATTTTGTACATTTGTTATTCTTACTCCTGTATTTGGAGGATGTTTTATGAACACAAGTTTGAGTCCTTCCTTGACTCTTTTTAAAATCCAATCGTCGGATGTAATTTTCATCCACTCCCTGTGGTACGAAATGATCCGACAGTCTACTTTGGCTGATTTCTGCAACTCGAGTCGAGACTCTTAATTGATCCGTCAAAATTACTTTGGGGGGCGATACCCCAAACAATCTTGTGCAGAGCCACGAGTTTGACCTCTGAAGGAACCTTTCGAATTGAAATTTCTTCCTCTTCCTATAGTAGTCTTTTGATTCTTTTCCTTGCAGAACTGAGGGCTGAACCATCTCTCTGCTTTGAAACCCTTAGGTGCTGTGTTTCTTTAGCATCGCGCATACTTTCTGCACTTGCGTGAAGAATATCAAAATACTTCCCACAAAAGAGCTTAGGATTCAGAGTTGTCTGTACAAGTATTTTGTTTTCAGTTGCTTTGTTTTTAAAAGCCAAATCCTCAATGTGAATGGCTCTGCAGGCTGCAACTGCACCCACTAATATGCGGGAAGTACCATCAGCCATTGACTTGAACACCTGCATGAGTGCTTGTAGGGCCTCTGTTTTGTCCTAATCAGATACAACGTTATCAACGTACCCTTGTAACCCTGTTTCAGAACATAGCTTAGTATATTAACAAGGGCCCGTTACCCTCGTAACCCTTATAACCCTGTTTCAGAACATAGCTTCGTATAGAAACAAGAGTCTGTCACCCTCGTAACCTCTTTAACCCTGTTTCAGAACATAGCCTAGTATATAAACAAGGGTCTGTTACCCTCGTAACCCTGTTTCAGAACATAGGTTAGTATAGAAACAAGGTTCTGTTACCCTCGTAACCCTGTTTCAGAACATAGCTTAGTATAGAAACAAGAGTTTGTTACCCTCGTAACCCTTGTAACCCTGTTTCAGATGAAACAAGGGCCAGTTACACTCGTAACCCTTAAAACCCTGTTTTAGAACATAGTTTAGTATATAAACAAGGGTCTGTAACCCAAGTAACCCTGTTTCCGAACATAGCTTAGTATAGAATCAAGGGCCACTTACCCTAGAAACCCCTTTAAGCCTGTTTCAGAACTTAGCTTAGTAGAGAAACAAGGGTCTGTTATACCCTCGTAACCCTTGTAACCCTGTTTCAGAACATAGCTTAGTCTATAAACAAGGGTTTGTTTCCCTCATAATCCTTGTAACCCTGTTTCAGAACATAGCTTCGTAGAGAAACAAGGACCAGTTACCGTCGTAACCCATTATTACCCTGTTTTAGAACAGACTTTAGTATAGAAACAACGGTCTGTTACCCTCGTACCCCTTGTAACCCTGTTTCAAAACAAAGCTTAGTATAGAAACATAGATATGTAGCAACGTTAACATGGGTCTGTTACCCTCGTTAATATTGTAACCCTGTTACAGAACATAGCTTAGTATAGAAACAAAAGTCTGTAACCCTCGTAACCGTGTTTCAGAACATAGCTTAGTAGAGAAACAAGGGTCTGTTACCACCGTTACCATTGTTACCCTGTTGGACATAGATACATAGAGACCCTAGCTTCCCTGTTCTAAACAAATTTGTACACGTTTTTCTTAAACGATTCACCTTAACTAAGATATACCTGGTCCATTTTTTACTCTACACAAGGATCATATTTTTTTGTTCTTAGTGAAACTGGGTTACAGAATTGCCGCACTGGGAAAATGTATTGGATTTGAGACAAATCTACTTGATACCTATTGTGTTACAGTCATCAAATATATTTAATTAAATTTATTTTGTTTACGAATTTTCAAAAGTAGAGAATCAAGTTGGTACACCGTGAGTAGTCTTTGGACGTAATTTCCTTTGCAGTTTGGTGGGTGTGGGTGTTTTAGTGGGAAGAGAATGTCTACTTTGGTGAAAACATTTTAATTAACATTGCTTGTCAATATCATTATTGTCCTTTACACCCTGTAGTGCGTAGGACAGCAACAAACTTCCTCTACCCCTGCATAACCTGAGCCAGCTTCGTTATATGGATCGTTGTGTCGCTCTCCACTGTCTCTCTCCATAATGTTCTTGGTCTCCCTCTCTTTCTCTTGCCTTCTGGGGTCCAGTGCAGAGCTGTTCTCGTTGTTAAATGGGGGTCTTTTTGTTAGAACATGCCTAATGTTAGTATTTGGAACCAATTTATTTTTTAAAATTATCTTTTCAAGTCAACATGCAATTTGCGAAGATCTTACAAACGGTTAATATCAACAATAGAAGGATGATATTTTGGCGCAACAAAAGTTAGCCACTGGTCAAAATTTAACCTCCAAATAAGGACTTTTTAAACTAATTATTACAGTTAACCAGTGTTTTTAAGCAAACCAGTACTTGTATTCAGTATAAAAGTCACTACTTTCAACTTATGTTCTATATATTGTTTTAAAATTTCATTGAAAAACAATTCACATGTATTTTTTTAAATTCAGATCTAATAAAAGATAGACGGACACTTTCTCCCCCAATCTTTTGATTTTAACGTCAACTTTTCATGATTTTCTCACACCTGTGACATCACTTTTGGATCAACGCTCCTAAAACAAACGATCTGACTGGGTGGAATAAAATGTTAATACATGAACATGCATCTGCATCGTCCACCATCATCGGACAACAACGGAGAGTCTCCCATACACCTTCTCACCGTGGGCCATCTACTGTAAACCAACTTTTATTCGCGTGCGAGAAATTTTCGCGAAAATAGCGAGAGCGTCAAAGTCGTGAATATTCCTCAGGGCGAGCCAGTCATTTTCATATGATACAACACTGGTCTAGATGAGGTTTGGGCACGAACATTAATGAACATAATCCAATTTATCAGTAAATAGTGAAATAAAGTTGTCGCGAACAAAAATTGGATTACAAAAATTGAATTTTTCTTGTTCTCATGAATGATTCATGCTCTTTTCCGATTGACTCTTCCATATTTTCGTGGAGGAAATCCTTTAAAAAAAACGAGAAGTTAATCCTAAGCCTGTAAGCGAAGGCGAGACAGACAAATGTGTTTCTAAAGAGCGTTCACAGTTCATATACTTTCTGAGCAGTTGAATAACCATCATACCACGCGATTTTCACAGACTTCTCTGAGTGATTAGAACTATTAACATCAAATTTAAAATGTGTGCAGTTATTTTCTTTCAGCTGCACACAGCAAGTCCAAAAAACTTAGAGCTCAAAATTTATAGCAAAGATTAACTTGCATGTGTTGTTTATTGTTTATATATAAATAAATATATATATAAATATATATATAAATATATATATTTATATATATATATATATATATATATACAGCAAAACTCATTTATAACGAATTTCAAGGGACCATAGAAAAAACTTCGTTATGGCCGTAATTCGCTATACGTTTATATCGAATTCGTAAAAAATATTATGGCGAATTCCTTATAAAATAATTAAGGGTTTTTCCGACTAACAGTTTTCTAAACTATCGTAAGTTATAAAATTAGTATTACCGTCATTTACAAAAAATGTAAATATAACCATTTCATTTCAATTTTTAAAAAAATTCCGTATACTATTTGAATTTGAGTATTTTATATATGCATCTTAAAATTGCATGTTTCTTCAATTAAATTTGAAATGGAAAAAATTCGTTATAAAAATGATAAAATACATTAAAATTTTGCCAGCGGGGGTCTTAAAATTACTTCGTTGTAGCCGTAAATTCGTTATAGCCGTGTTTGTTATATACATCAATTTTCTATAGGTTTATATAAGAAATTTGCCAGGACATGGATAATAATTCGTTATAGCCGTAAATTCGCTGTATCCGTGTTCGTTATATTCGAGTTTTGCTGTATATTGGGGGGGGGGGGGTTATTTGGGCAGAGCAAAGAAAGATTGACATTTAATAAAATAAAGTGAAACAAAGAAATTAACTTTTTGTGAAAAAAAGACGATTCAATTCAATGGTACAATATTCATAGCAAAGTATGCAAAAGTATCACAGAATAAAATAACAATGAATACAGAACTCAGCATAATATAAATGGATTTCATACACCTCTCAATATTCCTCGAGGAACAAGCATGCAAATCCTAACATGTCCAATATAACTTCATAAAACTGTACACACATGGAGATGCAATGAGTAAAAGTTTCAAATCAAACACCCGATTGATTGAAGGTAATAAACCCATATAACATGAACTGTTTCTCATGCAATTGAAAATGTAGCTAAAATTCTCTACATACTAGTATGCAAAATGGTGTTCCTTTCTAGCACTAATTTGTATCAACTTTGTACATACATAACGTATGTGAACATTTCTGGAATTATTTCAATAGAACAAAATAGTGTTGATCATTATATCATAAAGCTGTTGAATCTTGTAAATGTCTATACATGTACTGTGGAATTATTAAAATTTGTGGGGGCCAATTTTCATGGATTGCTTAAATTCATTTCATCACATGTCTTTTAAATAGTTAGATGGTTGAGACAAGAACTTCTACCACAGTATATAACTTTAACTCTGAGTCATACAATTCTACACTTATTCTCAGTAGCAAGGACTCGGCCATGCATATCACCAATTCAATTAATTGCACATATCACAAAACACAAAACAAGTTGACAGTACTGTATAACAATATTCATTGCCTCACGAAGTCAAAAATCAGACCATTTACACTTATACTTTCAAACAAATACACACACGCAAATACATGAAAATAAAATCACAAGAATAAAATTGAAAATTGCACATGAAACTTCCACCACAAGATTGTCATTTCCAATCATATTTTAATAAAAAAAATAAACAGAAAGATCCTTTTAGTTTACTCAACAGCATTAGGCATCAATGCTGGAGTCAACCACTGCATTCTATCTCCCGAAAAATCTTCTTTTGGAATAATGCTAACCCAAACTGTACTTCATTTCAATATAATGGACATTAGTCATAGTCATGGCTGCTCTCCCTTTGTTTGAGGCCTGTTGACCCTTTGGAGGCCCCTTTGTTGACATGAGTCACTGTATCCATGGCACCCGATTTTGTGATTCTGAAATTAAAATTCAAGTGCTGTAATATGTAATGCTAATATGAGTACACAAACTAATTTCTATTTTTTAAAACTGTTAATGATAATATGGGTACACAAACCAATTTCTTTAAATTGCATTTTATTTCAAGTTAACTGTTAATGCATGAGGACAATTGCATCCTTATGTTAACAAACATGTCTCGAATCAAACGAAAATCAACATGTCAAACAGCCATCAATATAGACATTTGAATTATTGGTATACTGAACGCGATTTTTGTCTGAATTTTTTTCCCCACACATTCCTCCCCCCCCCCCCCCCCCAAAAAAAATACATTGGAGCAGGCCACTTTCAGAGAGACAGGGACGAGACTCTAAAAAATAATTTTATGTGGCCTGAGACAAACAAGCTTTGTGTCAAATTTAAGCTTCTAATTATTTCCATTAATACAAGACATGACACTGAAAAGAATAAAGCATTTTTTAAACAATGACCTTTAACTTCCTCAATTGACCTTGGGTCAAGGTAATGGCACACCACCAGGTCATAAGCAATCTTTATGTGAATTAAGAACTTCCACTTTTTCTCAATAAGAAAGATATTGACCGGACTTGAATTTGCACTTTTCTGCGAGTGACCTTGACATTGCCCAAATGATCTTGGGTCAAGGTCATGACACACCCTTAGGTCATAAGCAATCTTTGTGTGAAGTAAGATTAATTAATGCTTCTCCATTTGAAAGATATGAACTGGACACGAATTTTGCACTTTTTCTGCCATTGACCTTGACCTTGCCAAAACGACCTTGGGTCAAGGTCATGACACACCCTTAAGTCATTACCAATCCTTGGTGAAGTAAGAACTTCCAATGTTTCTCCATAAGAAAGATATGGGCTGGACACAAATTTTGCACAGACAGACGGACAGACAAGGTGATTCCTACATACCCCAAAACTTCCTTTGCGGGGGGTATAAATAGTGTCTGTCTTGGAGGATAACAGTTGAAATTGACACCCCTTGAAAACTATTGTCAACCTTCGCTTCGCATTGGTTGACAATGGTTGTCTCGGGGTGTCAATTTACACTGTTACTCTCCTAAACAGGCACTATTTATATAATGTTACCAATGTCCCACCCACCAGCCCATTGCTTCGTATTGTATTATATATAGATGTATGCACTGTCTAAAATTTGTAATTTTATTTTGTAGATGTGGAAGATGTGGTTTTGAAGGAAAGAAATTATTGTTATATTGAATGTAATTAAAACTACAATTTCAGAGCGCTTCACATCCTACTCATGAGTTTGTGTTTATTTTATAAATATTTTATGTTCGTTTGAGTAAATCGAATAAGAACATAATGATTTTTTGTATACTCTCAACACTGAAATCCATAAAACTTGTGTTCAATAAATCAAGTTGAAACCACTGTTTATCTTTATCAAATCATCAGAACACACACAGAAACTTGTGTGGATACTTACACCTCATCCATTTCAACCTCTTCATCTTCCTCCTCTGTTGGCACTTGAAGGTATGGGTTATCGGGGGCGGGCTGGAATTTATACCCAGTAATGATGAAGAACACTAACGTGGCAAGCTCCCTGAACAGTTCATCTAACCACTCATACTGGAAGGGCACAGTTATCTAAAGAAAAGAATTCAGCTCAGAAATATTCAGCTTATCACATTACTTCATCCAAAACATTAAATCATTTTACAAAGTCACAGTATACCGTATATTCAGTAATTTTCACGATAATCTAATTTTCGCTTTTTCACAACCTCTTTTAAATCACAAGTAATTAAATATGCAGAAATTATATCCTATATCATTTTCTATAAGACACTTTTCAAATCGCAAAAAATGACTGACGCAATATAAAAATGTTACAGATTTCCCCCATTTTCGCAAATTTTGTGACACGGTTAAAAAAAAACCCGGATATATGGTATACAGTAAATGGGGAAGTGATGGGACCCTTGGAATTTACTATGCTATAGCTCTTATTTGTTTCAACTTGTAACAAATGCATCAGTCTGATTACAACCATCCCCCCTCTCCTTACACTTGTCAGGGCATGACAGGTATGGATAAGAGGTCATCTTTACACGACCTCTAAATTTGCATACAATTTAAATATATCCCAACCAATCCCAGACATGCTTTTATTTGTGTAAGTCTTCAATTCTGGCCGATTTCTTTCTGAGAAGAAGATTTTTAAAGATTTACCTTATATATTCGTATGTCACAATTCGACCCCCCCCCCCCCCATTATGGCTCAACCTTGGGATCTTGATTTGAATAAATTTGAATCTACCCTACTTAAGGATGCTTCCACACTAATTCTAGCTTTTCTGGCCGATCAGTTTCAGAGGAGAACATTTTTAATGATTTATTCTATATATTCCAATGTAAAAATTTAACCCCCCATTGTGGCCCTATCCTACCCCCAGGGAGTCATAACTTGAACATACTCTACGCTTACTGAGGATGCTTCCACATAAGTTTCAGCTTTTTTGGCCAAATGGTTTTTGAGAAGATTTTTGAAAAAGTACCAACAAATTCTCAAAAAATTTTAATTATCTCCCCTTGAACCAGGACGTGGCCTTTCAATTATCAATTAGACAAGCTTGAATCCCCTTAACCTAAGAATGGTTTTTGTTAAGTTTGTTTGAAATCAGCTTACTGGATCTGGAGAAGAAGTCGAAAATGTAAAAAGTTTATGGACAGACAGACAGATGCCGCACAAAAAGTTATTAGAAAAGCTCACTTGAGTTTTCAGCTCAGGTGGGCTAACAAATAACATTAGATATAAAAAAATTCATTCAATCTTCCTATGGAACTCAATAAACTAATTGAACAAATCCCTAATTTTGATCATCATGATTGTAAAATTTAACAAGGAACTCTAAAAGAATTTAAATGAGCTTTATCGTATGTCAATCTAATAGGACAGAATAAGTTTGTTCTGTACGTCCCAATGAAAGAAAGAATTTTCATCTTTTCTGCCTTACCTTATTGACAGTTATACTCTGTCCCGAATTTTTGCTTCCACCACTTTTTGCTTGATTTTTTAATAATCATAAATACTTTTGTGCTTAAACTACATTCATCCACTAATATGAAAAATGTCCAGATTATCTGTTTTGAAATGCCCCCTCTACCGCTTCAAGTTTCAATACACATACAAAAATAGAAACTCTATGGGGATTTCGCACTGCATTACCCATTAATAAGCCCGGATGATAATGTTGAAAAATTGTGTGAGGTATCCCGAGTACTTCCGAATGGAGAAAATATGCAAACATTTCCCATTAAAAATCTCCATAAGAAATTTGTTTTCGTTCCTGTGAACTTTTATGAGTGAAAAATGATAATTGTTCAATGAAGATATCTTTGATGTATTCCCTTTCATCGATTTCAACTGTATTTCTTTCACAGGTATGTATATATTTTTATTAAAAATCATCAAAATAACTTATATTTTTAATTATTTTCGACATCAAAAACATGTACATGTATGTATCATCAAAGTGTTGTTTATTCAGAAGCTTTCAGTCAACCTCCTGGATTCGTTAACGTCATCACTTACGTCAAATATTGATCCGAGTTGAAATCTCTATGAGTGATAATAAAGACTGCCATTGCTCATTGATTGAAATGAAATCACTAAAACCATCTTATATTTTAACCCATATAAAAAAAACATTCTGATTTCATATTTCAAGTAAAGCAAATTAAAAAAAAAAAAAAAAATATCAGAATCAAATTTTGTTGATACTTTGAAATATTCTTTAAAGCGATGTGTGTTATCTAAAATATATGAATGAATCTGCCATTCTCTAAGGTACCATAATAAGATTCAAAATTTCTTAACTAATTGTACATGTACTACTCAATGAATGACCTTGTGTATCCTCT
Organism: Magallana angulata; assembly: GCF_025612915.1. Classification (NCBI taxonomy): domain Eukaryota; kingdom Metazoa; phylum Mollusca; class Bivalvia; order Ostreida; family Ostreidae; genus Magallana; species Magallana angulata. Next base: position 28,972,836 of record NC_069117.1, on the reverse strand, counting down.
GGGGCATGGAGAGGATAAGTAAGTACGTATAAGTACTATGAACTACATGCACTTAAAATCTATCCAATTGAAATCAGAAAATCATAAACTCTGTCTTTTAAAAGTACTAAGTAAGTACTATATCATGAATTCCAAAATGAATAAAATTACATCGTTAACATTTATCAAATTGAAATTAAAAAATCTGTCTTACCTTGACTAGGTATACTATTATTCGGGTAAAATAAATATAGCACACAATCTGAAAGAAAATGTAAAATCAATTATCACAGGCTTTCTGGTTATTTTAATAAGATCATAATATTTCCTTTCATAATGAATATACGTATTCCATTACTGGTAGAAGCAGTTGTATTATCTGGGTTTTAAGACATTTCACACCCATTACTGTATGCAGGGAAATATTCGTCCCTGTTTTATTTTCACCCCTTTCACCCTCGTTGTCAGTGGGAAAATTTAAGACTGGGCAAATTCCAAAGTCTAAAAATATCTCTCTTTAAACATTACTGATGCTGGAAAAATTTAATACGAGTCGAAACCATTTGCAAATCTAAAACTGCAAAAATTATGTGGGGCAAAAATAACCCTGTAGACATTAACTTTGTCTACATGTAGCTAATACTTGAATTAACAAAATTTAACATCTAGTATTTACTTACACTTTTAATAATGTAATATCAATTAATGCCATGAGACAAAGATGTCAAAAAATACTTTTCTAAAAATAATATCAATTAGTTAATGTCATGATCAAGACTAAAATGTCCAATAAGACATTTTTTTTTCTAGGAGCACTTAATAAACTTTAGTTAACTCTTTACCCCTTAATGCCACCTTTTGAAGCATAGACCATATCCTTAACACTCTACCCTGGACTACCCTTAGACTGTTTTCAGATGAAATGAAAATAGCTGGTGTGTGTTTTAAATCTTTAACTTATTACAGCTTTTAACAAATCAAACATATGGAAATTTATATATCAACGGGTTTGTAATAAATTCAAATTTTAATATTCATTGAAAAAAAATAATTTAATTCACCAATAAAAAAAAGGCTGCTAACAGGTATATGAAAAAAACCCTGAGTGTTCGACATTAAAGCTTTATTAAGAATAATTAAAACACAGACACGTACTTCTTAAACATTTTCAAAGCTGTATGCAATTACAAATAATTATCTTGCAATTATTTCTGTAAAATTCCATCATCATTATGAAATTTGTTTTAGAACCATTTTAACAAGAGCTTGGACTTTGGGTAGTTGTGTCAAACAGCAATGTGACGTAGGCCTGTCTATTTCATTGCTGGCCACCCAGCCATGGCTTTTTGAAATCAACAAGATTTGTCTGGCTTTTGAGCTAAGACTACGCAATCGGTGCATATTTCGCTTGAAAACACGTCATTTTAAACTTGTTTTGACGCAAGAAATAGCTACGCCCTACTGAAAGTCCAAGGTCTTGTTAAAATGGTTCTATGAATGTGACAGAAATATATGGAGATCCATATCTTTGTAATACCCTTGTATACATATCAAACCATTGAATCATTAAAGTGATCTCCGAGTTCCAAGACTAACCATGATATAGAAGTGTCTGAAGAGAGCAAGTTTTTGAAGACTGAGTGCAGCTTTCCCATCTGTTCTGGTGGACTGCCTTAAGTGTCTCATAGACCTGTCAAAAGATTTCAAATATCAGAAGAATTTACACCTCACTGAATAATAAATAAGCAATCTTAAAGTATACATACATGTATTAAGCACACTTATCACCTGTTCTCCTACTGAAAGAAACTTACCATAAAAAATAAAGTACAGAGGTACTGATGGGAGTTGATTTTATGGATTATTATTAGGTTTTAAAATCAACGATATGTAATTCCAAATGCCAAGCAGATTGCTTATTAGCTGTATTAGAATGATGCATTTTTTTCTACGTGTAATACCGGTTTAAATTTTTTTGTTTTCCAACAAGAATTATGACAAAATTCCATAGGAATCGTATTGTATAATATTAATAGATAGAATTAATTTCATCAAACGATGTATCAGTAATCAAAATATTTCTGGATATCTTAGGAATAGACCAATATTGAACTCTTGTCTCGTTCAACCAGCCAGAGGTTATTATCGTCTCTTTCAACCAAACACTCAGCTGTCTCTGTAAATCTCCAACAAGCAGAGAGACTCTCTGCTTGTTGGAGATTCTGGTTGAACAAGAACACCTGAATTCAATACAGTCTATTCCGAATTCATATGACTACAAAAATATTTTAATTTGTAGTATCATTTAAAATTTGACAATTTTCAAAGTATTTATAAATAAATATCCTTGAAAAACAATGCTTCTGAATACATTACATTGCATTTATCGATTATTTTCAAGTACTAAGTCTTGTCAATGGCTATTTGTGCTTAGGTCCAAACACTGTTTCACTTCAGGTTTGCCCAATGAAGGCCAGACTCATACAAAAAAAAATCTTGACAACAAAAAAAAAACAATTATGATATCTTACCAGTCATATCAGCAAAATACTAGAATATGCAATTTCCTATATAATCTTCTTGAAAATACACTTGAATTGCTGATATTAATAAATAAATATACAGCACTGCGAAAATCACTATATTGGAACACTATCTCAGCTGGGGCCAGGCTTTGAACTCACGACTTCTAGAATTACGCCCCTGGCAGTGAGCAGCCCCGGCTCTAACCACTTGGCCATTTAGGCATATATTCATTTACAAGTAAACTTTTATCTTTTTGAAAATAATTATAAAAATAATAATTTTTATTGGAACTCTTTATTACTATGAGATAAAGAAAAGATGCTTGAGGAACGTGTCGTCTGCATGGCCTTAATAGTTGCTGAGAAAAATGCAACAAAATTTTAAGGACAGACAGACACACAAACATTAAACAGTAAACCCCTCTCCTTTGGAGCAAGGGTATAATTACTAATAATAAATCAAGCATTGCCTCTTGATGAGTACAAAATCCTTTTAACTTGTATAGTTAACCAAGTTTAGAACAGTCATATGTTCCTGCAGACCAATATATTTGAAAAAGTACATGTAGTCTCTAGACTTGTTATTTCCTGAGCAGATTGAGTGGGAAAAAGGATGAGAATGTCTGGCTTTTAATTTAAATAATATGAAAACAGAGAATTTATTAGGGGAAAAGAAAATCTTTGCTGCAATTTATTAGTCAGGTTTGTAACCGACTTATTACAGAAATACATTGGGTTGATAAGTCTCATAGAGTCATAAAGGGCTAGGCGAATATATCAGGTTGATCAGTCTCTTAGACGGCGAGGCAAAGATCTTCAAAATTCCATGTGTAAAAGTGGCTTACATTTCCTCCAATTTAACACATGAACAGTCAAACACATAAAAATCTCATTCCTACCTTTCAAAAAATCTTTGGAAATCTTTGCTACACCCTTATACATGTATTTTTATAATGTTTTGTTGCTGTTTGATTTTACCGGTAATCCTTTTATCCCTTTCCTGTTTGAGCAAATCTCAATGTTCATGTAAAGCCAATATTTTAATATAAATTCTGTACTTTTCAAAGAATAGGTTCATTAATAAGCACTTGAGATTTTTTTTGCACTCCGCCTCTTCCACTAAGTAAGTCTCACTAAACTCAAATTTTGACATATTTTTTTCTTAAACTCTACAAATCACAACGGTAACCATACTGTAAATTATTATTTGGTATAGAAAAATTCAATATATATTCACTTTAAAATTTTGAATGTTTTCCCCATATCTTTATACAAAACTCTTTTTCTTTAGGAGATTTATTAAATCTATAAAAATGGCCACGACCATCCGGCGCTAGCCTCTCAATATATTCACGAAGTACATACCAAAGAACAGGGAAAAGAATGGCCCCACAGCACAAGAGGTCCACCAGTATGAAGACCTGCTGCCATATGGCGTACTCAGACTGCCCTTCTTCACTCTCCTCTATAATGATGTAGGCAATGTTGTCTAGGATCTACAGTGTTAGAGCTCACAGTCAAACTATAGTTAGCCAACATCATTCTACAGTTAAATGTATTTGTCAAGAAATGAAGGAAATGTTTCAAACAATCTCAACTTCAATTTCTAGGCTTTTACATAATGCATGTACAACACAAGCAATTCCTTCCAGTGTATACAGTTTCTGTACATAAATAATTGTCGGTTCTATTGTTCACTATTAAAGAATGATGTTATCAAAATTGCCAAAATTGATCAATTTGCTTCTTTTAATGATTTAATAAAAGTAACTCTTTAACAGACAGAAAGTCTTTCATCCCTTTACCTGAAGAGGAATAACAACCAGAAACAGTTTCTTTTCTTTGTCTGAAAAGACATGTTTGACAAAAGTCCAGCCTGTTCCAATCAGCAGAATGGTCACAAACAACAAAGCTCCTCGAGATCTGAAAAAAATTACAAATTACCGTAAATCCTGTTTTATATCGCGAGTCACAAAACTTGCAAAAATGGGGAAAATAGGTAGCATTTTTAATTTGCGCCAGTCATTTTTTGCGATTAAAAACGTTTCTTATAAAAAATAATACAGAATATAATTTCTGCGTATTCAATAATTTGCAGTTTAAAAGATATCGCGAAAAAAGCGCAAATTAGATTATCGCGAAAATTACCGGATATACGGTAACTTATGCCTCAACATATTTTTGCAGACATTACTATGACAGATCTACCAAAAATTTTCCAATATTTTAATGCAGAGCTCTTCTAATAATGGAGATTAATTCAACATAAAAATCAACCCAATCACAACTTTTCAGGCCTTTCTGGCAGGCTGTGAAAAACACCTCAAATGTATTACCTAAGCGTCCATGACAACCCCCCTTTTTATAAAACTTGATATAAATACAACACATTTTATGATTTGTTGAGATGTAAGCTAGACTTCATCAAAGTAAATGATATACCCTAAAATATAAGACAGAAGCAACTTATAAGGCTGTCTAGCCCGATACTTATTTTAATTGGAGGCGACTCTATTTTGTATAAAATTCTAACATCCAGTAATGTTAATACATTTGAGGTGTTTTCCCGAGCCTGCTGGAAAGGCCCGAGAAGTTGCAATTGGGCCACAACCATTGAGCCCTCAGTAAGAATGAAATTATTTCATTGCATGGTGTTAATTTTCAGCAAAAAATATTTACACCGAGTAATGTATTTTCTTTAGTTTTTTGTTTTTTTTAACAAACTAATAAGCAGTTACTTTTTCAAGCACAAAATCAGATGAAACCAGTTTGATTGAAGTCGATTTAAACAAGCAATTCATTTTCAACAACAGTAATTTGTCTTTTGGACATTTTTTCATTTGCAGATTCTCAAATCAAACTGAAGTGAAAAGTTTGTAATGACACTTTTGTAACTGACGATATTGATTTAAATTTGTAATGTACATTAATTTGAGGTACTATCAGCTGAGTCAGACTGTTTTATGACAAATTCATTATAATATTTCTTACAAAGGATCTTACAAAGGATCTTAATTTATTCCTTTGATCAAATCCTATGAGATTAATTTAGATTTTAGGCCTGAACTGATGGCTTTCTAGGTCAAAATTCATGCAGAAATAGACCGTTTCACTGTAAAATGATGGTTTAGCAAACTTTGAAGCTTAATTTAAGAATAACAAGCACAATATGCTTGGTTCTAAATGAAAATTAAAAAAACTTAGAAATATGTACAGTAGAAAATATCAAATGAACTTTGATTTTTAAATGTGATTTTTTCCAGGAAATTGATCCCCCATACAGGTCAATTCTTTTGTTATATACAAGTGATCCTATGCTAAAAACATATTACGAATTATAGCTATATCTAAGTTTTTTTCTTTGGTTCTTTGAAAGAACTATATATGATATTAGTCAAATTTGGCCCCCATAATTCGCTAATTTTAAAGTGATTCAGGTACATTAAGCTGTTGTGTTATATAAAAGAGTTGACATGAAATATGTTTTTCACCTATTTATTTGATTTATATGCACTCACTGGCAGTATACGACATCAGAAGTGACGCTATTTTAATAATTCAATCAACATCAGTCAAAAATTGACATTTTTTTTAAATCTTTTTTCGAATTGGAAATATAGAGCGACTCTTTGAACAAGAACGAACTTTTTGTCACTTTTAAGTACTGGAGATATACATCTTTGGTGAAAAATTTTTGTTTGTTCAAGCAGTCGCTCAACGTTTCCTGAAAGAAAAACTGCTTCAAAACAAGCCGTTTTATGCTAAAAATGCGAAAGTGGCGGGAATAGGTAAACTTTATGATGTCATATTTTTAAATTGTGGGCACTAAAATCAAAATGAAAATTATGAAAAAACTTCAAATGTATATTTGTTCAAATAAAACTAAGAATAACAGTAAAATGACAATGTTCATTTAAAGGAGCCTCTTAGGTGCAAACCATATATTAATTATACTGTAAATTCCTTATATTTCGCAAGTACATTGTACTTAATTCCACGATCCCGCTGTTTTGTATCAAATCGCGAGAATATAAAATTGCTAACGCAGAACTTGTTATCCTTATTTTTGACAGTTCTCAACTCTAAGAAAAATAATGGCAAGATTTTAAAATCCGCGAAGGGTGCTTCTCGCGATTTTACGCGGATATTAGTTCCATGCGTTTAATTATAGGAATCAACAGTAGTCCTTTATTATTAAGAAAGAACTTTTTTCTGTACTTCATACCTGTATTAACCATCAAAGAAAGTATTTTATTATTTGAATAATTTTTCAATCACAGATTTTTGCAACAACATTATCTTTTGCTGAAAATTCAAAATTCCCTCCTCGTGAAATCAATCACTATATATCAAGGTTCTTGTTCCATCATGCAAACACTTACGCATTGAATGCTTATTTTTGGATGTCGTAGGTCCTATAACACACCAAGTATTGCAGACAAATTGAATATTAAAATGTTATTAAGTTTGCTTTCCCAACTAAAAATATAGTACTAGAAACTTTGAAGAGAAAAACAATTTTTATGAACTAGTAGATATGATTTGATGATTATTTTTCATAACTACATATCAAATTAGCTATGAAGATTTGAGCTTTTCACTTAATCTTGCAATAATATATACACTCAAAACATGTGATGACTCATGGCACATAAACAGGCTAAGTGTATTCCTCACAAATTTTCAATGCAAACATAAGGGGAAATTTACACTGAATGTAAATATTTTTATATGAATATTGTCAAAAAAAAAAGATACAAACGAAACAAAAACCAGACGATTGCTAGAAGGCTGCATTAGCTCGACGCCTTAAAAAACCACCACTCTGATTACCAGTATATATTTTTGTTGTTTGACACCAACTTAAGAAAATGATATGATTAAGTAACTATAATGTATCTGGACAGAAGGATTTGATTTTTTCCAAATGAGATATTTAATACCATTAGATTTAGCTTAAAAAAGCTCTCTGCAGAAAAATTCAGTTCGGGTACTTACAGATAGACAATGTAGTATAATATGGCCCAAGCTTCCTCATGCATTCCTTCTACAGCAATGAAGTGCATGTTTACCTGTATGTGAAAAAAATTTTGACAGCTGAAAGAGGTTTTTCGAACAAATTTCATTTTTTTGTTTTTTGTGTTTTTGATCATTACTATACTTTTATACTTACAGCGTTGAAGAGATTTGAAAGTGCCTTTACCATCACTACAGCAAACATAAGATAATGCATTGTGTATACATCATCCCTGAAAATAAATGTATAAAGTAATCTTAACAATAAGTTCTATGGATTAGATTGAAATGTGAAACAAAGCTGAAGGTTAAAGTTCAGATTACAGGTAAGAATTTTTTCAGCCATTCAATTTACAAATACACAATACACAGTAAAACTGGGCAATTCTAACCATCACAATTAAAAAAGGAGAATTACATTGATTTAAAATGGAATCATATACGGTACAAATTGTGCAGCATTAAAGATATAAGGACCATTGAAAAAGGGTAAGAAGCCATGACAAAAGCAGTGAAATGTATAAACAGAGCCATTTTAACAAGACCTTGGATATTTGGTAGGACATAACTATTTTTTTCTTTTATCAAAACAAGAAATGATGCTGGTTTCTAGTGAAATATGCAAAGATTGCATTGTCTTAGCTCAAAAGCCAGACAAATCTTGTTGATTTCAAAGAGCCATGGCTGAGTGACCAACAAAGAAATAGACAGGACTATGTCACGTTGCTGTTTGACATTATTATCCAAAGCCCAAGCTCTTGTTAAAATGGTTCTAAAACATCATTTTTCAATTAGCAAGTCAATTTTGGTCAATAATATTTAAACGCAAAACATTACTTCGGTAATACCCAATAAGAGGCGAACTTTATTTGAGAATAATGCACATTTTTCAATCATTTTTCACCACTTCCTTCCCTTTCCTTTTTAATACATGTGTACATATATGTTCAGCATCAAACCTGATGTTACAGATGGTAATTTAAGGAAGTAAGAAAAAAAAAAGGGAAAACGATTAAAGAAGTTCATACTTAACACGGCGTAAAATAACCATCCAGACAACCCCAGCGATGAAGAACAATACGGAGAGGATGAAGAAGAGCGTGGGAATGGGGATGTCGCCTGCTGACAAGTAGTTATTGTCGTTCCTCTCCTCTATATCAATCTAGTGGACGAAAATCAATCAAATTTAAAAATCATATCATGGAGGTTGGGTGGACGAAACATCATTTATCAGGCCTACTACATTTTGTTTAAATTATTTGTTTAGCTATAAATTATCATGTATTGAACAAAATTCCACATTTTTCAGCTTAGAATTTTAAGAAAGTTTTCCTAGTATTTTTTTCAAAAAAGCTCTTCTTAGGTGATTTAAATACAGTTAAGCTTCGATATCTCAAACACCGATATCTCGAATGCAATGGATATGTCAAAGTGATTTTTAAGTCCCAACCACCTATTTTTAGAGTAATTTACCCTCGATATCATGAATATTTGGATATCTCAAAGTTTTTCAACAGCCCCATCTAGTTTTAAATAACGAAGTTTGACTGTAGTTCAAAATGGACATGACCACCCATCCCTCTTACAGTAAACGAAAACAATCATTTCTTGTATCTGAAGCTCTTTATTATCTATGCATATATGGCTACTGACACAAACTGGAAATTGCTACACAGTGAAACCCCCATCCTTTTTTCTTTTAATGTAAATTAAAATTATATACATATTTTACATATGTGGACATTTTTCCTGTGTAAGAAATAAAATGCATTAGACCCCTTAATTATGGATCCGACAAAATTGATAAAAACCCAAAATACAAGTCTGTCCTTACCATTACCTTTAAAAGAATAATTTACCCCTTAACTTACTGGAAGACTGAAAGAAAATCAAAGTACATGTTCTCATGATTGCAAAGTAGATAAGATGTACTATGTGGATGGCACATTTATTGAAGTGAGATGAAAATAGTCCAAAATCTTTGAAGCTGAGATTAACTCAGTGCCAAACTAACAGATAGAAATATGGACTCCAGTACTCGAAAGACAAAACTCTGTATCATGGAAAGGAAAATTGAAAAAAACAAGACGCAAATATAAGCGGGGCAATTATAAAGTCTCCCAAATGAACAAGGCCATCATTGGGAGTAGGGATGACCAACACAGACAAAAAAGATTTAGAACATGATTATTTTTATTTCTGAAGTTTCATGATGTTCCCCGGCATCTTTTACTATACATCAGGTGAACCAACATGACCCAAGGAACAAAAATATATATGGTTAAAGGTTGGGGATCTTAAAGGTTTTCAAGATATTCGGGCACTTCTTCTATTCCTGTTTGAGGGGGGTCAGGACCACCTCCGGGGCCCATAACCTACATACCATGTGATTCCCCTTAACACAAAAAACAAGATTATATATGGTTTAGGGATGGGGATCTTGGCAGTTTCAAATATTCAAACACTTCCTGGTTGAGGGGTTCAGGACCACCCCAAGGGCCATAACCTACATACCATTGGATGCCCCTTAACACATGAAACAAGAATACATATGGGTTTTGTTTCTTTTTGGGGGGGGGGGGTTAACTGTTTTCAAGATATTCGGGCACTTACTGTTTAAGAGGGGTCAGGACCTCCCCCAGGGCCCATGATCTACATACCATTTGATGCCCCTTGACACAAGGAACAATAATGTATATGGTTTAGGGGTGGGGATCGTAACCATTTTCAAGTTATTTGTGCACTTCCTGTTTGAAGGGGGTCAGGACCACTGTGTTTGAGAGACTTAATTTTCATGTAAACCGCATATTTTATAGCAGGAAAATCCCTACCCACCAGACTTTTTTCCGAGAAAAAAAACCCTTGATTTTATACGAAACTTTTAAGCGCTTTGAATACATTATTAATGCATGCACAGGATTAAACTTAGTAAAACTTTCATTAGGCCAAAATAAATTTATGATTTGTTTCTCAGGCTCCACCGCTCAAACTTTTTCATCATTATTTTCCCGGATTTTTCAGATCTTATCATTATTGGTTTTCTCTATTATGAAATCTAAGTAAATTAAGATGCATCAGATACATCTTCTCAGGGACTAACCTAGGGGCGACTTGGGCGAAATACTCACTTTGTGGTTGCTAAATTCACCAAAATTTCCTCAGAACAGCAGAAAGAGCAGTTAAAGCCCCCTTGTATTTTGAGTTTGTGTAAATTAACCGAAAGGCAATAAAAGAATAATTATCTAATTTAAAAGACGATTTTTTTTAGCTTCAGTTAACCCCTGTAGTGATTAATAACTAGCGACTGTCTTATCTTCAGAGGTTATAAATACGGCTGTTGCAACCACATACTGTGCATTGAAAATCACATCGAAGTTTATTATTTTAGTGCTGATATTACAATTACTTGGTAACCTGTAATTAATCTTTTACTCTCCCAAATTAATGCTAAGATAATCATAAAACCATTTTTCTACAGTTATATTCAAAATTAACAGATTGACGATATGATAGTTGTACTTTGGTCAAATGTTTGGACTATTACCTCCAAAAGTACACAGAAGTACAGAGACTGATTAAATTTGTCATTTAGCTAACACAATTACTAAAAAAGAAATGCAAATAATCAGTTTTAGCCTTTTGTTCATAATTTGTTCATAATTAAGAACACTATCGATCAGATGTCCACAAAAATTTCATTCATTTTCATCACATAGGTTGCACTTACTAAAATTAATTTTGATATACAGATTTATTGTACAATATCTAGGTCAAATTTGATTTTGGGAATGGCTGAGCAATTTTTGACAGAGTTATGCCCCTTGACTTTGAAAAATTCGAATTATTTGCAGTTTCAATTCATTTTCTTTGCACTTACTCAAACTTACTTACAAACTAACTCAAGTTTGGTATACAGATTTATCATTACAATATCTAGGTCAACTTCAATTTATCGAAGTAATCGAGTAATTTTTGACAGAGTTATGCCCCTTGGACTTTGAAAATTATTTACAGTTTCTGTTCATTTCCTTTGCAGAGGTCTCCAAGGGAAGGGGCATATGACCATCTCTTGTTTTCATCGTCATTGACCTCTTAAGTGTGCATTGATTTATGACAAATGCAATCAAAAAATAATATTACATGTACGTCAGACTGCACCTGCATTTCATGATCACTAAATTATCAACAAATGCTAACAACCTGTTGTTTATCACATTAGAATCATATGCATTGCTATTGGTTGATTCAAAACTTGAAAGCGCAGCATTTCCTAGAAGACTAACCTGCATTTCAAAAGTTGAATGCACATTCCTTCCATACTGGAAACAATTGTGAAAGTAGAGATTATACAACCCTTCTTCCTGTTCTGAATCGACATTTATTCCAAACTGAAAAAGACAAACATGCCACTATTATTATACTTGTATATTAAACTAATTTTTTTTTACAGGCAGTAGCTTTAAAGTCCAGGTTTTGGTCTGTAAAGCTGCTTGGTACTGAATTTTGGCCAATTAGGTATTGTATGATTTTTCTAAAAACCATATTTCATCTAAATATGAACCGTCATTAAATTAAACCTTAAATTTTCGGTATTGGAATGTAATTAAGCTCAAGCATCATGGAAGTGTAAACAATCATAATCCATTTAGAGTTGTCCATCCAGCATTAATTTTACACAAATAGAATTCAATTAGATCTTTTGAAGAGGTACACTTAGGTTTATTTTTTAGTAATTTGATTCTGTTTGTAACACGCTCTGATTGACTGAATTATTTAATACCATATAAAGAATGTTGCCAACTTCACAAAAAGACCTATGTCAAAAACACATTAATTCGCCCTTACGTAATGTTTGAATTTTGTACAATTCAATGTCATATAATATTTTAAAGATAAAATGACAGTTTAAATCTACAGTTAATAACAAAATATCAAATTACAAACCTTGAAACATGCTACCAGGCTTGGGGCGAATTACATTGTAAAGTAATGCATTACATTACCATTACTTCAGGAATTTGGGCATTAAATTACCATTACCATTACTTGATTTTCTTGAAGTAATGCATTACATTACCATTACATGAGTAAAGTAATGCATTACCATTACCATTACTTTTTTTTAAAAGTAAAGCTAATAAAGAGTTTTTGCAAATGTTTCAAATATACAACACTCTTTAACATATCTACAGCTTCATGCTCAATATCAGGTTCAAATTCAATGAATAAACAAGAGTCATTCTTTATTTGCTCAATATATAATCATATTGTGCCAATATGAACAACATATTACATAAGTAAAATGATATTTATAGACATTTGGCATGATACAATATCAGATATGAAATAGAGACACAGGATAACATGCGTAACAAAAAACAATTTATGAAATAATGTTGCGGTTTTTAAAAGCTAAATATAGATATATCCCCAGATTATACAAATCTTTATAATTTTGGACACTTAATTCTATTAATTTATAAACAGATGATTTTTCCCAGTTATATATCTTAATATTTTTTATTCATATTTCTTTTTACGGAGGACACTTTAAGACAAATGATTGCTGTTGCACTTTATGATCAAAGTTTCAAAGGGTTCATCTTTTAAATGCATCCATCTTCTTGGCTATATACTAAATAAATGTTTTGCAGGAGCAGACAAAGCTTGGACTGGAAGATACTGTTTGACGATCTTTATCTTAGGATATATTAAGTGCAATAATAGATTAAATACATAAATCTTGTATTTTCTATCAGTCCAAACTAATGTACAGTGTAATTAATTTACAAGAGAGAGAGACAGAGAGAAAGAGAGAGAAAATAAGTAAGATTATTTTCAAATAGGGTATAATATTGGAAGTGATATTGATTTTCATCATGAATGGACAGTGCATTCATTTTGCTTTTAAAGGTGCATGTCTGTCTCCTATTCTATTGTGACTTAGCGAGGGGAAGGGGATTGGGGTGTAGCGCTTCTTATAACAATAGATTGTTTTGATACTTAGATTATCCTGGGGGCATAGTTTGTTGTTGACACATTTCTTATTGAAGTGCAAACTAATTGGAGTAAATTGTTTAAATGATTAAAAACTCTTAATAACAACACTCTTAAAAATGTTATGAAATTGTGCTGTTATCTTTAGTAATATAAACAATTCAAAAATGAATTTTAAAAAACCTTTTTTAATAAAACATGTACAATTAAAACATTTTTTTCTCAATAAGAATTATTTCTTTCTTCTTTAAAAATAAATATAATCAAATTCAATTTCAACTATTCATTTATTCATCACATTTTTTTTAGTGAACATGCATAAATATGCAAAGTAATGCCATGTAATGCCAGCATTACACTAGATTTTGGAAAGTAATGCATTACATTATCATTACTTGTAATGCTAATTTTGAGGCATTACACATTACTAGCATTACTTTGAAAACATGTAATGCATTGCAATGCATTACCATTACATTTAGCATTACCCCAAGCCTGCATGCTACTATACCAGTTGCACGGTTTTGTTTGGTTCGCTTTTTGAATGGTACGGTTTGCTTTGTGAACGGTAATTATGACAAGCTTTTTTCACCAGTTATATGATGTATTATTCAATTTAATTAAAACAAGATATCTGTGAGCCAATGCTCACTAGTGATACCCCTGCTCTGATGTGATATGCAAAATAAGCAAAAAGTTGGTATACCATTGGTACAAAAATATATCCCACAATATGACATGCCAAAACAAATAGCATGACAAAATTTCAAGCATCTCTGATGAATAGTTGCTGAGAAATCTTTGACGAAAATTTGTTTGAAAATTTTGGCTAATAATAAACAAAGTTGTCATTTAACAGGAAGTTGACGACCAATTGGTACAAAAATATATCCCACGACATAACAAGCCGAAACAAATAGTGTGTTAAAATTTCAAGCATCTGCGATAGCTGCAGAGAAAAATGCAACAGAAATTTTTGTACCGAATTACAAGTACCAACATTATGAAAAGTACTCTATAATATGTTGTTAGTGCATCAGATTTTGCGCAGGTGCATGTAAACAATCAGCTGTCTGAATAACCAGTCTACACGTAAAAATTTTTAATTCGAAAAAAAATACGACGTTTCCTCTGAAGTTAAAATAAAAAGAAACTAAACATGCTAACGAAAATCAAAACAAGCTAAAACCACCGTCCCAAATGAAAATGTCAACGCATTGAAATATTTAACCTCAATTTACTTCATATAAACGGCACAAATATATTTTGGATGTTTCAAATATTCCCTTCGCACGTAAACTGTTGCACAACAACCAAATTCATCTCCGTTCAACTTCAAAATGGCTGCTTCTAACATAGACTGGTCCTCTAAACTGGTTTTCGATATATGAATATCGAGCCCGAAGTTAAACTGAATGACCCCCATTCTCTCTGTCTTATTATTATTTTCGTAAATTACTCAAATTTGAAACAGAATTAGCCCTTAATTTCTGCAATTTATATTTTCCTTCCCATAAGGATGATTTATGCTAAATTACATTGAATTTGACTCAGTAGTTCTTGAGAAGATGATTTTTAAAAATGCATCCCCCTTTTTCTACAGTTTCGAGGTTTTCTCCGCTTTGAATGAAGATCGGTCTTTCATTTCTGCAATTTATATTTGCCTTCCCATAAGATGCTTTGTGCCAAATTTGGTTGAAATTGGCCAAGCGGTTTTAGAGAAGAAGTTCAAAATATAAAAAGTTTACAGACGGACTGACAGACGGACAAAATGTGATCAGAATAGCTCACTTGAGCTTTCAGCTCAGGTGAGCTTAAAAACAATTTTAACTTATTCAATATCTTCATAAATATTATTATCAACAAAAGAAAGATACATTTGATTGAAACTTACACCAATGCAACACACATGTAAATAATGAAAATATTCGGGCTTTGTTTACAAAACAAAGAATTATGACCTCTGTATCTTGCTTATAACTTGATGTTTGACTTTTAAATTTTGACATAGCATCAAAAACTTCTATATTTATCAGTTTAAACATTGAAAATGGAAAAATAAGATTTGAAAATTTTAAGTCAAATCGTGTCCAAGTCCCTTTAATAAGAAGGGAAATCACCAGTTTCCCTCTTGAAATTTCCTAAGTAAAATTTGTTTTGTAATACTTGGAAATACATTGCTTTAAATGATCAGAAAAAAACTACTCCATTGCTTATTAAATAATATAGATATGTGAAATAAAATCAATTTAATACAGCTTCCATAAAGTATGATATGCTAGTATGTCAGACCAAGCAACTTTAACCCAATTTTAGTGTTATATTTTTCTCCTTCAAATTGCTAGTATTTGTATTTGAATCTTATTTTTATACATGTAATAACTATTCTAAATTACTTGAATAACATGAAAAGATTTTCTTATAAATTCAACACAAATAAGTATTTACAAAAAGAAAGATTTCTCAATAGACTTACAGATACAGAATACCCATTTTTTGGATTCCCTTTGATAGGGATGGGTTCTGGATGCATGGGGTCTATGACACGTTTAGGAGTGGTGGTCTGAACTGGCACAGCTTTGGGGGCAGGTTCTGCAAGATCACTTCGCTTACGTCTCGCTGAATCATTTGTCTTTTGTACATTATCATGCTGCCCAGCTTTTGGAGGTGGATCCGTAAACTTGCTGGCGTTTGGCTTGCGCATCATTGAATGGTCACTCAAAGTTTTGCCAGTTTTTCCCATTGTAATAGAAGTTCTGACTGTGGAAGAAATAAAATATGGGGAAAGGGATTAGATACTTGCAAGGAATTTGAATTTTCAATGACACTTAAAGTATTACAGTATCTTAATTTTGATGAAAGAGTGAAATTGTGAAAATGTATATATATTATTGCAGTAATGTACATATAAGCAGGTAGGCTAATTGTTCTCAAATAATAATATAATAATATCTCATTACATATGTATTACTATTCTTTAAAATCAATTTTGTTACAAATTGATTGAAAGAAATGATTTCCCTATGAAAAAGTAAAAGAAATAGATGTAGCTTAAAAACATTTTGATCTTTGACTTCTAATTTGTCATAATGATTTTGACTGATCAAGTAAGATGCTTTCATACCAAGTGATCGAAGCTCATGTTTCAAAAGTTTTCAGTGTTTGTGCTAAGAGTTGAAAACTTTCAGTATGATAATTAACATGTATTTCCTTCACAAAAGGCACACACTGTGTAAGGTCTGGGAGTTTAAAGCAAATGGTGATTTGTTGCCATTTACTGTAATGGCCAATTCCATTTCCTGGTAGTATAACTTGTTTCAATAAACCTTATATAACAATTTAACAGCTATGAAATCAATTGCACATTAGATCATGCAAAAATCCTTAAATTGCTATTTTGGTATATGGTTCAATCGAGTAGTCTACAGTTATCAAAATCTCTGTGCTGTTTCAGTTCTCTGTTTAATAAATTTCAGTTAGTTTCCAGACACAAAGTGAGGATGATGACAACACAAGTTATGAAAAACAATCATGATTAATGTCTTTTACACTTTAAATATTTACAGTAGATACTGTATACAGGGTTATTTTTGCACTGTGATATTTTCGCTCTTCTTCACATGCAAACGGTTTTTTCCCCATCTCGTATTCCCCCCCAAAGGAAGTTGTGATTGAAGAGAGATAATTTGAGACATACCGTACTTAAATTCATGAATCATCCACTGACAACAAGGGTAAAAGGAAGGAAAACAAGAGGCCAATTTTCGAACTTATTTAGATTCAAAATAAACAAAGTCGTCATTTAACAGGAAGTTGAAGTCTACTTGGTACAAAAATAAATCCCTAATATATGGTATGCCTAAACAAACAGTGTGACAAAATTTGAAGCATCTGTTATAAATAGTTCGGATCCTAAGAAAATATTTTTACGGACAGACAGACACACAGACAGACATACACAGATACACAAGGGTATTACAATAAACCCTCATTTCCTTTGGAGCTGGGGTACAAAAACATATACTGTAAGTTGTTTTACTTCCACATTGTTAAAATTTCACGATTTCTCACAAAGTACTAATTGCGATGATTTTAATTTCACGCTGCCAAAAAATTGATCAGAATGTAAGCATTGAAACGTTTTTGAAAACTAATGATAGTATTCACAATGGCTTTGATTTCGCAGGAAAACAATGAATTGTGAACACAGTGAAATAAAAACCATCGTGATTATTTGCCAATCTACAGTATTTATAATGTATGATACATAATTAAATTTTCTACTAACGAGATGTTTGCATGTGTGCTTTCTCAGATATCTCTAACATAGAAATATCCTCTCCATACTTCAGAATTGTCATCCTGAAAAAAAAAAAACAGAAGATAAAAATAAATTTTATCTGTATCATTTGAAATTATCTAAGCAATATACTAACTCAACATTCATTGCTAAAGTGATCCATTAAAACTAAACCTAAAATACTCTGCAAGACCAATTCAATGTGGACTTAAATTTTGACCCATGGATGAAACAATTTAAAAGGTTTAAAACTTTTCAGGTAATAGAGGCTGGAAAGTCAACAAATTATCCTTCTGATCTGCCATAAACTTTAAAATATGACAATTTTTGCCATACACTATTATTTAGTAAAGAAAAAAATCCAAATATATTGGCTTTAAAATTTGAACGTTTTCTTATATCTCAATACAAATGTACACGATTCTTCTTCTGAAGGATGTAAACATAGCCTAAAAATGGCCAAGACCATCACGCTCTCTTAAGACTGATTTAAAGGGGATACAGTAAAACACAGTTAAAACGAAACACACTTATAATGAATTGACACTTACAACGAATTGATTTTCATACCCCGTGACTTTATTACATGTAGTAAACTTGAGGGATATGACGAATTATGCATAAAATGAAGTAAAATTGATCATCCCTGGGACTTTGTTATAAGCGTGTTTTACTGTACAATTTTGTGGGTAACTGTCCTACTCAGAAAATAACATCAGTACATGTAATTACAAATTTTAGTGTCTATTTTTACAGATATTAATTTATTGGGAATTAATATTCATTAAATCCTCAAACATAAAGCAAATACAATTAATGGTGAATTCACATACCATATGTAATAATTTATTTATTCAATGTACAGATCATCTTTAAGATAAAAAGTTTTCCAAACTTTCATTTATAAATGTTGGTTCAACATGTATTCCATAAGAACTAATATGCATGAATAAATCATATGATTAAACACAGATTACCAGTTCTTCATATTTTTAGAAATTCAAACTGATTGCAAGAAAAGCTGAGTTCCTGAACTATACAGTTGACATATTTTTTTTTCAGTCAAATGAATTCAAACTTACTGATTCGACGAAAACTTCATTCTAAAAAATATAATGGACATGGTCTTCTCTTTGAATATGTTAGCTGGGTCTATGATGGATAAAATGCAGTTCTTGTCCTGATTATCCTCCTTCAAAAGAAAATGTGCCAATTTTATCCTTCTCTCTCTCCCCCTCTCTCCCTCTCTAGGCATTAAAACCTTGACCTTTGATCATTGAAATAAAAATTAAATGATAAATAGAAAGTATCAAAATCCTTACCAGATATGAAGCAACTCCACTGCTTTCACTTTTATCCAAAGTAAACCCAAACTATGAACAATGAAATAATGAAAATGTTAACAAAAAATTAGATAAGATTATATGAATAGATTACGTATATCATCTTTAGACCTATTTTGTCATTGACTTTTAAATACGGTGGCTATATACATATTGATTAATGATATCGACAAAGTTTAAAGAAACAGATAAAAAATTTTTCTTTACAATTAGAAGTTGAAAATTGTAAGCATTTACTAGCTTAGTAAACTGGTAAATCTCTATGTACCGGTACATCATTGTATGATCAAAACATACAACCAGACTCATGAGCAAAAATTTTGCTTGGCCCACTTAATTCATGAATACTGTGGAACCATTAGAATTCATGGTGGCTAGATCAATTTCTGTGGTATACACAGGTAGCCCACCCCCAAAATCATATCCTCCATCATGTCAATTAGAACAAATTTAGAAAGAGTTATCTTTTTATACAGAAACTGAAAACCAACTCATCCATGAAATTACATCCCCACGAATAAGCAAAAAAAACCCCACAATCCATGAAAATTTGCCCCCATGAATTTAAATGATTCCACAGTACATGTCAGCTTGAAGTAAACTTATGCAAGACTGGCCCAAAACCTGACCACCAAACTTACTACTGTATCCATAACTTTGGCATCATCTGTCAAATTAAGGTCCACTTTGTATTTGAATTGGGTAATATTTACTTGCAGTGCTCCTTTCTTCAAAAACCCAAAGGTGCTGAGTCTCACAACACCTCTGTCATCATTCTAAAAAACGAAAAATCAGTAGATTTACAGTTACAGTTATGTACTTATCATAATTATGTACTACACTCTTAATTGTACATGATGATGTTATGTCTCATATCCTATGAACAAAAAGTCCAACAGTAACAGTTTTGTATACACTGTAGCTGGGACCCAGTGATTACATGAGTTAGAACAAGGTCTAATAAAGCTGAGGAAAATTAAGTTCAATTTTTTTGTTTCTTATATAAGCAATATCAATTCATTTCTTAGTTAATTCTCTCTCAGGTGTCTATTTTCATGACTTTTTGTTAATTTCCTTTGAAAATCAGCATATGTGTACATATTAGTCAAGCACAATCAAAATCATTAATCTATAGTCCAAAATTTCTTTGTTGCCATTTATAACAGTGTTAATAAGGCCAAATGGTTTTGATTTTTAACAATTTTTCTCTATATATTCCTATTAATATGTAAATATTTGAACTCCTACTTAGGCCCAACCATACCCCCAGAAATCATGATTTGAACAAACTCAAATCTACATATACACAACCTGAGAATGCTTTTAAACAAGTTAAAGCTTTTCTAACTATTTGTTTTTTAGAAGATATCTGAAAAATACCAACAAAGTTTCAATAAATCTTAATTATTTTCCCTTGAAAGAGGGCGTGGCCCTTCATTTTAACACCATGAATCCCACTTACCAAATAATGGCTTTTAATTGCCAAATTTGGTTGAATTAGCCGAGTGGTTCGATCTGGATATAAAGTCAAAAATGTAAAATGCTTATGAATGGACAGACATCCAGAATTATGGACAGACTAATGCTGTGCAAAAAGTGATAAAAAAACCTCTCTCAGCTCAGGTGACCTTAAAACCAACAGTGTAAACAATTCTGAACAATTGCTTGTTTCAAACATAAATATAACTATAAGTAATAAACAGCAAGTTGTTTATTTCTTAATTGTAAATACATGTGAAAAATCTTAGAATTCACTTAAAATTTGTCCTTGAGACAAAATAGCCCCCGACATGCTCATTTCCAGATTAAAGTCTAGCCCCATTTTAAACAACTGTTTTAACATGTTTAGTATAGTGACAAAGAGTATCCAGGCTTCAAGCCAAAACAAAACTGGTATCTTTTTTTTAAACTGGTAGATGTTTATAGGCACGAGATGGAGTTAAACAGAGGGTTTTCGTTTTTTGCACAGTACCGATCAGACCAAACCTAACACCAGGCCAGAGTAAACCCTAACAGTATAGACCCCTGGTATACTTTTGGGGTTTACTCTGGGTTTACTTTTTGAAAATTTGGCTCCACTTGGGATTTACTTTGGGTTTACTCTGGGTCCAATCTAGTAAACCTGAAGTAAACCCAAAATTTAGTTGGGATTTACTTTCTGTTAGGTCGGGTCTGATCGGTACTGCACATAAATGAGATGAGTGCATGACATAGGGTCATTTGGTTGAGCTAAACTAAGCTTTATATATATTTATTTATGGCAACTTTTCAACTGTTCAAGAAGAGAATACAGTACTGTATAAAAATACCACTATAAAGTTCCTATAAAAAAAACAGTGTGAAACCTACATTATATCTTAAATATAATATTACCACAGCGTTTCATATGTTGATTATTTGGAACAACACAGTGTGTATATTACTATATATTAGGGTTCCAAACGTATACAATTTATTTTATTTCAAAGTAACTGTAATCCTGCTGAGAATCAACAGGAAATTTACCTTTAAACTAAATTTGTGTATTCTTCCTGATGCTAGGTACAAGAAAAACGGTAACAAAAACAGACACTTCATCACTGACTTTCGATGATAAGTATTTGCTATTCCGACTTCCATGTTGGCGATCTTTCCATGCAATAAACATTAAACGAAATTTCATTAGCTGTGAATAATCCAATGAAAATAAAGTTTAGAAGACATATTTCAGCGGGAAATTATGAGTTTCAACTTGTATGCATAAACACGATTCAAGACATCAAATAACGATTCTTCAATAATTTTACCGGCATACTGCCATTGGAGATAACGTTTTATAACATATAAATGATATACATGTATTGCTGTTTACAATGGGCATCGATAATCCGGCTCTACTCAGAAATAATCATGCAGCAGCATTTTTTTTATGGCACTGTTATATAATAACGCTTAACGTTAGGGCCTAATTGTATACTATAGGTTTAAATACTTTGGATAAATGTCAAAATATAATCAATATCTTTTGAATACGTGATGCATGCACTATTCTTTTGTTATATCTAGTAATTTAAATTATTGACTTCTTTCTTCAACTAATATGAAAAATGTCCAGATTATCTGTTTTGAAACGCCTCTCTACCGCTTCAGGTTTTAATACACATCCCAAAATTGAAATTCTACGGAGATTCATCTTCCCAAATCAAGGGTTTCTGATCGATCCGCTTCGCTCTACATAAAGAGTAGTACACAGCGGATCAGAAACCCTTGACTTGGGAAGATTCGGAGATTTTGCATTGCACCAGCCATTAATAAGCCCGGATGATAACGTTAAAAAATTGCGCTTGGTATCGCGAGTACTTCCGAATGGAGAAAAGATGTAAACATTTCCCATTGTTATTCTCCGTAAGAAAATTGTTTTTGTTCCTATGAAATTTTATGAGTGAAAAATGATAAATGTTCAATGAAGATATCTTGGATGTATTCCATTTCATCGATTTCATGATCAATTGTATTTCTTTCGCAGGTATGTGTGTTTTTTTATTAAAAATTGATGGAAGCAATAATTTGGGACAGACTATAATAAAAAATATGTTCAAAACACTGGTCAATTAAAAAAAATACTTTAATTGACTTCACATAAACTTTTCGAAAAAAAGCGTTATTGCATTATTTTTATACATAACTTATACAAACAAATCTTTGTAAAATATAAAAGATTTCTAGCATTGTTCTAACTAAGATACACATGCAAGTGCTTACTTACAAGCCATTAGGGCTGAGGAGGCTGAATGGCCAATAAAATGACTATCAGATATTTATTATATTTCCAGATTATATGTTATAAACTATCAACAAGTATAACGAAAAGTATCATATATTTAATTTTTAGCTTTGAAATTATTATGCAATATCTTTTAACAGAGTTCTTCCTTCCTAACTAATTTGTCTATATAGCAAATTACTAAATTGTTTAATCAAATTATCAATTTGATAAATTAATATTTTGTAATTTGTTACAACAAATTGCTAAATTGTTTTAACAAATTGATAGTGTATCAATTAATGTTATGTTATAACAACTTATCAGTTTGTAATTTTTGTTGTAACAAATTACTACTTTGTAATTTGTGTTAACAAATTTACTAATTTTTTTTAACAAATCATGTTCATAATTTGTTATAACAGGTTATTAATTTGTTATAACAAACTACTTATTATTTTTTTTTTTTTACAAATTTATAATTTGATATAAGAAATTCATAATCATATTTTGTTAAAACAATATAATAAAAAGTACCGCCACGGCCCTAGCACGCTTCCGCCGTGTATTATGCGTCGCCATTATTTTCTTAAGGATAGTTTTAATACTCAAAGCAACTCACAAAAAACACACACACAAAAAAAACAAAAAAAACAAAAACAAAACCAAAAAACAACAAAAACAATGCCAATCATTTGTATTGATGGACGAACTTGCCAAAATGAAATTTAATTTAAAATTTATTTGTTAATTTTTATTAATTTTAAACATTCATTAACAGGTTTGAAACACATTTTCTGACGGGACTGAAGGTTGCATCACACAGAGCATTCATTAAATTGATACATGTAGTAATTTTATGTTGGTCTTATTTTCTGATATATTAAATCGATTTTCTGGAATCAGAAAATATAAAACGATGTTTTGATATACATGTATCAAAAATGATTTTCTGACAACAAGAATTCATTCTTTTGAAATTAGAAAATTAGTTTCTGATAACGAGAATTCGAATGTCTGATATTTTTCTGATATCAAAAAGTCGATCTTTTTATTATTATTATAACAAATATTTTAGATATCAAAAAATTATTTGATTAAAAACATTAATTACGGGGTGGGTAGTCATAGCCATCTCTATATATGTATAACTTAATATCGTTTTGATAAAGAGCTTTTTAATTAAAGATACAGGAAACTATTCTAACTTTAACCTACAATATTTAGATAATGGATACAAATTCTTATTCCAAACTGGCGGGCAATTTGTTGGGAATCCACTTTTTGTACATGAAAACCCAATGGCAACAAAAGTATAGCATTAAATAAATAAAAAAACAACATTATATTGAATGTACATGTATTATAAAATCATAAAATAGGGAAATGATAAAGGTAACGTAAGGCATATAGGGGCCAATATTTTTCAGCAAATATACGCTAAACGCTTTTATGTCGTGTAACATAAGCTACCAATGTTGAATCAAAGAACTGAGAGTTCCCAATGCTGGGCAACTTTGATATGTGCCTCTATTTGACCAAAAATGACAAACTATCTCCACTTTAAACTAGTATAGTTATTGTACTGTTTAACGGGGAATGTTGTAACTTTGTCTCAAAGATAGGTACCCTATTCTTAATATGGGCCTAAAAAATCACAAGATATATTTGTCTGTGTCTATGGAGGTACATTGCAAGTATATTCTCATTGAAATATGACGTATACTTTTTTAAATTAAGACAATCGCTTTTTAGACCCCTATCTCACTATTAAAAAGAATTTACTTAACTTTATTTTCATAGAACCAAAACATCCCCATAAAACAAAACGGGACAGGTATAGAGATGTATATCAAATTCAACACGGATTTTCTTGAATTGACATTTATTTTTTCTATGAAAATATAACATCAATGTGTCTCCATAGACCCAGGAGTTCTAAGTATAGACTAGATTTTTCTTGCTCTAAAAATAGATCCCATGCCGACTGATAAGAATAGGGTACCACTTAAATTAGCAAAATTCAAACTTTTTCTCAACAAATGGTTGTAAAGGCGACACCTTTATTTTTTTTTTATATTTTTAAATCTTCAAAATAAGTCTGTGGCTGTGCAGTTAGACAGCTGTTCTGAATTATTAAAAAGGCATTGCCCTGTTCTTGTTTGCATATTTTTCAAACAAAATGACATGTAGGGCTTCATATTTATTGCTTTTATGTTTTTGGGCAACATTTTTGGCCAGTTTTGGGCAGAAACAAGCGAGTTAAAGAAATGTTTACATTCTTATCCTCAAAAGTACAAGATGGCCGCACATACCCCTTAATGAAGCAAGCGTTTTACTCTCTTTTGAATTGAGTAATAAAAAGACATTTTTAATGACAACAATTAAATCGTTTACTGGATTAGTACTTTGAAAGAAAACAATATCGACAACGGGTTAACCACAACTTCATGATAAAACTTCAAGCGTAAATTTTAATGGGGAAACTTGTAATGGAATTCCATATTGCCCCAAAATGAAATTTTAACGCATGTATTCCCAACATATGAAAACAAGTTTGCTAACCGCTTTCGAATACTTTCAGTACTTTTATTTTTTTGCATATCACTGGTTACGTGTAATGTGACAGTAAACTACGTTAATCAATATGATATTTTAAAACACGGTGTGATATTAGGTTTACAGACTAATAAACTAAAGTAATATTCTCATTCTAATATACAATATGTATCAAGAAATTATATAAGTTATTTGTTAACACACACAGCTTTGATGACCGTTCTTGAAAAGTCTTATTTCAATTACAGTATATACATGGTCTACAAAATTTCGCTACACACAATTCTAATTTATATTGTTATACTTTCATGTTAAATACTGAAATCTGATTGATTAAGACGCAGTTAATAATATTTACTATTACCCTCAGCGTTAGCAACGCACTTGGCAACGGGTAACATTAAAAAATGTTACATGCGCGAAAATTATGCGCGTACGGTTCGCTGTAGAATTCACGTTATTCCTATATAAAAGCAGTAAAATTTTCTTAAAAATTTTAAAAAAGACATTCAGTATAACAAAATAAATAGTGCCTGTTTGGGAGGATAACAGTTGAAATTGACACCCCTCGAAAACCATTGTCAACCTCCGCTTCGCGTCGGTTGACAATGGTTTTCTCGGGGTGTCAATTTCAACTGTTACCCTCCCAAACAGGCACTATTTATATAATATGGTATTATATAATTTTTAAAAATAGTAATCGATATTGAGAGGGCGACCATACTCAAAATGTAAAAAAAAAATATAATAATAACGAGAAATATAGCTACAAGTGTGCACCAAATTTTATTTTCAAAACACATCAACGTACATTAACAAACATGTAACAAGTAAAAACATATGATACAACAGAATAAGAATATATTTAAATAACTTTAATTTAAATGCCTGCGCAAGCTCGAAAAAGTTCGAGCAATTAACACTTACATGTAACAATACAATACAAATGATAAGATAAGCCTGTTGTATTCCATCTTACACAAATCGATGGCGAGATTCAGATTTATGCTCCCTTGATAAATATAATATTACTAACTATTGACCTTATTCGAAGACCTTGAGCATGTGAATCTATATAAGGCGAGTAGCTGTGTGTAGATAAATAAAATACGAGTTGCACTTAAAACTGCATTGAATTATATCCAATGAGTTGGGGTGGCTTAGATGAATACCCGATAGTTGCTACCCTTAAATTGGGTAAATATCATAGAAATTGCGATGTCTATATAATTATACAAGAAGTTGCAATGCCAACAATGGCTAGATACAAATACGCCACGAGTTGAAGAGTTAAGATAAATAGTTGGGAATTTATGATGTGTAGATAAATATCTAAGATCGAGTTGCAGTACATGCATTGAAAAGTATTTCAGTAGTAACAATGCCTAGATAAATATCTCAGGACTTGCAGAGCTTCGATAGATATCTGGAGAGTTTGAGTGGTCTGATAAATATCTTAGGAGTTGCAGTGCTCAGATAAATATCGTAGGAGTTGCAGTGCTCAGATAATCATCTTAAGAGTTGCAGTGCTCAGACAATTATCTTAGGAGTTGCAGTGCCCAGATAATTATCTTAGGAGTTGCAGTGCTAAGATAATTATCTTGGGAATTGCAGTGCTCAGATAATTATCTTTGAGAGAAATTTGCAGTTCCCGCTCTATGAATTTACGACGAGTTGCAGTGCACCCATGGTTGGTTCGGGGTTCTCGGAACCCACGAGTATGTTACCGATGCTGATTGTGGCAGGTGATCGAGCAGAACCTCTCCATTGCAAATTACGTCTGGGGTCAGCTCTACGTTTGGAGGAATGAAGTCATGAGCGAAGGCCTTTTCTAACATGGAGAAAAATTCGTTGGATGGACCTGACAAAAAAGATAAAATAAACGTACAGGAAAAATCCCATTGAAAATCAAAAAACCCCACTTTTGATATAAATGAATTACTGATGAATCTCGCGCATTAAGGATGATTAAGACTTACATCTGTCTTCAATACTACAGCGATATTTTAAATATTGCTTTCCTTACCGTACGAAATCTTTTCGTCGTTCTCCATGAACCTCTTATCTCGAAATCTCTTTTCACGGAACCAAGTCTGGATAGTGTCTATCCGGAGACCTGTTTCCGATCTCAGCTCTCGGCATTTGGTCAGAGACGGCGTGGGGTTGTTCGCGTATGTTTGACTCAGAATGTCCGCTTGTTGCTCATTTACAAGAGATCGTATGTTTTCTGGGTGTAAAGGATTGTCCAGCTCGTCTAAAAAGAATATAATTCAGTAAGAAAAATACGATAAAAGTAATTCATCTATTAAGTTAAAAAGGGGGCATTTGGAATGTGATCATGGGCTTAGAGACATTCCCATTCGTCTGAATTTTGATACAAACGTTCCTCCTGAATTTTTAAAAATATATATCTTATATATACATGTACAAGTAGCCTGGTTTGGGGTTAATAAAGGATTA
The DNA here is from genome assembly GCF_025612915.1 of Magallana angulata. NCBI lineage: Eukaryota > Metazoa > Mollusca > Bivalvia > Ostreida > Ostreidae > Magallana > Magallana angulata. The sequence continues at coordinate 28,944,915 of NC_069117.1, read as the reverse complement.
AATCCTTGCTTGTTTTTTTTTTTTTTTGTTCAGTTGTATATACTTATGTTGAACATGAACCTCAATTACCAATGAACTAATCTAGAGTAAATACAGAAATGAATTGAATCGCACTTATTAATTATTTGCAAACAAAGACATTTCTACTGATAATTAAAATTGGCACTGAATTAACACCACGGTGGGTACTTGTAATTCCGTATTTGTAATTTGTTTTTAAGTATTGGGTCATTTATTAATTTTAAAAATTCATCTTTTCAAATGAAATATAAAATATATGTTAGTGGAAATCGTGTAAAAATTCGATATTTGGTAATTCCGTGAGTTTGTGCGCCACCATGTCTCTTTAACATTAATTTATATGATGCAGTGTGTCTGCTTTTAGTTAGATTTCTAAACAAAATACTTTCTTTGGTGATTCATGCGGGATATGAAGGTAAAGACCAGTAAACCAATTGTACGCGCACGATTTCAGAAAATACTATTATAACTGTTATAAATTTAACGTTGAATCATAAATTAATTTTTGTATAAATAAAAAAATCAATCGATTTACTGATTTATTTCTCGTTTTTTTTAATTAAATTCATCTAATTTCTACAAAAAATGGTTTTTGTTTATTTTTATTTGTGTTTTATTTATCAAAGGACTCTTAGACCTTTACCTCGCCCGCGTAGACTAGCGTAGTCTTCCTCACAGATGAGTTTGTTGTCGTCCCTGAGGTACACCCTGTCCCCCGTTTCCACGGCACGGTCACACAGCGTGCACTTGAAGCAGGTCTCGTGGTATAAGCTACCAAACACTCTTCTCACGATGTCAGAAGGGCTCAGATTTTTCGAACACCCAGCGCATTCAGATCGATAGATTCTGACAGAAAAAAGGGAAACAGTAAATAGATTATTAATGTGTGAGTGGGTGGGTGCGTGGAGGGGTGGTGGTGGTGGTTGGCCTATGATCATAAGATCTTAAAATGTCTATAAATGATATATTTTATATTGTTCAAATAAAACACATATTCATAACAATTAAGAACAAGTTATTTGTAAAAAAAATTTCATATTTAAGCGTTTTTTTTATAATTTGAGACACTGCAGTGCAATATAATTGGAGATAAGATACAGAATTTGAGACTTGTGTAGAATAAAACGTTAATAAGTTTGTGTGATTGAAGCTGTGGAGGTTGAAGCACAACTTTAATGAATTATGAATAATAGGATCAACTATTTAGTAAATTCAGATTTATCTTAAATGTCGTCGTCTCTTGCAATTCTTAATATGAATAAACAGGACGAGAGAAATAATAATGATAAAAGAATAAAAACAACTGAAGACTCACTTGAAATATAAAATAATGTGATGAATGAAAAAAAAATGGGATCATTCTCACCTTGTAAAATCTTCTGTACAGTACAGCTCTTTGCCATTGGAGAAGCAGGCATCATTGAGTTCTCTGTGGCAAATCATGCAGCGAAAACACGACTTGTGCCAAAACTGCTCACTAAAGGACACCAGTGTGTGATCATAAATTTTCAATGAACATCGAACGCACTTGGGGGCATCTACAAGGAAAAGGAATTATATAATGAAAACTTGATGTTTAACTCTTCTTTTTTTTTTTTTTTTTTTTTTTTACAATATTGCACACGTGTGCAGATAAGAAATAAATATTTTTTTACAGAGAAAATCTTTAATAAATAAATAAATAAATAAAAAGCAACAAATTATTTCCTTTTTTCATCTTCATGCATACCTGATATCATAGTCGAAAGTTGGCGCTGGGAATTCAAAGCATCCGAAAGTTGTGAGTTTGGAGAAGGGAAGGCAGAAGTATCAGCACTCATGCTTAGAAGATAAGTAAGGGAGTCAGCTGAAAACGGTCTTCTGAATGAGTCGATATAATCAACTGCTGGACGGGTAGCTCAGAGGCCGTATTTATAACACAGCGGGGTGGTGGTATAAGTGTCACAACCTGTTTATCATAATTTTTCAGGCCTACGACATGTGTATTTTAACCAATAATATATACAGGCGGCGTAAGACGATTTGATTGATAATTTGTCCGTCTGGAATTGGAGTTTCAGCCTCATAGTGATTCACAATAATCAGAAATGAAAACCATACAATTGTGTAGATAATCGCCTGCTTAATTGCTGTCAATTGTACACAGGTAATAATGCTTTGTGTCTTATCTGTCTGTCGCTATTATGACGTCGTGCACGACCGACAGGTGCGATTATCGTGTGAGAGCGCTTTAAGGCGGATAAATCCACCCCGGCGGCTTCATTAGTAAAAATCAGACAAAAGTAAACAAACATCTAACGGTAAACAACGTTTGATGGTGTTTGACTCCAAAGGAATTCAGACGGACTTATCGCTGGCCAGAGTCTGTCTAGAAATATGACAAAATGGACCGAGAAAACTTGTGGTTAGCTTTGTATTAAGCATTGATAAACAAATCTAGAAAACAAAATCCCAGACTTTTTCGGGTATGACTTGACTTTCTAAATGTCTTTTAAATTGTTTTACGCTTCGAGTTGCAGTTGTTTCTATAAAAGTTCTGAACTGGGAAAAATAATAAGTCAGATCAGCAGGTCAAATATTGAACACTGTTGAAAAGTTTAGAGATATTTATAAAAAAAATAAATGATGATGAAAACGGTTATATTTATTTCAGTAAAATTCGCCCGACACCCCCCCCCCCCCCCCCCCAACTGATCTTGTTCGGAAAAAGGTATCTCGCTCTTCTTCAACTTTGTATTTATAAAATTTGACAAATATTTGTCCAATCAACACCAAGATAATATCCTGTGCGTAGATGTTATGGAAAAAATGGATGCAAACCCAAATACAATCTTCATCTGTTGTTGAGTTCAGAAGATAACCGCTACATCTCGCTTGAAACGGATTTAAATCATCTGTAGAGCCTGATACACAACTCGAAAAAAAAATTGGAGCATGACCATATCTGAATGCACTCAAGAGGACTTAAACAGACCTGAATTTATTAAATGGGTTATCAGCTGATAGGGATGGGAAAATGGCTCCTGGTTTCAAGGGAGCTGTCACATCCCTTAAAACTCTTTTCTTGTTGTGGTATTTGCATATCAACGAAGCACAAAGTTCAGGAGGTTGTACACACGAACGTGTGATTCTGACCAGCAAAACTGGGACCATCACGGTGGGGAATAGCGGCCCCACTTACAATAACTTTGCACGCTGTGAATGGCTGATCAAGGGTAAGGTTTACTCAGGTGTCAAGAACACTGTCGAAGTTTGGACAGATTAGTGTAATAAACAAAAACAAACCGAACTGTCGTAACTCTTGTAAGCATGGGAATAAATATAGTCACACCCATTGTGGAAAAAATATCAGCATAAAGATATAGCATACATTATTTATTTTTAAGAATAAATAATATTTAAGAAATCATAAATCTAATATTATGATAAAACTAAGAATGTATCACTATTAATTAGTTGCTAATTTATGTTTGTAGCAATTATATTTTTGTTATTTACCTGTGATATTGAAAATGACATCATGAACAGTATTTTACACTGTATTTGGAGACTCCTGGCACCTTGTATGGATATTTCAGCAGTCAGCCCAGCTGGATCTTTTTGCATAGACTGAATGTCCAAGCAAATATATCTCACACAAAGATAATTTTATATATAAATATAATATAAATAATATTACTTTATGAATTAAACAAAATACATGGACTGATTTACTCCCATGTTTATCATATGCAGGTATAAATATTTTTTGGCCTTACAAGTTGAACAATTAAGAACAACATCCCTTTCAAGGCCTAAATTTTTTCAACAAGATGGATTTTTTGAAATTTAAAGAAATGATAAGTTTCAACAGGAAATAAAAGGGAAATGTCTTACAAATTTTTTGAGGTTACCTATAGAAGATTTTGTTGAAACCACTCGAAATAAGATACACAACATCTAAATTGAAGTAAAATTGAGTTTGAATTAATAAAGTGTTTGTCATAGTGCTGAAACGAATACCATAAATCAATTTTTTGAATATTTGTGAGTGCTGTTCGATTCGTATTGGAATATTCGTAGACGTCATCTATAAGGTATTGTTTGATAGTTTATATTACTATGTGATTGTATGTGTAGATTGCTGAAACATGTCAGTTCGAAGTTGACACTATGAGTATCCATTGAATTAGGTGTGCATTCATTTTGTATGCAAATAATGTTTAAAATTTTTTTTGAATTAATCTCCATCAACTACAATCAAAAGATTTATTACTTCTATAATAATACTTCTATAATAAAATACTGCAGTCCTTACTCCTCTCTGAGACCGATTGGTAATTTTGTAAGTTGGTCCAAATATTTCCACTACGTTTGAATGTTTGATTATAGTATTTAAAAAACCCAATAACGACCTTAATTTTGGAAAATTTCTTGTATATCTAAAATTAAAGAACAAATTATATTATACATCTTTGAAAAAAAAACTTTACGATGTAACTTTCGATATTAACACGCTCCCTTGTTCAAACATTTCAGCAAATTATTTCTTCATCATCTATTAGTAATATGAATAAAAATCCAAAATGTCTGTCTCCGTACGATGTAAACCCTGCTTTTACTTTCAATGTAAACAAGTATTGCAGTCATAGATCAGAGTTAACTTTGCAAATGGCTTTATCATTTGTTTCGTTTAACGTGAAATGATCCCATGCACACCCAGTTTCTCTTTTCCATCATAATGAAAGAACGCAATGCTGCATATTTTATAGCTCTAAATATGGGCCATTGGGTGTTAAACATGTTACTGAATATTCAAATGCTATATATGCATTCGAATATTAGAAATTTACTATTCATTCGCGAATATTTGAACATTTGTCTCAGCACTAGTCCGTCATTCAAAAACTCTTTGGATGGAGGTATATGATGCTCAAACTATTATGATGATTCATACATGTATCATATATACACTTGACGAATGTTTCAACAAGTCCTATAGTGTGTCATATGTTACCAATTTAGTTAAAACTTTAAAATATTCATGAAAGAAAGACTGTGTTATGGCATATATTTATAAATTCACAGAACTGTAGCTCCCAGGTCATCCATCAGATTTTTTTCAGACCAGGAGTTACAGACCTGCAGCTAAGGAGACATGTGATCATGCATGTATAAACAATTTTTCACAAATGTTGTGTTACAACTTGTATGAAATAATTTAAAAAATACTCATTTCAATTCAGGGGATTTATGTGGTTTCATCGTTTAATAAAAGCAACATTTTTTAAGCTTAAAAATTTGTAATCTTAATATATGCAAACTTTATGTTTTGTCTGAAAAGTAGTAGAAATGAATACATATTTAAAGAATATGAACATGTTAGCACAGCAGAATAATTTTATGACACCATTTAAGATGGTAATAGCTAGGGTAATAAATCTTAGCTAATTTAGGAGAAAAATAGTTTCCTTTCAATTGGCTGTTTTAAGTATATTATATGTTAAATGTTACCTGCTTATTAGGTTTTAGAAAAGTTTGCCATTCTGAAAAAAAAACAACAAAGAAAAAATCACTTTTTGTTCTATTTGGTTTTACTTTTATCAACTTATAAATAAAAAAAATTCTTTAAGCAGGAGCAGAAAACATTTGGTCTTTCTTGTAGTGAATTTTCGCTATATCATTCAGACTGCGTCTCCATATCTGTTAGAGCATATAATAATTAAACAATAATTGTATATGTTACCGGGTACTTAGCTTTTCACAGAATTTTGATTCACATATTTTATTGAATTAATACTCGATTTCTTGATATGTTTAGATTATTTAGCCTCCTTTGTAGGTTTTTTGGTGTTTAAGGTGACGTTAAACGTAGAATTCATTTCAGACAGCCCTATGTAATGCTATGATGAACCTGGTGGGAAATCAGACTACATTGTATATTAGTTATTACAAGAAGAAATTAAAATGGAAATCAAAGGATTTAAAACCCTATTAAAACGATTGAGCTGTTTCCCATGGAACAAACGGATGGTAACATGTTGATACATGACAGTGTATTAAATAATTGGATGACGATATTCATGGAGCTGCCAGTATTAAATCGGAATCAAAGTTTATCTAAATTTCTATGTATCTCAAAGATAAGGCTATAAATGGAGTTTAACATCCTGTCTTTTTTAGCATGAAAACATGACTTTACTTCAATTCTGGTGATGTAAAATTTAAGTTAAAAGTCATCAAAAGAGCAAAGGTCAAAATTTCTTGCGATCAGATTGAAGAGAAAGATAATAAATTAATATTGAATTAGTTAATTTTTTATATGGTGTTTTTAAAGTGTTCTTTAAATGCTTTTTGTTGGTTATTAATTTATTTCAAGAGTCTCTGTTTTAAGATTACGAGCTCTTAGAATAGCATTTATCATGGATATGGTATGACTATTTCATTGTAACTTTGTACTCTACAAATACTAAATTTACACTGAATGACTCAAAGTCCTGAGGAATTTATAATATGAATGCACAAAGAGTTACATTCCACCAGTGGCACTACTCTAAATGTGCTCAATCAATGACTAAATGATAAAATGAAAATTAAAAAATTATTGTCATTTTTACTACACATAATTTATCATTAATTGTTGTTACTGAGGAGAACAAAAGATTTTCAGTATTTGTATATATATGGGTACCACTGAAAGGAGTTTAGAAGAAAATAGAAATTATTTTAGATATTTTTTGAATGCAAGTTACCTAAATTCAAATCATTTTCTTTGAAAACAGGAGATGCAAGGACCTTCATACAGTTGGATTTCTCAAGGATAGAGACCGAATGTTCCTTTGATTACGTGTTTGTGTACGATGGAGACACGTACAACAGCACAAAACTGGCAAGTGTCAGTGGGGATACCCTGCCAAAGTCCTTGGTGGCCAAATCTGGCAGAGTAAGTCTTGAAAGATTAAATTACTGTAATTTCAATGACAGGGTTACTAAATTAGTCAAGTCAAGTTATAGTTCAATGTCATACTTAATTGGTGTCCCCCCCCCCTTTAAAAAAAATGCTATGCGGAAAAAAAAAGTCTACTGCTAACAAAATATATGAAGCAAAAACTCAGTTGAATCAGAAGGGCAAAAACATTATTTTTCAATGAGTATCAATTTCTAAAGAAATATCTAAACTTATGTTATTACTAATATGAATCAATTCTAAAGATTCAGTTTGGTTTTCTATTAATTTTTTTGCAGATGCTTGTATTGATGTTCAGTGATAGGAACTACAAAAAATGGGGATTTCTAGCTAATTACTCTATAACTGACTGTCCATTTGGCTGCCATGGCCATGGTGTATGCACCAACAACTCATGTGTCTGTGATATTGACTATACTGGGGAAAGCTGTGAGCATGACTTGTGCCCCAAGAACTGCTCAGCTAAGGGGCTGTGCATTAAGTCAGGGGACCGCAGCCTCTGGGGATGTAACTGTTCCCTGGGCTATGCTGGCTACGCTTGTGATATGGCCCTACAAGGGGAGGAAGACAAATTGAAGTGGGTGACACTGCTGCCAAGTGTGACAGAATTTACAGACAGATTTGATCACACGGCTGGTTTCTTGGAGAGCAGTGAATGTGTGTATGTGTTTGGAGGCAACGCGCAAAATAGTGTTTTAGATGATTTGCTGAGATTCTGTTTTACAGAGAGCAAATGGGAAGTGATCCATAAAATTGAACCTTGGCCTAGTGCAAGATATGACCACAACATGGTTGTATACAATGAGGGTCTATTTGTGTTTGGAGGTATCCTAATAGACGGTTCCCACAGCAATGAGCTCTGGTTTTTTGACACAGTCAGTGGTAACTGGTCTTTACTGAATTTTAACAATAGCTCCCAACCTCCTGGACTATCTGGTCACAGCATGACCTTAGCAGACGATATCATCTACATCATCGGAGGGAAAAAAACCAATGGACAATACTCATCTGATGTCTACAGTATTAATGCATCTAACCCGCAGTCTTGGAGCTTGGTCAAGTTAGCTGGAGGCAGGGCTCACAGCCGTCTCCTTCACGGACATTCCGCAGTGTATCATCCAGAATCATCATCCATCATCATCTACGGAGGCATCGCAGTCCGGTCAGTCCGCTACACAACTCTGTCCAAGAAAATGTTTGTCTTCAACATCGCTTACAAGTTTTGGACAGAAATCGAATATACTAGCAACATGGAACCAGGATCAGCTTGGGTGCCTCAGGAGAGGTCTCAACACACCGCTCTGATCATGGGGAACTATATGATTATATATGGAGGGTATGTCCACATACACGCATCAGAGGAGAAGTGTTATGATGAAGGAATCTATCTGTATCATCTGGGATGCCATCAATTTGTTAATCATTCACTTGTTCATCAGGGTACAAGTTACAGTAAGTATGATCCATGTGTTTTTAGTAAGGGGTTGTGCATAAATCTTAAAGGATTATCTATCAGTTGAATAAATCAAGTCCAGATTGTACTATTTTCATGGTTAAATTAACTGTGTAGAAGGTTTTAATATAAATTCAGAAGTATAGTACATTGTACTTGGCAGAAAGTCATTGATTGAAAACAAATAGGAACATAGACTTGATTTGAACAATTATATTAGATAAGGATACAGGGGTTCCTCTATCATGCAACGGTACAAGGTCTTTTGCCACTATGAAGTCTTACTCTGTTTACAGTATGTTCTATAAAATAACTTAAGACTTTTAGAATATATGCATGAACCCACCTGAATGTCTATTTTTAGTAGTGAACAATAATGTAAAGTACATTATATATTATATATTTACATGTATGCAGCTTTGAGATGGATGATAAAATGTTATAGGTCATCTATGTATTGGTACATGTATAATAATTAACATACATGCATTTTGAAAGAAATGCATAGTCGCAGCACACAATTTACACATATGAAAGATTTTCTTTTTGTAAAGGACTATGTGCGATTTTATGCATTTTTTGCCCCTGCAAAATCAAAGTTTTAGAAAGAGCTTTACAATTAAAGTGAAAGATAGCTAAAATCATATTGGAAGTAAAGGTGTAAAAGGTTATCACCACTGTGACGTCATAATGTAGGAATGACGTCATGAAGATTGCATTATTTTGATAAATTGGTGTTTTGCAGCAAAATATGGGTGTTTTCCAATGGTTTTTCGACTGGGAAACATCCAGCGCAGGCTTGCTCAAGTACCATTTTTTAGTATAACGTGTAAAACTATCTGAAGAAAAACGTACGTTAAAATCGCACTTGAGCAGACCTGCGCTCTATACTTCCGAATGCAAAATAAAGTGCAAAAATGAGAATATTTTCATTTGTTTGCAAATTTGCTGGAATTAGGTCATTTAGGTGACGTCATAAATAAACAGCGAATGAGCAATGATGACTAAAATCAATATTAAAGTTATAGGCATCCTCTATACAATGATTTGTGAAGATTTTATTTTTATACGATACTATTAAAAAATTGGTTGAAATCAGGGGAAGATATTTGACCATACTGCACATAGTCCTTTGTTCATACTCTGTCCAAAGTTTCTACTTCCACCACTTTTTGCTTGATATTTCGTTAATCATAAAAACCTTTGTTCCCAAACTACATTCATCCACTAAAATTAAAAAAGGCCAGATATTCATTTTGAAATACCCCTCTACGCCTTTAGGTTTTATTACACAACCAAGAATAGAAAGCTACATGGATTTAGTATTGAATTTCAAATTTTTTCAAATTTGATCAAATCCGGTTGAAGAAATGATAGGATCAATAAATAAAGCTAAGCATTTAATTTTAAGTATATGATATTTTACAATCTCACTTTTGCAGTTTCTTTTAAATTTCTTTTAAAAATATGGTAGTATGGTAATTGCTTGAAGGTATATATGCCGTTTTTAACGCTGGTTTTGGTATGTTAGAAACTTGACCCAAACTCTGTGTGAAGATCAACACAAGTTAGAGACATTCAGCAATTTATACAATTTAGTTCAAAAAATTATTTAAAAGTATAGAAAATGATTTCCAATTAAGTTATTTACTGACCGGGCCCAGCTTTAGATATTCATTATCACCTGATCACGTTATGTGGCAAGCCTGTTCAAGAAGTGAATGCGAAAGAATGGTTGGCATGCTGGTAGTCAAAGACACTAGCATTTTCTATTGAGGAGCCCCCGAAAGTGATAATACTGACATTCTGTTTTATTTATTCTCGTGAATTATAGGTTTATTGATAATAGTTATTTTTTTGTAAGGAATGGTTTTTTTTCATCGTCAAAAAAGTATTTCACATTTTAAATTTGTGAACAAATTTGCTGTCATTCCTTTCCCCACTCTTCAATTACTTTTCCCAGGGTCACGTGCAGATTTACATGGTCATCTTGTGAGATGTATTTAAAGCGAACTGTTTTTGCATCAATTTATACCAAATCTTTAGCTCTAATATATCCTGTTTGTTGCCAAAATACGTTTTCCAGTTTTTATGAAATGACACAAATAATTCACATAAAATAATATGAAACTTATATAACTCCTCTATTTGTGAAATCGAATTTCAAAAAAGATACCGTATTGATTCATCAAATACCAATAATATATTGGTGTGTAGAGCCCTTTAATGAGACCAAAAAGTGATAAAATCAGATTTATTGAATTTTACATAGAAAAAGAAATTGTTTAATGTTTTGCTTAACACCCAGTCATTTTGTAGAACACTATACAGGTACATAATTTTCATTTAACGAATGCTGCAAAAGTTGCTTATCATCTTTCAGTAAATTATAATGAATTATGAAAATGATGTAATTCCAGAATCAATGCCCAAAAAAGGAAGGTTTGGTCACTCAGCTGTTGGTATCCATGGCAACATTATGGTGATTATTGGCGGTTTCAGTGGCTATCCCCATGGTGATGTCATTGCGTACAAATTTCCTGGAGTTGTAGCCCCCCCTAATGTAAGTAACTCAGGGCATGGTATTTTTAAAGTTCAATTATCACCCAGGATGATTTTGCATTTTTGATTCATTATTAGTTAACTTTTCAAGTCTCCTAAATGAAGTTTGGAGACATTGTTTTTGTACGGTTCTTCTTATTATTTTACGGCCTCTGATAAGCTTCAGTTTACCTTGTAATTGTAATATATATTTATTGTTAATTACTTTTTCATCCGTTTTATTCAAATGTTATAAATTACTGTACGATATTGCATATGAATTGTGAAGCTTATCAGAGGCATGTTCAGCAGAGCGAGCATTCGCAAGCCAAAATTTTTGTTGCAGGCTTAGGGAATATTGGCGTGCCCTTGCTCTTTAAAGTGAATTAGTAAATCATGCATATTCAGAAATTTAGTAGTAAATTTCTATAGGTCAGCCTAATTAATTTATTATTAAAAAGTAAATATGATCAACATGCACACAACTGTAAACATCATCCTCACATCACTTACTAAAACTTTATATTCATACAATTACTCATTCAACACTCTTTGAGTGCTTTGAACTTGTCCATCGCATTTCTCAGGGATGGCTGAACAGATTGTACAAAACTCTAGGATCTGATAGGCCTGCATATTGAGTTGTGCACCCTGGTTTGATTTTTCTCATTTGGGGTTGGCCAACCGGGGGGTTCAAAAGGGTGTGGTGTCTAACATAGAAGCCTATGGTAAAAATCATAGACTCTATTGTAAATGGTTATAACTTGAAAACAGACAGGGATAATTACATGGGTAGGGTTTGCAGAATCTTATATTGACTGTTATAGGAAATACATGGGGTTTATTAGATCCCTGGGGTCATCCCCACCCCAGGAATTGGAAATGACCAAATATCTTGAAAAATGTTGAGATCCCCACCCCTACACCATATATATTCTTGTTCCTTGTGTCAAGGGGAATCAAATGGTATGTAGTTAAAGGCCCCAGGGGTAGTCCTGACCCCCCCTTTAAACAGGAAGTGTCGTAATATCATTCAACACTCTTGCACACTCCTTTGGCAATGCGTACCAAATGTAAATATGCAAAAGAGAAAAATTTTAAATGACAACTGCGTCATAAGGGTTATAACACCTCCATATTAGGTTTAACAGGCTAACACCTTAAAAATTGGAAGGTGCACAATGGGAAGGTGCTTCCGTAACTAATGGATGGTAAAGTCAAATGTATAATGCGCACCTGTGTGTAATCAGGGATTTATCTAGCTATTTTATTTTACTACCCTTTTCATATTTAAAGGGGAAAATTTGAGTCGTAGGTGCGATTTGAGAGCCGGAGGCGCGAGAATGCTAGGGGGGTCAAGGGGTCCCCCCCCCCCCCCCCCCGAAAATTCTTAAATAAATGGAGCAAAATCCTGCATTGTGGGAGCTTCTAAAGTTCATTTCTATACATTTATGAAGACAAAAAAAACTACCCTTTTTCGGCAAAAAACAAAACAAAAAAACTTAAACACAAAAAACCCATATATGATATAGATCACTGTTTCCTGTCCCCTGAAAAATAAATAAAGGTAGGTAGGTAGAAATTTAAAAAAAAAAATTTAACACTCGGAAAGAGGAAAAAGTACCGGTATATTCACGTGCATTTGGGGTATTAGTCTAACCCTTTGACCCACTTACTACCGTTATTTAGAGGATCTGTTGATTTTGAAGATAACTCTTTACAAACGGTTTTATAGTAATTTTTACATTTATTGCTGATTTATTAACTAATAAAATGTAATCAGCTAACTGCAGTGATATCAGGATTTCAAGTAATAAACATCGTTTTTTGTTATTTCCAATGCATAATGTAAGGTACATGTATGTTGTTGCATTACCCGTATATAACCCGAGATGAATTAATTTGTTTCAAGTTATTTCTCACAACAGGGTTAATTCACGCAGTGAATATATTTTTAGATTAGTTTACTATCATTCTTTTGCCAATGACATTAATTGACACTCAGAAGACAGAGCAACTTCAAGTTCTCTTTCTGAGGAAATTCTGGCGTAGTTACTGATCAAAAACACACCTATTTATTTAATATTTTCTGTTTGATCTGGGAATTTTCTCTCTGAAAAGGGGAATTTTTGCACCTATTTTAAGAGGGGAAAGGTACCGTTTACCGGTAGTAAAAACAGCCTTGATAAATCCCTGGTAATACGCACCCCCAAAGTTGGGTGTTAAATGCTGAAAAAAAACTGCTGTTCCTACGTTTAAAACGCTCCCAAAAAATGGAAGAAATTTTAAATCGAGATTTTTTAAAGTCATCGATATGCATGTGGTCATTGATATGCATGTGTTGAGATTTTAATCAAAAGTGCTTTAAAGTATTTAAAAGTAATAACGTTTGTGGATCTAAACTAAAACAACAAAAGAAATGATTTAATTGGATAATTTTAGTCCAATTATTTTATTATTGTTTAAAAAAAATTTAAGAAACGTTTGCATGCAGTTATCGTCAAAATCACTGATAAGCAGTACATTTAAAATTGTACATTATGTAATTCCTATATAGTAAAGGATTCTAAATATGCTAAAAAAATATATATATACATAATGCTACTTTTATTCAAATAAAGGCTTGTCCACAAAATTTACGAACAACCCTTAATGTAAAACCTCTTTGATGAAATAAGATTAGAATAATTGTGAAATTTTATTAGAGGAAAGATTATGAAAGAATGAATAACAGATTGATTTTTGTACAGTGATGTTATTTTGTTTCAACAGAGCTCGATATAAATATGACAAACAGCAGCTTATATGTTAACCATCTTTGATCGTTTGATTATTTAATTTGGTAATTTCCAGCACCCATATTTCCCGACTAACCCTGTTGATTATATAGATTACAATTCTATATTTATGTTTTAAAGAACAGGGGTGAATAAGATGACCCAAATGCCTTTAAGTTTTATTAAAAATGATATTAATTCAAATTTTAAGAATTCCTTTAAAATTAACATCTTTATTTATGCCATATATTTTGTTATTTGTTTCTCTTTTGTGATAAACTGATTACAGTAGATAACTTAGGAGAAATGACCTACTCTGGGTTTATCCTGTTTTGAACTGCTATCTGTATGTACAAAGTACGTGGGAGAAACTCGGGGGGATTGTTTATGTTGATGCACTTTATAATTAAAAAATGTCGATAATTAACTTGTTCATTCTTGAAAACCAGATAGGAAATTCCATAAACATGGATAGATGTTAATTAAAACTGATTCATATCGGATCATTAAAACCCCTCCTGCAGATCATGTACTGCACTTCAGAAATAAACAGCATTTTAAAAAGTTCACTGGGATATGAAGTTGGTTGCAGTTGGTCACATGATCAAATCCTGTGAAGCCCGAAGGACTTCTCAGTAGATCGGATTACTTGTCAACCAAATTCATATCCTGGTGAACTTTTTAACATTGCTGTCTATTACTTATATTTACATTTGAAAAAGACAAATTGTTCAGAACTGTTAAAATTACAGAAATTTTATGTTTACAATAATTCAAGCGATGTGACTTCATGAAAATATTCATACAGAATTGAATGTTCTCACCATTCAATAGGTTCACCCTTATAAGGAAACATATTTGCAAATGTAAATATAAGGAATAACCAATGGAAGGTCAACTTCCTAATCAGATATCCAGTCAGATGTTTGCTAGCAAGGTTTTAAATTTGGCTCTGAGCTTTCAAGATTTTTGTGCTATGTAGAATTAGTTTGGGCTTACAAATGATATGTGTGACAGTATAAGTAGCAAACATGCTGCAATTTTTGCCTTGGAATAAGCAATCTAGAACAGAAAGTCTTGCTTAAGTTCAGATTAGAATTTAAACATGATCGAATAAAACATCTCACATGATTGCTATCTTCATTTCCTAAGATCGCAAGCAGCTTTTAATTACAGATGACAACATGTTGGATCTTATACGTTGTATTTCTTTACTTAAACAACTTGCACAAAGTTTTGGTCCTAGACAGAACAATTGAAACACATAAAAGTTAATTTCAATGTGAAGCATTCGGCAAATGTAAACATTTTTTAACACATTATCCTCTTTAGCTCACCAGAGCTTAAAGCTCAAGTAAGCTTATCTGATCACGTTTTGTCTGTTGTCCATCTGTCCATTTGTCTGAATGAAATCTTTTCACATTTTCAAAATCTTCTCCTGAACCACTGGGCCCATTTCAACAAAACTTAGCACAAAGCACCCCTAGGCAAAGGGGATTTAAAGTTGTGAAAATCATGACCCCTGGGGGTAGGGTTGGGCCACAATAGGGGTTCATATTTTTACATAGGAATCTAAAGAGTAAATATTTAAAAATCCTCTTCTCGTCGATCAAGAAACCAATCAGCCAGGGAAGTTGAAACTTGTGTGGAAGCATCCTCAAGTAGGGTCAATTCAAGACATGATCCCAGGGGGTAGGGTTAGGCTACAATGGGGAGGGCAAATTTTTACATAGGAATTTATAGAGGAAATCTTTTAAAATCTTCTCAGAAAGCAATCAGCAAGGAAAGCTGAAACTTGTGTGGAAGCATCCTTAAGTAGGGTCGATTCAAGTTTCTTCAAAAGATGATCCCTGGGGGTAGGGTTAGGTTACAATGGGGAGGCCAAATTTTTACATAGGAATCTAAAGAGGAGATATTTAAAAATTTCTTCTCAGAAACCAATCAGCCAGGAAAGCTGAAACTTGTGTGGAAGCATCTTCAGGTAGGATCGATTTAAGTTTGTTCAAATTATGATCCCCAGGGGGTAGGATGAGGTCACAACGAGAAAGGGGGGTGTGGGGGCAAATTTTTACATAGGAAAATATTGAGAAAATTTTAAAATTCTTTTTCTATAAAACCATTTGCCAAGAAAAGCTGTAACTTTAGTGAAAGCAACCCCAGAAAGTGTAAATTCCAATTCTTTTCAATCAATATAACAACAAATTCCAATTCTTTTCAATCAATATAACAGCATAAAACATTAATGAACTTGCAAAAACATATAAAGATATTGCTTTTTGTAGCAATTTAAAAAATATCTCTTAAAAATGGAATAAATTTTAATGTTGTTTTTTTAAGGCGTCGAGCTAATGCTTGGCAGTCTTCTAGCGATCGTCTGGATTGGCAATTGTTCAGATTTTTCTTCTGCGCCACCTTCTAAATGTGCATAAAAACTGAATTCCTTAAAGTATGAAAAGTATTACAACATTTTTATTCCATTTATTCAACTAAATTGTGTAAAAAAAAAAACAACTTTGCCTCCCTGGTTATTGACAACTCATTAAATAAGTATAAATTTGCTTAATCCAGAAATTGCAGATGAATACAATAAGGTGTAAAAATTCACTAAATATTATTTTAATTTATCGCTTACATTTTCATTGGAGATGGTGCCTGATGGAAATAAAATTTAATATGTATAATTATTTGTTATCTGGCACGGTCTCCAAAAGAACGTAGCGATAAACATATCTAGTGATTTTGACGTGATAATGCAGCTGGTTTGGGCGAGCATTATATATAGATAGCACGTAATGTGGGTAATGTGGGTTTGTTTGTAAACAACCATACCATAGGTAATCTTGTTTCAAACGGGAATTGAAATAAATAAATGTATGTTTTATTATTATAATTAGGGACACATTGTTAATGTGTTGTATCCTTGTATTCAAATTATGAACCTGTGAAAATTGTTTAAACTTTATAGACTGTATAAAGCAGAAAGAAAATAATTTATTTTTGAATTTCTTCAATATTTGTAACCATGATGAGTTATTGTAATACCGGTAAATGCTTCACTATTTATTTTATAAGGAAAATTCTGAGTAATTTACTTTTTTGGGAGTTGATTTTTTATCAACTCTCCTATGCAGTCACCCTGTCAAACCGAAACTGAAACAGTGTTTGGACCTAAGCACAAATCATCACCGCTGACAAGATTAAGTTCTTGAATATAATCCATAAATTCGATGTAATGTATCTTGAAGCATTGTGTTCTAAGATATTTATTTATGAACACCTTGAAAGTAGTCAGATGTTAAATAGTACGAACAATTAATTTAGCGATTTTTTGCAGTCGTATGTATTCATACACCAGAGTTCAATATAGTCTTGTTCAACCATCGGCTGTCTCCGTAAATCTTCGACAAGCAGAGAACACATTCTCTTGCTTGTGGGAGAGCCGAGCATCTGGTTGAACGAGACTAGAGTTCATTATTGCTTGGATCCATACAATTTTTGGAATATTTCGATTACTTTTACATAGTTTGATGGAATAAATTCTATCTTTAACTATTACACAACACAATTCATACTGGCTTTTCTCGAAATTCTTGTCGGAAAAGTCCAAGAATTCATATTATAAAAATATGCGTAACTCAAAGGTTATAAACTACTTGCCAAGCAAAGTAACATATTGTTGATTTTAAAATGAATAATAATTAATATTATCAACTCCTGTCAGTACTTCAGTTCTTTGATTATTCTAATATAATTTGATATATGGCCATTGGTACAGAAATTCAAATTATGATACCTATATAGAAGAAAGTGTCAGCTCGACGCCTTTGTGGCTGTTCCGGCCTTCGATTTTTCAGTTTTCCTAAAATGTAAAAGCTTCAGCCTCTAACATCAACAGTTGTGCTAAAGCTGTGTATGGCCAGTGAGGCTGAAAGAACAAACTGCACTTCATGATTTCACTTGTCAAAACTACATTCCATATATATATGCATTGATTTGCAGCTGTATTGACCAGCATGTTGAGACATCGAAACAAGGTTGTTATTAATGCCGAATTCGTGCGTAAGCTAGGTAACCCAGTATCTAAGATTTGATGTGTTTTTTCAAGTTCCCCATAGTATTCTACCCTTTTCTTTTCTTTTTAAAAAAGCCCTCAGTGTTTTTGGTTTAGGAATATGCTGTATTCTGATGAACACACAAAATTAAAGAGAAGAGCTACAGTTTGTCTTGTAATCAATAGAGGCTATGAGAGACTATGAGAATTCAGTTCATCTATGTGTTCTCTATCGACCAAGACAAGTATTAAGATGATTACGTTACAGAAGCAGCAGCAATGGTTTCTATATTTAGTAACTGGTGTAATAAATAAAATAATATACAGATTAAATTGTAAAACCCCTAAAGAATTACATGATAACTCAGAGTTGCACTATATTATAATTTCTTGCAAAATGAAATACATGTATAGCATTATTGCTTAAGATATTCAAGAGGGTATAATAAGTGTTCTATGAATTAAGCATACTTGTTTTTTTTTTTTTTTTTTAAATTCAATATTTCTGGGAATATTGTGTGTTGTTATCATAACAAGTTTTTTTTGTATCAAGTTATTTACTAATGCAATTAACACTTAATGAAATGTTAATTATCCATAGGAATATAACATAGGCTATATGATAATCAGCAATACATCCTAAATAGGCTGGTACCTTTTGGAATAAACTGATTCAATGGAAAATTGTTTTTTTTTTTTTAAATTTTCTAGTCTGAAATCAGCCAGGACAAAGACTACTGCATGAACAACTATTCGGACAACATGCCGTATACATGCTATGACAACCTGGAATGCATCATCTGCAAGAACAGAACTGACATCAAGCGACCAGGGTGTGTTCATAGGACAAGATCTGAGGTATGGTGTCCATGATATTGAGTGTCTTGATGACCAATAATTTGGTCGGAATTTACATATACCCAATAAACACATGAACCAATGACCTACCCACCAATGAAAACAAAGTACAGTTCAGTTCAAATGCAGGTGCTTACACCCATTTTTCTAGAAGACGAAAACTTCACAGAAAGCGTTGATCATTGTGAAAATATTTGTCATATAATCCAAAACATTACAAAGATGAAATATGTTTCTTAATGGGTGAAAAAAAATGGCATAATCTCATAGAGCAAAAATGTGCATGTACTTATAATATAAACAGAAATTGCCGCTTCTAGTCATTTAGTTTGGCAAGCTCACATTCTAAGACTTGCAGGCTCGATCATCCATAGGATAGATATTTGTTTTTTGGAGAAATTTTGAATGATCTGTAAATTGCTTTGATCATGGAATCTTGAATGGGTCTTGAGGGTAGATTTTTTTATTGGAAATTTGATTGCTTAGTTAATTATGGTTGGTTTCTGTTTCAGTCAAATTGATCAGTAGGCATCAATTTACTGAGCTATGTAAACCATATATGTTAACCTCCAGTGGTGAAAAAGAGGTAGATTTAGAACCAAAAAGAGGTAGCATTGCGCTGCCTTTTTGGGTATATTTCAAAGCACATATTTTTATATACAACATAAGTAGGAAGGGTTTCTGATAAGTAATTAACAATATCAACTATGATATAAAAGACTTCTGAAAATTAGATACATTAACGCATGCAATAAAAAATTGCATGCATTTACCATCAAATTGATAAAGGACAACGGACACAATTCAAGATTTCGCACCTTTGCACAGAAATCCACGCATATGCTAGGAATATTACTTTCTTAATGACATACATCAGAATAAGAGAAAATAATAATTTTTTCATTCTACTAAACATGATTAGTGATGCCAAAATATTTTTTGTGGATTATTAAATATATTAGTCCGAATTTCCTCTGTTTGGGATGAGTCCGTTATATTTCAATGGTTTATAAATCCTAAAACGCCCAAAGTCAGATTATAGTCTTATAATCTGATATATATAGAATTAATACCTTAACTTAACAACATTTATATGCAAAGCAATTAATGTAACATCCGGCAATAATTAATTATTTTTTTTTCAATGATATTTCTGAAGAAAAAGGAACCACGCAGTGAACTTTGACACAACCCCTCCAAGAATTTAGGTCGATGACCCACATCTTTTTTATGTTCATTGATAAGCTAATTAACTTCTTAATATTATAATTTAATTAGATTAAATTATCTATTGCAGAATTTTTAAAATATCAGTTTTTATACCACACCCCAGAAAATTTCCATTACTTTCTATTCATACTTGCCAACCTCCAACATGTGAAAATCTGGTCATGACCAGATTTGGAAAGTAAAAAATCTGGCCATAGCGCGTAACGACATTCACAACATATTTACCATGCATTTCATAGGTATATGCGATAGAAATCTGGAAATCGGGAGATTTTTCGGGTTGTTCGACAAAAATCGGGTGAAAAGCATGACCCGCCGGGACATAAAAGATAATCAGGTGAAGGGTTGAAAAATCGGGTGGGACCCGACGAAATCGGGTCAGTTGGCAAGTATGTTTCTTATATATCTGAAGATTTTCGTACCCAAATTTTGAAACACCCCCAGTAAAATAAGGAAGTCGATGATCATGTAATTTTTTTATTGGTTTTCACTCACCATTAACTGATTAACATTATTTAAAAATTTTAGATAAAAAATCTATTGTAGAAATGAATTGGGTCCACCATCCTTAAGCTGTTCTTTTGCGGAAAAAAAATCTTTGAGTGCAGAGACTTAAACAATTACCTTAGTTTATTCAGTAAAAATAGGTTTAGCTGCCAAATCTAACATATAAGAGAAGTAAGAACCAAAAAGAAATCGTTGCAATAATATATTATTAATATTATCCTTGCTAAGGAAAAAGAAACTTGGCAATTCCACATGTGGCTTTAACGATGACTGAATATATCTTTCAACTTGGCCATAACAGTAAACTTGACCTGCAGTTAATAGCAATGCTGCATTATTTGTAATAAGCATGTAAACATCATTTTGCTCACATATATTTTGATCACTTTATAAAGAGGGGGGAGGGAGACTAAAATAAAGAGACCTGGAAATTAAAAGTGAATCCCTACTGAAAATTTACTTAAATATCTTGCAAAGGATCTTATTATTTTCAGTAAAAATGGTACAGTCACACTTGCTGTTACGGCCACCTTTAATCAGCGGTCCTCACCATAAGCGGCCAGTTTCAATCCCACCCGTATAGTTTTTCACTATATTTTAACTCATTTAAGCGGCCACCTGTCTAACACGGCCAGCGACCAGTGGTTTTACTTCCCGTGCTTTTAACATGCCTGTTTTCAACGGCCATTTTGTCTGTTTTGTCACATGAATGCTGACTCTGACATGTGACCCCGTATCGAAAGAAGCCAAATTTAGACATGCTGATAATGATCGAGTTAATGACAAATAATTGAGCGTGTAATTTGAGTTCTTCTACGATTTAATGAGATAATTGATTATAACACCTGTTCTGTGTTCTATTTATAAACTCAATGCATTACAAAGTTATTAAATGGCCAGCTAGTCTTGCGCTGAACAGATTAACATGTACCACGATTGGCCATTTATATAATAATACGCAAGTTTTTCTAGAATATTTCTTTTATATTACAATAAAAATTATTGTTTGAGCGTATTTTGGATATTAAAAATTGTTTGTTTTGAATCCATTGATAGATAAATAAATTTAAAATAGCCATTTAGAAATTATTCTACTACAGTTATTGCCGAGATTAAAGAGATGCCGCGGACATTATTCTCCAATATACCATGAACGTCATCAGTAAACTATCAGATCAGAAATACCTATTTGTCTCGCACTATCCATAAAAGTACAACTTCAAACCGTAAAAAAAGTTTTAAAACTATGTCAATTTCACGTGTTAGTTCCATTCAAAATGATATATTTTGCCTCAAATGTTTATTTTCAAGAGATCAATACGGCTGTTCCTAGCACCTCCCTAGCACATTTTCACTGCGTGTTTTTACATAAAATATATAACATGTAGTAGTAATAATCGTATTAAATTGCCTTTAAATTATTTGGAACATGATTCAAAGATATTTTATAAATAAGTAAAGAGTATTAAAAATCTAAAGAAAAATTCTGTCGTCTGCATGTGATTCCTTTGATCGATACACACGTAAACATTACTTACAAAATCATTGGGGTTACACGGAACAGCCGTCAAAATGACCACGATCGTCTCTCTATAGGAGAAACGATCTGTAGAAATACTGGGCTGTTAGTAGAATAGAAATAAAGTTCTTGTTATCTTGAATGTTGCAGGATAACCTCCTCGGTCTCGAAATGTTGTTTGAAATATTAAAGCCTCTGCTTTTATATTTCAAAACAACATTTCTCGACCTTGGAGGTTATTCTGCAACATTCACAAAAACTCGTACTTTATTTCTCAAATATAAACTATTCAGCAACCCGAACTGTGCATTCATCATCTCTGTGTACACCGCCATTACAGTTGTTGTAAATAGATCTGTGCAATAGAGCCAAAATGAATATACTCGGTGCTTTTTTTTATGAATTTGAAACCTGGAATAAGAGGCCACCTGTCTTAAGTGACCAGTTTGTCACTGTCCGACAAGTGGCCCCTTAAAACAGGTGCGACTGTATTCCATAAAGGTACCTATGTCAAAGATATGCAAAAATAAGTGTAAAATTCAGATATTTATTTTTTGTTAATCTAACAAGGGGACATTTTGCACAATATCATTTTGAACAACCATATAAAGCCAATGTTGCTCAGGTTAGTGATGTGGTCCATGGGTCTTTTATAACAAATCTTGCTGCACAGTGAACAACCCATGTGTTTTTCCTTTGTTTCCAATTCAGCTATTTCATATTATAACTTTCATTTCCTGTTCAATCCAATTATTTAAGATCAATGACTGCATCAGCAGAAGGCGCATCCATATTGAATGCATCAAACCGAAATATATCAGAAAGAAGAAAATCAAAATTTAATTATTCATTCATGTATTACATGCTTCAGGTTTTATGTAAATTTTAAAAAATTGGGCTTTGGATCGAATTGATAATCAATAAAAATCTCTTTGTTTATCAGTGCAAAGTAAACCTATAAAAGTGTTTAAAGAAAATTATTACGGTTGAATTAAGCTGTTCATTTTTTGGACAGTTTTAGACCTTTGTTGTTCTATTTTATCACAATGACAGTCACACCTTTTCTGAAATTATCTTTATAATTCATCCTATATTTTCAAAAAAGGAAAACTCTAGGCAGATTAATAATTTGTGATACCTTTTCAGATGTGTTACAGGGATGAGTTATCAGCACTGCCGTATCATTGCCAAGGAATTTGTTCCCATCTTAAAACTTGTCAAGCATGTCTGTTGCAAGGTCAAGGGGTCAAGTTGACCACTGCATCTCCAAGGCGGCGGTTTTATCAAGTGGAATGCTCCTGGTGTGTGAAAAACTCAACATGCCAGCAGAAAGCAGGTATGAATATGTAACCCCCCCCCCCCATAAATCTGTGGATCTAAATGAAAAACACAAATTTGAGTAGCATGTTAAATAGAATGTTGTGAAACATTGTTTCTTGTTAGCTCTTTCATGATTAAAATAAGTCAAATTCTTTAGCTTTTAAGCATAGTATTGTATTTCAATAAATTTCATGTTGATGTTGAATGTGGCTTGTGATGTTAGTTACTGCCTGTTAAGTGGTCTTTTGTGTTGTAGTACCAGAGGGATCTTGCCAAAGAGCAGATAACACAGCATCTGGAATCATAGGATGGTGGAACAGTTCAAGTCCAAGCTGGACAGATATTGCCCAGTGCAGTTTAGCAGAGGTCCCCGGTGGTATTCAGAAAGCCAGCTTCTATCATCCAAGAAACAATTCACAGCCAGATGAGGTAACTCTTTGCCCTGATAAGGTAACTCTTTACTCCATTCACAGTGGATAAGGTACCAGTAACTCTTTACTTGGATTAAGTAACTCTTTACTCAGAATATGTCAGCAGGGTGAAAAAGGTCTACAGAGTAATGTACTGTCTGTAGGTTTT
The DNA here is from genome assembly GCF_025612915.1 of Magallana angulata. Lineage (NCBI taxonomy): Eukaryota > Metazoa > Mollusca > Bivalvia > Ostreida > Ostreidae > Magallana > Magallana angulata. Next base: position 28,921,113 of record NC_069117.1, on the reverse strand, counting down.
GTATCTAGATTATGAAGGCTGATACTATATGTAGTATATCTGAATTGGAAGTATTCTCTCTCTCTCTCTCTCTCTCTCTCTCTAGTAATGGTAATCAAATGTGATGCATATCATTCCAGGTGGAGTTTGTGGGAGAATTATCTGCCACAGGGATTAAAGTCCCTATCCATTACCTACAAAGCCAAGAAGGGGATCCCCTGTATGTTAGTTTCCATGGTTACATCTGGCCCCTCGAAGTACCTCCTGTTAAAGGGATGAATGACTTGACAATGTACCTAGAATCCATAAATGCATACACTTTGATGTTTCTTAGCAATGACAGCTCTATCCAAAATGCAGTAAGTCTCATACATACCAGATACATGTAGCTGTGTTTCTGTTATTTTAACATGAGGCATACTTCTTATCTTCTGATATAGCAGCTGATTCATGGAATCTTTATATCCCTGCTCTGAAGAAGAGTAGGGATGGTGGGATTCATTTTTGTACCAATCGGACGTCAACTTCCTGTTAATTGTTGACTGCTGAAAGCTCAAGTGAACTTTTCTGATCACTTTTTGTCCAGCGTCCATCTGTCTGTCCGTCTGTCCATACGTCTGCCTGTAAACTTTTTACATTTTCGACTTTTTCTCCAGAACCACTGGTCCAATATCAACTAAACTTGGCACAAAGCATCATTGGGTAAAGGGGATTCAAGTTTTCGAAAATGAAGGGCGACACTCTTTTTCAAGGGGAGATAATAAAGATTTATTGAAAATTTGCTGATATTTTTCAAAAATCTTCTTCTCAAAAACCATTTGGCCAGAAATGCTGAAACTTGTGTGGAAGCATCCTCAGATAGTGTAGATTTAAGTTTGTACAATTCATGGTCCCTGGGGGTAAGGTGAGGCCACTATGGGGGGTTGAAATGTTTTACATAGTGTATATAGAGTAAATCTTCTTCTCAGAAACCAATCAGCCAGGAAAGCTGAAACTTGTGTGGAAGCATCCTCATGTAGTGTAAATTTTAAGTTGTGAAAATCATGACCCCCAGGGGTAGGATGGGGCCACAATGGCGGGTTGACCTTTTACATAGGAATTTATAGTTTAATTCTTTTAAAATCTTGTTCTCAAAAACCATTTGGCCAGAAAAGCTGAAACTTGTGTGGAAGCATCCTCAGATTGTGTAGATTCAAGTTTGTTTAATTCATGGTTCCTAGGGGTAAGATGGGGCCACAATGAGGGGTCGAAGTTTTACATAGAGTTAATCTTTAAAATCTTCTCAGAAACTAATCAGCCAGGAAAGCTGAAACTTGTTTGGAAGCATCCTTATATAGTATAGATACAAGTTTGTAAAGATCATGACCCCCGGGGGTTGGATGGGGCCACAATGGGGGGGGGGGGGGGGTGAACTTTTACATAGGAATATAAAGTGTAAATCTTTTAAAATCCTCTTCTCAAAAACTAATCAGCCAGGAAAGCTGAAACTTGTGTGGAAGCATCCTCAGGTAGGGTAGATTCAAATTTGTTCAAAACATGAACCCCAGGGGTAGGATGGGGTCACAACATGGGAGGGGGGGGGGGGGGCAAAAATATTGATAGAAAATTTTTTAAAATATCTTTTCTAAAAACCACTTGCCTAGAAAAGCTGTAACTTTACTGAAAGCAACTTCAGATAATGTAGATTTAAATTCTTTCAAATCAAAATCTTGAGGAGTATGTTTGGGCCACATTGGGATTCCAATTTTGCAATTGTTTGATGTTTGTTGTAGGTTTATATCCCATATATAAACAATTGTTTAAGTCTTTTTGAGAACTGCAATGCTCAACAGGTGATATACACTGAGTGGCCAAAAGTATTGCAACAAACATGGCTAACGTCATCACAACGTTGTTTGCTTCAAATTTTATTTTTATTGCTGACGCATAACGAGGCATATTCGGGGCATAGTATCCGGGGTGTAAAATAATGGACTTTCACAGACCTACATCAGAAGTTTTATGCCTCGATTTCTCGCAGACTACAACAGGTTACAATTTAGAAAGGCTATGCAACAAAATACTGAAAGAAAAATGTGAGTAGACACCTTTTATAACATTGAAAGTTCGTTTTTCTGTGTGCTGTTGATGTTAATTTGTGATGACATCAGCCATGTTTGTTGTAATACTTCTGGCCACTCAGTGTAGATATAAAATCATCCTATTAGAAAAGGGACTTGATTATAAACATAAGAATATCAAAGGTAAAAAAAAATTGATTTTCATTTATACAGGTGCTACATTTACACTTCATTTTCAGATAGTTTCCATATGACTCCATTAAACTGATTTTATTATACTTATTGTTGCTCAGGTGAGTGATGTGGCCCATGGGCCTCTTGTTATTTTATATTCTCCCCAAAGCTGGGGTATCATTGGTGAGCATTGGCTCACAGATGCTCACAGATTTGTATTTCATGCATTCTAAATGTCACACTTTTTTTTATATAATTATCACAAATCTCACTTGAAAGTATACACTACGGCTGATATAGCATTGCATTGATGGACAACACTTTCTAATTGGTGTGTATTTGCAACAAAGGTTCGAAGTAACACATTTTTATAGACTTGTCCACTTATCAAATGCTTGTTGACAGCAACACGTGGAAACAAACGTCAGAGGAAAATACTTGTAAAGTAGTACACATGTACTTGCAAGTTGAAAATTACAGAGATATAATGGAGATAGAATGAGGCGATATGAAGGTACATATTGTCTAAATGTGTAAGTGCCAAGGAATGTTAGTGGAAGAAAACACAACGAAAAAAGTTTTCTAAAAGAAGAGACGAGCCTACATACATGTACATTAAAGTTTCACATTGTTAGTACACAGATTATTCTTCTAAATTTGTCAGAAACTGTTTAGTGTGCAAATATTTGTATTATAGTTACTATTTACAATGTTTCACATATGGAATATTGCATGAGTTGAACAGACTTGATATAGTGCTAATTTTTCACACAACTTGCTAGCTGCAAAATGTAGATCCATGGGAAAATTCGTGCTGACACGTCTGAAATCCATTAGACTTTGTAGAGCATGTCATTTCTTATTTACTTACAATACAGCTGTTACTAAAATTTTTGAAACATCATCACCAATACTGTAAAATGAAGAAGTGTGGTTTGTTAACATCTAAAATGGTGATTTAATCTATGGTACACGTGAATTTGACAATATGAGGTCGTTAAGCATGTTTGAGAGAAAGTCTATGGCAAATAAAGTGTCAAAATGTAGTAAATATTGTCTGATGAATAAATAAATAAATGATAAATAAATGTTCCTACAGACTGAGAGAGTTACAAAAAAAGATTTATTACAGATCAGTCCAAAATTGATTCAGAACAAGTTTGCGCTGTTAAATGTTAAAGTTTTGTGTACGGTATGTTTGTATTATAAGCACTACATTTGTAAAGGTATTTGTGGCACTGATTAATTAAAGTTAAAAAAAATGCAATTTCTGAAGTATTTACTGTCAGCATGGTCAGTATATCTGTAATATATTAAAAACATGGATAACAGTGCGTTTTTTTAAAACCCTTACCCCAATCCTGATACAGAGTCCAACAACGTCACATAATATGTATTTTGCTTGTCAGCTAGTGAATAAAATATCAATACAGCATAAGAGTAGGCAGGTGCAAAAAATCTGCTTATTAAAATGCTTTTTTAAATTTATAAACTGCAACTTGAGCAGTGGGGCAACCTGCTAAACTGTTACATCAAATAGTGTTGCCACTCAGTGCATCCCTATATTAGCCAGAGTATATACTTTCAAGCAAGGTTTGTGATAATTAACACTTTCGTACAATACATGTACTTTAAAAAACTGCCAATGGATACGTTTTATCTTTGTTTACAGGTATTTTTACTCTATCGGACATTATTACAAAAAAAAGTTCTCCCATAAATTAAAATGTATATAAATAAATACAGTATATTGGCCAGGAAAAATCCTCTGTATAGAAATTGAAGATCTATCTTATAATCTCGATGTTTTCATTGCTATTAAAGGAACTGGTAAAAAATATGACTTCTTCCTCTTCTAAACAAATTCTGGACATGGGGAGGAAGGGCAACACTCCATTATTTCCTAGCACTGCTAGGGACCGCAAATATTACTTTCTACTGGAAGCCAAGTCGAATATAAAGGTCAACGCCACTGTAGCCGTCAAGTGGAATGCTGGGATAGGTCTCAACCAAAACAGCATTCAAATTTACACAGAGTTTCTGGAAATGTTTCACAGGTATGAATAAACTGATTAAAGTCTGGTTTTCTTACTTTAAATTCTTTGGCATTTAGCTAAGAACTTGGCAGTTGTCTAGCCATTGTGCAGGATTTCACCAATCAATTTATGCAGTCACATTAGAAATGTCACTGCTGTTAGGAAAAGTATACTGGTTTACTATTTTGAACACAAAGTAATTACTTATTAAGAGCTAAATGTTTTTTTCCAAGCACCATCAAATTTTGACTGTATATGAATACCTATTTTTCATTTAAGTTTTGGAAATAGAACTGTTAATGCCTTATAGAGTAAGCAGGCAAAATCAACTGTATTTGGAGAGCTGTAGACCTTTTTCGCCAACTCATTGAATAAAGAGAAACATGACTGATTCTATTGAATCGAATGAATACTGCCCTGAATTTCTCCCTTGATGTGTCAGTCATTGGATTTATATTTACACTTCCTAAAAATGTTTTTTACCGAATTATAATTTCATGATATTTTTAAGTTACCGGTAGATAAAAAAAGAAAAATCTTATCTTTTAAAATTTGATGTATCTGCAAAACTGATGGTGTTATGGAAATTGCTTACAGTGATATTCTTTTTGCAGCAGTTGATCTTAGTTACAACAAAGTCCCTTGGCTTGTACTTGACCTTGGGAATTAATTCTACTTAATTATTTATTTGTTTGCAATGATAAGAAAATTTACTTATCTTATGTGGCTCATGGGATCTTTCTTATCTGTGACAGCAAAATTGGACTTATAAGAAATGTCTATTACTTTTAAACAAACTTCTATGCTAGAAAACTTTACTTTGCAGTTAACAGATGAAAAATTGGCTGTAGTGTTGCATTTTTGTAGATAATCTTCACAAATGTTTAAGGACTGTTAGAAGTATTTGTAACTGTGTGGGGCGGTTGTGAAAATTACTAAACTTTCAAGCACGCGAATAAAAGATGACAGTTTGCAAGTAACTGATTTTTGAGTGTCATGTTTTATTCCAGTGATGCTTGCAGTAACTACACAAACTGCATGGCCTGTATGATGGATGCTAGTTGTGGCTGGTGCCCCAGTAACAGCCAGTGTGTCAGGAAGGCAGCCAATCAGACGGCCTCTACTGGATGGTGTGGCCCAGATCTAGACAAGCTGCTGATTACCCACCCCAAAGACTGCTATACTTGTCCCGATTATACAGACTGCACAGATTGTTCACAGGTTCATTTTGAATTTTTAGGTCACCTGAGTCACTCAGGTGACCTATTGCAATTGGTCTTCGTCCGTCGTCGTGCGTCTGTGCGTCGTGCGTCGTGCGTTAACAATTTTACATTTTTAACTTCTTCTTGAAAACTACCAGGCCAATCGTTACCATTTTTGGTGTGAAGCATCTCTATGGTAAGAAGAATCTAAATTGTGAAATTCATGGCTCTACCACCCCTGGGGTGCCACGGGCGGGGCCAAATATGCAAAAAAAGCCAAATTTTCAAAAATCTTCTTCTCTACTCCCACGCATGTGAGGAAAAAACTGGTTGCATGGTTATGTTGTCCATGAAGCCCTCTACCAAAATTGTGAAATTTATGGCCCCTGGGTCAGGGGTTCTGGCTCTAGGGTGGGGCCAATATGGCCATATAGTAAAAATGTATTTAACCTTAGAAAATCTTCTTCTCTACTACCATATATATTTTTAAAAAACTAAATGCATGATTATGATGTCCATGAAGCCCTCTACCAAAATTGTGAAATTTATGACCCCTGGGTCAGGGGTTCAGGATCTAGGGTGGGGCCAATGTGGCAAAATAGTAAAAATGTTTTAAATCTTAGAAAATCTTCTTCTCTACTATCATATATATTTGTCAAAAACTAAATGCAAGATAATGATGTCCATGAAGCCCTCTACCTAAATTGTGAAATTCATGACCCCTTGGTCAGGGGTTCAGGCTCTAGGGTGGGGCCAATATGGCCATATAGTACAAATGTATTAAATCTTAGAAAATCTTCTTCTCTACTCCCATATATATATGTTAAAAACTAAATGCATGATTATGATGTCCATGAGGCCCTCTATCAAAATTGTGAAATTCATGACCCCTGGGTCAGGGGTTCAGGCTCTAGGGTGGGGCCAATATGGCCATATAGTAAAACTTTTTTAAATCTTAGAAAATCTTCTTCTCTACAACCATATATATTTGTTAAAAACTGAATGCACGATTATGATGTCCATGAAGCCCTCTACCAAAATTGTGAAATTCATGACCCCTGGGTCAGGGGTTCAGGCTCTAGGGTGGGGCCAATATGGCCATATAGTAAAACTTTTTTAAATCTTAAAAAATCTTCTTCTCTACTCCCACACATGTGAGCAAAAAACTGAATACATGGTTATGATGTTCATGAGGGCCTCTACTAAAATTGTGAAATTCATGACCCCTTTATTAGGTGTTCAGGCTCTAGGGTGGGGCCAATATGGCCATATAGTAAAAATGTTTTAAATCTTAAAAAATCTTCTTCTCTCCTCCCACACATGGGGACAAAAAACTGAATACATGGTTATGATATCCACAATCTCCTTTACCTAAATTGTGAAATTCATGGCCCCTGGGTCAGGTGTTCAGGACATGAAGGGGGGGGGGGGGGCGCAATATGGCAATATAGTGTTAATGCATATAATGTTTGAAAATTTTCTTCTCTATTCTCACACATCTGTATAAAAAAACTGACTAATAATTATGTTTACCAGGAAGTCCTCTACTGAAATTTTAATTTTCATGTCCCCCTCAAGGATGGGTTTTGACTCTAGGGCAGTGCCAAAATGGATGTATAGATGTTAATGCATATAACGCTAAAAAATTATTTTCTTTACTCCCACACACCTGAAAGGAAAACTGAATTCATGATTTTGTAGACCAGATCTTTTAGTTTTTCACCAAAATAATAGGTTTCACAGTTCTTTTTGAAATGTGGTCGTCATTACAAATTTATTATTTTTGTACTCCAGTATGAAACTTAATTAATTAGATGCATATATGAGACTCCATGACAAGTTTGTGTATGGGATATATGCTACTCAGGTGACCGTTAAGGCCAATTGGCCTCTTGTTCAAATTCATGGGGGTCGTTAAACGTTGATTTTTCACTGTTGTATGGGGATGTTGTTTTGTTGAATTCCCTTGCGTAGATTAAAGATACAGGCTGTATCTCATAATTTGTTGACGATGTAATTCGTGGGTAAAAGACAACTATAAAATCCATGAAAATTGAGCCACCAATGATTCCACTATACAATGACCTGTTGGAACGATTTGAAATTGGGTTTACATACAAGCTTGACTTTTTTTTAAAAGAAAGGTTTAGAGAGATAGTTTAGATTTCTTAAAGTGTTTAGATATCCTTGTCTTTCCATTTAAATATGATTTGTAACAATTGGCATTGGTTTAGCAGTCATACAATATGCAATCCCATAAAAATCAGATCTTGAAGTTTCAATTATCCTCTTTTCCATTACAGTGACTTTCAAAACCATTTGAAAGTATGATATTACATTGCAAAACTACCAATGTTTTTTGATCAATATGTACATGCATGTATTTCCTTGAAAACTCTTTAACAGAAGTTTGGGTCGAGGAATAATCTTTTTTTGTTGTTTGCTAGGATCCCCTGTGTGAGTGGAAAAGGCTGGATGAACAATGCCATCGTCGTGGCCGGTTTGCTTTCAACACAGTCACTGATCCAAGCCAGTGTCGGGAGCCATGTGACGAGTGAGTATAACACTTACTCACTTATCGGACATTTGTATGAGCCCTGCACCTCCACAGTCAATTAGTTTATACTACTATATTAAAATAATAGACTCAAATTTTTGGGCTTTAATACCGAGAAATCGGAAGAGTACTCTTTTGTTTTGTATATTTTAAACATTATTGGTACTTGAAGATTACCAATTTGTTTTTATTTATTTTTTTCTCAATCAAGCTTCGCTAATTAATAATCTACGAAAATTCCTTTTAAAAAAACGGATATCATCTAGATATTTTGGATTAATAATCTTGCGCAAGTGCATTACATTCACGCTAAATTATGGGGGGCTCTTTAGTTTATGTTTCCAAAATAACACATTTGCATGGATAAACTCAGAAACGATAGTACAAATACGTGTTAATTTTCATTGAAAATTTGCTATATATTCTTTTCATCAAAGAAAATACGGGACATAAACCCTGTCGGAGCAATTCTGTGATTTTTTTGCAACATTTCGGGTATATTAGAGACATTTTAAGTGTGGCGACTGAAGAAGGCCTGTCCCGAGACACAGATTATTCTAACTAAACAGAGTGTAGTGAAATTAATAGCATTATTGTATGCTTTAAGCTTGGTTATGTAAATGTCAACAAAACGTTGTGTCGGTGTATCTACTTTTTAAATATCCGATATCATTTGCAATGTCAACCTGCGCATGCACGGTTCAAAGTCTTACTGTCACGAATTATTCAACAATTGTGTAGGTGGCTGTCAAGCACTCAGCATAGGAAGTGAAAAAAAGCAGGGCACTTAGATAATCAAAGTACTGAAATACTGATGGAAGTCGATTTTATTGATCATTATTTTAAGATCAACAATATGAAATTTTGCATAGCAAGTAGTTTCTTAGCTGTATTTGAATAATTACACACATTTTTTTCTAAATGAATATGAATCCTCTGCCTTTTCTGACATGAATTCCGAGCTATATTGACGGAAAACCCCATATATAATCATGTTATGTAAAATTTAAAGATAGAATAAATGCCATCAAACTCAATGATACATTATGTATCAGTAATTGAAATATTTCTGGAAAATTGTATCCAAGCAAGAACAAAGATATAATAATAAAGTCTAGTCTTTGGCATTACTGGTTCTATTTTTAGATTCAATTGGATACCTTAGTCTGCCCTTGATTCCTAATGCTATCGCTGTAGAAATGGGGCTTTGGTAATCAATGATAGTGAATCTGTCCTATTGAACTCTGGTGCAGGAATAATACGACTACAGAAATATCTAAATTTTTCATACAATTCTAAATCTGTTTATTTTCAAAGTATTTGTAAATATTTACATTTGCAAATATGTTTCCTTATTTAAACCTATAGAAGAGCAAAAACGTTCAATTCTGTATGATCTTTTTCATGACGTCACAATGATCATAGCATGCGCTTATCGCTTGTCGCTTGGACTATTATAAGTATAAAATCTCACTAATATTAATAGTTCTGAACAATTTCTCTTTCTCAAACGTAAATATAAGTAATAAACAGCAATGTTAAAAAGTTCACCGGGATATGAAGTTGGTTGGTACATGATCAAATCTACTGACTCAGAGAAGCCCTTTAGGCTTCACAGGATTTGATCACGTGACCAACCAACTTCATATCCTGGTAAACTTTTTACATTGCTGTTTATTTATTAAATAAGTTTCCTTGAAAAACAATGCTTCTGAATATGTTACATCAAATTTATTGATTATTTCAAGTATTAAGTCTTAACAGTGGTGACGATTTGTGCTGTTTTTAGAATTTGATCAAAATCGGTTAAAATTTAACATTTTCTTATCGTTTTTCAAATGGGAATTAATACAGAGCAACTCTTTGAAGAAATAACTTTTTGTCACTTATTAGTACTGGAGAGACATCTTTGGTTAAAATATTTTGTTGTTCAAGCAATCGCTCAATGTTTTATTTAAGAAAAACTGCTTGAAAACAAGCCGTTTTATGCTAAAAATGCGAAAATGGCGGGAAAATGTTAACTTTATGATGACATGTTCTTAAATTGTGGGCAAAAATGAAAATTATGTAAAAACAAATGTATGTCTGTACAAACAAAACAAACATTTACAATGAAATGATGATGTTCATTTAAGGGCGCCATTTTAAGCTCAAACCATATATAGTCCTTTGTCTATATAAAAGGCAGATTTATGGAATGGATAAAAAATATCCTAGATAATTTAGAGTTATGGAACATTGCTGAGGATCGGAAATCGTCAAAATCAACTCACACAAAAACTGAGGTCCCCTTTATTCATATCTGTAGGTCTGTCACTCCTTTTTCCACAGACTTTGAGTACATTTAATACAATTTAAAAAACAAGATTTAGAAAGCTTGGAAAAATTAGCAGACCTGTTGAGAAAAGCGTGTGACGCTAAAAATAGCGATAACGACTTTGGGCCTTCCCATGTTATGTAAGTGTTGATTCACTGGTTACGATATTAAATTTCGACAGAGATATTAAGTAAAATTTGGAGTGAAATAAAAGATGATAACGAGACAGATATCGAAAAAGGTGGTGATGATATCGGTGTGTCGGCAAAAACTCGAGAATTTTCTACAAAAAATGCATTAAATGCGGAAAGATTTTCAAACCTTCTTCATGCAGAAAACAGACTTCGAAGATTCCACATTAACTGTTTTACAAAATTAAAACTGATTGACTGAAACTTACCAAAGAATTTATAAAAAAAAAAAAAAAAAGCAACTGACAATCACACAGTTTTTGTCTCTCGTGAAGTGAAAGTAACACATGTTTAGATTATACACGTAATTATTCTATGATGATTTACATGAGTACGCTCTAAGTATGTTATAAGTACTTTTCAACAAAGTTTGAATAAATTATACATATTTATTTTATTACATGTATCACTTGTTTATAAACGTTATTTGAAATGTAAAGAACAACAATCACATGTCACCTTGCGAAAGGCCAACCTCGGATATAACCAGTATCGGTTATAACGAGAAATAAATCTATGTCCCCAGCATCTCGCTATACCGGAGGCCACTGTATTGAGCATCTTCAGATACCCATATGTGATTGTGTCTTTTACTTATTATAAGTACCGTATATATTAAAGTACCTATTGCGATAAGTAAAAGATGTGATCAACCATGGGTATTCAGAAAAAGCAGTGTTCCTTTTGTATTTTAGAAAGGAACAATGTATTTAGTGTGACACAACCAGCCAGTTTAACTTTTGGAATTTTTTTTCAGAAAGAAGAATTGTTCCTCCTGCATTTCGGAAAGGAATGAATGTTTTTGGTGTGAGACGACCAAAACGTGCTTCCCATTCAACCACTACAGTTCTCACTTTATCCATGGCAAATGTCAGGATTGGGTGGACTTTGAGGGAAAGCAGACACACTACTGTCTGGACTGCTCCTCCCTGCCAAACTGTACTGCCTGTCTGGAGAGATTTGGCTGTGGGTGGTGTGGAGACTATAACAATCCCAAAATCGGGAAGTGTGTGGGTGGTGGGTTTCCTGGTAAGTGCTCAATGGCTGAGTTAGTTCAGATCTTGTTATTGCACGCAATTGTTTGTAAGGTTGGCTGTCAGACAATGGTGAAAACAGCATATATTATAAAGTTGATTCATGTGTTTGTAAAAAATATAAGTAAACATTGTACGGTAATTACTCAGTATTGAACAAGACAGACACAATTTCCTATGAGGTCTGCAGTAACAGTAAACAACTTGTTTATGCTTCATCCAAAAGTCATTTAACATGACCACAAGGCTATCTTATTTCCTTGAGATTGTCCAATGACTCTCATCCTTAGTATTCTAAAATTAGCAAGTTCTGCTACCTTTCTGAATATGTTGTCAATTTTTAAGCGGGTTTTCCAAAGGAATTATCCGGTTAATGAAATGGTGAAAATGGCGGGGGCGGGCGGGTTGGTGCCTGCCAAAAGGGTACCCTTATTGTACAGATAACTCCTCCTACAGTTTTCAAGATAGGAAGTTATTTTGCAGATCAATTGTACATATATGTAAATCAGAGGTGTGCATATTGCTAGGATTTTGATTTCTGATAATTTATGAAAAAAGTACCAGCTGTTGAACTGATTCGTTTTTGGGCAAAATATTGCATATAGGGTACCCCTATTGTACGGATAACTCCTCCTACAGTTTTCAAGATAGGAAGTTGTTCTTTTGCAGATTAATTGTACATAAACTGTCGCACCTGCTGTTATGGCCACCTTTAATCAGCGGCTACTAGTCTTGAGCGGCCAGTTTCAATCCCGCCCGTTTAGTTTTTCACTATATTTTAACTGATATAAGCTGCCACCTGTCTAATGCAGCCAGAGGCAAGTGTTTTTAGGTCCTGTGGTTTCAACATGCCTGTTTACAACGGCCATTTTGTCTATTTTGTCACATGACATCAATTGATGCTATTGATGAATCTGTGCAATAGAGCCAAAATGAATATACTTTGTGTTTTTTCTTCATTAATTTGAAACCTGGAGGCCATCTGTCTTAAGCAGCCAGTTTGTCATTGTCCCACAAGTGGCCTCTTAAAACAGGGTTGACAAATAGATTGTGGCTACTGTTTACACAATAGAAAACCCATTTTGCTGTCACATTGACAGCTTTTCTCTTGTCTGTAGTTTATAAAAATTTTATTTGAAAGAATCATTATGGTATCCAAGTGCTTTTAAAAGCTATATTTGTATTTTTGCCATTTTTGTTGTAATGGAAAATATTAGGAAATGGAATTATATATATATAGGGCCATCTGATGGATCCTGTGACTCAATAGTGAGTTCGCACTCCTTGGTAACAAACCAGACCTTCAGTGGACACACAAACTGGACTTACCATCAGTGTTTAGACGCTGACGAGTGTCGACTGGGTCTGCATAAATGCCACGAGAAAGCCGAGTGCATCAACACAGAAGGACCAGAAGACTCCTACGAATGTTTGTGTGAGCAGGGCTACATGGGCAACGGAACACATTGCAGAGAAACGTATGTACTATAAATCACAGAGATGAACACATTGCTTACTTCTCTGACAGGGTACAGCTCAAAAATGGATTTCAAAGATAAACTATCTATATTATAGTTTGTACAATGTTCATTTGAAAGATTTACCTGAAATACAAACAGCACCATCAAGTTATGCTTTAAAATGAATGATTTTTATCAATTTTTTTTTTAAAGCATATGTAAAAGTTAACCATCAAAGCATCCTCTAACGTCTTCTTACAACCCAAAACTGGCAATGCGTTTTGATTTTTGAAAGTTGTTTTTGTTGTTTGTTAGATGTTACCACAACTGTGTGAACGGAACATGCTCCGGAGCGCCCAACTACCAATGTGTCTGTAATTTGGGATGGACTGGTCTGGATTGCGGCACAGATTGTGGATGCAACTTTCACAGCACCTGTCAGAACGGTGTTGGAATTTGTGACAAATGTCAGGACTCAACAGACGGCCAATTCTGTGAAAAGTGTCAGTTTGGTTACTATGGCAATCCAAAAGAAGGCAAGCCAAATTTTGCATTATACACTCAATTAGAAACTTACTGTAAATTCTCTGATCCTCAGCCTCAAAGTATTTTTCTCATCATTAAATGTTATCTTTCCTTCAATTTTTATAAATGAAAAAGAAATAAAAAGAGAATTACTGATGGTATCCATGCATTTTATGAAGTTATTGCAATTTTGGCAAGTTGTATATAATATCGGGAGTTTTAAGAATTTTTAACTGATTCTTTTCACACTATCGCTTTCCTTGTATGGTCAATTAATAACAGTCAAGACAAACATTTAATAAACGTAGACTATGCTTGACCTATAAGCATGGCAATTCGTTGAGACTGAAAAATGTTGACATACGTCTCTTCCGAATCTTAGACCATGCAGTGCAACACATAGAGATTCGGTAAAGTTTACCTAAACTTCAGCCGATTGTTCCTATAGAAATAAGCTAAATTAAATCAACAGCCAACTTTTTACTTTGAACATCATTTTAATTCCATAAATCAACATAAAATGTTAGTTTTCTACCATTAAATGGTTTATATTCCACTAAATATGAACTTGTTTATTTTTCATATCATTGCCACAAGTAGAGATTCAAAAGTTTATGATGAAACGAAATTGAAAAATAGATTTTTGAATGTTTTACATGCAAATGAAAAAAAAAATAAACAAATATCAAATTTTTTCTCTGGGCTGCCTGAATTTTAAAAGGGCTGACAACTTATACTAGCTGTCAGCCCTGAGTGTCTAGCTAATTTTTTTGAAGAGTTTAAAACACTGTTATTGGAGAATATAAAATTTCACATTTGACTATCCATGGGTGATTTCATGAAAAAAATGTCTTCTAATATGAGAAGATCAATATCATAATTATATCAGGTTTTGCTTCTCTTTTAGATAATTAAATGCACTGTCAAATTCTACTATTTACACTTTGAAATGAAAGGGCTCCTGCAGTTCTTTACCTTTAACTTACATTATTGGCATTTATCCTTGTTAAATTATAATTTTTGTGATTTTAAATGTTTCTTATAGAAAGTACAAGATACAATTTCTGCATATTCAATATTTTGCAATTCGAAAGAGATCGTGAAAAACGCGAAAATTAGATCATATTGCAAAATTACCGGATATACAGTATGTCTCTTGAAAAAAGACTGGTTTTTTTTGTTTTAAACTTTTAACGACCAAAGCGCATTGTCAGTCTCGTTTAAACAAAGGTTAAGTGAGTTGTTTTATATTTTGTTATAAGAATTGTTTTGATCTATATATTAAACACTTTGTACATCAGCTGTTCAAGAATTGACACCTACGTCATTAATGGAAATTTTAACTGCAAGAGCTCTGATTTGCAACCATTATAACACTAATTACAGCTGTTTTTGATGGGGTTTTTTATGCCTCGTTAATAAATACAATGTATACTGTAGTTTTTTTTTATTAAACGTGAGGAAATAATTTCCGTGTAAAATCACGATAAGCAACCCTTGCGAATTTTAAAATCTTGCTTTTATTTTTCAGACAATTTTGAACTAAAAGAAATTTTTACAAAAAGTTGGTGACCGCCATTTTTATTGTCGCAATTTGATACAAAACTGCGGAATCGTAGAATTAAGTACTCGCGTAAAATAAGGAATTTACAGTATATAATTAGAGGGTATTTCTGTTTGATTTTCAATTTTTGGAGATACGTTATAGAAACCCTTAAATACATTACATATATGAAATATCTGATTGATTTAGGGTGTCACAAATGTAGCTGTAACCAGCATGGAGATGCCTCCAAAGGGATCTGTAACAATGTGACGGGGGAGTGTTACTGCACCGGGAACACGGAGGGACTAGTCTGTCAGCACTGCTCCCCAGGCCACTACGGCTCACCTGTGTAAGTGGATAGTCCCTGTATACATACTTTATTTAGCCTGAATGATATTTGAAATTAGTCAAATTTTTTTTATATACAACTTAGCATAGATATGATTTAGCCCATTTCTGAATTTATATACATATTTATACATTTAAATGCACGATGTCTAAAGACCAACTTGATTATGCAGCAGGTTCTTTCTGCCCAAAACACTAATTAAAAAGATTTGCCAGATGGAAGAGGTTTACAGTATCTTCACTTTTGTTTTAATTGCTGTTTGACATTTTGTATATTACTGTGGAATCATTAAATTTCGTGGGGGCCAATTTTCGAGGATTGCTTAAATTTTACAGGTTCGTAAGGGACGTAATTTCGTGTATTCTCTTAAACCTACAAAGGAAATATGACTCTTATACCCTAATTTATTAATTCGTGGAAGATGTTAATTTGTGGATCAGAGGTCGAATTCCACGAAATTTGAGCCACCATGAAATCTAATGATTCCACAGTAACTTTTTTTCTAGTTCGCATGCTACTTAATTTTATGAAAATAAAGTAAATTTAGGAATTTTGATCTTTTTTGAGTATGTTGTTTTGGGGGATTACATAAGTCAATAGAAGAATGTGGCACACAATAACTGATGCAGCATCTTATATTTTTTGGCATGACTTTTAATAATTATTCTTTTGTGATCACGAAGTTATCATGTGTGTAAAAGTTGTATGCATCCAATTCAAAGAAAATAGTTGACTAAGCCCTAGAAGACTGGAACTGTCTGGAAGAATCTCGTCTTGCCCAGCTCAATCTGCTTGAATTGTGCAGTCTTCAATACCAGTTATTCTTTAATAAGTCAGACTTGTTTTCATGATGAAATCCTTTTTGAGCAGAAATGGCGGGAAATGTTATCGAGCTTGCCAAGGGAGATTAGTGTTGGAACAAGCGGAGGGGTCGTTAGGTGTACAGTTACCTGTGTCTGCTACCTCCAACAAGAACCTGCACTGTCTTTGGATCATCCATGCCCCAGATACTGCACAACCATCAGACGGTTTCACGGTCACAGTGGATGGAATTGCTACTCGATGTAGAGAGGTAAGGGGAGAACACTCGGTAATTAGCTAATGGAGTTTACTTAAATAACCTTTTAATTTCGTTTTGAAAATCTGTATTAACACAATTTTTTTTTTTTACTAAATTACAGTAAAATCTGCAATACAGGGTGTTATCTTAATGGAATGAACCTACTCCATGATTAACCTTTGATTTGTCATTTCTTTTCTGTCAGAACCACCTCATGGTGTTTGATGGGGTCCCTCCTTTTATTTCGGGAAATACCACGGAGAGCAGGTTGCTGGGAACATTTTGTGGCCAAGCGCAGAATCTGGAACCTATCAGAACAGACACTGACACAGTCACTGTTTACTTTGAAATGGACATGGGTAAATGAATATTACTTTAAGTACTGGTTTATATTATTTATCTAATTTATTTTATTATGAAATTGTATTTTTTTTTCAAGCATACAATTGTTCAATTGTTGTTGCATGATCATGTATAAATTCATTTTTTTTATCCAAGCGTATGATTGGTCGATTGTTGTCACATGACCATGCTATAAATTATGTTATAAACCTTACTATATGAAAAATAGAAAATTTATAAAGCACACTATATTAAAAATAGAATTTCATAACAAAAAAAGTTTGTTCTTTGAAAGACTTGAACCTGAACTCAAAAGTTTATAATAATTGGAACAATCTTCTTTTGAAATAAATCTTTATTAAGTTGGTATGGGACACTTCCATGTTGTGACGTTTGTTTATCGAAAAAAACAATAAAACCAAGTGTAGTTATATAAGTATAGTTTCTTTGATAATCTAACAGCGTAGCACAGTGGATAAGAGAGTTTACTACGAATCTGTAAGTCATGAGTTCAAATCCCACTTTGGGTTTTAAAGATTTTACCTCTCCAAATTTTTTTAAAAGCTATTTTTTGGTTAGATATTGTAAAATTTAGAAATTCTAAATGGGTGAAAATATTTCAATTATAATGTACTTTAATCCACATTAATATCAACAGGTGTCCAATACCACCTTAAGAAGTTGTAATTATTGATAATAGCAGCTGCTTACGTCATATGTTGAGTAATTTTAGTGACGCAGAGGTTTGATATGGTCATTCATTTCCTTATTTTAATAAGGAAAGGTGTGACAGATACTCTGTACTTAATAACAGTCAACCAGTATATAGCATTGCATAATTCATTGTTGTTTATTGAGCTATGAAATTGTAAATTATAAATTGACCATATAGATTGAAAAATAGTTTTGCTTAAACTATTGTTAACATAGATATTGCATTGGCCATTCAATATTATTGATTTACTATCATAAATTTTAATCTTCAATTTTTTATAATTTTTTTTTTTTTCAGATAATAAGGATATCTATGTAGAGCAAAAAGGTAATGTAAAATTCATTTTCTTGTATAACCCAGATAATGGCAGTAATGACAGTCACAAAAACTATTAGCATTACATAATAATATACTCCACAGCTTTAGATGGGTGTGATATATTTCCTTTTTTTGGCCACTGAGTCTTCACCCAGGTGACCTAATTTGATCTCTATTTTAATTTATTTGTTGTTTGGCACTGTGATCGAGTCATGATTTGGAAACCATTAGCATCACATTATGATATAACGCACAGCTTAAAATAGATGTAATACAATATTTTGCCAAAGATAATACGCAGTTGTGTATAATAACTTTACATGTATATTTGTGCAAAGAAAACCTAGAATTACACTGAAATGATGATGTATATTTTAGGAGACAATTTTAGGCCTATATCATAGGCATATATCATATATACCAGTAGTCCTTTGTGCATATTATTCATTTTTCTTTATCTACTGTCATTAATGCCACAGAAAGCACAGTAGAAATATTCTGTAGATATGTTAGTCTTTGAAAATTATCTATCTGAATCATTTTCAAGAAAAAAAATCTGAAACAATGAGCAAACAGTCATGTAATAAATTCCTTGCTGCAATTTTGTTGTCAAAAGTTGATTAAAGTTTGCCTATGACAACTTCTAGATGCTGAATCTGGGCCTTGAATTACAGATGCTGGAGGAAGTTAAGGTTTCTGAAGCTGGTTAAAGTTTTTGGTGCAGATGCCCTTTTCTAGCCATTTCTAAGTTACTACTGGTCCCAAGTTCACCAAACTTGCATGGATGGTGCGTCTTATGAATCAGATACAGAGGGTTCCACTTGATCTGATCACGGTTAATCTGATAATTCGGTTAATCTGATATAAAATCAAAACACTGATCCATTTGCAATATAAGCCTTTGTAATTTCTACGGATAATCTGATTGGAAAAAAATGTCATTTTCGGTTAATCTGATACGATTTCTGTCGGCCGATCAAATATCAGTTAACGTTTTCACACCTCTTCCACACCTCGTGTATAACCTCTCACTGTG
Organism: Magallana angulata; assembly: GCF_025612915.1. NCBI lineage: Eukaryota > Metazoa > Mollusca > Bivalvia > Ostreida > Ostreidae > Magallana > Magallana angulata. Next base: position 28,902,212 of record NC_069117.1, on the reverse strand, counting down.
TAAACAGCTTGGCACGTGCCTAAAGCTTGCAAATAACGGTGCTTCAGGGGATTAGTCACAGCTCAACGCACACAGATGGTCAGCTGGTTGATAGATGAAAGATACCAACATCGATAGTTCAGCCCACCCTCTAACACCTCTATATTTCTTTGTTTAATTAGTTGACACCCCTCTTGTGTACACAGTAACTCTTTACTCGGCATTAGTTTCACTTCAACACACACGGGTGGCTCACTTCTTCGTAAGATGAAAGCTACCGACATTGATAGTTGTTCCAGATGACCGCACACAGGACTGACCTTACCTGTGTACTCATTTTTTTCCTGTTTTTTCCTTTACCAATTGCCTGTGTTAATTTGATGCACTTGACAGGCTTGAATTCTGAATCAGATCCATAGGTCTCAGATGCTGATTTAGGTGAAGGTTTTTGGAGCTGGTTAAAGTTTTTGGAGCAGGTGCCCTCTGATGATTATATCTTAGTTATTACTGGTTCTTACTTCTCAGAACTTGCATGGATGGTGCATCTATTGACTCTGAAGCACTCCACAGGCAAGGATGCTGAATCAGAGCCATAGGTTTCAGATGCTGCAGAAAGTTTAGTTTTTTGGAACAGGTCAAATGTTTAATAGATAATACACTGTAGTACTATTTCAAACTTGCATGATTTACCAATAATATTAATGAAAAGCTTCAGATACAGAGCATGATCTCCGTTATCAAGGATGGTTAAAAAAAACTCCTACCTTAGTCAAATTTGCTTGATAGATGTGTTTATTGTTAAATGATATAGCATGTTTTTATAATACAGTATTGCATGATATGATACACTATTGTATTATATGATACAATAATAATATCATATAATTTTAGATTTAAAAAAAAAATAACATGATACCATGTGACATTGTATCAAACTTTTTGTATATTATGATATTGTATCATGTTATTGTTAAATTATAATGTATATTATGATACGATATTATATAACTGTTGAAATTGACACCCTGAGACAACCAATGTCAACCGATGCGAAGCGGAGGTTGACAATGGTTTTCGAGGGGTGTCAATTTCAACAGTTACCCTCCTAAACAGGCACTATTTATTTTATTATACTGAATGTCTTAATTTTAAAGAGAATTTTACTGCTTTAAAATAGAAATTAAGTGAATTCTACGGCGAACCGTACGCGTATGATTTACGTGCATGTAACAATTCGTTGTGTTACCCGTTGCCAAGTGTGTTGCTAACGCTGAGGGTAATAGAACGGATTACCAACTGCGTCTAAACCAATCAGATTTCAGTATTTAACATGAAAGAATAATAATATATAATATGATATTATATTATAACATATAGTATAGTATTGTATCACATGATATTGAATATTATATTGTTCAATCCTTCTCCGTGAAATGATGATGAATATGGCCGATGCTTATCCCAGGTTTATGTGGTGCTAAGCATATGAGAGTCATTGACTCCCCCTGGATGGGACACCAGTCCATCGCAGGATAACCCCCAGCATAAGCCGCTACCCAATTTCAGCTGGGTGGACTGAGACATTGTACTTAATGTGTCTTGTATAAGTGCACAACACACAACATCAAGGGACAATAGCTGGGTTTGAACCAGCGACCTTTCAATTACTATCCTAAAGCCCATGACCACTGAGCCATGTGCTCCACGTATTTAATTGTATCATATGATTTAATATGGTATGATATGATATTGTTAAATAAAATGCATTAATGTTTCACATAAATTGTATCATATGATAAATGTAAAATATATAATATCATATGATATGATATTGTAAAATATGATATTGTATTATAAATATATAATTTTATCACATGATAAGATACTTTGTTGTATCATGTTATATTTTATTATATGATACAATATCATATTACGTATCATTTTTGATACAATATCATTCTAAACAATATCATGATTAATATCATGGTATCATATCATACAATATAATATCATATATTACAATATTATGATGTATTATGTTATGTGATATTGTATTATATGATACTATATACTATTATATTATGATATTATATTATGTAATGAAATACAATGATATATAACATGATACAATGCCATATTATATTTTATGTTGTTATATTCAGTAGTATTTTCTCACTATATAACTCTATATAGACGAATAGTCAATAATTGTAATATTAGCTCGTCCGAAAAATATCGACCGGTCAATATTTTTTTGATATTGACCAGCTAGGAATAATATCTAGAGAACATTCCCTGTATTTCAAGTAATCGCCTCTGATTTGTTGATTCGTAAACGATGACGTAAATAATTCTTCGCGATTCCAAAACAAGGTGACGTCATAATAGACAGTCAGTCAAGGCAAGTAAACAACGGACGCGCAATGCGACGGTTTGCTATCATAATGGATATAAGGATTTGCGAATTACTGTTAATAAAATCAGGTAGAACATCTGTATGTTAATTCTTATGGTTGGTTTGTTTCTTCATATAACAAAACAAATGTTGACTGTGTTTTCGGGCAACATTGATTATATTAGCCCCCTTGGGACGAGAATATTGCCCTCCGCTTCGCGTCGGGCAATATTTCGTCCCTCGGGGGCTAATATAATCAATGTTGCCCTCAACCCCAGTCAATATGTGTATAATAAAATATGATATCTTGATGCAATGTCATATGTAACAATATATTGTTTCATTATATATAACAGTATTATATTGTATCATATGATATATCATGACACAATATAATTGTATTTATAGGATGCAATATCATATTTTATATTACTATATTGATTTAAGTTGTATATTACAGTACCATATCCTATTAATGTTTGAATATCAAATGATTTTTAACATATGACATGATATTATGTCAAACCACACTACAGTATCCATGAATATCCAAGATCATTAATAATTATTATGATTATCTTATACTATGATGAAGGTGCTCTCCCAAGGTGATGACTCGTCTCAGTGAGCTTTGTAATCTATGATTACCTATGTTTATAATTGAAAGGACTAACTGATAATCAATCTTTTAACTGGTAATGTTCCAACCAAGTTTCTGATTAACCAGGTAGAAATTGCCAAAAAGCGTTCAAAATTTAGTTTGACTTAATTAAGACAAACTATTGAAAGGTGTGGTAATTCACAACTCCCCAGACATTTAGATGAATTCACTTAAATTTTAAGAAATACTAAAGGAAATTGAAAAGTTGATTAAACTTGAATTGGTTTATTTTATTAGATCTGTTATTCTATTTAATTTATCTATTATCAGGATTTAACTTGAGCTATGTCATCAACCTTTGTCCAAGCTGTAAGGAGAATGAAATCTGTGTGGGTAACCAGTGTAAACAAGATCCAAATCGCTCATCAGCGAGCAAGTTCTACAATGTCTGTCCCACCAGCTGTGATACCAAGGTAAGTGAGAGACAGTCAGAGAAGGAGAATTAACAGTCTGAGTTTAGATTGGTGTATTTATCAGTGGATCAAACTGCTGTGTCATTATACATGTAATACGTATTGTTCAGTGTCTTTGTTTTCAGATGAGTCATTCGATTTTGTAATTTGGGTGACTTGGTTTTAATTGGTCATTAATGATTTAAATTATCATCTTTTCTGCCGAGTGATAACAGGATGAATATCCTCTACTGCAGCGTAAATTTAAAGGAAAAAAAATGTTAAATTACTAATAAACTATCCTAAAGCTTTTGAAACGCATGATCCTTTTCATATTCAATGCAATGCATATAATGACTGGGCTGCATTGAAGGGGAATTTATGCATTTTTGATAATTCAATTTGTCACATAAAAAAGTATAAGACAGCCAATGAAAATGTTTGAGGCATTTAATATTTAATTTTTTTAAATGACTGTAAAATGCCACAAAAATATTAAATCTTAAACAATACTTAGATTTTTATCAGGCCTAGAAAATACAGACTTAAGGATATATATCAATTAATAGCTTTATTAGATAACAGTGTACACAAGTACGTTTTAATGCCGTTTTATAAAAATAGATCCTGGAATATGGCATAAAGATTTATAAATATTCCATAATAAAAATCATTATTGTATCATACAATACAATATGAAACTTAAATTTCAGTGTAATTATCATACAATTTTTTATCATTAGGTATACGATATTAATTGTTTCAATCCACACTAAAGTATCAAATAATTTATTAAAGATTTTCATGTAATATGATGAAGGTGGTCTCATAAAGGTGATGCTTAGTGTCGAAAGACATGGATATTTTTATTCACTACATAGCTTTATAAGGCGTCTTGGTCTTACTGACGTCATTTAATAGCAAGCATAAGCATAAGTCTTTGCATGTTTCTTTTCCCAATCGAGAGACTTTGATCAACTGTGGCGACAGTATTTTGTATAAGATATCCAATTAAAACCAATGCCAGTCTTATTCAATAGGCACTTACGAATTCATTTCTTTACATAAATCTATGGAACCCTTAACTGCCTTATGTGAATAAACTTCATTATATGATTATACTTAAACATTACATGATGGTACTTCAACATTACATGATGGTACTTTAACATTACATGATTATACTTCAACATTACATGATGGTACTTCAACATTACATGATGGTACTTTAACATTACATGATGATACTTCTTCATTATATGATGAATCTTCATTATTTGGTGGTTCTAAAAATAGATCTACATCTGAAATATTTAAGTTATGATATGTCTGGTATCATTTAGTAAAGAAAAACTCCTTGATAGGTTTTAGCTTTTAATTTTGATTGTTTTACTACATCTTTACACAGAACTCTTCTTTTAAAGGAGATCAATAAGGTATAAAAATGGTCACAACCTTCCAGCCCTCCTAAGTATGGGGCTTGTAGAATAAGTGAGACCAAGATAAATTAGTATTTGTGTGTTCTTAGTTTGCTAACTGACCATACAATATGCTATCCCTAATGCTTGTTGGTACATTTCCTAATTTATATATGAATAATTTGATTTTTACTTTCACTATTTAAAAAAAAAACCTCATCTTGGTTTCATCCAAAGCGACTTGTTAAGATGATTGATTATGTCTTTCTTTCAGTCCCATGGAACTTGTGTGTGTATTAATGATCTGGATATGATGGTCTTCCCATGGAACTTTCTGAAGCCAATCAGCAAGAGGAAGCCAGGGAGCATCCCTGGTCGCTATGGCCATAGTGTCACTTCCTGTGGAGAGAATTTTTTCTACGTCTTTGGGGGTTACTCTCAGGAGCATGGAGCTCTGAATGATATCTGGAAGTACACTACATCCACTTACCAGTGGACTCAGGAGCAACCCATCACCTCTGACCAACCAGATGGAAGGTAGGGATTGCAATAAAACTCATTTAGTACGAACACAGATATGGCAAATTCTCGGATATAGGGAAGTTTTTTTTAGTTTTACTTTAAGGTTAGAAGACACATTCCTCAATTTTATATACCTTTTTCCAAGAATTTGTTAAATGTTTGGAACTCTCTCTCGACCGGGGCCAGGCTTTGAACTCGCGACCTTGGAAACTACGCTCCTGGCAGTGAGTGGCAAGGCTCTAACCACTCGGCCATCTAGGCATATTCTTATTTATAAGTAAATTTTAATCATTCTGAAAATAATTATAAAAATTATAATTTTTATTGGAACTCTTTTTTGCGAGGAGATACAAAAATATGCTAGAGGAACATGTTGTCTGACCTTAATAATAGCCACTAGAATGAGAGAACTGGTATGATGATACATGTACTAATTCCATTGCACTATCTGTTTGTAGGGAGTCATAGTAGGATCTTAATACTCTATTTGTAGTTTGTAGAAAGACATTGTACTATTTGTAGTTTGTAGAGAGTCATGGTAAATTTTAATGCACTATTTGTAATTGGTGGAGAAATAAAGATGAATAAGCATAATAAGATTCTTGGTAATATATGCCTGCTGCCCTTTTTCAAGATTAAAACAAAGTTGTCTTTCATCATGATTGTCTTAACTTTTCCCATCAAATTTTGCTAACAAATTTAAATTGAATTCAAATTTTTGTATCCAATTTAGAATCCTGCAGGATTTATCAGATGCAGTAAAAAAAAAGAAGATTTTTTATGTATGAGTAAAATAGATATTTAAGATAATTTGATTTCTAATTCTAAACTTTGAAAATCCTTGAAAAGAGGTTTTTTTTCTGGTCAAAATGTTCCATTAGTTTTGGTTGAAGTAAGAGTTCTAATTTATATTTTCAGATATTTTCACCAAGCTGTGTGCAGCCCTGTTTCCCAAGAAATTTATGTATATGGAGGGATTGTGAAGAACAAGGCAGGTGCCTTTGAAGCGACCAACGAATTCTGGAAATTCTCTACTGGAGCAAGAGTGTGGACAAGACTTGATGTAAATATCAATTTACTGTAAAAAAAGGTTATTGTGTATCCACTTGTAATGAATTCCCAGTACATGTTCAGGGAATTCAGTTTTTATTATTTCTTTCTGGAAAATGTTTTAATAACTAATGGGAAGTGCAGAGCTTTGGTGATCGAAGCAAGCTTTAAGAACCAGTTCACAGGAAAAAAACATGCTAAACCTACAGATTTATCAAGAAATTTTTGGAGTGCTCTGCAGCATTCCATCTGGCTCCTGTCGTGCTATGCCAAAAATGGCTGATCTTTCAATTGTAATTTATGGTTCTGTAAGTTTTTAAGAATCATTTTGGGTATCTGACATGATTTTCAGACAACAATGGCTTCCTAAATGGTTATCTATCAAAAATACAAACAGATTTTTATTAAAATGGTAGATTTAAAAAAGAAAAGAAAAATGGTAGGTGGGGGAGAGTAAAAAAACAATAGACTGCCTTGTAAAGCAGTTTAGTAAACATGTATGTTATTAGACTAAGGCAAATATTCATCCAACAACCAGCATTAATAACCTATAATAATATGCTATCCTTTTCAAATTTTAATCCATTAACAAATGCATAAAGTCTCTACTCTATTCAATAGCTTCTCTTATTGAAATGATTATAATTTTAAAGAATTAAAAAAAAAATTATTTCTAATATGAACACAGTAACAAAAAAAGATTATAATTGAGTTGTTTTCCTTGTCAAGAAGATGAATAGCCATAAAGTATCAGTACTGTGACACTTTGCTATCACAGGTACCTGAAGATTTCAACCCAGTGGCTGGACATACAATGACCTTGGTCAACGAGCGGTACCTGGTGGTAATTGGAGGTATCTCCTCCAAGAGGTACTTCTCTAGTGATGTCTACATCTATAACATAATTGATGAAGACAGCCAGCCAGCTTGGAGCAGAAACAACCACACTTATTTGCCATTAGGTCAGTAGAGAGCTACAGCAGAGAGAGAGAGAGAGAGAGAGAGAGAGAGAGAGAGAGAGAGAGAGGATTTCAAATTTTCAAGTTTGTTGGTATTTTAAAAAGTCTTCATCTCAATAACTGATTGGCCAGAAAAGCTAAAACTTGTGTGGAGGCATCCTCAGGCAGTGTAGATTTAATTTTGTTCAAATCAGGATCTTCAAGAATAGGGTTAGGCACAATGGGGGATATTCCTATATGTAGAGAAAAATCTTTGCAAATTGTATTCTCAAACACCAGTTGGCCAGAAAAGTTGAAACTTGTGTTGAAGTATCTTATGTTTGAGTAATTATGACTTCATTCAAATTATGATCCCTGGAGGTGAGGTGGGGCCACAAGGGAGGTTAATTTTTAAATAGGAATATATAGAGAAAAATCTTTAAAAATCTTCTTCTCCAAAACAAATCGGTCAGAAAAGCTAAAACTTGTTTGAAAGCATGATAAGGTAGTGTAGAATCAATTCGTCAAATCATGATCCCCTGGTGAAGAATGGCAAGGGTTGAATTGTTACATTGGAATAAATATAGAAAATTCTTTAAAATTCTTCTTCTTTTAAAAAATTCTAACAACAAAAGGAGCTCAATGTTTTACTTGAAAATAAGTATGGGAAAAATTTGAAAATCTTTGAAAATCAAGATATACTCTGTTAAGTTGTTTAGACTAGATATCTGGTACATGTATTAGATACTCTAAAGACAGTCTAAGCTTTAGTTGCCTATTGTAGCTCAGGTGAGCAATGTGGCCCCCAGGCTTCCTGTTATAATTAGGACCTATGAACAATAACATATTATCGGTTCTCTGTTCTTTTTTTGTTGCTTAGGTTTGTATGGCCACAGCGCAGTGTATGACCCAGACACGGACATGATATACATCCATGGCGGAATGGCTTTCAAACAATTTAAGTTTGATGTCTCAAACGATACTTTTATGTATGACACGGAGAAAAAACAGGCCTACCTTGTCCATGTTCAAGGCCCAGAACAGGTATAAGTAAAAAATAAAATTTACTTTCGCAATTATGGGTATTTAAACCTATTAAAAAATCCTGACTAGGTTGAGTTTTTAAGCTGTAAAAACTTTGTGTTAGATTCAATTTTAAGAGATACTTTCCTTTTAATGAGTTTTATGCTTACAATATTTTTCTGTCTAAAGGCAATTCCTCGAGTTTTTCATGTTGCTGTGCGCGTGCTGGAAGGAATGCTGGTAATTGGTGGAATGGGGAATCTGGGGCAGACGACCGAACATATGTCGTTATTCAGATTCAATTGTAGCACGTGGCATAAATATCTATCGAAGAAACCAACATCAGGTAAAGTTCTGTAGAAAGCATTTTGAGGATTTTTAAAGTGATTTTGATGAAGCCTACATTAACGATCTTGGGGCATATTGTCTTCTGTCGTTCTTTCTGTCCATCACTCTGTTTGCCACCAATAAAAAAATAGACAGAGGAAATATTAAAAATAGTTGAAAGATCAAAGATATTGAAGTCTTGTTTAAAAAACAATGGATTCATGAAATGTTAGCTGGACCTTAAATAAAAACTGGTTAAAGTTTTGGAACAGGTGCCCTCTGATGATTATATCTTAGTTATTACTTGTCTTAACTTCACCAGACTTCCATGGATGGTGCATCTTATGATACTGATGCACCTGACAGGCTTGAATGCTGAGTCTGAGCCATAGGTTTCGGATGCTGGATAAGGTTAAGTTTTTTGGAACAGGTCACACGTTAAATAGATAATAGTACTATTTCAAACTTGCATAGTTGATTAAACTGTAATATTAGTGAATTGCAGAGGTAGCTTCAGATGCAGAGCTTGATCTCCATTATCAAGGATGCTAAAAAATATATCGTAGTTATTACAGGTCCTAACTTCACCAAACTTGAAAGGATGGTGTGTCTTATGATACAGATGCACCTGACAGGCATAGATGGGGATAGGTTGCGGATGCTGGAGGAGGTTAAGGTTTTAATTGCTAGTGCCCTCCTCTGATGATATCTTAGTTATAACTGGTCCGAACTTCACCAAACTTGCATGGATGATGCGTCTTATGATACTGATGCACCTGACAGGCTTGAATGCTGAATCTGAGCCATAGGTTTCGGATACTGGATGAGGTTTAGTTTTATGGAACAGGTAACATGTTTTATAGATGATAGCTTGCATAGTTGATTTAACTTTATAATAAATGAAACGCAGAGGTTGCTTCAGATGCAGAGCCCGATCTCAATTATCAAAGATGCTAAAGAAATCTATCTCACTCAAACCTGCTCAATAGATAGATGTGTTTGTTGATAAATGATATAACATGATTCCTATGATATAGTATTGTATGATATGAAACAATACTGTTTAATATGATACAATTTAATATCATGTTATATTATAAAAAGTTATATGATACAATGTGATATTGTATCAATTTTTTTGGTATTTCATTATATGATATTGTATCATGATATTGTTATGAATAGTACTGTATATTATGATACAATATTGTATAATATTATATTGTATTATTAATTTGTTTTTTATTACATGATACTATTACATAAGATATTGCAAAATATAATATAATATCCTATGAAACAATATTGTATATTCTATAATATTGTAACATATGATATTGTATAATATGATTTTGGTTTCTGTAATATAGAATTATATCACAAGAAATTGTATTGTATGATATTGTAATATTATATAATATCTTTATAACACGTTATTTTATATGATATTGGTTTATAAATAGGATATATTATCATATCACATGAAGTTGTATTATATGATATTGTAATATATATGATTGTATCATATGATACAACATATTAATATAATATTGTATTATATAATATTTTAATTTATCACATAATATTTTATCATTTGATATGATACAATGTTGTATCAAATTATATTGTGTCATATAATACAATATCGTATTATGTATCAAAAATGATACAGAATCATACAATATCATACTATACTATACAATATAATATCATATGTTTCAATGTTATGATGTATTATGTAATATGATATTGTAATAAAATACTATATTGTATTATGTATTATGATATAGTATTATGTGATCAAATACAATAATGTATAACACAAAATAATGTCATATCATACGTTACAATATCATATCTCATCATTGTTTATTATGGTATTTTATTTTATTATAAGATATATATTGTAAATATGATAGGATGCAATATTTAATTTTTTGTTATTGTTTTGATTAACATAATGAACATATGATTATCATACAATTTTTTAACATATGATATATGATATTGTGTCAAAACAGAATCCATGAATATCCAAGATCATAAAGTATAATTTTCATATAATATGATAAAGCTGGTCTCATAAAGGTAATATCTCATACGGGTGATGTATCGTCTTGGTGAGCTTTGTAATCTGTGATTACCTATGTTGTATCATATGATTTTATGTTATTTTGTCCAACCACACTTCAGTATCCAATATTTTATTAAAGACCATTAACTATGATTTTCATAATACAGCCTACTCCAGATATATTGAAATTTAGGGGACCATGCAAATTATTTCATTATATCCGTATTTCAATATAAGCGAAATTGACTGATGTGAAGTTGCCATTTTTGAAAGTTCAATCCTGATGTAAGCATAGAAAACCAAACCCGAACAAATTATTTGGTCATCATTTATCTATTACAATGAACAGATTACATGGAACATTAGTCCTTGAAAGTTTGATTAAAATTTTATCCGAAAGTTTTGTAAGTTTCATTTTGTTACTATCTTAAACCTCATCATAATCTCCGATCGCATTCTTTTACGTTTTAGAGAAAAATCGCCTGACTTAAACGCTTCAAATATTGCTAAACGCTGCTTGTATATCATCGTAAGTGTACTCGGGATAATCTCAAAGTCCTTGGCTATTTCGAATTTAGGCTTTGTCCTTTCATCAATAGCAATAACTAGTTTGTATTTAGCGTCCGGAGATAAGGTATTTCTTTTCTGTGGGGTTTCCATATCACGTCTAGCCTCAATACATCCGTATACATAAAAACAAAAAATTCAACAGTGAATAAATTTAACTTTTTAATAGAAGTATAAAAACACACATGATGAGAACTTAATTCACACCTTTGAATATCAACCAGTCAGTCTGGCATAATTACTGTCACCAACCGTGACGACAACTTCAATATAACTGTTACAAAAACAATTAATTATCACCTTTGGGGACCAATCAGTGGCTTCAATATAAGCGATATTTCAAAATAGCCGATTTCATTATGTCCGTTAAAATCAATGCAAAGAATATGAGAGACAAAAAACGGGAGATTTTTTTCTATTTCAAAATAAGCGAAATTAGAAAATAAGCGATTTCAATATAAATGGAGTAAGCTGTATAATAAAGGTGGTCTTGTCTCAGAGGGTGATGCCTCATCTCGCTGAGCTTTTTGATCTATCATTACCTATGTTTTCCTCATTATTTGAAGAGATATTACCTCAAGGAATGCTTTAGGAATATAATATCATAATGCAAATAATCATTTGCATTATTAATTTCTGATATAGCCTGCAGACATGTTTTTCAGATTCCCTAGTCCTTAAATTTTTTTATAATTCTCAAATCACAATTTTTGGGGGTTTGCAAACACAAATAATTAGTTTTATTTTCAAGAAGCAAACACCATCCTACCAAAGTAAAACAGCAAACGTCCATATGATTTTCCAGAATAATACTTTAAAAAAAAAAAAAAAAATTTAAAATTTCCTTTAGAGCTGTTTGGCATGTGAAAAGGCAAAGCTCAAATAAATTGTCGTTGTCTGTAGGGAATATGTGTATCTTCTGCAACACTTTCATGATGCTGATATCATTTTAGAGACCTACCGAAGCAGGACAAACTCTCTGATAGCAGCAAGTTCCATTCGCTTGAAAGACAGAGTCTATGTGGTAGGTGGTTACGATGGCACCACCTACAGTGAAGTGGTTGTCATTAGTCCAAAGGAAACCTTTTGCCAGACTGCAGGAACGCAGATGGATTGCTTGCAGACAACAGGATGTGACTTCTGTGTTGCCGAGGGCATTGGGAAATGTGTCGAAAAGGCATCAGATAGGTTAGATCACACAAAACATGTATTGAAAAAATAAAATGATTACTTTGATGGGTTAATGCAGGTGTCACTACAGTAATTCACTGAAGGTTCAATTAAAACATGGTTGAGGCAAACAAATTTGGGGCGTTTCCACTTGTGACTGAGCTGATTTTTTCTCATGTGAAAAACAATGTATAAGATGTCTGACCATCCCAGTTTTGTAAAAATGTGAGGTCATTTGAATTTTGATGCGAGTAGTTTCCGAATGTGTTAAAAGGCCCATGCTTGATTTTTAAGCACATATGTAACTTTGACGTAAACAAAGTCTCATGCCTTGCTGGATGATTTGTGTGTTTTTTGCTACTAGATTGTATATGAAGTGTTGTTTAAAAAGATGTCGAGAGGATTTTTCTCAGAAGCTCGTTTTGAATTTTTAATCTGTAGTTGCACAATTTTGGTAAGAATATACAGTCAAACTTGTATTAAGCAGTCACCTGCGGGAGGCACCCAAAGTGACCTCTTAACAGATGTGACCTTTGAATAGAGACTTGTGAATTTGCCAACATCAAATATCTTATTAAAATAATTACCACAATAAAACAATAATGTATCAAAATGATAGATAAAGTAAGTGATTAAATGTTTTTTTATAGTATTTATTATATTTACAAATAAGTACAAATACATAACAATGCAATTTTTTGTATTTTTTAAAATTATTGAAAAAAGTCACTACGTGGTAAAACCTTGTCGCTAACATTTTCACAATTATAACACTAACTATCTTCATGAGTACCGTATACATATAAAAAAAAACAAACACTTTTAACACAAATCAACAATTAAGTTTTTAACCGACCCTATCTGAACTTAAATCTGAACTATTATGAAATCAAGCAATTTTTTCTTGCCTCGCCGCGGACATTTTTGACACCTATTTCATTCATGTTTATAAAACAAACATTGTTAATACATGTTTAAACAATTCACTTGATTCCCATTCGTATCTAATCTGCCAATTATGTATTATAAATACATCGATTTATTTGGTTACTCTCGCCTCAAGCGTATAGTCATTGTTTACGTTTATCACCCGACATTCGGAAGCTATGTTTAAAATCCCCGGGTGTAAATCATGTGACCAGCCAAAATGGCCGCCTAATGCAAGTTGACTGTACAGTTTCGGATCAAAATACGATGACCGCTGACCGCGTTAGACAGGTGACCGCTCTTTAGAGGGCAATTATATAGGATTTTTCATCGGGAGCAAATAAAATGACCGCATACGAAAGGTGACTGCTTAATAGGGGTGGCCGCTTCGGCAGTTTTGACTGTATACTTTGTCTAGTAAAAATTAACACATCTGGAAACAACTTGATTGTTGTTTCAGCTGTGCTGCCAGACCTTTTAAAAGTAGGCAAGGGTTCTATAGACTTGTAAATTGTTTGTTTGTTACAAGAAGGGTCAAATGGATAAGTAATACTTGTTTTTGTATGTTAATATATTTATGTATTTATGCACAGCACCTGCTCTGGTGGACAAGCTTGTGATGTATCATGGATCAACCAAACAGTCTGCAGCACCTATCAAACTTGTCAAACTTGTATGACTAAGCATCCACATTTTCCTAGTGTACGTAGTTCATCAATACATCCAATTACAATATTTGTTAATTGATTTCAACAATAAATTACTAATATTGTTGTTGACCTGACAGCACTCAAGATTTTGTTTTATATTGCAATTGGTTTTTGTCCATCGTCGTCAGTCGTTGTCTGCTGTCATGCGTTATGCATTAACAATTCAACATTTTTAACTTCTACTTGAGGGTGTTGGTATATTATGTGTAAAGGTCTTATTCTTTTGCTTTGATGTGGAATTTCAATGAAGGAGATGAATACATATTTAGAAAAGAGAATGAATAAAGCTGTTTCAAAGTTAAGATATCATGAAAGCCTTTGGCCCATGGGGCAAGAATTCAGTCAAGGGGGATTAAGGGGGGTATTTTGGTAAAACATGTAAACTAGCCATTTTTAATTTATAAATGAAAAAATATACACATAAAAGCTATCTTGACAGTAAATGAATTTTACGATAATTATTTCCTATCATTAGAGACTTGTTCCTTTTAAAGGGACTTAGACACGATTTGAGCTCAATGTTTTCAAAATTTATTTTTTCATTTTTAATGTCTAGAATGGTCAATATGGATGATTTTAATGCCCTGTCAAAATTTGAAAGTCAAATAACCAGTCACATGTAAGTTACAGAGACTCGAGTTTTGTTAACATAACGTACATCAACTTCTTTCCTCTGTGTCTCGCTTGTAACATGACTTTCTTACATTCAGATTTTGGTAAATCATTCAAAATACACAAGTAAATTATTTAATACATCAAAATCAAAAATAGAATTTTCATCAGAAATCATGTCTAGTTCCCTTTAAATATCTGGTCATTCACTCAACAAAGTTTTTCACAAAATTTACAGCTTTCATAGTCCTTGTTGCAAGATTTCAGGTAGGGGCGAGGGGTGGTCGGTACCATATTTTATATTCTTTTATACTCCAGAATGAAGCTATGGTACTCAGGTGACTGTTAAGGCCTGTAGGCCTCTTGTTAGGAGTTTTGTAGACTTTCAGCCTTCAGACTGCCAAATATATCGAAAAGATCTGAAAATGTTTAAACCAAATCTTGTAAAAATCTTCGGTTTAGTCCCTTTCTTAGTAGGCAGATTTGTTTTTTGGGTGAAAACTATGATGTAAAAAATTCTTACTTTTTTTACTATGAATAATATGAAAACTACGATGGAACACTCTTACTTTTTTTACTATGAATAATAAACACCAACTCAGTTGTACCTGCGAAGTTTCATAAAAATCTATCATCTGGTTCTTCTAAGGGGCCATTTCAAAATACATGCAGGTACATTTACAATAGGAATACAAGGGAAATTGCAGTTTTCCTCTCTTCAAAGTAGATTATAAAAATACAATAATGTCAATTCTTCTCAAATTGTAATATACATGTGATAAGTAATATCATTTTCTACCTTTTGTGTAAGAAAAACTAAATTCTATTTTCTGACTTGGTTTCTTTCTTCACTAATGTTAGATTATGGCCATTAATATCATATGTCAAAGTTTAAGTCAGATCTGAAGGTGAGTTGTTGGTCATCACGTCTCCTTAATCCCTCATTCCAAGCAAAACAAGGAATTCCAACTCAGTTTTTGACAGGCTTACTCTTTTTTTCTACAGCCTTGTAAGTGGTTCATAGATGGCCCGTCATCATCGTGTATCAACAGTGAGTCGCCCATTGGATTCTCTTGCAAGGGCTATCAAGAATGCAGCTTTAGTCAATGTACAGACTGCTTGCAGAACGAGGCATGTAGCTGGACCAACTGCATACAACAAGGCATGTGCTTTGAGTGAAAGAGAGGGTTTGAGACACAAGAAATATGTATGGTCTACATACACTTTTTTGTGTAGTTGACATCCAATCAAATTTTAAGTAAAGATAAAAAAAAAATTATATCATATCAGATATAAAAATTAATTTAATGCATAAGATGTTTTTACCATGGATGGATATCTATTCATCATTTTGAATTTAAGTAATTTTGTTGAAATTAAATCCTTCACTCTCTCATATTTAATATATTGGTGTGACATATATGAAATATGGAAGCAAGAAGGATCTACTTTTATCTAGATTGGGATTGAAGAATTATAGCATTTTTGTTATTTTGTTTTGTGCAATTATCTGTTTTTTCTTCACTATTGACTACAAAAACCAACGACTTTTGCAATTTTCTCCCTAATGATAAACTCGTTTTATTTCTCTTTCAAATTGTATTGAAATTTTTAACGTGGTATAGGGTAGGGCTGGGACGATTCTGTACTTAGCCGATTCGGTACATATCACGATACATGAGATGCGATATGATGCATATCACGATTCATTGCAACTAAATGAAAACATGAATAAGGGTTAAAAATTTATTCAATCTGTCGATGTATTACCGCATGTCCAAAGTTACTTGGCTATATTTAAACTGAGGGTTTCACAATTTACAAATTACTTTAGTCTCATATACACTATTTTTTCATTAACAAGTAATCCAAAAATTGTCCACACTCCAGATTTAGCTTCCTAACAGTTTTGACAACTTTACGAGGTTTTCCGCCATCTTTGTACTTTCATATTAGGCGCACAGACTAGAAATAGCCGATATATGAAGCTAAAAAAAAGTTCGCTGGGTATCGTTGTATTAATGGTAAATGTATCGATCCAAATATCGTCAAAATAAATACCGTGTAGCACTGGTGCATCGGTGGATCGTCCCATCCCTAGTATAGGGCAATTTGACATACTAACATTGCTAAAAGTACATCATATTCAAATTATGATATTAGTATAAAATTTCTTTAAAACTTCCAGTATTTTGTAATTAAATGCTATTTCACTAGAAAGACCTTTTAAAGATAATAGAATTGTTCTTGAATTCATGATGTATGGATCACTAGGCAGTAAGCTATAACTTAAAATACATCAACAACACTGAAGATAAAATATATCAAGTTAGACTTATTATTATTCTATAGTGAGATTACTGTAAATTCCTTATTTTACGGGAGTACTTAATTCTGCGATTCCACGGTTTTGTATCAAATCGCGAGAACATAAAATCGCAATCACCAATTTTTTTGTCATTATTTCCTATAGTTTGAATTTGTCTGAAAAATAAAAGCGAGATTTCAAAATCCGCAAAGATTGCTTCTCATGATTTTACGTGGAAATGAATTCCTCGCGTTTAATTAGGAATTTACAGTATCATCGCAACATGGAGGTGCCCCATACCTCCTTTTAAACACATTGTCTCATATGTTTTAGGTGAAGACAACTTCCCAATAGTAGACACTAGATTTAGCTCCACCTGGAGGTGTGCAAAGAATGCTGTTGGGGGCGTGTGTACCAACCACAGTGTGTGCCCTAAGCGGTGCGATGAGTACTCAGACTGCGAGTCCTGTCAGAGAGCCAGTGGGACAGGGGCTGGATCTAGTGGCTGTGTCTGGAGCTCCATCAAACAGCAGGTAAGCTCATCTGGCACAGTGCTAAGTTCATTGCAATCAAAGAACTAAAAGTATTGGAAGTCACTAATTAATAGTACTGTTTTTTTCTGAAAATGCAAACCTCATTTTAATCAAAGAAGTAACTTAAAGAGTAACTTATTCACAAAGCAAAATCTAACAATGACTATTTCATTTACGCTCCACTGAAAGTAGATTCAAATAAAGTGGGGTCTCAAATATCCGGACGCCAGATAACCAGTCGCTTCAGTTTACATATGATTTTATTTGGGAACAGAGTTTTTAGCTCACCTGAGCTGAAAGCTCAAGTGAGCTATTCTGATCACATTTTGTCTGTCGTCCGTCTGTCCGTCCGTCTGTCCGTAAACTTTTCACATTTTCAACATCTTCTCAAGAACTACTTGGCCAATTTCAACCAAACTTGGTACAAATCATCCTTAGGCAAAGGGGATTCAAAGTTGTGAAAATTAAGGGCCACACCCGTTTTCAAGGGGAGATAATTAGAAATTAATGAAAAATTTCGAGAAATTCTTCTTCTCAAGAACCAGAAAGCCAGGAAAGCTGAAACGTGTGTGGAAGCATCCTCAGGTAGTGTAGATTCAAAGTTGTGAAATTCATGACCCCCGAGGGTAGGGTGGGGCCACAATGGGGGGTCAAAGTTTTACATAGGAATATATAGAATAAATCTTTAAAAATCTTCTTCTCAGAAACTAATCAGCCAGGAAAGCTGAAACTTGTATGGAAGCATCCTCAGGTAGTGTAGATTCAAAGTTGTGAAAATCATGACCCCCGGGGGTAGGGTGGGGCCACAATGGGGGGTCGAAGTTTTACATAGGAATATATAGAGTAAATCTTTAAAAATCTTCTTCTCAGAAACTAAACAGCCAGGAAAGCTGAAACTTGTGTGGAAGCATCCTCAGGTAGTGTAGATTCAAAGTTGTGAAAATCATGACCCCCGGGGGTAGGGTGGGGCCACAATGGGGGGGTCGAAGTTTTACATAGGAATATATAGAATAAATCTTTAAAAATCTTCTTCTCACAAACTAATCAGCCAGGAAAGCTGAAACTTGTGTGGAAGCATCCTCAGGTAGTGTAGATTTAAAGTTGTGAAAATCATAACCCCTGGGGTTAGGTTGGGGCCACAATGGGGGGTCGAAGTTTTACGTAGGAATATATAGAGTAAATCTTTAAAAATCTTCTTCTCAGAAACTAAACAGCCAGGAAAGCTGAAATTGTGTGGAAGCATCCTCAGGTAGTGTAGATTCAAAGTTGTGAAAATCATGACCCCCGGGGGTAGGGTGGGGCCACAATGGGGGGTCGAAGTTTTACATAGGAATATATAGAGTAAATCTTTAAAAATCTTCTTCTCAGAAACTAAACAGCCAGGAAAGCTGAAACTTGTGTGGAAGCATCCTCAGGTAGTTGTGAAAATCATAACCCCTGGGGTTAGGTTGGGGCCACAATGGGGGGTCAAAGTTTTACAAAGGAATATATAGAGTAAATCTTTAAAAATCTTCTTCTCAGTAACTAATCAGCCAGGAATGCTGAAACTTGTGTGGAAGCATCCTCAGGTAGTGTAGATTCAAAGTTGTGAAAATCATGATCCCTGGGGGTAGGGTGAGGCCACATTGGGGGGGGGGGGGGGTGTTAAAATTTTACATAGGAATATATAGAGTAAATCTTTAAAAATCTTCTTCTCAGAAACTAATCAGCCAGGAAAGCTGAAAGTTGTGGGAAGTATCCTCAGGTAGTGTAGATTCAAAGTTGTGAAAATCATGATCCCTGGGGGTAGGGTGAGGCCACATGGGGGGGGGGGGGTGTTAAAGTTTTACATAGGAATGAAGAGTAAATCTTTAAAAATCTTCTTCTCAGAAACTAATCAGCAAGATGATTCTTTTTAATTGTTAAGACTTTGGCTCCAGGACAATTCTTCGGCCTCACAAGAAGGTTCAGAGTTTGATGTAGCTAAATATCCCATATATAAACAATTGTAAAGGATCTTTTTGAGAACTGCAATACTCAACATGTGATATGACTATAAAATTGAAGCAGGCAGCTATTTTTTCATTAGAATCTTTTTGTATTACTGTTTTGGGTTATTGCCCTTGATTTATTGATTCTTGATGATTTTAATTAATGCATCCACTGTTAACCAATTAATGTGATGATTATTTTTATACAATAATAAATATTCAATGTATATAAGTTGTTCTGCATAAGTAGTTTTGGGTTAGGCTGGATTAGTTTGTTTATTTTTGATTTCCAATTTTTAGATACTATGAATTATTTTAGGCTGGCACATATATAGGGACAGTGTCTATTGCATTGCAACGAGTGACTGTTTGGGGTTAAACTTGAACAGGTACGGAGAGATTGAGGGTGTTGACATCCCTGCTCTTTCTAGTCTTCGTGTTTTTCTAACCAATGATACAGAATGTGCGGTCATTTCTGCCCTGTATCGCATTGATACAAGTGTGCGGTCATACCTGCTTGTATTGGTGGTGGTTGCGGCGGAGCACTAGTGTATGGTCATCCCTGCTGGTGTTCTGGCCTTTCTAGTGCAAGTGTGCGGCACTCCCTGCGTTAGGTTGAGCTGTTGGCGCAAGTGTGAGGTCATCCCTGCTTGCGTTATCTCTGCTTGCATTAACGTTGGTACCTGTTGAGTTGCGTAGGTGTGCGGTCATCCCTGCCTGCATAACGTTGAGTCCCTATATATGTGCAGGAGCGGTGATTAAAGTCTGCTCTTGTAAATATTTTCAGCAATCAGGGCTATCCGAGTTCCAAGGGGGAAAAATGGATTTTATTTATACAGGATCTACATGTATTAATGTACATTGTCCAGATTGTATTATGACTCCATTAAGCTGACTTTATCATACCTATTGGTCCTCAGGTGAGCGATGTGGCCCATGGGCCTCTTGTTATACGTTATTTTGTCTCATTAACCGGAATTCTGTGTTCCGAATCTGGACAGTCTGTTTTTACCACAAAACACTGTTATACTACTAATCTTGCTTCATTTAACCAGACAGTAAATTTTGATGTTACCCCGATCAATACAAAAGATTACGCCTGTCAATTGAGTTTCACACTTTTTTTACGTGCTAGACCCTCATTAGTAGCTTGTATAAACATTGACTTCCCAAATCACTTTCCAAATTATCGACAGTGCTGGCCAGACAGGATTAGTCACGCATCACAGCACATGGCTTGGATTTCTTAACCTCACCGTGCACCTGTCCAGTGCTGTATTTCAAATAAAAAAATGCGTATTAATAAAAAAAACTAAAAAGTTTTAAAAAGCTTTGTGTTTCATCTACCTATTCAAACGTTATTCTAAAACAAATTTTCTCATGAATGCCTTGTTAGATTTAGTCAAAACCAGAAGTACAGGGAGAAAACAAAATGAAAGCATGTCAACTCATTGGAAGTGCATTGGTGGATCTCGTAATTTTCCAACTAGTAAACCATAATTTTATCAATAAAATTGACTTTCTCTGAAGAATAGAAAATAAATTTTAAAAATTAATCAATTATTGTGGAAATTAGCATGTCTAGAAATAGATAGTTGAAAACATTACATACATGTTAAAATTTTATTGGAAACATATCACACTTGGACACAAAGAGCTAGATTCCGTTATCATTATAGTGCGTATAATATTTTATGACAAATTGATAATAAGATAAAGCCGGGTCCTTTTTACTTTAAAATGTTCATATCATTGGACAAGTCTTAAAAGACTATATATGATATGGGCCTAAAATGGCCCCTAAAATGAACATCATCATTTTACTGTAATTCTTTGTTTTCTTTGTACAGATATATATTTGATGTTTTTACATAAAGTTCATATTAATTCAACTGCCCACAATTTAAAAATATGACATCGTAAAGACAACCTTTACCCGCCATTTTTGCATTTTTAGCATAAAACAGCTTGTTTTCAAGCAGATTTTCTTTCATGAAAAATAGAGCGCATACTTGAACAAACCAAATATTTTAATCAGAGATGTATCTAGCCAAGGCTAATAAGTGACAAAAAAATTTTCCTTGTTTAAGCATGCGCTCAATATACACCATTTATAAATAGATAAGAAAAATGTCAATTTTTGACTGATTTTGATTGATTTATAGGAATAGTGTCACTTCTGACGTCATATACTGCTAGTGAGTGCAAATAAATCAAATAAATAGGTGAAAAATAATTTTTACATCAACTCTTCTAAAATATAACATAACATTTTACTGTACCGGAAACATTTAAAAAATGGCGAATTATGGGGGGCACATTAAAAGGATTTTACGGAATAAAAACTCTAACTTACTCAATAGCCGAGTGGATAAAGTGTCGGACTTGTGATCCGTTCATCCCGAGTTCGAATCCCGCAGGGGCTTTGTTGTTGCTCACTAAAATAATTATTTTAGATATTTATTTTTTATCCTCAAACTGCAAATTTTTCGCTCATTTGACTTTTGTACAGTTTATTTATCATTATATCTTTCATTATTAAAAAATTTCCTGTTAATTTGAGTGACTTTTTCCAGGTGTGTATTTCCACCTTAAAAAAGCCATTTAAAATTAATATAGCTGTTTATTCAGCATTCACCATCTCCTTGTACGCGGCTATTACAGATGCTATTAATAAATCTGTGCAATAGAGCCAAAATGAATATACTCAGTGTTTTTTCTTCATTAAAATATGAAACCTGGAATAAGAGGCCATCTGTCTTAAGCGGCCAGTTTGTCATTGTCCCACAAGTGGCCTCTAAAAACAGGTGCGACTACTTTCAAAACATCATGATATATGAAAATGACAGTTACCATCACTAAGAACCAATTAGAATATTATTTTTAATTCAGTCAGTCTGCAGGCACAAAGTTGTTTTTCTTAATCTCGTGAATAACAATTCCATTCGAAAACAGAGAGAAATCATGAGTGACTTTTTAGGACTTAGGTTTTTCATTTAAGTTTTTGTTTAATTAACATGAATTACTGATTGTTAATTGATTGTTATGTTAACATGAACTTATGATTTTTATGGTGCCGAGCAAAGCTCGAGAGCCATCTATATAGGGATCTTACAACCGGAAGTTGGCAATTTTAAGGAGCCAAACAGCTCATGCTATCAATAAATCTGCTGAAATGAGTGCAAAGTTTTCTTATGTGTTTGAAGAAAAAATATGACATACTTCCATTTGAGCAGAACTGTACTTAAAAAAAAAAAAACAAGTTTGATAATGTTCATCTTTTATTGTAAACAATATGTCTGGGTTTCACCGAGACACATGCGATAGTTAGCCCTACATACTCAATTTGTTTATAAAATATACCTGCCATCAAAACAAATCATTCATTATCCATATATCAAATTTTAACAATGTACAAATGCGATCGATGTACTTCTAAACAAACATGCTATTACTAACAAAACCTTTGGGGTTATGCGGAACAGCCGTCTCAACCAATCAGATTCATCTTGCTTGAAAATATGTCCTACTTCCTCTCTCTATAGATAAACTGATCAACTGATAGTCGGAACTCTTAGTAGAATAGAAATAAACTTCTTGTTATCATGAATGTTGCAGAATAACCTCTGAGGTTGAGAAATGTTGTTTAGAAATATAAAAGTTGGGACGAATGTTGCAGAATAACCTCTGAGGTCGTGAAATGTTGTTTAGAAATATAAAAGCCAAGGCGAATCATGAAAATCTGCTTTATTTCTTAATTAATCAATTGTTGAGTTAACATGGACTATTTATTATCCTGCAGTTCTCTTTATATTTACAGTGTTTTGATAAGGCCTTGATTAAACTGTACTGTGTTGGTGGGGAATGTGGGGTCATCCTGGAAGGGAAGCCTCACAAGTGTCCTGTCCCCTGTTCACAGTACCAGATATGTGCCGAGTGTATCAAGGCTCCATGGTGTGGCTGGTGTGCCTTTGCTGGGTATATTGGCGAGGGAATATGTATGCAGGGAGGCAGAGATAATCCCACAGGGGTCGGATCCTGTTTGGAGAATGACATCAAACAAAGCGAAGGATACAGACCAAGTAAGCGCAGAGAGATATATTTATATAGGCTGATTACATGGCTTGATCATGATAGTACAACAATCATGTGAAAGATTTAGATATTCTTATATCATGTGATCGGTTTGACACGTCATATATGGCATGATGTACAGTATAGTTATCAGAAATGTACCTGAACTGTCGGTAAAACCCTGTGTATCTTCCTTCATCTTTAAAAAATGGTACACTTACAGCTTTGTGTATGTTATACAGGGATAGTAAACATTGAGAGCAGGAGAACATAAAACGCCAAAAAATGTTTAATAATTGCAGCTTTTCTAATTAAACAATTGATTTAAGATTATTATGAAAACGAGTGATGAAAGGCCTAATTATAATTATTTGTTTGTTTTTATACTTAGCAAATACAAGCAGTAAGTTGTGTGTCTGTGAAATAGTCAATTTTTAATTTTATTTTGGTGCATGCATTTTTTTTCATCAAGCTTTAATCTAAAATCTGTAAGGTCTAAACATAATTCCTTTCCATATTATTTTACATACATGGTTTATATTTTACTGTAAAAGAGGTTAAGATAAAATAATTTGGTAGAAATGCAAATTGACTTCAAATCATTCTATACTTCATTTGCACATAGACCAGATGCATGTTGTAAACAAATGCGGGTGTCACTCAGTGTTGTGCTCCATGTTTTAGATGTGTAGCTTTTTTTGAAAAAAAAACAGAACAATATCTCTGTCAATGGATTTCATGGCACAAAATGCAATTAGTAAACTTATGTGTAGATTTAGGCTGAAATGTTCACAGAGATTACAAATTTTTGGTTTCACTTTTGGTCATGTAACCAAATTATGTTTTTAAGGATTGGTTCATGTAAATTGTCAATCATTAGGCATTTTATAGACCATGAGGCATATTGCTCTTGGCAAAATATTTTTATTAGTCTGACTTTCAGTGTAAAGGAAATATTAACTTTTCAAAATACAAGAAGTTCAAAGGTTGTCTTTATTATCAAAATATAGTGGTGCTTGTACATCTATGTACATATTCTGTGTATTTATCCAAGAAAACATAAGGGTTATTTGGGATTAAATAATTATTACTGGCAGTAAAGGGTATTTATAAGGGTAAAACTAACTTATTACAGATATTTCATTTATTTACTTAATAATATCTTGAGTTAACAATACAAGTCTAATTATTAAAAAATAAGCTTAAAATTGGTATTTTTACGTTTGATTGAAAGGCTGCTATGGTTTATTGTATAACAGAATCTGTTGTTTAATTTAAGCAATTTTGAAGAAAAAAACCCAAAACACCTAAACTATGCATGAAATTATTTGCAATTTAAAAAAAAAAGGTTTGAAAATTTATTTCAAAATTGAACATATTTTGCAGTTAACCTGTGGACCAAAAAGTCCAAGGGTGCCCCCATCTGGGCGTACACTTCCTGTCCCCCAGAGAACGAGTGTGTGAATACTCACCATGACTGTGATAACGAGAGCCAAGACTGCACCGACACAGAAACCAGTTATAACTGTACCTGTAAAATAGGATACCTGGAAGATGCTGTCAGGTAGGATGTACAGTACCTGTAATTAGGTGACCTAGATACTGTATACAGGGTTATATTGGCCCCATGTAATTTTCGCCCTTGCAAACAGTTTTGCCCCGTCTTGAAATTCACCCAGGCACAGTTGTGTTTAAATTAAGAGAAATAGTATGAGATATTGGAATTCACCCAGTCTTAAATTTGCCCATTGACAATGAGTGAGAAAGGGGCGAAAATAAAACAGGGCAATTATTTCCCCTATATACAGTAATAATATCAAGCATATTTTAACTGGTCTATTAACTGTTTTTAGTATAGTCCACTCTAATTTAACACTAACTCGGGTGCTAATAGTTTTTGGTTGTTTTGGGTTTTTTGGGACATATCTAGGGTTATTAAAATTTGGTCATATAATAGAATGAGTAGAATAAATAGTGTGAAACACATATAGAAAATGGTAAAACTATATAAAGACTAACTTTATACATGTAGCTATGCACTTGTTTCTGTAATATTAGTTGACTCTTGTAGTAAAAAACATATGAGGTAAACTTTTATTACAGAAACAAGCTCCTGTGCATGATAAACATGCAGTATTTTTAATTTTAAAAAACAGTTTGAAAAATAGAACCGTTATGATATTGAAATATAATTTCTTTTTCTTTTAAAGCGGAAAATGTAAACCCCACTGCCACAAGAAGTGTATGAATGGAACATGTATTCGACCAGACAGATGTCAGTGTAACTTTGGATATGTGGGGGATCAGTGTGAAAAGGAATGCAAATGTAATGGAAACAGCAACTGTCCCAATGAGTTGGGCCTTACTGATTGTCTCAAGTGCATGAATCATACCAAGGTAGGGAGAGAGAGAGAGAGAGAGAGAGAGAGAGAGAGAGAGAGAGAGAGAGAGAGAGAGAGAGAGTTTGTTTTGGAAGTATATAATCTTTCAAACCTTTTTGTGGTATGTATGATGGGTTACTGTAAAGTGGTTATTTAAGCTGGTGGTTAATTACATTTCATTTCCTATGTTCAAACCATACGCGTGAGTATTATTGCAAATCTAGCATGAAAGTACAGGCCACAGCCAATGTAGCATTGCGTTGAGTGATGACACTTTCAAATGGATGTGTACCCATGTAAAGATCGTATTATATTAACCGGATTACGGTATTTCAATTGTGATTTGCAACAAAGATTCTGATTGGTGCATTTTATATAGATCCGCCCATTTATCAAATGCATGTTGAGAACATGATGCAAACATGTCATACTTGCCAACCTCCAACATGTGAAAATCTGGTCATGACCAGATTTGGAAAGTAAAAAATCTGGTCATAGCGCGTAACGACATTCACAACATATTTATCATGCATTTCATAGGTATATACAATAGAAATATGTGTTAAAACTTATGTGTAATACTTAATTGCAAAGAAGCATTTTAACTAACAGTTGCTGATTTTGAATTTTGCAAAGTGATCTGACACAGAAAATGGTAGGTTGTGTTCAGCTGAAAAAAAAATGCAAAAAGAGTTTCTGCTACATTTACCTTGCTTTTGAACTCTGTAAATGATGGCATGAAAGTTGTAAGTGACTTGGAAGACTATTGTGTATTAAAAAGCATTCTATACATGACTAAGCATTTTTGAGTGTTTAGTCAGATCATTTTGGGCACAAAATCCAATATTCAAATGTGCGTTACATAGAATGCAAAAGCCTCGTTTTGTACTCGATTACTTTGTTTTACCTATGGGAATTCATTTTCCAAAATATGTTGATATGATAGGTATAGGTACAAAAATATCGTTTTCTTTTTGTTGGTTTTGATTCCGCTGGCCCCGATGAAGACCTTTTCTTATTGGAAGCCATCACACTTAATGATTTAAACCTTCGCTTAGTCAAAACAACTCACGATAATAATTACACTTAATGTGTCTGTTATAGCCACTGGCATTGTTTATGCGTTACGTAAAAATTTAATCCAAGCTCGGCTTGGGTTCATAACTGGAAGTCAAACGCGCAATGTAATTTACGAACCAAATCTGGAAATCAGGAGATTTTCGGGTTGTTCGACAAAAATCGGGTGAAAAGCATGACCCGCCAGGTCATAAAAAATAATCGGGTGAAGAATTGAAAAATCGGGTGAGACCCGACGAAATCGGGTCAGTTGGCAAGTATGAAACATGTGGAAACAAATGTCGAAGAAAGAACACTTAAAATAAAGTTGTACTCACAAGTTAAAAATTACATACAGAATTATTTGAGAACAAACAGGACAATGTTAAGGCCACAAACAATTTAATATTTTGATTCTCATCCTGTTTTGCAAAAAATATGAGGTGGGTGGGTAGATTTTATTTATTATTATTTTTTTTAAAACATCTTTTTTACAGTTCATTTTCTAGAAATAACAAGTGCTCTATCTTTTTTAAATTGTTAATGCTAATATGAGTAAGAAAACCAATATGTTATCCTTAAATTCCATTTTATTTCAACTTAACTGTAAATGCATGAAGACATGAGTATCCTATGATAACAAACATGACTAGAGTCAAACGATTTTTTTTCTTGAAATTTTTCTTGCGCTTTTTTTATTAATATACATAATACGGGGCTGGCCACTTTCAGAGGGGCAGGCGGGATGAAAATCTAAAGATTAATTTTATGTGGCCTTTTGTACATGTAAATACAGTCAAACTTGTATTAAGTAGTCACCTGTGGGAGGCACCCAAAGTGACCTCTTAACAGAGGTGACCTTTGAATAGAGACTTGTGAATTTGCCAACATCAAATACCTCATTAAAACAATTATCATGATAATGTATTAAAATGATAGATAAAGTATTTGATTAAATGGTTTTTTTATAGTATCTATTATATTTACAAATACATAACAATGCATTGTGCATGCAATTTTTACAGTGATTACCTATGTTTTTGACAGCTGTAAACTTTATGAAATTATTACAAAAGTTTGGTGCCTGGGATTTTATATTCTCAAGTTTATCAAGTTTATTGCCACATTTTTTTTTCATGTGAATCTTTATTAAAACTTTTACCCGTATGCCAGCTTCATGTAAGATCTCAATTAGAAGTAAAATAAATGATTTGATAGTAATTCTATTAAGCAATACTTTCAAATCATTCATTTTACATTTTATCTCTTGTGCACCATTCATATCAAATTTTAATGCATAGTTTTTCAATGCATTTAATTCCTTCAATTTTTCATGCACCAGATCTTTTTATTTCTTTTAGGGCCGCCAGTGTAGTTTGTGTAAGAGTCGATTTGTAGGAGATCCAACTGAGCGGAAGCCATGCGTGTCTTGCTTTGTTCACTGTAACAACCACACAGCGGCGTGCCTCTCCATGACTGACTACAGCAACAGGACCTTCATGGCTCTTTTCAGGGGAAACAACAGCATGTTAGATGACGTACGGTGGAATCTTGGTTTTTGTATACATTAAAGCTTGATGTTAAAAAGTGTAAATTCAGGCTATAAAATTACAATATCATGCTTTTTTGATACAGTATCCATGTTTGATTTTAATTTAGTCATTTGGAAGAACTTCATTTAAAAAGTTCCCAATTTTGATTTTTTTGGTCATATCAGTTGGTCCATTAGAGGACTAATTGGCATCCATTTTTGGTTATTGTTGGTAATCTTTAGGATATCTTAACCTCTTGTTAGATAATCAGTTCTGATATGCAACCGATCTTTTTAAGAGCAGAACAGCTGAAAAAAGTTTTAATAACTTATTAAAACAAGGGGCAAATTACCTTGCTGATATAATCTTTTGTTATACCCCTGCTCCAAAGGAGGGGGGTTTACTGTTTTACCCTTGTGTGATGTCTGTCTGCATACTTAGCACCTATTAATTGCAGATGTTTGAAATTTTTACACACTCTTTATTTAGGTACTGTAGATTCTTTATTAAACGTGAGGAATTATTGTCTGCGTAAAAATGCGAGAAGCACATCTTGCGAATTTTAGAATCTCACTTTTATTTTTAGCTCACCTGAGCTGAAAGCTCAAGTGAGCTATTCTGATCACATTTTGTCTGTCGTCCGTCTGTCCGTCCATCTGTCTGTCCGTAAACTTCTCACATTTTCAACATCTTCTCAAGAACTACTGGGCCAATTTCAACCAAACTTGGCACAAATCATCCTTAGGCAAAGGGGATTCAAAGTTGTGAAAATTAAGGGCCACACTCGTTTTCAAGGGGAAATAATTAAAAATTAATGAAAAATTTCGAGAAATTTTCAAAAATCTTCTTCTCAAGAACCAGAAGGCCAGGAAAGCTTAAACTTGTGTGGAAGCATCCTCAGGTAGTGTAGATTCAAAGTTGTGAAAATCAGGACCCCCGGGGGTAGGGTGGGGCCATAATGGGGTGTCGAAGTTTTACATAGGAATATATAGAGTAAATCTTTAAAAATCTTCTTCTCAGAAACTAATCAGCCAGGAAAGCTGAAACTTGCGTGGAAGCATTCTCAGGTAGTGAAGATTCAAAGTTGTGAAAATCATGACCCCCGGGGGTAGGGTGGGGCCACAATGGGGGTCAAAGTTTTACATAGGAATATATAGAGTAAATCTTTAAAATCTTCTTCTCAGAAACTAATCAGCCAGGAAAGCTGAAACTTGTGTGGAAGTATCCTCAGGTAGTGTAGATTCAAAGTTGTGAAAATCATGACCACTGGGGGTAGGGTGGGGCCACGATGGGGGTCAATGTTTTACATAGAAATATATAGAGTAAATCTTTAAAAACTTCTTCTCAGAAACTAATCAGCCAGGAAAGCTGAAACTTGTGTGAAAGTATCCTCAGGTAGTGTAGATTCAAAGTTGTGAAAATCAGGACCCCCGGGGGTAGGGTGGGGCCACAATGGGGTGTCGAAGTTTTACAACGGAATATATAGAGTAAATCTTTAAAAATCTTCTTCTCAGAAACTAATCAGCCAGGAAAGCTGAAACTTGCGTGGAAGCATTCTCAGGTAGTGAAGATTCAAAGTTGTGAAAATCATGACCCCTGGGGGTAGGGTGGGGCCACAATGGGGGTCAAAGTTTTACATAGGAATATATAGAGTAAATCTTTAAAATCTTCTTCTCAGAAACTAATCAGCCAGGAAAGCTGAAACTTGTGTGGAAGTATCCTCAGGTAGTGTAGATTCAAAGTTGTAAAAAATCATGACCACTGGGGGTAGGGTGGGGCCACGATGGGGGTCGATGTTTTACATAGAAATATATAGAGTAAATCTTTAAAAACTTCTTCTCAGAAACTAATCAGCCAGGAAAGCTGAAACTTGTGTGAAAGTATCCTCAGGTAGTGTAGATTCAAAGTTGTGAAAATCAGGACCCCCGGGGGTAGGGTGGGGCCACAATGGGGTGGTCGAAGTTTTACATAGGAATATATAGAGTAAATCTTTAAAAATCTTCTTCTCAGAAAGTAATCAGCCAGGAAAGCTGAAACTTGTGTTGAAGCATCCTCAGGTAGTGTAGATTCAAAGTTGTGAAAATCTTGACCCTTGGGGATAGGGTGGGGCCACAGTGGGGGGGTCGAAGTTTTAGATAGGAATTTATACATAGAGTGAATCTTTAAAATCTTCTTCTCAGAAACTAATCAGCCAGGAAAGCTGAAACTTATGTGGAAGCATCCTCAGGTAGTGCAGATTCAAAGTTGTGAAAATCATGATCCCTGGGGGTAGGGATGGGCACAATGGAGGGTCGAAGTTTTTCATAGGAATATATAGAGTAAATCTTTAAAAATCTTCTTCTCAGAAACTAATCAGCCAGGAAATCTGAAACTTGTGTTGAAGTATCCTCAGGTAGTGTAGATTCAAAGTTGTGAAAACATGATCCCTGGGGGTAGGGTGAGGCTACATTTGGGGGGGGGGGGGGTGTTAAAGTTTTACAACGGAATATATAGAGTAAATCTTTAAAAATCTTCTTCTCAGAAACTAATCAGCCAGGAAAGCTGAAACTTTTGTGGAAGTATCCTCAGGTAGTGTAGATTCAAAGTTGTGAAAATCATGACCCCTGGGGGTAGGGTGGGGCCACAATGGGGTGGTCGAAGTTTTACATAGGAATATATAGAGTAAATCTTTAAAATTCTTCTTCTCAGAAACTATTCAACCAGGAAAGCTAAAAATTGTGTTGAAGTATCCTCAGGTTGTGTAGATTCAAAGTTGTGAAAACATGATCCCTGGGGGTAGGGTGAGGCCACATTGGGGGGGGGGGGTGTTAAAGTTTTACAAAGGAATATATAGAGTAAATCTTTTAAAATCTTCTTCTCAGAAACTAATCAGCCAGATGATTCTTTATAATTTTTTAGACTTTGGCTCCAGGACAATTCCTCGGCCTCACAAGAAGGTTCAGAGTTTGATGTAGCTTAATATCCCATATATAAACAATTGTAAAGGATCTTTTTGAGGACTGCAATACTCAACATGTGATATGACTATAAAATCATCCTGTTAGAAAAGGGACTAATGATTATAAACATTAGAATATCCTGGGGGGGAAATGGATTTTAATTTTACAGGATCTGCATGTATTATTGTACATTGTCCAGATTGTTTGTATTCTGACTTCATTAAGCTGATTTTATCATACCCATTGTTCCTCAGGTGAGCGATGTGGCCCATGGGCCTCTTGTTTAGACAGGTGTAAACTAAATGAAACTACAAATGTATTATCAAAATTCAGTGTTCAGGATTTTAAATTCTCGCCTTTTGATGCAAAACAGATGAATTGCAGAACTAAGTACTGGCTTACAATAAGGAATCTGCACTTTTCCATATGGTGGGATTCAATTTTGAACAAATCAGACATCAACTTTTCCTGATTAATGAGGAGTTTGTTTATTTCTAGCCAAAATTTTGAAACATATTTTTGTCACAGATATCTCGGCAACTAATAATCGCAGAAGCTTGAAATTTTTACACACTTTTTGTTAAGGTCAGACGACACGTTCTCCAAGAAATGATTATAATTTTTCAAATTTTCAATGGCCTGATAATGGATTCTTCTATTGAACTTCTGAGGGTCAAAGTTTAACATCGAAATATATAGAGTTATTCTCTAAAAATCTTCTTTAAAAATCCATTTGGCCAAAGAAGCTGAAACTTGTGTGGAAATATCTTCAGATAGTGTAGATTCAAGTTTGTTCAAATCATGGTCCCCGGAGGTAAAATATATTTTCTTAGAAAAGGTGCAACATTAGTGAAAGCAATCTTAGGTATTGTGGATTCAAATTCGTCATAATCATATTTTTCAGGAGTAGAGTCGGGCCACAATGGGGGGTCCAATTTTACAAAGGGAAACATTTCAAAATCACATAAACTCAAATGTTATAGTATATGGTTTTACTTATATGCAAGCTTTTTGACATATTGTTGATTCTTTAGAATTGTTTAGGCTTTGGCCCCTTGACATTTCTTGGGCTTCACAAGTTTGATGTAGCTTTATATTGCATTTGATTTAGATCTTCTTGAAAACTGTAACTGACCATATTGTGACAAAAAGGGATCAATGATAAACAGAATATCCAGGGAAAAAAATGTTATTTTTTTTATACAGATTTTGTTATACATTGTCCATATTTTATTTGTATATGACTCCGTAATGCTGATTCTATGGTGTCTATTGTTGCTCAGGTGAGCAATGTGGCCCACGGGCCTCTTGTTTTGTCATGGGAACATTTATTGCAATACAGGTTTCTATTTAATGAAAAATAAATGAATCATGTTTTTTGTAAATTTGGTAATTATCTCAGTCTATTGTATTGTTATTAATTTAGCCAATATTAAACGGAACCAAACCTTCTGACGCTGTGTGTGTGGGCTGCAAAAATAATACAATGGGGGCGAGGTGTGATCGGTGTCAAGAGGGATACTTCAGGGTGAAGAAGGAGGGAAAGACGCTAGTGGATGCCTGTATAAAGTAAGTACAACTGTGTGGACTACACTAGTGGATGCTTTCATGAAATTAGTCAAAATATGGGCTACACCAGTGGATGCTTTCATGGAGTAAGTCAAACTGGGGGCATATTCTTTGTGCTGAACTTTACGTGTATAATCATAAAAAATAACTCAATCAGTTGTTGAAATGTGTTAATTTATAGGTCACCTGAGTCACTCAGGTGACCTAATGCAATTGGTCTTCATCCGTGTAAGGGGTTAAGGCTCTAGGGTGGGGCCACTTTGGCCATATAGTGTAAATGTATTAAATCTTAGAAAGTCTTCTTCTCTTCTCCCATACATATTTGAATAAAACTGAGTGCATGGTTATGATGTTCACTGACTCCTCTACCTAAATTGTGAAATTCTTTGTTCCTTGGATAGGGGTTCAGGCTCCAGGGTGTGCCACTTTGGCAATATATTGAAAATGTATTAAATCTTTAAAAATTTTCTTCTCTTCTCTTCTGCATGGTTATGATGTCAACGGACTCCTCTACCTAAACTGTGAAATTCATGACCTCTGGGACAGGGCTTTAGGCCATAGGTCGGGGCCAATTTAGCCATATATTGAAAATGTATTAAATCTTAGAAAATTTTCTTCTTTACTCCCACACATGTGGGGAAAAACTGAATGCATGGTTATGATGTCCACAAATTCCTCCCCTGGGTCAGAGGTTCAGGTCATTGGGGGGGGGGGGGGGGGCAATATGGCCATATAGTGTTAATGCATATAATGTTTAAGAAATCTTCTTCTCTACAGACACAGAACACAGAATAAAAACTAACTGCATATTTAGAAAAAGAATTATCCTATCATCTTTGATAAATATTTCATGTCACCTGCATGTAAGGCAAGGGTTATGGCTTGGAAGGGGGGGTATGTATTTGTCTCATTATTTCAATCTGCTCAGGAATTTCAATGAAAGAAATGAGTTCATTCATCTGTTTAGAAAAGAAAAATAATGATGTCCATCAAAGTTATCGATAAGATATTGTGAAAGCATTTGAAAAGAATTCAGGGAAGAGGATTATAGCAGTTAATTGAGTTATATTCCCTTGCTTCTTCAAAATGGAGTTATCTTCCTTGGCTTGTTCATATTTAGTAATTATTAATCATTAAGTATAATATAATCAAGAAGTTGTATGATCATTAAAAATATCACAACATTGAAATCAAAGATTGTCATACACAGGACCTGTATTAAAGTAGGAAATGTTTTTAATTAATTTACAAGCAAAGCAAAAATGTTTTTCCTTAGAGATAATTGGTTTACAATATCTACCTGTTTCAATAAAAAGTGAAAGTGCACTTAAATTTATTTAATCATTGAGTTTGCTGTGATCTTTCATGCTTTTTCAAGGGAAACTTTAAAGTTATCTTGCAATTTATAATCGGTAGAATTTGATATTTTACTTTAGAAATAAAGTTTCCTGAGTTAGAAGATGAGATTTTGTTCCATTGTTCAAAGGTCATATCAACAACAGTGTATTTAACTTAAACCTCAAATCCCTCTGGGAAATATCTACAGATGTCTAGTTTAGTTTTTGTTGAAGATTGAAAAATCTTGCTTTGCCATGAAGTTGAATTCTTTTTCAAAGCTAACTCTCTGTCTTCTTTGAAAGCTGATACTAAAAGTGCATTAAATAGTTATATGTGGTATTTGATTCCATATTTCTTAGTCTGATATAGTATTTAAAACATTATTTCATAACAAAAATAGTAGAGTGGATAAGAACCTAGCTAGTTGAGAACCTAGATCAGCATTGACTGCTAAATTTGATGCTTTCTATGTACAGTACCAATCAGACCCAACCCAAAAGAAAGTAAACCCAGACTAAACCCTGGGTTTGATGTCGGGTTTACTCTTGGTTTACTAGAGTGAACCCAGAGTAAATCCCAATCAGAAGTAGACCCTTGAGGCAGACACTACATGTATATTTGGAATAATCAAGGGATTGGAATTACAGGCAGTAAGATAATTAGATGAAAGACGGGTCTGCTTCACATTTCAATGTTTAAAGATGACCTTAAGTAAACCCAAAGTAAACCTCGAGTGGACCCAAAGTAAACCCAATCTGGACACAAGTTTACAAAAAGTAAACATGGAGTAAACCCCAAATACATGTAAACCCTGTAAGTAAACCCGGGGTTAAGTGGGGGTTTCTCTGGTGTTAGGTTGCGTTTGATCGATACTGTACACCTAGAATATCTTCGAAAATGTGATTTTAAATTTTTCATATGGAACACATTCTGTGAATTCTATATCCATTTTATAGTCTGTGATCCATATTTCAGATCCTTGTGTTATAATTGGTACAATCATTGAATGGTATCAGTTTAATTAACACTTGAATTGAATGGTTATTATTTCCAGGTATACTTGATTTTAGTGCATCATATGCCTTTCTAACTTGTTCTGAAAGTTGCTCAAAAGCAAACTTCAGCTTTGCATGTTAAGCACTAGTCCTAAATACCAGTATTTATAGTAATCTGTTATAGGTACAATATTATGCTTATGATAAAAACCATACATTTTTTCCACTGTTGTTTTAATGGAGAAAATCATTGCATTGGTTTTATCTATATTAACTTGTACCAGTCAGTACAATGTTTTTCCAAAGCATTCAGACAAAGCTGAAGCCCAGATGGAGATTCAGAAATTAAAACTAAGTCATCAGCAAAAAAAACATGTGATTAACAGGCATAGAATCTAAATATGCTGGTAAAGTATCTGAACTATGTAAGCAAATTAAAAAGTCACCAACATGTAAATTAAACAGTGTAAGACTTAAATTGTCTCCTTGTTTTACTCCTCAATTGGCTCTGAATGGTACTCAACATGTTGTTATTTTTACATGAATACATTGTGTTAGAGTACATATCACAAAAAGTTTATGAAAGTTTCCACAAATACCCGTCTAATACATTTTTATACATTAATGCAAATTAAAGCATGTAAACAATTTTAATAAGTATTTTTTTTTAATTTGTAGATGTCAGTGTAATGGACACAGCGATACTTGTAAAAATGAGACGGGAGAGGGTTGCCAGTGTCTGAACAACACCGAGACCCCCGCCTGTAAATCCAACTCTGACCCCAACGACTACAAGTGCTGGCAAAAACAGGTGAACCATCTGGAGAAATCACTGCATGACTCATTTCTGAACCAAATGCAAATAAATTCTGTGATAAAGAGCAAACTGCAGTTGTTGGAAATGTCTATGCAAAAATGTTTTTGAAATGATTTTTTTTTAAATGTTGTGTAAATCTTCAACAAATGGGACATATTTTTATGAAATAATTTACATAAGTATATTTTCTTAATTCTAATCTTATAGAGCTCTAATTGAGAAAAGAAAAAAAAATTTTTTTTTTTTTTTTTTTTTAATTATTGTAATGTACAAGTACTCTAGTAATCCAGCATGCTTCCAATCGTTTCAAACATTTTGCCACATTAGTAGAGTCTATGGTAAATTTAGTTTACTTTCTTTCAATGAAATTTGGATATCAGTGTTTTTAAATTCTGTGGTCAGCTGCCTTTCTAATAACTTAAAGATTTTGTCATGTTTCTTACTTCCTTGAATATTTTAGGTTTGATGGATCACATTCAGAAAACTTGGTGTTCAACATATACCCATGTTATAATGAAGCCACAGTATCTTTGCATATTACAGACTTTTCCACATACTTCAATGGGTTTTATGTGTTGTAGTGTTCTAAATGCAAGGAGTACTTTATTGGGGATCCAACCAATGGACATCACTGCTACAGACAGATGACGGTAGACAAGGAGTACTGCTTTGATCCAGACACCCAGACAAACTGTAACCAGAACCCTGGGGCACTCCTGAGGGGTAGAACAGTCTTCTTTGCTGTCCAGCCTCGGTACCTTAATGTGGACATCCGAATAACAATAGATGTCACTCTTGGAGGTACTGCTTTAATTCAGCGTCATTTGGGTCTATTAAGAAAGTCTGTTATGATCCATCATGGTATTTTGCAGGGGAAAAATATATAAATGTTTTGGAAATGCTGCTCATTTTTAAACTTAATGGTTCTCTTTTTCAGCTGCAGATGTGTATTTCTCATCAAGTGAGAAGACTTTCACAGTCAATGTTCAGAATATGGGCATACATGCTGTGGAGCTTGACTCTGAATTCACCACTCCGCCCCCATCACTGCAGTCAAGATTCCGATCCAGGCGGAGCATATTTAACTCCACCTCCAACACCTCCCACCCTCACATAACCCTGGAGGCCACCAATTTCCACACATATCACACAGTGCAGGAGACAGGGGCCATTTTGATGTTCAAGAATGTCAGGTCACGTCTAGTGGTGACATTGCCTCTTGATCAACATGATCTTCGAACATCCAAGTTCTACCTGATAATATACGGCCAAGGCAATGGAAGAGGGGGCGGAACGTATGGAAACTTGTATTTCAGACAAGACCAGCCCCATATTGACCTGTTTGTGTTCTTTTCGGTGTTCTTCAGTTGTTTTTTCCTGTTCCTAGCCATGTGTGTTTTACTGTGGAAGTTCAAGCAAGCCATAGACACCCAGAGAAGTCGTCAACGACAACAGAAAGAAATGCTGCACATGGCCTCTAGGCCTTTTGCCAAAGTTCTTGTACTTATTGAGCCGGATTCGTACGTTTTTTCCTCGACTCCAGTTCCACGGAGGCGAACAAAATATTCCAAAGTCACTTCTAGAAATGCACACCACCTTCCTACATTGACCCCTGTAGAAACTAATTTACCTCCTTTGACAATACACAAACCAATATTTATCAAAGCGCCAGTGAGTCCTTTTGACATTGTTCCGATAGCTACAGAACCCACAGCTGACAATATGGTCTCATTGAGAACAGTGGTCATTCAGCTGCCTGGTGACCAGTCTGCTCCCTCCAAACTGTGCTTGGGAACCGGACTGACCCTCCAGAGCAGTCGCACAATGAATACTGGTCACCAGAAGTCGGGGGCGAGGCAGAGAAATGGCCACCATAACTGCTGATGCAACAAGTGGAGAAAATGAGTCAATCTGCATTATGTATTTTAACAATCATTTTCTGTTATATGTCCCCCCCCCCTTCTTAAGAAAAAGCTAGATTTATCCAGTAGTTTAGTTAGTTTTACAGTTCAAGTTGACCAAAATTTAGCACTATATTTAAGGCTGTAGAAAAGCTTTGTAGGAACAGATTTTTTGGAATACATGTACTAGCAATGGAGATTGCATTTTGCTTGATCTTTATTACTTCAACAAGAGTTGACATGTATGTGCATTATTTCATCAGATTTCATTTGGTTGCAGAACTGTGCTTTAATGATGCATTTCATTTCTAATCGTTAAAATATTTTTCCAACATGTTTTTATCTGATGATCTACAATGCCGAATATGGCATACTGCATAATACTCATTAAATATACTGTTTGATTTTTTCTTCTTTTTTCACCTATGTGCTTTAGGTAAAATAAAATCCCTGCACTAAAGTAAAAGTTGAAATTGTCACACTTATTGCTGCTTTTACATACTTGAATAACATTTCTTTGCTGAGTTATGCTACGTAAACAGTTGTGTTTCCATTTCAAAATTTAACTGATCTTTTAGTTTTTACAAAAATATTGCTGAAGCAGTGTCATATAGTTATTCTTCATTAATGCAATCTTTATTAATCTAGCAAAGAATAAATATATGAAAAAGAATCTAATTGAGGTAAGATGTTGCTTGGTCATGCATGATGTCTGTGATTTCCCCCTGCTGAGCAAATGCTTGTGTTCAAATGATATTGAGTGTTCTAAAGGTGCTTTTATGTATTTTTTTTTCTTTTTTGTTGGCAAGAGAGCACACAGATTATGAAATATCACTGAATGTTCTGAAAAAGAAATGTGTGGAAGTTAATTGTTGTGAAAAATGATTTGATTGAAAGAAAGTTACCTATGTTGACTGTTTCATTTTTTTTTTTTTGCGTTCAAGACAAAGATTTTTGTATATACCTGTAGTAATAGACCTAATGAAGTTTCAATTGAATTCCTTTGATTATATGTAATTACTGTAGATATA
Organism: Magallana angulata; assembly: GCF_025612915.1. Classification (NCBI taxonomy): domain Eukaryota; kingdom Metazoa; phylum Mollusca; class Bivalvia; order Ostreida; family Ostreidae; genus Magallana; species Magallana angulata. Next base: position 28,863,003 of record NC_069117.1, on the reverse strand, counting down.
TATATTTGTGAAATTTGTCTGTTATTTTTGTTGACCTCTTGCTTTTCTCTCTGGAGAGTGTGTGAGTGCCATATTATTCTGCTGTATCTTAAAAACACAGCATCTTATAAACATGATAGTTTTTTTATTATTATAATACAGCACATACATAATAATAATGATTCAAATCATGCCACAAATGTAAATTTTGTGCATTAACTGCAAAACTGTGGCTAGCAGGCCTTTCTGAGTGTGATTTTGAACATTGGGTCTATTTGTCGTACAATAGACCATCAACCCCAGTTCTGCAGTTAATCATTTCTCTGATGTGATGGCTTTGCTGATTGAGACATTCCATTGGTTACAGTAGTTCACTCTGATTTGCACAGCAGTCAGATAACCAGTTTTACCTCTTTTTTGTCCAGGATAATGCTCATCTAGTCTTAAATTTATACATATGTTATACTGTTATTTTTATATCTTAATTTAGTTGGCATTTCATTAGCTTGTCAATGAACTTTTTTTAGTCAATTATTACACATAAAGTGTGGTAGGCATTTTAGTAGCTATATTTGTTCATGATTCTTCAGTCAACATATTAGGAAACTAGCCTGTACTATAAAAGACACTCGGATAAAAACCAACCACTTTTATTCTCGTTTATTTATATGCATGTATACATGTAGGCATTTCATTAGTCTTTTTCATCATGGCTTTACTCTTTGAGTGCATTAATTAGCTTTATCCCTTGATTTTGTAATCTTTGAAAATATTTTTTTATTGAAATTTGTTGAACAATTCTTGTTTTAAAGAAGATTGTTTTAATCACTTACATGAAATCGTTGTAGCAGGAAACCACTGTTGATTGATATTCAGTAATATTAAAAACTCAGCTTTAATGGTCAGTGAAAGTCATTATTGAGTGGGCTTAATTTTTTTTTAATTTCCTGCTTTCAACTTTCCTGTGATATTTTTTTTTCTTTAAAGGTGAAAGGTACCTCGGCTATTCATTCTATTATATAAATAAATAAGTTGATATATATTAATATATAACAATATTAAAGCAACATATGACAATGTTTATTTCTGAAATAATTCCAGGTATTCTGTCTAGCTAGCAGTGTAGGAAATGGTAAAGCAGACAAATTTGGGGACCAAATTTGTTTGTGATGAATGAAAATTTTGTAATAGCTGAAATCCCAAAAAATGATAACGACAATTTTACTTAGCTTGTTATGGATTGGAGGAAATTAGAGCATAAGTTTCTTCTCCATTATCACATTGTGTTAATTCAAATGTAATTTTGATAGCCAAGAATTTTCAAAATGAGGACTTTATATTTTTTGTATGTTTATTTTCACGCTACTTTTTCTTTTTGGGTATGATTTATTTTTCGACTAATTGTACTAGAACTATTTCACAGCTCTTTCAATCCATTTATTTTATTGATAAAGAGTTTATGTTATATCCCAAATTATATATTAACTATATAGTATTACCTGTACATAGTTTAACTGCTTGAACTTTGTGTGTTTGCGTACAAATACATTATATAAACCAAGATAGTATAGAAATTATGTACAAATGTATGTACTATGTTAGTCACGGCAGATACATGTATATTGCAGAATTAGTGAAATATGAAGATATGAATTATTATAGTCATGTAGTATATGTACTGATTTTTCATTGTAAATATTACTTGTTCATGAACTGTAAATTTGTTCCTCCATGACACTTAAGTTAAATCCATTTCGCTTATTATGCAATTGTGATAGAGACAGTATTGAACGTTATTTACAAAAAGAAGACCAACTTGCTTCAATTTCAGTTTATATCTAATAAATCAAGAAATATAGGCATAATAAAGTTATCATTAACTATTAACTATGGGCATATTTATTCAGTACTTAAATTCAGGACTACTTGCTCAAAGAGATTGATATTTTTAAGCACAAATGCAATATGCGTATAATTTGCCACTGAACAGCTCAGATACTGTAACAATTACTATGATTTGAAAAGGAAAACTCTTAATAATTGTAATTATCCTTAATTTGCCATGTTTATCAATGTCACATCCTCTTCTACTCTCTTTTCTTATCAGTATTGTATGCATATATGTATATAAATGAATATACTCCCATCAACATTTCAGTGCTTGATCTATACTGATAGTTGAATGTACACTTTGTGTGAATGTCCTTGTTCTTCTTTTGTAATGAACTAGATAAGCGAAGACTCCTATTGTTTGATTTTATAGACATACATTCTAACTTGTACAATGTACAATGAATATGGTAGGAAAATACAACAACCCACTGTAATAAACTTTTTATATTTAAAAAAATGTAATTTTAAGAAGGTGGAGAGATAGTAAAACTTTTAAACCTGTTCCTCCGACTAGGATTGACTTGCAAGGTGTAACAATAAGAAGCATTGGCATAGTCAATGCATAGCCTTATAGAACCTGTTCTGCCTTACTTGGCCACACTCTTGAAAAGGGGGAGGGGGTTGATGTGTTATTATGAATCAAATATTGACTGTTTGAAACTATGTGCAAGTGACTTGGACAAATTTGATATCATTTCACATATTGAATACCTTTTGGTTTCCATTAAAGATAGTATATTTGAAAAACCCTTGTAAGATAACGAGTTAGGTCTGAAATATAATGCAGTAGCAAACCATGGTCAAAATATTCCATCTTATCTAATCTGTAAAAGAAACCTAAGCAATTTCCAGACTGTGGCTTCCAAGTTGAGAGATGCAATTACAATGTCAATTGTCCAAAAAAAAAATGTTTCCAATATTTCATTTATTTTGAGTAGAGTACCTAAAATTGCATATGATTATAGCTTTCTCTTTGTTTGTCTCAGTTTTGATAATCTCCTCCACCTTCTTAAGGTGACAAATAATTTTTTTGCACCTGCAGTTCTTTATTATTCTGTAAAGTATGTGTAGGTGATAAAAGTTCTGTGATGGAGTGCCTTTTTGTTTAATTATTTAAAGGCACAGAAAGACAGAATTGTTTACCCAGAGACATGTACCTGTACAAAATGTAGATTATATACATGCGCGGATCCAGAAAATTTTTCCGGGGGGGGGGGGGGGGTCCGAAGGATAATTGTGTTTGCCAGGGGGGGTCCGAGGCATATTTTCGCGATAATTTTACTATGTAAATTTAATAAATTTTCATTTTCCAGGGGGGGGGGGGGGTCGGGACCCCCCCCCCCCGACCCCCCCTCTAGATCCGCGCATGATATATACCCTGCAACTAATTTCTGTAGCAGAGTGGCTATGTCCTTGTTTTGTTATATTTTGCAAAAGTGTATATTAGAGTCGAGCACTTGGCAATGCAATAAAATATTGTACTACTTATTATGAGGCTTTTTATTATTACTGTATTTTTTCAAAACATTCACTTATTTTTAACTCACCAGAGCTAAAAGCTCAAGGGAGCTTATCTGATCACATTTTGTCTGTCTTCTGGCTGTCTGTCTGCCCATCTGTCTGTCTATAAACTTTTCACATTTTCATGGTACATGTTTAAGTATGCCAAAACAGTTCTGAACTACAGAAAAAATTTCGGCAGATTTTAGTCAATTAGGGCTGCAAACTGTGGTAATTTAGAGGCGACATATTGAAAAATATATAAGTATACAGCAGGCTTGGGGTAATGCTAAATGTAATGGTAATGCATTGCAATGCATTACATGTTTTCAAAGTAATGCTAGTAATGTGTAATGCCTCAAAATTGGCATTACAAGTAATGCTAATGTAATGCATTACTTTCCAAAATCTAGTGTAATGCTGGCATTACATGGCATTACTTTGCATTACTATGCATATTTATGCATGTTCACTTTAAAATATGTTGATGAATAAATGAATAGTTGAAATTGAATTTGATTGAATTTATTTTTAAAGACGAAAGAAATAATTCTAATTGAGAAAAAAATGTTTTAATTGTACATGTTTTATTAAAAAAGGTTTTTAAAATTCATTTTTGAATGGTTTATATTACTAAAGATAACAGCACAATTTCATAACATGTTTAAGAGTGTTGTTATTAAGAGTTTTTAATCATTTAAACAATTTACTCCAATTAGTTTGCACTTCAATAAGAAATGTGTCAACAACACACTATGCCCCCAGGATAATCTAAGTATCAAAACAATCTATTGTTATAAGAAGTGCTAAACACCCCAATCCCCTTCCCTTCGCTATGTCACAATAGAATAGGAGACAGACATGCACCTTTAAAAGCAAAATGAATGCACTGTCCATCCATGATGAAAATCAATATCACTTCCAATATTATAACCTATTTGAAAATAATCTTACTTATTTTCTCTCTTTCTCTCTGTCTCTGTCTCTCTGTCTCTCTCTCTCTCTTGTATATTATTTACACTGTACATTAGTTTGGACTGATAAAAAATACAAGATTTATGTATTTAATTTATTATTGCACTTAACATATCCTAAGATAAAGATCGTCAAACAGTATTTTCCAGTCCAAGCTGTGACTGCTCCTGCAAAACATTTATTTAGTATAGCCCGGAAGGTGGATGCATTTAAAAGATGAACCCTTTGAAACTTCGATCATAAAGTGCAACAGCAATCTTTTGTCTTAAAGTGTCCTCCGTAAAAAGAAATACGATTAAAATATATTAAGAAATATAACTGGGAAAAATCATCTGTTTATAAATAAATAAAATTAAGTGTCCAAAATTATAAAGATTTGTGTAATCTGGGGATATATCTATATTTAGCTTTTAAAAACCGCAACATTATTTCATAAATTGTTATTTGTTACGCATGTTATCCTGTGTCTCTATTTCATATCTGATATTGTATCATGCCAAATTTCTATAAATACCATTTTACTTATGTAATATGTTGTTCATATTGCCACAATATGATTATATATTAAGCAAATAAAGAATGACTCTTGTTTATTCATTGAATTTGAACCTGATACTGAGCATGAAGCTGTAGATATGTTAGAGAATGTTGTATATTTATAACATTTGCAAAAACTCTTTATTAGCTTTACTTTAAAAAAAAAAGTAATGGTAATGGTAATGCATTACTTTACTCATGTAATGGTAATGTAATGCATTACTTCAAGAAAATCAAGTAATGGTAATGGTAATTTAATGCCCAAATTCATGAAGTAATGGTAATGTAATGCATTACTTTACAATGTAATTCGCCCCAAGCCTGGTATACAGACAACCTGATATTACATTTAAGGAAAGAGTCTTGTCTGGTTTCTGGCAATTAAATATTATTAATTATTTTGTATGTCAATATCTTTGAATATAGGACACATACGTAATCAAGGATGAGACGAGACATATAAAATGTTAGATTTGTGACCTGTTCGAAAAACGTTGACCGTACATCGATGCCGACCTTAGGGATATAGCATAATTTCTTTCGATTTTGTTTCGGTGATCTTAATTTTTTTTCCTTTTGTACAAAGATCATAGCAAAGAAATACATGTACAGTCTAGACTCCGTAGCGACTCTGTATCAAGTGATGTCAAACCAGTATCATCTTAGATTATCAACGTGCGTTTCATATTGACGTTATCTACATGAATGTTCCCTAAATCGGAAATTAAATGTTAAAAAAAAATCACATGATTTTCATGATTATCTCTGCACAATTTTTCATATTTTTACAGAGCGATGCCCATTTTTTAATAGTAATTAACATAATTAAGCTTTCATCCACCAGACACTTGTCTGTAATAAAAGTTCACTCAAATTTTTTTGATAGCACAAGGTATCTATACTTTTATTTTTATAGTTTAAATCTTTTGGTGAGTATGGATATTTGTCAAAAAACACATTATTATGATGTTCAAAAACAAATGTAAAGCAGTTCATTTACAAGTTATTTACACTTTCAGTTTTCTTAATACAAGGAACTAGCAATTAACCATAGATACATGTTTAAATATGCCAAAAACAGTTCTGAACAACAGAAAAAATATCGGCAGATTTTAGTCAATTATGGCTGCAAACTGTGCATCGATGCCGACCATAGGGATATAGCATGAATTTCTTCCGATTTTGTTTCGATGAGCTTAAAATTGCATTTTTCTTTCCTTTTTACAAGCATAAATCCTAACATAGAAATAAATTTATAGTCTAGACTGCCATAGCGACTCTGTATCAAGCGATGTTAAAAACATAGAGCCGAGACTAACTTTGTGGTAGAGTATAGCATGGATATTTAAAGTCTTTCCCTTGTATTGAAATATAAAAAAAACCTTTGATGCAGAACATGTAAATTAACTCCTTAACCTAGTATCAAGGAAGACTTAAATGACATAACATTTTCTACAGCTTTATACAGATTTTAATTCAAATTCAAAGAGATATTCATGCATCGATTTGGACCTGATTTTTGGTGTTGAGTTAAATGCTTTATTTACTTTAAATTACGGCGGAGGTTAATAATTAAATAAATTTTCCAGCTCAATTGATACCATAACAACAGCCCACAAATTACATGCAAAAATTCCTTTACGCTTGTATCCGCAGGAAGTCACTACGATGCTGCATGTTAGTTTTTTCTTTACACTCGCAAAATACATGTATATGTGCGCGGTTGTGGATCCGGTTTTAAGTTTAGTGTTCTGTGCGCAAAAATACAGAAAAAATTGAAATTTTAAAGCTGGAATATATTTAAGTGTTCTTTTATATATGATAGTTTATTTCTCAGCAAATCATTCTGATTGTTTCTGTAGTACCGACTAATCTTCTGTGTAGTCTATTTTTACTCCCTCCCTTAATCATGTTAATGGCTTCCTTCTGAAAATCAAGTAGACCAACAGAATAAGTTGCATCAAATGTCATATCTGTGAAACTTGTAAAGATACAACCGAAATGTTAGCACTTTCTGTATTGCTATCAAGATCATCTTAGTCTTCAATGCTTGTTCGTGTATCCAAAGGGGTGCAACTATGAGGTTAGAGTTATGTAGTTAAAAGCTTTATAACACTGACATCACTGGATCAAGTGTTAGCACATCCTATATTTCTTTTTAATCAATAATAAATGACACCAACCCAAAGTTATTGCCGTTTTATAAAAATGTGTTTAAACTGCGAAATTCACCTAGACATAACTGAAACACACAAGCAGGTTCTCTACCTCCGTTTATCAAATCCTTCTTTAAAAGTTACTTTACTTCGTTCAAGTATCCAAGGGGGACTACTATGATGTTGTAGTGATATTTATAAACTTTGTTAATATTTTTTCCACCTCCAATATGTATTTGTGTGGCAATTTGGACCTTTTTCGGTTTGAGTATTGTGTGCAATTAGTAGAAAGTTCAATGCATTAACAAAAATGTTCTAAACCCAAATGATGCTAAAATAGAAGCACGCTTCAAAGCTTATTTCAGGCCAAGAAATGAAAGATACTAGTACATTGTGTTCTTCACATCCACTAGTTTCTGCGATAATATTAACCTAATAACAATGTAATATACATGTAGTATAATTGTGATTTTTTTGCATGTCTCGGTTATAGTCTAGTCAAAGTTTTGTTTACCATTGAACTAATTGCAACATAATTATTTTGTGAAAAAAATGTCAGCTACTCAGAAATTACATATAGAAAAATTCTAACAAAATCGGATAGCCAATTTATAGAAAAGGAGCTAGCTCTTGTCATTATTGACTAGTTCAGTCAATATTTTATAACATTTTCTATATAAAAGAAATAGAATGTAGATTTAACGATACAGAAAGGCATTATAGAGATATTAGAGCATTTTCATGCTCAACCAACCTTTAATTCTTACGAAGACTATTTGACAAACACCAGTAAATTCAACATTCCCTCACAATTTTGGTAGAGGTTGACTGAAAATAAGCCAATGTTTGTCTCTTGTTTGGATTTTTTTTCGAAATATAATATTTAGGTTCTAAATAATTCAATCTTTATATGATGTAATTTAATCCGGTTGAATCGATTATTTTATTCATGATTTTTAAAAAAAAAAAATTATACTACATGTACATATTCAAAATACATTAGCAAAAAAGCGTTCGAAATTAAACCAGTATCAACTTAAATTCTCAACATGCGTTTCAATTTGACATTATCTAAGTAATTGATCCGTCAATTTGGATAAATAATTGTAAAAACATCACATTATCTTGATTTATCTGATTATCTCGACAAAATTTTTGATACTTTTACAGAGTGGTGCTTCTTTTCTAATAGTAGTTAACAAAACTAATGTCTTCCCACAAATGTTTATTTAAAAATAAAATTTGGTGTTATGACTCTATATAGTCATAACACCAAATTTTATTTTTAAATAAACATTTGTGGGAAGACACTAAGCTTTCATCAAACAGACACTTACCTCAGTAATAAAAGTCCAATCAAAGTTTTTTGAGAGCACAAGGTATCTTTACCTTTATTATTAGTATATTTTAAATGTTGTTTTTGTTTGTATGGATATATGTTATCAAACGGTTTAGGTTTTAGGGTTGAAATGTTCGAATTTCATAACCTCTTTAAAGTTTCGGGGGGTAGGGGGTGTAGGAACCATTTTTTCTCTCCGTCTGTGTGTGTAATCGTGTCAAGTCCATATCATAACCATGTATTTAGTTTTTCTCAAATATTTATGGAAGTAAAGAAGACGATTTTCTAAGATTTTATACATTTTTACTATAATGTCATATTGGCCCCACTCTAGGGTCGTAAACACCTGATTTGTGGTAAGAGGAACCAAAATTGTAAAATTCATTACTCTACCACTCCCGTTGTGCCATAGGCGAGGCTAAAACTAAATGCGTGGTTATAATGTAAATGAATTTATCTATCTAAATTGTGAAATTTATGATCCCTGGGTCATGACCATGCATTAGTTTGGTGCGCAGGTGACCAAAACATTTTACAGTGATTTTTAAACTCTCGACATAGAATTTTAAAATACTTTGTTTTAATTACATGTGACCTTTTAGTGCTCAGATGTTATGCTATGTTATCAACAAGGTGGATCTACTTGGCAATAGTTAAAAATAAAAGTGCCAGACATTTTTCTATTTTTCTATTTTTCTATTATTTATTATCCCTTCTTTAATACACAGAACAAACAAAATAAAATGTCAAGTAAAGTCATATAACGGCATCTCTTTTTAATTAAAACCCCATATATGACTATTCAATGATCTACACGACATTAAGTAGACAAAATGAATACCGGTATACATCAGGGGGACCATGGATTCAGCAGTTACTTGAATGTCTGACATGCAGACTCTCTCAGCACTGACATTAAACAAAACATATTTATACAATTCCCCTTTTAAAAGTCAAGATTCATGTTCGAACTGACATTAAAAATTGTAATAGGTTGCTTTTCTCCTTACTCTAACACAAATTGTTGGTTTTATTTTTTTGACAAACAGCTATACATGTATAAAGATATTTTCAAGTGTCAAGTGAGTATGCGTATTACTGTGTGTATTCAGCAATTACCTTGTACATGTATGTGTATTATGCTATACCACTTGTTTGTTAAGTCTTAAAAAATCCAGGAAGTCCGAATTCTCATGATTAAATCTCCCATATAAATCATATCCATATCTGAGGAAAATGTATGCATGCTTAATGAAAAGCGTTGTAAGAATTCAAAATTCATAATAGTACAAGTAGTTATTTATCCCAGTAAACTAAACTTATGTTCACGGCAATATTTATAGACTTCATTTTTTAATATTTTTTTTTATCCACAATGAAGAAAACAGGGTATTTTTATGTTGTTAATATTGAATTTACCGGGTAGTAGTAAATACAAAATTTACAACATGACAACTTAAATTCAAAAATTACAACATGACAATCTCGTCTTTTAGTAAACCCCTGCTTTTGATCATTAAAGATACAAAAATATAATCGCTTTGTCAAACATTGATAGACTTTGATCAATATTGTGAAGACCACAGCAACTATTCAGTGTAAGTCTCAAAAGAAACTTACTGGACGTAGGCCAATCGGATAAAAAAAATAACGTCAATATTATTTCTCGAGTTGTCTAACGTTGACATATAAAAATATTGCACACCAAAATAAGATTTCTTTTCTTTTCTTAGGCTAAACAATTATAATTAATTATAAAATTGGCCTAATTAACTTTTTTACATGGTAAAGGACTTTCACTAGCCAAAGAAAAACCACACACACACATGCACCCTTAGATTAATTAACTTTGCATTAATTATGATATGGCTCATGATCAATTGTATTGTTAATAACAAAGAACCATACGATTCATATATTTAACATTTATGCATAAGTAAAGTGAACAAACATACAAGACATTTTTAAAGACATCACAATCTTGTATTAGACTGCGTGTGCACAAAGCAGTGTGCAAAATGTACATAACAAAAGTAAACAGGATAATGAAGAGTATATTCTCAAAACAAAAACGATATATTTTTATCGTAATTTTGAACATTTATGTAGGTATTTTCCCTATTAATTGCACAACTCTGAGATATTCTTTGTTGAAAGTAATTGAATAAGTTTAAAGACGGAAGGCTTTTCATAATAATATTTTTTTTACATACAACTTTCTTTATTCTTTATAAAATGGACAGATTTAAATAAAAGGAAACTCATCTTCAATCTGTGACAGTGATAATAGTTTACAAACTCTCTCATTTCTATGGATATTATAAAATCTGCCACGCTCCATCTCAAGTTGATGAGAGGATAAACGGTATTTACTTATAAATTGTACATATACAGTTGGTATTAGTTTTGTTAATATTCTTGTACTTCAAAATTATTACATAAGTGCTTATACATTATACATTTGGGGAAATTTTCAAAGTAGCCATGACATTCTTGTATAAATCGGTCAACCTCTGCTTCACTTCGAGTAAGAATTCATGTTCTTTAAATTGTTCTTTACAGTTCCATATATCCAAAACCTAAATTGTTATCAATAGATGCAAGATTTAATTGATGTATGTTCCTAACCATGAGGTTATGGGCAACATATGAATTAAAACACATGGAATGAATAACAAAATTCAACAGACTTTGGTCTCACAACCAAAATACATATACAAATTTGGTAGTAAACTGTACCACCACAATTATTAGCTCACCTGAGCCAAAGGCTCAAGTGAGCTTTTCTGATCACAATTTGTCCGTTGTCTGTCGGCGTTGTCGTTGTCGTTGTCGTCGTCGTCGTCGTCGTTGTAAACTTTTCACATTTTCATCTTCTTCTCAAGAACCACTGGGCAGATTTCAAACAAATTTGGCACAAAGCACTACTAGGTGAAGGGGATTCAAGTTTGTTCAAATGAAGGGCCACGCCCTTTTTAAAGGGGAGATAATTGAGAATTATTGAAAATTTGTTGGTATTTTTCAAAAATCTTCTTCTCAAAAACTATTAGGCCGGTAAAGCTTAAACTTGTGTGGAGGCATCATCAGGTAGTGTAGATTCAAGTTTGTTCAAATCATGGTCCCCGGGGGTAGGGTGGGGCCACAATTGGGGGATTAAGTTTTACATAGGAATATATAGAGAAAATCTTTAAAAATGTTCTTCTCAAAAACTATTAGGCCAGGAAAGCTCAAATTGAAATGGAAGCATCCTCAGGAAGTGTTGATTCAAGTTTGTTCAAATCATGGTCCCCGGGGGTAGGGTGGGGCCACAATTGGGGGATCAAGTTTTACATAGGAATATATAGAGAAAATCTTTAAAAATGTTCTTCTCAAAAACTATTAGGCCAGGAAAGCTCAACTTTGAGTGGAGGCATCATCAGGTAAGGCAGACTCAAGTTTGTTCAAATCATGGTCCCCGGGGGTAGGGTGGGGCCACAATTGGGGGATCAAGTTTTACATAGGAATATATAGAGAAAATCTTTGAAAATTTTCTTCTCAAAAACTATTAGGCCAGAAAAACTCAAATTAAAATGGAAGCATCCTCAGGAAGTGTTGATTCAAGTTTGTTCAAATCATGGTCCCCGGGGGTAGGGTGAGGCCACAATTGGGGGATCAAGTTTTACAATCCTTTAAAATATTCTGGGAAAGTTTTCGGTCCAAAACTCAGTACTTAGTGTGAAAGCACAGGTTATGAGATTAAAGGTAGATTTAAGTTTGATGAAACCATGATTCCCTAGAGAATAGTGGGGCCATGAAATGGGGAGGGGGGGGTGGGTTATAGGAATAGAGAAAAATCTTCTTACAGGTACAACAACAAAAGGGGCTTTACTAAAAAATTAGAGGTGGATAAAAATTGGCAGATTTTCAATTTTTTTTTAGCAAGATCTACTGTACTCAGTTGTCAAGATATTTTGATACTGTAATGCTAATTTGATCAGAATTAAGGCAATTGTTGCTCAGGTGAGCGATGTGGCCCCTGGGCCTCTTGTATTTGTGTTTAGAATTATGAAGACATCTCAATGTCCACCATAAACACCCGATTCGTGTTACGTTAAACACTTTTTTCGAGCACATATAACACACCTAATTCCGCGATTCCACTATTTTGCATCGAATCGCTTAAATATAAAACGAACGCAGATTCCTTATCTTAGTTTCATTTTGTTTACACCTGTCCAGTAAATAAAGATATTTTTGAGCGGTTTTAAGCGTATGTTAATTCTTCGCTTTTGATTAGATTTAATAACAGTAGTTTCCTTCTTTATTTAAAATCTGTACATAATTAAAAGTATCTGTTAATGAATAAATATATGAGTGGATAAATTGTTGATTTATCAATATTGCCTGAATTTTATCTTCCAATGTAACACTACACATTAGTTTTACCAAGCACTTATTAATCCACAGATATTCCGATCATGTTAATCTTCAAACAGTAAGTATATAGAATTCGATAAACTTATCAATTCTGTTTTATATCTTGTACAGCCTTGACAATACGCTAAAATTATTAAAAATATCAATTCATGTCAATAAAAATTGTAGTATTAATTGCAGCATTTCAAAACATGTGAAGAAAAAGTGTACGATAAATTTTTTATGGTATATAATTCCTTCAATATTAGAAAAAATTCCTTTAAAAAAACATAGAGCAAAGAGAAGTAACTCTGAATGTAAAATATTCTAGAGGAAGAATTGTTCAATGAGTAAGAGTTAATTATTATTTGATAAGAATGAAATGTGGGATTAAATGTACATGTAAATATTGCAGTATTTTAAAAATCACTTGATATGTTTCTTCATACAGAAATGACTATAAACTTTCAAACTTCCGGTATGACTTCATTACAAGTGAATATTCGATTCTCTCAAGTTTTCACACCAGCAAGTTTTAATGAATTTCTTAATGACTTACATCTCAGTTATATACATAGCTTACACATATGATATGTCTCAACAGTGACACAGATGGGTTAACAAAAATGTTCAGTTTACTTCATTATCAAGTGCACAGGCAAAAAAGTATTCTCTTTTGAAAAGTGGACAGGCATAGCCTACATCCACTGAGAATAAAAGAGAAAAGAGAATAGCAAAAAAGATGTTTGAACTTTTTACTGTATCACGGAAAAAATATTTACCCAGATCATGGGATAAATGTTGAGGGGAAAAAATTACTCTTAATTACCAACATTAATTGATCCTAAGAGTGAAATGAAAACGAGTTCTTTTATTTCAAAAATGTCCATTCATCAACTCTTAGCAATGAGTATGGAGGAGAAGGGGAGCAAAATTTATAACAAAAAAAAAAAGTTCATCCAGAACATATGTGTCCATAGTTTTTAAATCATCATTTCATTTTTATCATGCAATAGCGAGATAGAAATAATTAATATTGTAAAGTTGCGTGTAACATATTAAACATTTTTTCAATAAAAACACTCCACCCCATGTGCCCCCCCCCCCCACAACCGGGATCATGAGTTGACAAACTACCTGAACTTTTTATGACTAAATAATCTTTGAAAAAGAAAATGACTTTTAAAATAAATCAACAACTTTTCTTTTATCCATTTTAAAGAGGATGTAGCCCTTTCTTATTTTATTCAGCTCAGATAAACTATAAAAAAAAAAATCAAAAATTTAAGAGTGTTACAGAGGAATTCCAGTTAGCTAATTCTATATGTATAAGTTTTATTATGTATTTGAATTTGGTTTTATTATCTAATAGACATCTTTTTTTCTCTCAAAATTATTAGCATATGACAAATTGTAGCCTGAAGATGTAGACATGGTTATATAGGTAAATATTAATTCTGGTCATTAAAACAAGTCTGGAAAAACAATCAGGTAAACCATGTCAATGACTCGATCTCCTGGCTGAGACACTGCATGCTTAACTGATTAACGCTTTGCAAAATGAAAGCAACTCTTGTTGAAGGGTTGCACAAGTGATCTTAATGAAACTAGATGGTTGAGGTCACTTCACATTGGTTAAAAACATCTGGACAAAGGAGACCTTGATATGCATTTATTTTTAAACACTTTTTTTAACAAAATGCATTCAATATTAATTCAGTGTCCTGGCGTCATGATATCAGTAAAGCAAATCTACTCAGTTTGAAGATCGGCATAAGTGAAAAATAAAGGTGCCAGACATTGATTTTCTAACTTTATTCAATATCCCTTCTTTAATACATATAACAAACATAAAATGACAAGTAAAATCATATAACAGCAAATGTGTTTAAATTAAATTCCATGTATGACTATTCAATGATTTACATGGCAAAAAAATAGACAAAATGAACATACGTCCGGAAGACAATGGATTTAACAGTTACTTGAATATTTGACACACTCTCTCAACACTGACATAGAAAAAGCCACATTTATTTCGTCAAGATTCATCTTGTATTTGACATTCAAAAAAGTGTGATATCTTGCTTTTCCCTTTATTTTAACACAAACTGTCTTTGTTGTCAAAAGAAATAGTAATTTAAAGATTTTTTTTTCAATGTCAAGTAAGTATGGCACTTTCCTGTATTTAGCAAATACCTTGTATTATGCTTTGCCACTTTTTTGTCAAAAAGTAAAAAAAGTTCTCGGGATACCTAAAAATCTCCTATATTATTCACATCCATATAAAAGGGATGTAAGAATTCAAAATTCATAACAGTAGATTACCAGGTAGTAAATCATCTCAGAAAACTAAAATTATGATTTTAGATCAATAGTATGCAAAAAAAATATGCAAGTCAGTGTAAGAAGCCCAGTCCAGTATCAAATAAACTTTGGGTCATCGTCAATTAGATAAAAATTTCTCGGCATGTCACACAATTTAGCCAATAAAAGTATAAAACACCAAAATATGAGTATTGTTCTTTTTTAAGGGTAAATGATTTTATCAAATTCTTGCATTGACCTTATTAGCTAGTTTATACCTGGTAAAATGTTTTCTTACATAACTAATCCCCCCCCCCAAAAAAAAACCCCAAACAAACAAAAAAACTCCAAAAAAAACAACGAAATTGGATCAATAAACATTACATTATTTATGAGTGATTTAATTGGCTCTTGGTCAATAGATGCAAGTAAGACTGGATGTGTGTTTCCAACAATGTGGTTATTGGAGACATATGAAATTAAAACATATACAAACACAGACATGGAATGAATAACAAAATTCAACAGACTTTGGTCTCACAACCAAAATACATATTCAAAATTGGAAGTACACTGTACCACCACATTTTTTTGTGTTCAGAATTATGAAGACATCTCAATGTCCATCATAAACTTTTGATTCACGTAATGCTAAATAATTTTTTCTAGCACATATATACTGTAGATTCCTTATTTTAAGCGAGTACTTAATTCCGCAATTCCACCATTTTGCATTAAATCGCTTGAATATGATGTCAACAAAGCGGAATTTTCATCTTAGTTTCAATTAGTTTACATCTATTCAATATATAAAAGCAAGATATTAAAATCTGTGAGATGTGCTTCCTGCAATTTTCCTCATATATTAATTCCTCGCTTCTGATTAGGAATCTACAGTAGTCTCCTGACTTATAATATATCTTTACATAAAGTTCCTGATCATGAATAAATATCCTAGTGGATAAATAGTTGAATTATCAACACTGACAGAATTTTATTATAAAATCTTACACCAATCAATGGCTTTACAAGTGATCTCGTTAATCTTCACAAAGTCAGTTTTAACTTGCACAGCCTTGACAATACTTTGAAATTTCTAGAAACATCATTTAATGCTAATAAAAATAGTAGTATTAATTGCGAATACTTCAAAATCATGAGAAGAAAAATGTACGATTAATTCTTTATGGTATATAATTCCTTAAGAAATGACAATTTCTCCTTCATGAAAAACAGAACAAAGAGAGGTAACTCTAAATAAAAAAAAAATTCACAGAGGTAGTACTGTCTATTGAGTTACATTTATATCTAATTATTATTTGAAAGAAGGAAATGTGGGATTAAATGTACATGTAAATACTGCAGTATTTTAAAAACCACTTGATATGTTCCTTCATACAGAAATTCCTATAAACTTTCAAACTACCAGCATGACTCCAGTACAAGAGAACATTCTAATTATAAAGAAGATTATAATTGTTCTCTCAAGTTTCACACCAGCATGTTTTTTTTTTCACTGACTTTCTCAATGACTAACATCTCAGTTATAAACCTAGCATACACATATGATATGTCTCAACAGTGACACAGATGGGTTAACAAAAATATTCAGTATACTTCGTTAACAAGTGCAGAGGCAAAAAGAATGATTAAACAGAAGATCATGGAAAACAATATTTACTCAGATCATGGGATAAAGGTTCAGGAAAAAATATACTTTGTCCAACATTAACTGATCCTAAGAATTAAAAAAAAGGTTCTCTTATTTCATAAAAATCTCATGATCCTGAAGGAAAATATCCATTCACCATCTCTTAACAATGAGCATGGGGGAGGAGAGGAAATAAAGGAAATAAAAATAAATTCAGTTAACACAGACCATAAGAGCACATTATTATAAAATCATTTCATTAGGTCATGCAATGACTGGGTAAAGATATTTATATCTTAAAGCTGTGTGTAACATTAAACATTCTTCAATAAAATTTGATCACAATACTTATAGTCAATCTGAACACAAGAATAATCAATTTTTTTTATCAGCAAATGCAGTGTAAAAGTGTTGTAAGGAAGCAGAATTTTGTGTATTTACATATTCTATGCCTTAAAAAAGACACTAAACTGTATGCAGGGAAATATTCACCCTCCCTCCTTGTCAGTAGCAAATTAAAAGATGGGTTAATTTTCTCAAATTATCTCTCTTTCAATACAATTGTGTCTGAACAAATTTAAGACAGGGCGAAACTGTTTGCAAATTATGTAGAAGAGTGAACATTACATGGGGCAAAAATAACCCTGTATACAGTTATTCATCTAACATCAGCCAATCAGTTTATAATTTATAAACAACAAAACATACAGAGCACCATATTACTGAAATAGTGTGATGGCTTAAGCTTTCCTTTGTTCAGCTCATCTTGGTCGGATTTTTTCAAAATGGAATCGATTGCTTTTCTCAACATATTGCCCTTTAACCAGTTGAAAAGTCTGAGATCTCACAAAACGAAACTGTTTGCGAACAAATTGATAAAATTCATTCTCCATTTTCCAAATTTTGGAATCCTGTATCTTAGCTAATGTCTCTGGCTTTGGGGGCACTTTATGAGAAGTCCTTCTCAAATGTGATTTGGTACCTTAGAAGTAACAAAATCAAGTAAAGTTCTAAATATCATGCACATAAAAACTTGAAAATATAAAATAAAAAATTTTTGAAAAAAAATTTGTTGTTAACTTGTTTTAAAATCAATTTTCGCCAAAACATATATGCCTTATATTAAGTACATTCACAGTAATATCTGTTATTCTCATAGAAAAATTTTGAACAAGTTTTCCATTCTATCGTATGTGTTAAATTTTAAATTGAAGAATGCTTACCTTCTTGAAAAAGTTTGACAGCCCCCCTGAAGAACCTTGGTAAGACAGCCTCGAGGACCGCCACAAAATCCCCCAGCTCTTCAGTGATCCCCACCACCAGGTAATGCCGCAGGACGTTCTCCTTGGCCATTTCTAGAGCCCACTTGTTGCCAGGCTCCCTGAAATAAACAGCAATTCAAGCTTTTATAAAGCATACTTTGGGTTGGTTTCATGCCTTTATACATAGTTACATGGATATAAACTGGAAAGCATTTTTTATATTCTCCAACTTTTACAATTGTATCAAGAACTTAGTTATTTTTTTATGAGAATTGTATCCGACTTCAAATTAACAACATGCACATGAGACCTAACTGTAAAGTATTCTGGGAACAGGTATAAATCATAGATTGATGATCAATCAACATTAAACATGTCAAACTTTAAACACGAGTACTTTCAGTATTTTGATTATAAATTATGGGACTTTTACCAGCACATAGCATCCTGTCCACAGAAGAAAGGAATCTGTAACCACAGGTGCTCTGGGTCACAGTCATTGCCTCCCTTCTCTACACACTCATCCAGGGTCTACAGAAAAAGATAAGGAAGAAATTACACAAATACTAAATCAATAATAACAAAATCATAACCATATTTATAATGCATGTGAAACCCATTATGTTTATCATCAAATGAAATAAAGTACTAGTATAAGATTTAATATAAGGTAAAAAAAGCATTAGAGCATGGAAGTATACCGAATATTTAAGTAAAATATCAGTCAATTATCAGATGATAGTTAAACTGTACCAAAGAATATCTAAAAAAAAAAATGAACAAAAATTTTCAGAAATTATTGCCATAATTATTTTCATACTTTTGTATGAATGGCTAGGCTTAACTAATGAGGGTTTAACACAAAATATTGAAGCACTGTCATCATAAAAACTTTTTAGAAAGTCTCAGAGAAGAAGTAATCTACAGATATCACTAAACCATACACTTATCATTATGAATTTTATCGATTTGTCAATATTTTCTAGAAATGTTTTTCTCAAATTCACAGAAATTGTAAAATATTCTGCATTATGGAAGTTACAGTGTATCGATGTCTAGTGCAACACAGTGTTGATGCTTCTAAAATGAAGTTAAACTATTACTTTGTAATCAATTTACCAAGCATCTGATAGTGTACTGGCTTAATCAAGATCTCTCTATTATACTCATAGTTACCTTAATAAGTCCAATCACTACTCTGCTTAATGTATTTTTTGTTCCAAATTAAATTACAGGATCTCTCAATATAACAAACCCATTTCCTCCCATTTCATAATAACAACTGTCGTGAGATAGACAAAAAATTACATGAAATACATCTGGTTAGACCTTTGTCCTGCTTTTCAATCAAAAGAAGAACTGGGATTTATCACAAGTCAGAATCCTTCATATTACTCCATAATTTTATTTGCATTAGATCATAAAAGACACTGCTTAGACATTTTGTCTCGATCTGCATGCATTTGAAAGCACAAGATATTTGCCATCCTAGAAGCCTAAATTCATATAAAGAGCATTTTTTGCGTTATCCATGGAGGCCATAAGAAACATTCATCATGCAAAGACTAATCGTTAAGGCTGGAAATTCAATGTTTTGATGAGCTTGACTGCCACTGCAGGAATCTGTGACATCTTCTTTACTGGAGGTAGAAATGCCTCCTTCAGAGCTTAACATACTCTCAATCTCCCTATGGACTAGGAAACAATGGCCAATTATACCTCATTCTTTTCCACAAGATAGAACCACACAGGAGGAAATGGCACAACTGTGACTGATTATATTGCCTCAATAATAAAATTGTATAAGATATAATCAATTATGCATTCAGATTTGTGTTTGTCTTTATAACCCTTACATTGTCCTCATGATTTCAACCAACTGTACGGACATTTTCATCAATTTTATTCCAAAAACTCACATAGCTTTTTTTTGCATGATCATCAGGTGCAGATTTTCAACAGAAGGTAAAAAGGCAGAAATGAATCAACCTGTTTTCACTTTTTACATTTTTTATGCCCCCACATGCTTGAAGACGATCTTTTTGCCAAACTTTCCTCATTTCTAACACAGCGACACTTCAGGTTCTGTCAATGATTCTTAGTGTTTGGAGTAGAAATGTCTATTACTTTGGAGAACCTTCTCCATCTACTTATGATTAACAAGAACAGCTGTCATATTTTGATTCCTTCACTTGTCTAAAGTGCACTGCCAAAAAGTCTCATCAACTCTCATCCTTCCCTTAACCCCCCCACCCCTATCCCCCCCAAAAAATCCCTGTTTCTAACCTTGGCACATGCATCCCTAATAAATATTTTGTTCTCATCAAATTATAGAAAAAAGCCCAAATCATCTTGGTGATTTGCATTGGCATGTTTTGTAGGTTAAAAATAAGTTATGAGATATTTTTGGCAGTAAAAAATTGATCAAACTTCTTTCCCTACTGCTTGCATGTAAACCTAACTGCCTGCATGTAAATAAAACACTATATTGACTTAGACAGCTTCAAACATGCTGCACATCACATAACAAGCCAAAAATTATACTACAGGTAACATAACCTTTCAAAATTTTTCAATGACAATGAGCCCCTCGGTAGCTTTGAAATACAAGGTATAGCGGATCCGAGGGACAAAAAGAGCCCTCTATACAAAAAGGGTTCTGATGCAAATTTTGACACTGGATACATGTGTGTGATATAATTCACGAGAATCAAATTTGTTGCCCATAATGGAGAATACTGTTGCTGTATTGAATTTCTTTCCTGATAACATCTTAAAACTCAAATTAAAAGCCCAAAATCTGAATTATGCATTGAATAAGACCTTTCTATCGGAGCATGCAACCAAACAAACACAGAATTAAATCCTGTAATGTAGTTCAACTCATTTTCAAGCTTCAGTAACTCGATATTGATGTCAGATTTGACAAGCTGTCAACAATGAATTTCAATTTCTTATACCCTGAGTGTACCATTTCCTCATTCACAGAAACATTATAGTGCATTTCTTGGTTCCTCAAGGTTATCATTTAAATACAAAATAACACCGATTTTTTTTCATTATGGTGGCAGACCCAGTAAGCATTGGCTTTGTACATACATTTACACAGTGCAAAAAGATAATGCAGGTGGAAGTAACAGTAGTAGAAGTAGTACATGCTCCATAGAAATAGTACAGGGCCATAAAACTTAGATGAACTCACTTTTGATATTGGTCTCACTTTTCCATCGTATATGCATTTGTTAAAATTGAGACATAGATCAAAATTGAACTATGTCTCAATTTTAACAAATGCATATATAGTGGAAAAGTGAGACCAATATCAAAAGTGAGCTCATCTAAGTTTTATGGCCCTGCCTCACGGGTCCCGATGATTGTGGTATTGGTGATGGTTGTTTTGAGGTAGTGAATGATCATTTACTGGTACCATGGCAAGGTGTAATGGTTGCAAAAAAGGTTAAGTGGTGATAGTAGAATTAATCTTTAGTTTATTGGAGGTATTAAAAGGATCTAGTTTCAGGTGGTGGCAATATAGTAGTGGAACCTGTGGTGGTTGGAACATTTTTGGTGGTTCTGGTGGTAGCTAGTAGTTGTTGGGATGGGTCAGTAGTAATGGTCATTGTGGTAAATGGACAGTTGTGTTGGTGATGATGATTGTAATGTTTGTGGGTTTGGGTGGGACAGTGGTGTTGAGTGCTGGTGATTGATGAGCAGATGATGGTAGTGTTGTAGGATGGTTGAGGTGGTTGTACCACCACTGTTACCATTCTACACCAACACTATCATTACCTGGAATTTCTTTCTTTACCTGGGCATTATTCATACACTTTGAATCTGCTGCTGTTATTACTTACCTCAGTATTTCCAGCTTTTCTCCTTCGCAGATTTGGTCGGAAATCATCCCCATAGCGTACAAAATAGTAGTAGGAGACAAGTCGTTCTAATGGATCACGAATCAAGTTGACGTAAATTGGTACACTTGCAACCCCGAACCTGTAAAATAAATACAAGATATACCCATTGAACTCCAAAGCTAAGAAATTGCAAAAAAAGATCTTTCTAACAAAATCCAATTCATTTTTTTTAATAATAATAAAAAAATCCCCATGAATAACAAAATTTTGTATATTGAACAATCTTTTAATTTTCTTGCATAATACAGCCTGTAAAAATTAAAACTGCCTTAGAAATTGTTTCAATAAAAACCTTCTTACAGACCCTAGCTCATAAAAAAAAATAACTTGGAATAGCGTAAAAAGATCAAAGTAGACCAATCTAGGAGCAAGCTTGCAATATTGATGACTGTTTTTTCTCCTTCAAGATAAAAATCTCATCAAAACAAAAGTCGAAGCTATCCCAACTCCAAGGGTCATCTATACTTCAATCAGCTCGCTTTTGTTTTGCAGGTTAAATTACAGGGAACAAGATCTGTCAGACTCTGTGGACTTCAATGGACTATGATCTTCAGAGCCTCTCATTTTAAGGCTCTTATCTGTGTTATGGTGGGCTAGAACTTCATAGGGTTAGGGCAGTCAACAAGAAATAATCAATTACAACAAAAGATCTCAGTCAGGTTTAATGGTACTTTTCAGCAAAATACCACTGCTATTGGGGAAGAGTTAGGACTTTTGCTTAATAATTAGGTTACACAATCGCCCATGTTTGCAACTTTTTTGTTGTTGACAGCTTAAGTAATATGATTTAGTAATAAATCATCACATTATGTATAAATCTTGTAAAAGCACATTTATTACAATCAAAGGCAACAGTTTTTAACATTTCTGGAAAAGCCCTGGGGCATTGTACAATTTATTTTCATATAAATAAGCATCTCCTATATCAAAATCTACAAATTAGAATCAAGCCATTTCTAACATTCTACCAGTACTTTCAAATGCATCTTATCCAACACAAGTCAGTGCCATTAACACTCCTTATAAGTACTACCAGAAGTACCCTCAAAACAAGCATTACCCTATAAATCAGGGCTGAAATTGGCTGTAATTTTACTTATCTAAGAATCTGTTTCGGTGGTCACAGGGGGGTCAGAGGACTAGAATTACCAGTGGACAACAGCTCTGTGACCTACAGGCCAGACAAGTTGATGAATCACACTGGACCCGAGATCAAGGGAAGACCTTACTACAGCTCAGTACACTATAATTACACATCATTCAACGGACCAGAAGAAGACTGCAGACAGGCCAGATCAGACAAGGCTGCCATACATTCCCTGTTCATTGGCATCTACAGTTTATTACCCAGCATTGATTGCACATAAGAAAAAGCTGGGCTTTAGGGTGAAGATTGAGTTAGCCCTTTTTAATGAAATCTCACTTATAATTACATGTATCTGATTAGTTAGTCATGTTTTTCAATCACAGGAATTATCAGGATATTGAAAAGTGGTCGCGACGGAATTTCCTGTAGTCATGTAGCAAACATTAAAAACTTGAAAACTTCTGACATATACAAGTGGCTTTAACAGATGAGAAATCATTAAAGAATTTGTTTTAAAAAAATGAATTTAACACAATCCCTCATTGTATGACAATCTTCTTTCTGGACCATTTAGATGAAGTGATAAGCAAACTTAGTGATTGTTATGGATTACAGATTTGCAAAATGGTTCTTTATTTAAACAATATCAAAAATCTCTCTCTCTCTCTCTCTCTCTCTCTCTCTCTCAAAAAGTTGTTATTAAATTAAGTCTTAAATCAAATAAAAGAAGAAAATTGAGATATATGGTATTGACAGAAAGAGTTGTTTTATGCATTCATTATTATAAATTCCTCCTAAAATCACATTATGTTGATTAATACATTAACTATATAATGACTGAGCACCCCCAATCTGCCAATTAACTGTCCAATAAAACGGAATTACACTACACGAGCCCACCCATCTCCTCTGATACCCACCAGTGTCAGCTCGTTCCACAGAGAGACGGAGACAGACAGGGACTAATTCTCTACCGTGAGCTTTATGAAGGGGGAGACATGAAGCTGTCGGTTCCGTGCTGCTGCTATATATCACCGTGATGAGTTTGTCTGCAGATCATAAAGCACGAGAGAGCCTAAGCAAACACACACTACAGGTTTGAAGAATGTCATTTACAACTCTAGCTGGAGCAGCCAGGTTTTATCAGGGGGTAGATTATATTTGCATGTCATAAATTTGATGCTATGGTTATCTTTAAGGCTTATCGCTAAATGCTTTTAAAGTTCCATTTTCTTACAGGCATGAGAACAGATGATGGGCCAAAGATATAATCTTTAAAGATCAAACTGAGAGATAAATCAATTAAAAATAAATCATCACACTTTTCAGGAAATATTTTTTTCTTTCCACTTGTTTACTTTTCACTGAATAACCCCCTTTCCCAATATCCATCCTAAATGCATTTCAAACGAGACATTATGCCTGAAAAATTCAAGTTAATGAACTGCTATGACATAATATTCAAGCAATTCGTTCAATAACACTAAATAAACATTTAATTTTAGAGTTGCTGTTACACAACTACGACCAACACCACACTGCTTAGTAAAAACTAGACTTGTTCTCTATTATCCATATCGTATAACATATACAGCACATATTACACAGACAAGGCCAGAGAAAATGGCAAAAGCTAGACCTCCATATTGTAACATGAAGTACATTAGCAAAGGACATCGGACCTTGGTATATATTGTCTCAGCAGAGTTGAGTCATGATCTACCTCACTGACCTAAATTTTTCACAACTGTTTGGACTGCTAGAAATGTTGTTAAATAAATCTTAACTAGATAGTTGAAAAAAATGAATTTTTTCATATCTAAAAATTTGAAGCAATATGATTTTTTTGGCAGGAATGATAACCCTCAAGAGGATTGATACATCTATACATACTTTTATTATTCAGGGTTATTGCAGTTATGTCTTATTTTTGACCAATCACACTTGTCACTTCATTTTTAAAATTGCCATTACACCAAAGGTAAAAAATTATTGTCTTTAACAATGAGAAATCATAAGATTTAACATCAAACCTGATTAACTAATCAAATTTCAAAACGTAATCAACAGGAGTCTGGTTTTGAGTGGTCAACACCTGTAATATGACATAGATACATTGTCACAATTTTTCTGTCATATCTGTTATCCTCGCAGCAGTTGCCACATACGCCAGCACAACCTGAGGATTTCGAAATAGCTTTAAAAGCCTCTTGGCCTTCATGCCCTTCAGCCGCCTACTTGCAGTGTGGGTAAACAAGATACACCAGGAAAATCAACAGCAACCTGTCAGTTTGTCTGTTTGTTGAAGATCAAATTCATTACAGGTGCAAACAAAAAATGAGGCAGATAAATTTATGTAATATTTATTTTGGCCTGCATTCGCCTTTGGGAGATTGTAAGTTGACAACAAAAGACAGGTATTCAATATTGCAACGCAATTAAATATCTGCTACTTAAATACTTCAAATTCTTTGCTGTTAAAATAATCCTCAACAGGCCTACATTTCTTTCCAGATGAACACTAATGATTGTACATTAGCCACAAAAGTTGAAATACTCAGGGAAGAACTACAATGGTTCTTGTCTGAAATCTTGTTTTTCTTGAAATCTGTTGAGAAGACTTTTAGCACTGACAGTTTAAACTGTTTAATGGTAAAAGTGATGCCAATGACAAGAATTTTCATGCATGCAGACAGAAATTCCCTAAAGGCCAAAAAACTTTGATGGAATAATCATGTACCAAGAGCAGTTTGTTTGCTTCATTACAAACGAGAAATTCCTCTCCCAATTACTACAAGTGTCCAAGCTAATGATCAGAATTAAGGCTATTATTCCACAATGGAAAAAATGTCGATCCAACAGGAAATCATTGGGCAACTATTTTTCTAGCTAACTTTCATCTTTAGCGAATTTCAAAAGTGACGGAATTTAGGGACTATAAATAGTCAGCTTCCAATGATTTTCCCATCAAACAAAAGCCTGCAGTCTATTGATTTCATGTAGCAATCACAATAAGTAACTGATCGTGAAAAATCTGATGTAATTTGAAGCTAGAATCCCGTGCATTCTTGGCCTTCGTCAAATCTCTATTACAGAGACTTCCATAATAAACCAGCATTACTGAGGAGATTCTGGACTCATGGCTGGAGCCAAATTGATTTCACTGTGTAATAGTACAATTCAATATATTACATAGCAGAACGTAATTTCATCCTTAATTTTGCCCAAAATAGCAGAACATTTGACATAATGCATAGATTTACTGCAGCATTTAACTCTGTTTTTCTCTTATTGCCAGAAGTTAAATAATTTGTTGCCAAAGCTTTAGTCAAATGAGAGTATGCTTCACACTATCTTATTTACATTTTCAACTCACAATTACACATTGTTATGAATAGTGGATTACAGCATGCAATGTGCATGACAGAAACATATTGCACAGAAGTCTCTCACAACATGGATTCACTGGATTTGGGGGTGGGGTGGGGGTGGGGCTTGGGGGGTAGGGGGAGTCACTGGGTAAGCCTGTAAGGGTATAGCGTGTAGTTCTGCAGGTAAGAAGAATGTGTACACATTTTTTATCAAAGGGACACAGCAGGTAGGAAGAATGTACACACATCTTTTATCAAAGAGATAGACTTTAAGATTTTACATGTCGAAAAATAAGATGTCTCCAAAATGCTTGAGAACATACATAACTGAATAGTTTACTGATGATTACAGGTAAAACTTGAATTCCATTTACCTGTCAATAATGTGTGTTACCAATGATGTTTACATCTATCTGACTTCCTGACAATTGTGCTTTGAACATGTCATTCTGAATGGACAAGGAAAACTAAAGGACTTGGATAGATAATTATCAGGAACTTTAACATTTCCTATTTTCACATTCATGATCAATTTGGCTCAAAACCTTCAGATATATAACATTTCATTTTGGGAGTTTTCAAAATTTTTTCCTGGTTATCAAATGAATGGGCGAAATTTATGAAAAACAGTTTAAAGTACTTCATAATGTTTTATCATATAATGTTAATCATGTGTAAATGTACTTTGTACAGTATATCTACAAAACCAAACAGTATGCACTCTGATATCATTCCCTGAATAAAATAGCAGATCTCACAACAAATGAAGCAGATGAAGTATCAGACACTGACAGCTCTTGTGGAAAACTTGTGAACTTTGTCACCAAATTTTAATTGGGTGCTCAAATCTCTGTAGTTTCTTGATTGCCTTTGCTATAAATCTTGATAATTTCTACCACTGGTAGTTTGTCATTATCTGTGCAATTTTAACATTACTGCATGTGAACCACTGTATGAACCTATAACCTCAAATCATTGTAAATCTTTAATAGAGTTTTTTGTATACATCTGAGTAATTTTACTAATCATCAAAAGGGTGGGTTTTTTCCATTGACCTTTTCCTACAGCAATTATTAAGAGAACATGTACAGAACGATAATTCCAAAGCTATCATCAATGAAGAACGTACACTCCGCCCAACAAGCATCAAATGGACAACAATATCTTGAAATAGTCTGCTACATGCATGCAGTGCTGTATCAATAGGAAACACGATCCATCACCAGCTATTTACCTTATGTACCTTGCCAGCGCAGTAATTGTGTAGGTAAAGGCTTTGTTTGTTTAGACGTACCTGGAGAAGTCAAGGAATGCAGTGTGTCCGTGGTATATGACAGGCTTCTTTTCCACCCATTCAGTCACATTGCGGACAAACTTCATCTGCAACAGAGAATCCAGAAAATCAGGAGTGTTAAAAACATCAGATAGACATAATACTGAAAAATCATGAATTTGATAATTCAATTTGATTTTAATACATATTGCTCTTATCACAAATATTTCCATTTCCCAATGCCTTTGTCTGTAATAACACTAAGAATCAATTTTGTAATGTATAGTCCAATATATTTCATCAATGGCTATTTTAATATTTAATTATACAATTCCTAAAAATTATATGAATATAAATAATAAATCTATCATATCTTTATTGTATTTGATCAACCCTGTCCTTATTTGATCACCTCAAATTACTCAAAGAATGATTCCTTATTCCTAAATAATTCACTTCTCATCCAATCCATAAATAACATAAAGTATACAGTTTCTTTTTCCTAACTTTATGTGAACCAAGAAATAAAACCATCCTATTATAATACATATTTATCAATTTATCAAGACCAAATAATTATGCCCTAAAACCAAAGAGAATGATTTTAACTAACAATACTATCAGAGCATGATATGACTATATTTTTCCATTGTGCATATGACTCCAGCAAGGTCCAACAGAGGGGACAGTGACCTTTTAAGTAAGACAGAGAAAGCCTCAAAAATGACTCAATCTAAGGCAATGGTATTCAGTAGTAAAATGCATATAGGTCTGCATGTTGCATTGTTCAAAAACACATGATGTCATCCATAAAAAATGTTTGTTTGGAATTGCTGCATGGGCTTTCTAGACCAAGAAGGGAGAGAGGGATTTTTTTATTTTTTTTTTATTTTTCAAACTTGAAGTTTAACTGATTAAAATTGGTAAAAATTAAAAATCTCCAATAAACAAAAGTTCTTCATTTTTTGCTTCTAAAATCTTATCAGCGGGGAGCATTTCAATGAGGCGGGAGGCAATTCCAAACTAACAATGATTTTATTTTGGCCCGACATGCATATAATATATATTTATAGAGATATACATGAACCAAACTTTTTTACTATTTGCACTAATTTGATTATGATCAGTCTAGCAGATCTTTTATGTTTTGTTTCCTTCATCAATCAATTTCCACCAGTTTGTTTTTTTTATTCAGTAAGTTTTCTAACTACATGAATAAATATACTACCATCCATTATTTTTGTGTGTTGTTTTGCAATTCCATTCATATACATGTACATATATTATAGGATGATTCAATACTAATCGCATTAACTCTGAGCATTTGATTAACCACATAAGCACAAAATTACAGAATGATTTAGTTAGGGAAACAATCACAGAAAAGGAATTGAAGAAAGACTGTGAGTAAAGAAAACTTATCATACATGAATTAAAGAAAGACTCTGTGAGTAAAGGAGGCATATCATAGATGATGATGGAAACTTACATACATTCCTATTTACAATCTCTCTTTTGCCAAAGCTTATAGTTGCTTGCTCTCGTTAAGCGAGAAAAGTCCAAAATACTTCGACATGTCATACATCATAATCAACAAGAAACGCCATCCTAATCGCCAAGATGCCCCGAGAAATCATTTCAGATTTTGCAAACAAGGATGAATATGCAAATTCCACTCAAGCCGAGGGGATTTTACAAGCACGATGTCTGAACAGAGATTATCAAGACCAACAAAGGGATAAAAACATGTTTAGATTACACAAAACTGGTCTTCCATTCCTTGTTGCTAGTGAACATTTGTGTTTGGAAGTCTGGCCATGTTTATGTCTTTGATGGGGAGAAATATTCCACAAGTCTAAAACATCAGTATAGAACTGCTTTCAATACCACCCCCTACGAAGAGGTGCCCCTTTAAAAACCTTAGGGAGGTTTTATCAGGCAATAAAGTCAGTGCCTTACAAAGCATCACATTAGGTTTCATTAATTAAGTTAATCTAAATTCTCCCACAGTGCTGAATGGTTCATCTACATGGGTATATACACAGAGTTGGCATGTCAGTGATTGAAGAATGTTATATCTCATCACTGAAGCTGGCAAGTCAGGTAAATTCTTTAATTTGGGCACTATCTACACAGGTTAATTTCATAATAAAATATTTTGGGTGTGTAAAGGCAGAAATACACATTTTTGCAATGAAAAATGACAGAAATGCTGTATGAATAATTCAGTCTTTAATGATCAGACATAATATCAGACAATTAATAAGACAATTTTCGTGGTTTTTTAAAGTTTGCAACTTGCAGAATGAAGAAAATTCTAAATCTGTCAAACGTTTGATTGAAGCCATCTATCAAAAGAAAGTTGTCAACACAGATCATCATCATAAGGAAAATGCTAAACATTTGATTGAAAAAGCAGACGACACTGTAAAGTATGTAAGAAACATTTGTTTGGGACATGTCTTGTACTTGTTATGTGTGGCAGCTGTCTAGGGTTTATCTGTCAGGCAGAGTTGTGGTATCAGAATGAACCTGCTATCAGCAGGCATCCATAAACCAACTCCTTACAAACCGCATCAGCAAACAAAATAACAAGTCTGATCATATGGTCTATAACTCCTTCTAATTAAAATGAACTCTGGGGGTCACCAGCTTTTTAGGATTGAGGTCAAGAGGGGTCAATCTCAGGTCACTTTTGGAAAATCAGAACACTTGGTCAGACCTAACAGTAATGGCAGAAAACACAAAAAAGATAACACTGACAAAATTTACCACAAATACTGAAAACATGAACGAAATATTCGTTCAAGGGTT
The DNA here is from genome assembly GCF_025612915.1 of Magallana angulata. NCBI lineage: Eukaryota > Metazoa > Mollusca > Bivalvia > Ostreida > Ostreidae > Magallana > Magallana angulata. Next base: position 28,832,550 of record NC_069117.1, on the reverse strand, counting down.
TCCATCAGACTGAATTACAAGCTAAAAGCCTGCAATTTTTTTTCCAATATCCAACTTTCAAGAAAACCAATTTACCAGCAGTCGGTCAAGAAAGCAGACTTCTCATCCTTTTTTTTTTGGTGAGATATGTTCATCATATAGCATCCTTCCTTCTTTTTCATCTGATGTTTGTATTATTTTTGGCTATCTAATTAGACCAGTCAATTTAGCTTGGTAAACAACGCTAATAGAGAATTTCTTCATCTGCCACTGTTTATTCTATGCAGCCAGCGTTCTACCTGTCTAAATCCCTGGAGGGTTTGTCTCTTGCAGAGAGAACAATGCAGAATTAAGTTAATTGCTAATGCACATCAGGTGGCTAAAACAAATTCCTTCCACACTACCGCATACATTTTAAACCAAATAAATTTTTCAACTGGGAGCTATTTAAATGGTCTCAAATTATCAATGAAAATTTTGCACCATATTTCACTATTGTGGTTTACTTGTCATTTCCATAGATCTGTAGAAAATGAAATGTTAATCAATGACTACTTAGTGAATCTATCATAAAAGCAAAGAAGGAAAAAAAAGAAGGGAAAATCTTTTTGAATGCGATTCATCCCATAATCAGCAAATAGTTCAACATGCTCTCTGAAACAGAAAATTTGTTGTATTTTTGTCTGTTTGCACACATTCAAAGCGATTTATTTCCATTCAGCTTTTTCATCAGATAAAGTAAACAGTTTGACAACAAACAGAGGCCTCTTATTCATCACTCTGTAAGTTTTGGTGAAAACAGGATAAAAAAAAAAAGGTTGGAATAAAATGAAATAACCTCCCCTCTCCACTCTAATCTTATTGACCCTCTATAAACTTATTGATAGATAATGCCAAATTTCTACTCTTCATATAAACCCCCCCCCCCCAACCTTCAGTTGCAAGTTATTTCATTCTAATCATATTGGAATAATGTCAGTTTATAAGACATCATCTTGTGTAATGTTAAGATAAGAGAAAATTGTTTTAGGCTCTCACTGAATTCCTCACATTTTATTCACCCAGGTAAATATCCCAAGTACCCTTAATCACATTAAGGACTACATAGTAGGATTATTCATTTTTATATAACTATTAAATCTAAAATAGGATCCAAATCCTAGCTAGCTTGGTAACCTGTCCAGGGCATTAATTGTCAGATTCACTTTTGAGTGAAAGTCAATATATGCACTAAGCAAATAAAACCAACACAATCCATGCACAAACAAAAAAATACCAACCCTCACAACAACAGAATTATTTAAAACTGGTATTTGTATACCCGTAATAAAAACATAACTGACAGTATTTCATATTCTGTCATAAATACTGGTATTATAAATGACATCTAGCTCCCTCTACAAACAAAACTCCCTGTATCCTAAAGCAAGAACTTATCCAAACCACTCAGGGGCTAACATGCAATTCCAATGTCATTGTAACACTGAGATGAGACATCAGGACTACACTTTCATGTACAATGGCTCATAGAAACACAAAAAACCTAATACCTCACAGCAAGCAAGGGAGATCTCTTTATCAGTCTTTTCCCACTTATAAAGAACAAAAACATTAAATGACAAGCCCTGACACCAAAGATGACAAGACAGAAAAGAAAGAACAGACTTACAGGCAGACAGGGTTGACCATTATTTGTTTTCAGAAACAATACAATCTCATTTGATACAAATATCGGAGAAATTGAATTTTTTTTTTACTTCTGTTTCATTTCATGATAACATTACTTTTCCACACAATTGATTTAACCAGAACATGCATGCAGTGCAAGAGGAAAAAAAAACATACATTGATTGGAATGATATTTGCACTCAATAAATTTGGCTAAACTTCCTTTCTCATAAATCTAGTACCATAGTTAAGACCTCCTATCTGCATGCATCCATTCGTGCTCATGCATACATAAACACTATCAGACAAAGCAACTCCTGTGGGAAGCTAAGAAAATAAAGTAACCCCCCTCTCCCCACCACCAATTGTGTGCTCACCTGGTCAGATAAGGACATAACATGAGCATTTTTGGAGGTGTTGACATGAATAACATTGAAGTGGTTGACCTTACAAAGGTCATAGGCAATCCCAGCAAAGGAGGTGCTTCCTGTTTTGGGTACACGGTTGTAGATGAGAACCATATCATCATCTCCATGGCCAGTGAGTTCAACCTTTGAATGAAAAAATGTCAAGTAAAGTTAAAGGACAATGGTAAACCTAAAGCAAGTTAAATTTAAAAATAAATGGGTCAAATTAAGTTTGAAATGAAAAAGGGGGCATAACAAAACTTTAAAAAGTAAATACAGGTGCATGTAGCAATTAATGGTGGAAAACATATTCACATATAAAAAAATTTCAAATTAATTGAAATTGACATATTTTAATTTTAAAAACAACAACATAAAAAGCATCTTCTTCTATACATGACATTACATGTATTGTATTTGCCTTTATCAAAATAATTAACATGCAAACACTCAAAATATCTGCCAGCCTAAACCATATTAGGTGTTTAAAACCTAAAATTTCAAACACATTCATTCAGTTGACTGCCAAAGTTACATTATTTCTTTTTCCTTTCGTTCATATTGCACCAAATTTATCTTTTTAATAAATCAAGAAATCCAAATTTTTAGTACTTTAAAGGGTACGTTAATTGATTAAATTGATCCCAGTTCTATACACCAGAGTCCCTTTTTTACAACTGTTGGCAGTAATTGAAACAAATATGGAAGGCAGAGTTACAGCAAAATTGAATATAAAACAAATGTTAAAGAGTGCTCTATTCCAACAAAGAATTTTAACGGAAAATCATAAAACAACACAATTATCAATAATTGTGATTATCAGCAGATCAGTGTGCAACTGCTTTCATTTTTGGCTGACTAGCCCACTATAAAACAGTGTGTGCATGATGAAGTGCATTACAAGACTGCACTTCCCTACTGTGACATTCTAAATTGAGGTGGTGCTGCAATTGTGCTTTGCTACAGACAAGAGAGTCTGGAAATGTTGCAGAACTGTCTTATCACTGGTGATAACGAATCACATTTGTTTCTATTACATGTGATTCTTACCATCCACATTTACGCTTTTATCCAATTTATTTTCCCGTTTCAAATAAAACTATGTTTCTGATCAGTTTTTGCACAAAAAAGTTTGTCATGTATAATAATCTGTAATCATAATATTATAATCTTTAAAATAAAATATCCTGTTCAATTGTAATTTCCAAAGTAACTTTTAAACGTTAAGATATTCAATAAAGAATTTCCAACATATTTAAGTTTTGTTTTAAATTTAGATGATAATCAAACAAGCAAATCCAATATTAGCCCGCACATGTCACATGCAAGATCATAATAAGAGATAAAATGTTAACTATTCTTAGAGAAGCATTTTGGCAGTCTAATTGTCATTATCTTTTCTGCATAGTCAATATGACATAGCATGAAGGGAAATAATAAATGACTCTTTAAAAAGTTTCCCCAATAGCTATAGTATATGATGGTTATATAAAAGTCACTTCCTTATACAAAGGTAAGTCCATTTCCAACAAAGAATATATCAAGTCATAGCTGAGAATACACTCGACAAGCTCTGGGGTTTACAAGCACCTACACATATCAAAGCATGCATCTACCATACAACATATCCCGTAATACATGTACATGCCAGAGAACACTTGCATTTTTCAAATCCAAATATTTTACTCTATGAATCGTTTAATTGTTAATAGAAAACTTCTCTTATTCGAATGTTTTTCTAATTCCTTAAATGGTGTGTTCTTCTAGCTAATAAATGTACCATTTGACAAGTATACAGGATAATATTCAAATGATATGTCATTTTCTCTGACATTCTAAGCAAACATTAAATATGCACCTGCTGTGTAACTGCATGCCTGCCCTATTGTCTGTTTGTATACATGTACGATGCATACCTAAATTTAATTTTTTTCTCTCTTAAAAATCCCAAAATATAGTAATTTTGAGCAATAAAATAAAATTAGAATTTTGGTCTACATGGCAATCATCTTGAATAATCTGAGGAAGAATAATCAAGTTGAAAGGATCAGGGGGTCTCTTGGTAGAGTAGACTATATAGTACACATCTACAAGTGAGATATGATCAAGTGACTTACTTGGACTATCTCTGGTACTTTGTTTAGCTAAAAAAATGACCAAAAGTTTTTCTTTTTTGTTTCAAAACAAATATATAGCATCAACTGTTTTAATCAATAATTATTCAAAATTGCACAAGGAATTGTTTGAAAAAAATGTGTTCAAACAATTTATTCTTGAAGTTCAATTTTTACATCCAGTGCTTTATAGCTAAGTAATTAGGTACACAAATATGTAAATAGTTAACATATGAAAACTATGGGGTACCTAAGATTTTTAAATAGACTCCTTCACCTTATGTCTACGAGAAAATGGAATTGTTTGGTTTTGACATTGATAAGTAAATTTATATAGATTATTTTCCTACAAAGAAACTATGCTTAACAAAAAATCAAAATCTGGTTTTTCTATTGGAAAAAAGTAAGTAAAAAAAGTAATATTTTAAAGACTCATATATGAGTGTCAATCAAAGAATCTTAGATTTTGAAAAAAGTATTCTTTTTTTTTTATGGAGACCACATTTTTTTCATAATGATAGAAGCAGTGAGAATTTGAAACTTCTGGGGGTAAAAAGCAAATTAAATTAATAATAATTCTAAGAAACAACCACATCATCTAACTTGTAAAGATTATTAAAATACTGGGATTTTGTTCAGATTCTAAAATGAACTTCCTATAAATTTCAAATCCTTACAAGAAAATGAATTAAATTGTTTGTTATCACATTTTACTCAATTGAAAAATAGCACAGGGTCAGAAAAGGCCTTTTCAAGAAGCAATATTTGATACTCAGGCAAACTTGTACTTAATTTCATGATTCTGCCATTTTGTATCAAATCTCCAGAAAATAAAATTATATTAAATAAGCATCAAACTTTTGCTGTAATTTCATGTAGTTTACACTGTCAAAATATCAATATAAGAGTTTAAAATTCTCACAATGTTACATGGATATTAATTTCAAACACTTAATTAGGTATTGACAGTAACCTATTGGCAAATATTATCGACTAAACACATACCTGGTCTTTTGCAGCAGACAAGTGCCTGTGGCCAGAAGATTTAGGTGAGTTACGAGAAGACCTGGATTTTATTCCATGTTCATCTTGTAACTGAGCAACAGCAGATCCTAATTCCCAAAATGAAAATGTTTGCAAAAATCTGAATGAAATGCATAGGCTTAGATACACTCAAGTTCACAATCATACTGTGTATCATAATCATGATAATAAATTTTCTATGTGATAGGTATAAAACTTCCAGAATGATTCTTCATTTATGAATATTTTTTTTTCCTGGCACCTTTTCAAACTCATATATGCTAGCTAAATTGTCAATTGATTTTTCAACAGCTTAAATTTACTTTATAAAAAATTAAAACCTTACTAGATTTTTTTTCCCAATATACAGTAACAATAGCCTCAGTCAGGTCTTGGTTTTTTGCATAGAGAACTATGGAATACCAAAAAAACCCACAAACAACAGTCTCTTTCGAATTAAGCCCTAAGGGAAGCTGGTTTAAATCTGTCTGCTATGCTAGAGACTGGGTTTAAATTTAAATCCAAATAGTTTGTTCACAGTTGGTAAACTACAGTTTGCGATGACTGTTTATCTGATAAAGCTTTTTGCATTATATACTGTTAAAAAATCAACACAACACTCACTCAATGTCCTTCACACACTGTATGTGTATGTTGTGTCAGTACATGTACTACTGTTCCATGTGCGGAGACTCTGTGCGGTTTTATGCATTTTTTGCCCCCAAAATTAAAGTTTTATAAATTGCTTTAAAAATAAGGTCAAAGGTAGTTATAATCATATTGAAAATAAGGGTGCAAAAGGTTATCACTTTAGTGATGTCATAATGTCGTTTCGTTATAATGTAGAAACGACATCAAGAAGATTGCCTAATTTTGATAAATTGATGTTTTGTAGCGAAATATGGGTGTTTTCTGATGGTTTTTCGACTGGGAAACATCGAGCGCATGCAGGCTTGCTCAGGTACCATTTTTTAGTATACAGTGTATAATTATCTGAAGAAAAACATGTTAAAATCTTACTTGTGCAGACCTGCGCTCTATATACTTCCGAATGCAAAATATAAAGCAAAAATGAAAATATTTTCATTTGTTTACAAATTTGTGGGAATTAAGTTATTTAATTGACATCATAGATAAATAGCGAATGAGCAATGATGACTAAAATCAAGATTAAAGTGATAGGCATCTACTGTACAATGGTTGATAAAGATTTGATTTTTATACGACACTATTTAAAAATTGGTTAAAATTGGTGGCATATATTTGACCATACCACACATAGTCCTTTCTTCCTGTTTATTTCTTAACAAGTTGTTCATAACATTAATAAAATTAATCTTAAAAAAAACATTGTTTTACCAAATAAGGTCATTTTAGTTATATGTAATTAAATGTGATAACAGTGCTCAAATAAACTAGTTTATACCTTGAAACTTTTATATTTTTCAAATTTAAAACTCACAACTGTCAAGTTAAAATGCCGTGAAATTGTTTCGTTCTGCTCCATCAGTGTAAAGTAAAAGAAATGCTTTATGTGGAATATTATTTATTTATTTTTTATTTTTTTAAACAAAATTCCAATACCAATTATTTCATTGTAGTCAGGAGAGAGAGAGAGAGAGAGAGAGAGAGAGAGAGAGAGAGAGAGAGAGAGAGAGAGAGAGAGAGAGAGAGAGAGAGAGAGAGTTCAATTTTTACTATTTACAAGATATCAAATTTTTTTCATTAGAGAAAAAGTATTCATATTCTATTCTTTTAAAGTAACATTTATCACAAAACAAAACAAACAAACAAAAATATTCACACAAACCTAATTTTTTAAGTTCTCCAAATAAATGAACACACATCATCAATGATCCAATAGTAACTATCGCCGCTACCACACCACACTGGCGATTTTGCATTCTCCATGTAAACAGCTTCATTTCATGGAAAATGTCACCATAATTTTAGATTAATCTCCCATATCCACAGTCCGACACAAAATGAACTTCACATGCCCTCTTGTGTATCATGTTCTACTTGTCAATCTAAACATGCTAAAATATATAGCTTCGTATGTTAATACTTCGTTTCGTAAAAGAAAAACTGGAAAAAATTATCATATCTCAAGAAATCTAATCAATTTCATTCTGATGCTGCTTAATTGTAAATGATTATTTATCATAAGATATCTTAGAATTTACTATAAAAAATATCTTATCCGAAACTATGGAAGCATTCCTTAATAAAAAGAGGCCTTCAAAGGGATTTTTCTCTGTTATAAATAACTACTTTAACGTTTACAAGGGATAAAATGCAAATAGTTTATTTGTAATTTTATTGTAAATTAAATGTTACATACAGTCACCATTTGAAAGCCATGAAATCATGATGATATGGGCATAAAGCAAACGAAATTATTCACATTTATCCCCAGTTCACCTTTCTGTTACCTCAGATATTGACGCACGTGGCCTAAAATTTTACCAATCAAATTTAAGGAATCTTGTTGGCGCATGCGAAAGGAACCACCGCCATCTTTCTGTTTCAATGGGCAATGGATGCGGGAGGACAGGGTAATTCGTCCCATCAAGCAGCATTTGCAGACGCCGTTGCCCGAGCAAGACAGGTAACGTATGAATGAGGTGATATTCAAAACATGAATTGACTTTTGTCGAAAATTTTCTTATCCTTACCCAGGATTAATTTGTGTTTGTGAAGACCGCGTGGTCTTTGCCGAAATTTTGTGCATGGTGAATATGGCGTCTGTAAATCATTAAACTTCCTCATTGCATAATCTGATTAATGTTCTTTTTGTCCACACAAGATGTATTTATATATATACAAATATCAGTGGAGACTTTCTGAATATTTAGCATTTCTTTTGTTTTACATGAGGAAGCATGGTTTAATCACCTATGCGGAACGTAAGAGCACATGGGAAATCCCCCTTGTCCCGACGTGGGGGGGGGGGGGGGGGTCTTTAATTATTTAATATAAGGTTTCATTAGATAAAGTGAATGTGTAAAGCTCGTTGCATATGATTATTTAAAAAGCGTTGCCTTATGTTGAATTTTGTTGCACAATTCTGATTCATTATCATGAATATGAAATAAGGGTGGTGAAAACAGTCCCAGTTTTCAAGGACTCTCTATATGGAAATTTTCTCGGTGTATGAATCCCATGGCGCTGGTTTGAAATAATCTTATTATTACTGTACGTAATTACAAGTAATAATTAATAATCACACAGGTTGTTTTAATAAATAATTGACTCAATCTTCATAGTTTCGTGTTCCTGTTTTGGGGAGATATATACTAGGAGTAGAGCTAATTGACTTCTCGGGTGTGTTGCATACTGAGGTAGTGACACAATCACACTTGTTAACATCAAAGACATAAAATGTCATAGCTGACAAGTATAATATTGTCTACATCCCAACAGACTTGATAAATTTAAAAGTCATCTTATCAACGGTTAATTTTTGGTTCTAGATTGCAGCTAAAATTAACCAACCAGGGGCTGGCGGTGGAGAGGGATCCCAGCCATTGAAAAGACCTTTTGAAAGCGACGGAAACTCTTACGGTACGATATACAGTCTCTACAAGTCTCAAGATATTTGTGGCTCAACTTGAAAAAGAAAAGCAGATTCATAGTTTGGGAATTAAGTTAAATTATGCCACAGATATCTTGATTACTTGAAGCACGGAAGTACGTACTCAATTAGTGTGCTTGTGTGTGCATCATATTGCCTCGATATGTATACATGAAATTGTTTACAGCAAAATGCCACTAAAAGGTACATTGTCTTTCTAAAATTTTGAGCAAAAGTAATTTACAGAGCAGGGGATTCATACTAGAGGTATACTGATCTTATGTCATTTGGGTCATTAATGAATTCTTGGAAAGAGCAAAGGCAGTGAACCTCTATGTGACAAACCCTGAAACGCAGACAAAGAAAATTTAAGATTCAGTCAGAGAAAATTTAGTTCTCTGATGGGAAAAACATATTTGCACAATTGTTGCTTTGTTTCTTTTCACAGGTGAACCAGACCAAAAGAAGACAGTGTCTGCAATTAATGACCGTATGTTTTGACTAGTTTGTACAAAACACATTATATTACTGTATCTTACTCCATTGTCCAGCACATCTCGGCTTCAAATGCTAGCCAGTCAAACTACTTCCATTAACATTGGGTTTTGTTTTTTATTTATTACTCTTTGCATAGGTCATCAAACATTTCACTGTTTTTGCATAATCAAATAAATTAAAAAAATTCTTTTAAGGCCAATTTTGTGTGAAGATCTTTTTTTTCTTATCTAAGATGTGAATTTTAAGTTGATAATTATCCCATTTACCTGATAAATATCCTATTTCATAGATCTTGACATAAATTGGTCTTTGGTTAATGTATTTGCCATGCTCAAGTTTTATTTTACATAGGAGTACATCACAAATCATTCATTAGGGAAATATCAGTTTTTTCATTGTACAGAAACACTTGAATATATTATTGAAACTGTCCATAATTGCACATTGTATAACATGTACAGACTTTACATTATTGCATGATATTTGTTTGATTCCAGGATTTAATTTCCTTTCAATATATATTATTTCTTATCTAAAAAATAGACCTCCAGGAGTATCTTACACATTGACATTTATTTTTACATATCTTTTTAAGTTTTTCATAAGCAAAGCTAAACTTGATTTAAGTGTTTCAATTCATTCATATGCTCTTTTCAAAGTGAAAGCATAAATGCAACATAGCTTTTAAACGCTTTCATCTAAAGATGAATATATTTAAATGTAGTTGAAATTAATAAGAGAAAACAGAGTTGTCATCTCTCTCGGAACTATAATAGAAATATTTTTCTATAATGGGAAAATGTCTAACCCAGCACTTGATTGTAAATGATATGCCAATAGGAATACAGTTATGTGATCTTGAATAGCACTAGTAACAGCCCTGCGTACATTTGATGTTCTTTGTTTTGTGCATGTCAGTTATCTAGTTACATTTCACCCTTTCCCACAGTGATTGGGAGACAGATATTTATATATTATGAATGAAATTATTTGTCTCTTGTAAAATGTATTTTTGGATTGACAGCATACTTTGGTAGAGGTATGAGTATATACCTATGATGAAAAACTTGTGCAAATTTTTAAAAAGATTCACTGCTGTCAAGTTTTTGTATAATTTGATGACTGGAATTTTGTTGATATTTCTTTTTTCATTTAAAAAGTGCAGAATTGTCATACTGACAGACTGTGGTCCCTTAATTCCCTTGTTGGTAGATCTTCCCATAAGTAGTGATGTGAAAGCTCATTCCTGTCTGATTTTTTTAAAAGTGTGATTTCTTGCAAATGGAGGTGCTGGGTAATAGCTTATCCCAATCACTGTCTGTGTGAATGTGGATTCTAACAGTGTAGATATAGAAGCTGCTTTATCTGAGTTTACTGTTGTGATCTAATATTCAAAAAGCCTGTAGCAGTTTAAATTAGAATTCACCTAAGTATAATTTCATACCTGTACAAAGCAATTTTACAAGTACTCAACATTTACAGGTAAATACTGTAATAATTTTTGATCTGGCATGGAATGACTTTTTATGTTGTGTTTTCTTCTTTAACAGCTATTGGGGCACAGCTAAAAGCTCTCCAAGAACAACAAAGGTTAGTTGCAGTTCTGCTTCTGTAGCTTTTGTCTCTGTTTTTCAGCTTTTGCATTCGAAAAAAAGGACAGTAGAAATATAGAAAAGGAAAGGTATCATAAATTATGATTATTATTCTTTAGTCGAAGTGAGGCCGCACAAGCAGCCCAAGCAGCAGCCGCCAGGATTAATCAACAATTAGGAGTCGGCCCTCCATCGTCAGCCCCTCCCCCAGCAGCTCCTAAACCCAGCTCTCACACAGGAGGAGGTATGGTGGTCACAGAAGAATACGCCATCCCAGACAAGATGGTCGGCCTGAGTAAGTCTGCATTACTTCTTCCTCAGGACTACTTGGACATAGGGTGGTTTTTTTTTTTAAGAAACAGAATGATTTTAATGACTGCATGTGTGCGTTGCTTATTAAATAATTTTAATTCCTTGAAAAAATTTAAAATGTATCTGTTTTTACAAAGCTCATTTACTAAGCATCAATTGTTTTTCCCCAACAGTAATTGGGAAAGGAGGTGAACAAATAACACGGCTACAAGCTGAAACTGGTTGTAAAATTCAGATTGCCCCAGGTATGTGAATTTTAGTCATTGTAATACAGATACATACCTAAATTATTTCTTGGTTAACATGTAGAAGTAGCAGTAAGTCCATGACTAAATGTGTGATCCTTATTTCTAGATGGTAGTGGCATGCCAGACCGCCAGTGTACTCTTACAGGTTCCTCTGGCGCCATTGCGTAAGCATTGTTTGATCTTTTTCGAGTTTGTTCACAAGGTAATGTGAAGTCATTTTGAATTTCTGAATGCAATGTTTTGTATCACAGTGCCTGTAAGCAGCAGATTCAGGACATCATCATGAGAGCCAACCAGACTGGTGGCCCAATGATGGGGGGTATGGATGGAAATGGTGGTGGCTTTGGAGGAGGAGGAGGAGGAGGTGGTGGTGGCATGGGGAATGGTGGAGGCCAGACAGTGGTAGAGATGATGGTCCCAGGCAACAAAGTCGGGCTAGTCATTGGAAAAGGAGGAGAAACCATTAAACAGCTGCAGGTAAGAAAATCGTTATATTAATAGTTACTGTAATGAAATTGATTAGAAATGAATGATAAATTTTATAAGTTCAAAGAGAGAAATATTATTTTATACGAAAAAAATTAAGAAGTTTAATAAATTTATTTGAAGGAGAGAGCTGGAGTCAAAATGGTGATGATTCAAGATAGCAACATCCCATCAGCCGCTGAAAAACCGCTGAGAATCTCTGGAGATCCACAGAAATGTCAGAGGGCAAAGGAAATGGTTCTAGACCTGCTTGCTGAAAAGGAAATGGAGGTTAAGAGAGTTTTTTTAAATCACTTTTTTCATCATTTTGCATAGATATAATATATTAAAAATGAAAATCTTTGTATTAACAACAATTGCTATTGGTATTTTCTTGTAGAACATGAATAAGGGATTCAATGACTATGGATCCTATGGTGGTGGTGGTGGAGGTGGTCCCCCCATGGAGGTTAGTTTTAAATATTATTTGTAAAGATCTTTGGAAAAATTCATTGTTTATGATAAAGATATCTAATGTTAAACCCATCTTTATTTAGATTCCTGTGCCAAGAACAGCTGTAGGAATTGTTATTGGCAAAAATGGAGACATGATCAAAAAGATTCAACAAGAGAGTGGAGCCAAGGTTCAGTTCAAGGCTGGTGAGTATTCCACAAAGTAACTTTAGCACTCAATTAGAACCCTCATAGATTATATTGCTATGTGTGTGTCGGAAGAGTGCAACAAAAAATGCAGGGATTCGCTAACACCATTTGGACCTTGAGTCCCATAGATGGAGTTTGATAGTAGACCCTGTTACATATAAATCCAACAACTTTATAGGCTCAACGTGGTGACAATGTTTATATTATTTTTAGATGATGGAAATAGCCCAGAAAGAGTATGTGCCATTGCGGGGTCACCTGACAAAGTACAGATAGCTGCCCAGATGATCCAGGAACTCCTGAATGATTACAATGTATGTGACTTTTTTAACTTTCAAATTTTGTTTTTACTGATTGGTCTTTTGGTTTTTTTTTTAAGTTGAGCTATACGTCAATAATGTTGAGTCATTTGTTGAATTTAGCAAAGAGAAGGTGGAATGGGTCGTGGCTTTGGAGGTGGTAGAGGTCGCGGCGGGCCTGGTAGAGGTCGTGGCGGCTTTGGAGGTGGTCCTGGTAGAGGAATGGGCCGTGGGGATGGATTTGGAGGATTTCAGGATGAGACTCAGTTTGCTGTCCCTGCTGACAAGTGTGGATTGGTTATTGGAAAAGGTTGGTGGCAAAAATATGTTATGTATAAATATTGCTTAAAATACAACAAGACTGTTAATGGCTGTTAAATAATTTGTTTATAAATCGATTGTAATTACAGGTGGTGAAACTATCCGTCAGATAAACCAACAGTCTGGGGCACATGTTGAACTTCAGAAACATCCTGGTCCTAACCCTAATGAGAAGTTGTTTAACATCAAAGGAGGTCCTGATCAAATTCAGCATGCTATTCAGATGATCAGTGAGAAAGCAGGAATACCCTATGTAAGTTGCTAGATGTCATGATTCTGAGATCTTGTGTATATATACCAGCACATTGGCACGGGTATTGGATAATTCTGTCTTTATGCCTGACTTAACTTTGTGCAAAAGGAAAACCATTACGCAACACTATCTGTCTCTGACAGCTGGTTACTAATATTATGGGACATTCCATTTGTCTTCTACTTTGAATGTTTGAAAGTAAAGACAATAGTTAAATTTGAATAAATTCATTGCTAATATTTCTGTTTTTGCTGTGATTGAATTATGGAATTTGGTCTGCTCTTGTTCATAGGGAGGTCCAGGTGGGCCAGGTATGGGTGGCCCTGGGGGTCCAGGACCACATGGGGGACCAGTTCCAGGAGGCCCGGGGTATGGGGATCAATATGGAGGACAGTATGGAGCACCTGGGTACGTCTACCTTTGCATTGCTTGAAAATGTACAACTTTTTAAGATCTATAAACTAGTGTGAATTACTGATTTGGACCACACTGACTTTTAGAGATCCTTATCGTCAGAGGATCTGAGTATTGGTAATTGTCTATAGGTACAATTATAATTACAGTCAGCAGCAAGGGGGGCAGTATGGAAATGGTCCACAGGGTGGCTGGGGAGGATACAATCAGCAACAAGGATACCCCCAGCAGCAGTCCGGGGACCCAAGTCAGGGTGGTAAGTACGAGCTAGTGTATCATACAATAATATACAGAAGCAGTAGACAAAAGCTTCTAATTATCGTTAGACATCTTAAATCTTTGATCAATTAGATATAATATTAAGAGAAAACAGTATTTCTTCAAATTTATGAAACCCATAGTACAAAAGGTAAGCCCAAACATAGCAGTCAGAAGACTGACTGCAAAAATGAGATGTGTATAATATATGACTGCTTAAAGAAGGTAACTGAACAAACAAGTATGGCAACTTTTACTTCCCTATGGTGAAGCCATTTTGAACTCGTGAAGTTCATTGCTGGTATATTTTTTTAATTCGGGGATAGATAAATTATCTGTCTAAAAACGCCTGCATATCTTATCAAAAGTATGTAAGGTTTCCTGGGGCAGATAACAGTATAAAGCACTTAGAGGCAACTTATGGGACCATGGAAGTGAGTGAAAATTATTACAACAGTTGGTACTCTGTTGTAGGTTCAGACAATAAACAGGCCCAGGACAATGCTGCAGCATGGGCAGCATATTATGCCCAGTATTATGCTCAGTATGGAGGATATGGAGGGCAGTATGGTCAGCAACAGGGACAACAGCAGCCCCAGCAACCTGCTCAGCAGTCTCAAGCACCGCAGCAACAGCCAGCATCATCCCAACAGAATTATGCTGAACCGTGTAAGTGTAAGAAAATTACAACATTGCATGATTTTTGAAATACAGTCAGAATTGTTCAACCGGTCACCTTAGTTAAGCAGTCATTTATTGTATGAGGTCATTTTATGTCTGTCCTAACACGTATTTTGACCCTTTTCTAATACACCTAAACTGAAATTGTATAAAAAGTAAAGTGGCTGCTTTGTTTCTCAGAGGTGACCTTTGAATACATCATCGTCTAGTGTGTTTTTAATGTAAGCAAACGCAAAGAGATGTAACAAGATGGTGGTGCATTTTTTGTTTGGATTATTCAGCAATTAACCCTGCCACCGGTCAAGCAGATTACAGCGCAGCCTGGGCCGAGTACTACAGACAACAGGGAATGCATTACCAGGCCAACATGATCTTACAGCAAGCTGCAGCAGGGCAGTCTGGGGGAGCCCCACAGGGACAGCAGCCCCAGTAGAGAGATGGCCAGGTATGTAGTCTTAGTAAATGCTTTGTTTTAGGTATTTAAAAAAAGGAGTGCCAGGATATGGTGGCCAAGGACTGGAGGGATGCAGCAAATCTAGTAGCTCAAGGAATACTAATCAGTAGTGGATGCCCCATTCATGAACACTCAACTAGTGATTTTTTGTGAATTTATTTAAACAAAAACACAATCATTTCCCACCACGTGGTTTTTGCTTGGTGAACTTGTCTATAGAGAGGGAGGAACATTTTGAAAGACTTTTTCTGCATCTTTGGATTAAGGAATTGTTCCATAAAATGTTTTGATTTAATATTTTGTCTTTAAATTGTTTTCAAATTATGTGCGATTTAATTCTGGGCGGGGTCACCAAGACCTTAATTGAAATGATGACCTTAATTGAAATGATGACCATATTTGTAGCCATATATGTCATGAATGTGATGCTCTTTATTCTTGTGCCTTTACATATTTTGAAACCTGATACCTTGACATATCTCATTTGCCATTGACTTTGTTCATTGAAATTGATTGATACATGTCTTGCTCTTTGCCATGCATGAATGACAGTTTTATGATTAAGTATCAATGATATGAATTGAAACACATTGTTAGGATGAAGTGTTTAAAAATTATTTTCCTATCCTATAATTTATGCCATATATACTTGTGACTTTAAATGTGCAAGTGATAATTGAATATGTTCTATTGCATTTCGTGAAATTAATGGGATTTCCTGATTTTTCTAGCAGCTAAGACCAGTTGATACAGATGACATGCACATAAAATGTTCACTCCAGATTTTTATTGATATACAATTTTAATTGAGTGTAGATGATCCTTTTCAGAAAAAAAAACAAATTTGATTAAAAACTTGTTCTATGATCTGCAGAAATCGGATACTTATAGATTTCATGAAGTTTAAATTCAAATTTTAATTAAGACCTCTCTCAAATATCAAATTAGCTACTTGATTTGTTGTTTTCTTGACGAGTCTGAACCTGTGGCACCTGTCATTGTTCTAAGGTAAGTATTGGGGGTAAGTTCTTTTTATTGTTTAAAAAAATTCTTAAGTACATGCACTCGCTCAAGTAATGTAAATTAAATGGTGTTAAAAGTTTAAGGCTTCCTCAAATAAAATCCTTTCTTTGACAGGGTGCAGTGCATGTCAGTGAATTAGTTTAGTAAATCCTCTATTATACTTCTGGAAGCAACACAAAAATCAGTTTAGAAGTTTTACAAAAAAAAAAAATTTTTTTTAGCTTTGCTTCCAGGAGAGCTAACCATGACTTGTCTTTCAGGCTGGAGACCCTGATGACACTGTATGCTATTTCTTTTGTTCATTTATTTCATCTAGGACTCTGGAGACTTTTGTGATTTGGATTCAAGAATATATGTCGTACTTCATAGCTCAGTGAGGATTTCATTTTGTATATACCATGTTGCACAAATCGGCTTTTCTACTACCCATCTCAATTTTCTTTTTCATAGTATTAATTTAGGTAAATCCAGTATATAAAAGTGTACTTGTTTCAATTTGACTTGCCAAGGCATTGGGCCAAAATTGCTTTCTTCAACAGCGAGTTGCGTATATATACAATGTTCATTATACATGTTTCCTCTTGTCTCAATCTATGAAAAGTTGCAATGTTAGGTTTAATACCTGTAGTTCTTGTAATACATTCCATTTAATATTTTTTAATTGTAAAATATTTGTTTCAAATTGAAGCATTACTATTATTATAAGATATTTTGCATTGATATGCCATAATATTGCTATTATTGAAAAAGAAAATTGTTTTTTGAATATTATGATGATGTTTCATGTTTAATATGTGCTGCAATCAAAAATATTTTTTAAATGATATGCTGAGGTGAAGACAGCGTAAACACAGCGGGATGTCTGTGAATGGCACATGTAAAGAAGTTCTTCAGGCAGCAAGAGTCACACAGATGCCCCCGATTTTGCTTTTATTTCATGATATATACATATAGACTGTCTTATTTGTTTTAACATATGTATTAAAGAAAACGGTACAATTTTTTTGAAGATTTAAGGTATGTCTTAGTCAATATTTTAGTGCCACATGTTTGATGATGACATTGTAAAGTTGTTCATTTCATTTGTATGATGAGTCTTCAAGTCTTAACCCAGTGAAACTTATTTTATATGAAAATGTCATTGTAATTTTTTCCACTCGCAATTTGTATGTATCCCATGTCTTATGATGTGATAAATGCAATTCAGGACTTTAAATAATGTATAGTGAACGATATATTTAAATGACATGTTATCAAAATTGTGATTTAATATGGTACCATAGTTATTACATGCATTGACCTCATGTATTATTGAATATGTTCTATGTGATACTCTTGTGCTATAAGGACTTTTGATAAATAATGCCCATATTGAATACTGATTTATATGCTATGAACAGATGTTTTTTGATTTTAATGCCCAGTATGTCATGCCTTAAATTCCTTCACAGAGTAGTAGAATTGGTGCATTTGTTATACATGATGGTGTTTGATTTTTCTCTTTTATATCGTCTTTACAATCACTCGATCACACTTGTGCGTTCCCATGTTGTATAGTATTACGATGGTCTAGCTTTGTTGTCAATGGAAACTTACATCTTAATATTCTTGTCATGAGCCAAACACATTATTTAATGTGTGTGTATTTTGTATTATTCACCTAAAGGTAGTAATTTGTAAATAATAGCTTGGTTTTGTTTATTATTATAGCACACTTTTATTTAGAAAGGGTTCATAAATGAAGATATATCATCATTCTATTCAGCCATTCATGTTTTTCAATTTGATTTCAGCGGTTCATAAATGTATGTCCTTGAATTGTACCTCTAACCATGTGTTTATTACTCATTGAAATGATTGCTATAGGAGTTTAAAATTTTGTTGTTATTAAAACATTTTTAATATGATGTAATGTTGTGTTATGATGCATACAAAGTTTTTTTTTCTTTCACAGATATGTTCACATGATGATAAATTTGTTGGTTTATTTTTTAATTGTAATGATATAACTATTTTAGAATTGTAATTTTGACTCTATTCACAATGTGGTACATTTTTTAAATTGTTGAACTTTGGTGTCTTGTTTAACATACTGTTTTTGTGTCAGATTATATCTTGTATTTGTGCTGTGACTTAGAACCCTGTAAGGGAAATTATCCATGTGTGCCCTGGCCATAGACGGATCTCTAAGGCAAGGTAAGGTCCAATAAAAAGGTGTTTTAAAATCAACATGACTTTGTCTTAATTCATTGCTATGTTGGAAGGATGATGGAGGAATAGTGCAAATCATTTAGAGTGTTGCGATCTGATCTGTATGCAAACGCATACTAAGTGGGACATACACAATTGACCTTGTTTTGTCATATATTAATTAAGGGTTAAATATGTGCTTTAAATTCTTTTGACATCGCAGAAGAATGTATCGAGCATTTTACTTTTGCACGAATGTGCACAATTTCATTTCGAGATGAGTTACAAATGCTTTGAGTGGTGTGAATGCTGTTAAATCCGAATACAGACAATGGAATGCGTGCGAGTTTATTCTGATGAAAAGGGCATTTTCGTAAAGACATTGAATAGTCAATCACATCATCTTGGGCCTTTCCGACGTCAGGATAAACAACCTCAAATGTATTGCTTAGACGTTCGTGACAACCCCGTTTTAAAACATACTAGACTTTGACCCGTGCGTGCACGGGTTGACATTGCATATGATATCGGGCATTTACAAAATAGATACATCGAAACACCGTATATTGTTGACATTTGCATAACCAAACTTCAAGCCTACAATAATGCTGTTGATTTCACTACACTCTGCTGAGTTGGAATAACCTGTGTCTCAAGAAAGGCCTTCACCACAGTTAAAATGCCTCCCACATACCCGTAATGTAACAGAAAATTGCAGGATCGCTCCGAAACGATTTTGGAGAAAATTAATGAAGTTGCATTGATAATAACAGTCAAATTGTTCACAACAAACCAATTTGAAGATGTAAATACCTTTCCTCGAAAAGTGTAAATCTATAATTGTATAATTCAACATATTGCAAGAACGTTTTTTAAACACCATGTTGACATTCGAAACTCGGGATTTTTATAGTAAATGCACTGTGTTAGAGTTATCTCCTGTATTTTCTTTGATGAACAGAAAAAAAAATTCCAATGAAAATTAACACGCATTTGTTTTATCGGTTCCAAGTTTATCCATGCAAATGTAATATCGTGGAAACATAACATGAAGAGGCTACCGTGATTTAGCGCAAGATAGTAAAATTCAGATGATTTCCCGAATTTTTTGAGGAATTTTTGTTGATTATTAATTAACGAAGCTTGATTGAGAAAGAAGAAAAACAAATTGGTAATCTTCAAGAACCAATGATGTTTAGAATATATAAAACAAGACAGTACTTTTCCGATTTATCGGTATTAAAGCTCCAAAATTCGAGTTTACTGTTTTAATATAGTAGTATAGATAGTAGATAAATAGTAATGTTAAGGATTGAGCTGAAATTCATTAAATTGAATGAAAACCCCCAAAATACACAGCAGGAAAGACGCACCATATTTATATAGATCGAAAGCGACGCGCTTTTGCATAAGAACTAAACATGCATTTGAGATATATATTTTTTAGCTTTGCCGGGAAGGCCTAAGCACCTCTTTGTGTCTATGTTGGGACATATGCGTTCTAGAAGGGGGCGGCGGCAAAAACAAAAAAATCCAAAGCTGCAACTAGTGGACACCAACGATCTTTGAACATTTTTATACAGGAATCACCTTGTCCGTCCGTCCGTCTGTCTGTCTGTCCGTCTGTCTGTTCGATTCGTGTCCGGTCCATATCTTTCTTATGGAGAAACATTAGAAGTTCTTACTTCACACAAAGATTGCTTATGACCTAAGGGTGTGTCATGACCTTGAACCAAGGTCATTCGGGCAAGGTCAAGGTCACTGGCAGAAAAAGTGCAAAATTCGTGTCCGGTCCATATCTTTCTTATGGAGAAACATTAGAAGTTCTTACTTCACACAAAGAATGCTTATGAGCTAAGGGTGTGTCATGACCTTGAACCAAGGTCATTCGGGCAAGTTCAAGGTCACCAACAGAAAAAGTGCAAAATTCGTGTCCGGTCCATATCTTTCTTATGGAGAAACATTGGAAGTTTTAACTTCACACAAAGATTGCTAATGACCTAAGGGTGTGTCATGACCTTAACCCAAGGTCATTCGGGCAAGGTCAAGGTCACTGACAGAAAAAATTGCAAAATTCGTGTCCGGTCCATATCTTTTTAATGGAGAAACTTTGGAAGTTCTTACTTCACACAAAGATTGCTTATGACCTAAGGGTGTGTCATGACCTTGACCCAAGGTCATTTGGGCAAGGCCAAGGCCACTAGCAGAAAAGTATAAAACTCGTGTCCAGTCCATATCTTTCTAATGGACAAATATTGGAAGTTCTTAATTCACATCTAGAATGCTTATAACCTGAGAGTATGTCATGACCTTGACCAAAAGGTCAATTGAGGAAGTTCAAGGTCATTGTTAAAAAAAAAATCGGGCTCAGTATACCAATAATTCAAAATGTTTATATTAAGTGGCTGCTTGACATGTGGAATTTCGTTTGATTCGAGTCATGTTTGTTAACATAAGGATGCAAATGTCCTCATGCATAAACAGTTAACTTGAACTAAAATGGAATTTAAAGAATAGAAATTGGTTTGTGTACTCATATAAGCATTAACAGTTTTAAAAAATAGAGCAGTTGTTATCTTTAGAAAATGGACGATGAAATAGATTCATTCAATATTTTCTATAATAGAAAAAATAGATCAGTTATGATTTTTCTTAGCGGGGGGTATCAATTGTGAGCTTGCTCACAGTA
Source organism: Magallana angulata (assembly GCF_025612915.1). Classification (NCBI taxonomy): domain Eukaryota; kingdom Metazoa; phylum Mollusca; class Bivalvia; order Ostreida; family Ostreidae; genus Magallana; species Magallana angulata. The sequence goes on along the minus strand of NC_069117.1, from coordinate 28,811,422 downwards.
CCTCTAGTTTAAATTTAAAGTCAGTAGCTGCACAGTTTTAATTGATTAAAAAGGACACTATTCTGCACTTGTGGTCAAGAACGTACAAGGTCTGTCAAATGCTACGCACCCAAAATGTTGAAATAACAAACGTACATACTTAAATACTATATTTGAATTGAAGTTTGCACCAGGACATGTATAATGAAGAACCACATTCTCTGACACTTTAACAAATATACCGACATACATACGAGGTACTTTCCCCCTTTGTTTATTTTCTAAACATTACAAGTGCATTCTGGTGCTATTTTTTGCGACATGTGTTCAGAACATTAACAATAAGTAATTTGGGTAGTTATCTGACGGGTTTTAAACAACTTTTTAAAAATAATCCTTTCAAATAAAAATGTTTGCAGAAAAAGTACAATAATACTTTCGCCTGTTTTGAATTTTGAAATTACAATATTTAACCAAAAAATACATTTCTCAATTTTTTTTGAAAGGTAAAAATAAAATCCCCAGCGGAATTCGAACTTGTGACTTTTAGACTCGTAGAGAAACCTCTTACCTAATGCACTACGCTGTTATGTGACAAGTTCGGGAAAGAAATTATTTATAAAATTACACTTGATTTTATTGTTTTTTTTCGAATAATAGTACGTCACAACATGGAAGTGGCCCATAGCACCTTAATTGATTGACTTTAATTAATAAACTAAAACTCTTTTGTAAAACCACTAATTTTTTACCCATTATGGGTCTATAAACTCCATTAAATCAATAATAAAAATAAATAGATCTATTCCAGGTCTTTTAATTTAAGTACTTTTAGGATAAGGTGTCGACACCATTCATACCTAAAACTGGCATTTATAGAACAGTAAATGTTGAAGATTTTGGCTGTGCAGTTAATTTAGAAACATGTACCTGTCGTGGACCGACGACAACCCAAAATAAGCATTTAATGTTTATATATATATATATATATATATATATATATATATATATATATATATATATATATATATATATATATATATATATATATATATATATATATATATATATATATATATATATAAACACAATAAAATCCACAGTGGTCGGCAAGTTATAGATACAAAGTAAAAAAAGAAAACACGAAAAACGTTCAATATTGAACGTTTTTCGTGTTTTCTTTTTTTAATATATATATATATATATATATATATATATATATATATATATATATATATATATATATATATATATATATAATTCATGCCTTGTTTGCAAATGTGATTTGTACTTCAAGTTACTATTATCAAAAGGGTATTTTCGAATTAATGGAAGAGCCAGTGTAACAGTCACAAGCGTGAACCCTGATTTTCGCTTGTGACGTTGCACTTCAACATTTTTGACGTCATAATAAACGAAATGAAACGTCGCAGATTTCTAATGCAAACATAGGGGGAAAGGTACACTTAATGTTAATACATTCGAATTCTGATGAGCCTTTAGGAAATCGTTCTTTAAAAAAATGAACTCTTTGATGGTCGGACAGACGTTTGCTTTAAGACTTATGATTGTGACGTAGCGAAAGTCACACTGTTTATGACGTCACAATTCCCCGTAAATATCGCAGTAACATATGGTTCATGAATGTAGTTAAGGAATAATGGCAAATGTTTTCACTGCAGCAAACTTACTGCCACGGTCGACAACACTGTCTGATTATAGGGGCCACGATGCCACGAAACATCGCGTGTACCCTCGAATATTGTCCCCTACCAGGCGAGCTAATCCGCACCCTATTGGATTAAAATATCAGCTAATCACTCAGAAAAAACCGGTAAGCATGATATTCTGATGTGATCAATGTTGTCTTTGTTTTGTTTATTTTTGTGTGTTTTCAATATAATTTTTCTTTTATTACCGATATTTTGATTTCTATTTAATTATAAATATTTCAAAATCCATTACGTATAGTCTTACGGTATTTGGCATCCCGATTTCCATCAAATAGGACAGAGGATGCCTGATATGCTGAAACATTTAGGTAAGACAATAAATGATTAAGATGTCTTAAGATACAGAAAAACACAGATTTTACAGGGGGAAAATAAAATTATTATTGACTTTATGACTACATGTAACAATGGTCTCTAACGACTGTAAATTAGCAACGTACTGTTTTGTGCTTTTCAACTGGAAATTTCATTTTAAAAAAAACTATGCAAGGAGAACCGTATGACATTTTTCTAACAATCCTTCGTTTAAATATATTGCATCTTTTACAGGTCACGTGAACTTCACATGCTCATTGCCAGTCATCCACAAGTTGGAATATGGTATTTTATAATTAAACTTGAGCTTTAAAAACTGTCGATTTCTTATTCATTTCAAATTTGTATCGGTATAGTTTGACCGCTAAGCCAATTTTCAAAAAATCATAATATCGATTATAGTTAACGGAATTTTAAGTCTTTATATAAAATAATAAAAATATTCACGTAGTTATGATACACGGAAACTTGGCATCTTAAAAAACTAAAACTTTACTGTAGTAATTCATAAAGCAACAAGTTTGATCCTTTTCCAATCTATCATTAGTTGTCGATGCAATTATTTTAATTTAATCTTAACACACCGTCTCCCCCATCAGGCAAACCCCCCAACATCAGATATACGGAGACTACCACGGCCCGGAGAAGCTATGTCCAGCCCTGCCGATTCCCGCAACTGGTCAAGATGAACCCTCACTCCAGGAAGACTAGATATGGCTACACCCCAGCGGCCTGTCGCAAGCCAGTCAAAGGAATAGGTCAGTTGTTTCAGGTTTTATCAAAGCATTATCATTGCAGTATTTAATTTAAGTTCATTTAGAGCCTCTACAATGTTTTAACAACGAATACTAATCAATCAAAAATTTCCTTACGCTGAAATTCAGTTAAATATCTAAATGAAAGTAATTTTTGTAAAAAGATTAATACAGGTAAATAGAGTTCTCATTATGCACAGAAAATGTTAACTAACCTATCCTTAATAAGGCAAAGAAGCTTCAGATCGTAACTTTATTCATAAACCATATATAAAACGTCTATCAAACAAAAAGCTTTTTGGTGGTTCATGCGGGTTTGAAGGTAGCAAGCACTGCAGAAAAAATACCTAACCTACATAAGCGGTTTGTTTACGAGTGCTATTATTTTTCTCTACAATATTTATAGCCTGTATAAACCACCCCAAAAAATCTTTTATATTTACATCTTTCTCTCTTGGAGCACTTTTTTTTTTCGTTTATCCATATCAAGTGATTTAAAGTACATATATTATGATTATTGTCGACCAGTTTGTTAAATAGAATAAACAGCCGCTTTTTCCATGTTTAAACTGCTTCGATCAATCCCGAAATAAACTATAAACAATGTCAAATTCCAAGTCTGCTCAAGGACGGTTTTAAAAAGTCAAAGAAATACAAAAATTCATACACTGGACAAATCGATAGAAACTGGTTAAATTGTAATTTGGTTTTGTTAATTGCTGAATTTAATCAATCAAAATTCTTAAAAAAAATAATATATTAGGGAGGCACTTTACTGAGTTGATGTAAAATTAAACCAAGGACGCTATTTAAAACAATAAAACTTTAGTGTGTTTGACCTTAGAGAACACAATGTACATTTTATCTACCCCATTGAAACTTTTGAAAGTGTTTTAGAGTGCATTTCGGTGCCAAATAAAAAATCAAACCTTCTTCTTGTCAACAATACAGAAATACTTGTAAAAATAATCTTCCAAAACTGAGGATACCCCCTCCCCTCCCAAATTCTAGCAGCCACTGCATTCCAGAGTTCTTAATTTTCAAAACTGTTCTCCTTTTCAGTGCCCAACTTGGAGTTGAAAGAATATGACCCAGTCCCCGAACTCTGAAACACATTCAAAATTCCACGCAGTATATATCCAATGCCCGTTTTAACTAAATGAAAAAATAAAACAATATGATATTTTCATTGTATTTTAATGGTTGATTGCGGTTGCATTACAGTTTGAATTCATACTTTAATGCAAAGGTTTGTTATTTAAATAGTTAGATATACTATACAATTAATGTCATCCATCCAGATAAGCACCTAGAGGAAGAACACAGCATGAAAAAACATGTGATTTCATTTTGTGAGAAAAAAAACAATGGTTCAATGAATTCCTCTTAAATTCATAGAATATTATTTGCATTGGAAACTATACTGAAATGCTGATGTTTGAATTTATATATAACAAAAATATATGACAAAAGAGCGGTAAAATAAGTCTGTTTACATAATACCATTATAACCTCTAGTTTATTAACAATCATGAGATATCTTTAATTTCTCAAGACTGAGGAAAAATCATTGGGAAATATTATCATGTATATATTCAACATTTCAGTAATGAAAAAAAAAGTTTTGTCAATATTTCTTTCTCTGGCTGAATACAGAGGTTTCTTTGCATTAAAAAATCATGCTAGCTGCAAAATTAAATTAAAAAATAAAATGCTGAGTCAATAATCAGCTTTCTCAATAGTAAATACTATTGGTAAATATACAATGTACATCTCATAATTTACTTTAAGTATAGCCTGGCATTAATCAAACACATATACATTGATGATGAGATAATGGTAAAAGGTTGATGAATGAAGGCAAGGTGTTTTCTTTACGGAGTCATATCAGTCTGCATATATAATATCCACAGCATTCTGATACAGACATCTAGTCATACAAATTCACTTGATAAATAATCTTTCAGTATGTTTTTTTAAATCTGTGTACATAAAATACAAAATAGTATTACCTCTCAAACTAGTATTTATAACTGTATTCTTTGCAATAACAGAAAATAAACAAATTACATGACTCCACTATGAAAAAAAAAAATACTCTCATTCAATAAAAAAAATAATAAATTAGAGTGATACTGTTGTAAGTTTTACAATACAATTCACAAGGATGAGGAAAGAGGATGGTAGACTGAATAATAAAAAATATTGTTAGTTATTGTTAAAAATAAGAGACACATTGCACCAAATTGTCTTTAATCATACACTTGAACCCTTCTATACATCACATATGTACTAGTAAAAAAAATAAACCCCACCCCTCCCCCCTTAAAAAAAACCAAATATACATTTTATTAAAAAGAATAAAAGAAGTAAATGAGTTTATTAAACTAGTGTTCATGAATTAAATCGTAAATTGTTCATTAAATGGTGTTTATCTAACGTTAGTGTTCTAGTGATCGTATACTTCACTGGGTATAAGAATTCCTCAGCAGTCCGGCAACAGGCACTTGTTAATACTGGAGAGTCTGCTATAACAACAGGCTCACTTTCTATATGCCAATTCACCAACCTTTGTATCTTAAATTCAACCTTTTCACACTACAGTACACACCAGTCTTCCACTTGTTAGTGGTATGGATTTTGCAAATTTTGGATGTCTTTGTACACATACATGTACACGTTTTACATAAATGGATGACAAATATTGCAGTGATATTCTTAAATTTAAGACATTGAATGCATTTTTAAAGCATTGCACACACACAAACACTCACATAAACATCCACATCCAGATAAACAAGCAGCAACATTGTTGAAAACAGTAACAAAAAATAGGCTGCTATAAATGATCACAAAGAGAAAGTGAAAGTAGACAGGTGCAAGACAGTGAAGAAAAAAAAAATCACAGTAAGGTAGACCAAAATCATGAACACAGCAGAATATGTGAAACCTGAATATTCTTTAAAAAAAACCATGGTATTTTGTTTCTACAAAAAACAGTCATACTGTGTTAAATAGTTCTGTCATCATCTGACTATCAGCATCTAATGGATAAAATATCTAGCTCACTAAACAAAAAACAAAGAGAAGGGTCAATTTACACATGTACAAAAGCTGAGCATTTAACTTTCATTTTCAAAGGGTTTATATAGGTATTTACATCATAATACAACTTATGATATCATAACTATCCAGCTATATTCATATCTCAAGTACATAATAATATATTCACCCCAACAGATGGTTAACCCTCTATACCTTTCCCCAATTGAAAAGAATAACATCATATATTGATATATGAACATAAAGATATTTACATGCTTATCTATATACCCCCCCCCCCCCCCTTTCCTTTCTCCTTACAGTATATCTGAATTTCTGTCAAGCGGTTTGGCATTAGGGTGAATATGGTTCAATACACTTCTCTGATACAATCAATAAACATTTTCCAGTTTCTGTTAGTTGTATTTCCTTTCCACTATAATCACTCCACAGTGTCATAAGATCCCTTACAAGAAAGTTTCCTCATTATAAAAAGAAGCACAGGAGACTTTTGGAGATTCGGAGTTCTCTTCTGTCCCCCTTACAAGTAAGTTTGATTTAACCCCCCTCCCAGCAAAGAGTTGCTGAGAAGTCTCCATCTGACCAAACAGCAGATGAAGTAGGATGAGAAGAGCAGGATAGTCCCTGCACTACATTGCACAAATCAAGAGGCCTTGCAGGCCGCTCTCCTGTCTTGTCATTAGACCTCGTCCTGATCATAGAAATGACACTGGATGTAAGAGGTGGGAACAAAGCCCTCCGAATTGTCATGTTTGCGAACCCGCGTCCACCCATCGCCTTGGTCTTGTTCAAGGACAAACATTTCTTCTCCCTCACCCATAGCCACCGATCCTTCATTTCCAGCTGAAAACAGAGACCTCCATCATATTGAACATATCAACTTTCTTAAATATCTGCAGCTTAATCAATATCCAACAAATCAATATTTCTGTCAGTTAATACATTTTTCTATAGCACTGTGTTTCTGAGCCCACACATCAGAAGCCAGTGCACATACCTTCATAAGGATAGAGAGTCAGTGTACATACCTTCATAAGGATAAAGTGCCCGACAAGTTCCAATGACCGGGTAACCCTCTTCATCAAAATCCCCCTCAGGATGGTCAAACTCTCCAACGTGATCCCCATCCTCATCATCTATAGCTCTACAACAGCCAATGGAAATGTGTTATTCATGGCTTAATATGACTGGTATGTACATTTATTTACCAAATAAAAAAGACATACATATTATTTACATATTATGGTTAATACACTTATGCAGTAGATTATGTAATAATGATACTCTTAAAAAAAAATCTGACTTGTACCACAAAAAAAAATAATTATGAAAGGCATCATTTTTGACAGAAGATGACTGATCTAAAGATGATGACTAGATGTCTTCTCCAAAGATTTTATAGATGAACACATGAAAATTGATGTGAATCAAACCAAAGATTGACATCATAAAGATGAATGTATAGAATGAAGCATGGCAATGGCATGAACAATGGATGATGGGAGAAAATCGAGGGAGAGTGTCAAAGTATGATGCAAGTTATATTAGTCGGAGAGATGTGTTATTCATCTAGTGTTTGCAGATGCACAATTCAATTCAACCAACAGCTACAATCATGTAAACCAATCCAGCCTGTTGGGTTTTTCTGAAGGTCTTTTTATATTAAGATTTGAAAATGATAAAATTGTGGCAATAAAGGTCCAATTTTAAAATCCTATTCATTGATATATATGTTTTTTTTTCAAATTTAATTGTTAGAATATATTCTGCTTTACAAATTCACTTATTTTAATTTATTTTGCATTTAAGTGAAAGGAAAGAGAACAATAAAGAAAAAATATTAGATGTTAAAGAGCAGATAAAATTGTTGAAAGGAAAGAAAATGTTAATCACTTCTTATCTTCCTTCTTCCTTAATTCTACAGCTCTGTAACACAATGTAATTCAAAATATATAAAAAATATTCATTAGTGACTTTAAAAGAAGATGTTTCAAGTTCTTCTAATAGCTTTAAGCAGAGAGTAAAACACACTTATTATATCTAATTAAAAAAAGCTTCTGGAATATACTGAATAAATTCAAATATCAACAAGAGGCCCATGGGCCACATTGCTCACCTGAACAACAGTTCTTGGTATCATTCTCTTTCAAAATTTGTAAAGTCCACTATTCTCATATATTCTAAGATTTGACAATACATTGAACAATACATAAAAAGAAGCCTACTTTTTGGGGCATCATATCCTATGATTTAAATTGCTTCAACTAACCAATCTTATCCTAGCCTCGATGTATCAAAGATAACAAAATTGTAAAATGAATTAATTTAATCATATAAAGAGAAAGAAATTCAATGTGACATTGATACCAGGATATGAAGATATAAGGATGCTTATATAGAAAAATAATTAAAGATAATTGTACTTCTTAAAAATATTTTTAAACATTTTTCCTTCATACACTAACAATTTTTAATCTACACTATCTTAGGATGCTTGAACAGTAATCTCACAAATTAAAATTTTGTAATTCTTGAGTAAAATATTTTCAAAACATTTTCCATAAATGTTAAAATTTCTTGGTGCCCCTGTATTGGCCTGAGGGTCACCATTTTAAGAATTTAGAATCTACATTATCTGAGGATGTTTGCAGAATAATATCACAGATTGAAGCATTGTAGTTCTTGAGAAGAAGATTTTTAAAAAATTTCCCATTATACATGTATTTCTATGTGGAATTTAAAACCCCTCTTCAAGCCCTAGTATTGATACATGGGTCATAAACTCTAAGTTTTAACAATTAAGAATCTTCACTATAATTATATTCAAGCTTTGGTGTAAATATGGCATTTCTGGTGCAATGGTTCTTGAGACGAAGATTTAAATATATACACAGTAAAAAATGCTTATAATGCAGTGCCAAGGCGATTTTGCTTTGTTATAAGCGTAATTTATTATATCCCGTCAATTTTACAACACGTAATAAATTCACAAGGAATGAATATCACTTCACTGTAAGTGTCAATTCATTATAATAAGTATGTTTGCTAAATCTGTGTTTAACGGTACACCTATTTCACTGTTTTGTGATTATATCCTTTTAAAAAGAGTTTCATTTTTTCTAACAACAATTTAAAATCCAATAAGGCTGCTTTGAACCAAGTTTGGTCAAATTTGGCCTTGTGGTTCTATAGAGAAAAAGTCAAAATGGGAAAAGTTTAGAAACAGACAAATGGACAGACAACAAGTGATCAGAAAAGCTCACTTGAACCTTCTGTTTCAGGTAAGCTAAAAAGCATAACTGGCAATATCATTTATTATTTTTACTTTAAAAAATTCTACTTGAAAAAAAATAAATTTATATTGAGAGAGGGTTTAATTTGGAGTCTAGCCTGAATTTGTGGGTCTCATGCAGTATTATTATTGGTCAATCTCGCATCACTCACCGTTCCTCCTCAAACTCCTCATCACTAACAAAAACAAGAAACCCACATCACAACCGTTTTAAACATGTTAGTAACAGTGCATCTTTTAATAAATTTTCATGTTTAACGAGTCAATGTTATGGTACAATATTTTGTTCTGTGGGGATAGGAATAAAAAGCTGACATTCTTCTTCCTTACTTTAGCTACTACTGTTCTGCTACTGTAGATATTCTACTTTTTGTTTACATTTCAAATTCTGATGCAATCATTTTTCATGCTTTGAATAATTCACACATTTTTCAGATTGCACTTGGAATCATTATCTTTACATCATGAATATATACATGTAAACGTGCCTAATGCATGTGCATGTCATGGACAAGCTGGATATTGAAACAATGAAGAATCATTTTTTTTTTGGTTAACATCTACTTGACCTCTTCCAACACCTTAATTTTTAAGTTAAAAAATAAAACACCAATAAATATAATAAATGAAGTCAATTCTCAGTAGGGAAATTAGTTGTTTGTTAATAAATTTAAAAGATGAAATCCATAACCTAAATTATTCCAAACACTACCTTGCGCAAGCCAGTTGACTACCGGTAGCTATCAAGATATTGCTAACACTTCTAAAAGATTACAATGTTGCAGATACCAATGCATTAGCATTGATTAATGTTAGATATGTTTAAGTATGGTTAAAACTTCCAGTTAAACCGTACATGTTTAAATTTTTATTTTTTTTTAGATGATTAGCATATATTAATAACAAGATTTCCCTGACATTAAGATATTTTTCTCCTAGATACAAGGTAAATGAATTTTGACATGTGATATATAAACAAGATCATTGCTGGTATTGAAAGCAGTGTGTTTTATAGGTCCATTTGTGAGTATTTGATGGGTCATACATCAATGCTTAGCGATAGGGATCTGCACACAGAGTATGAAACCCGAAAAATGATTGACAAACCTTGGAGGCTCTGGCCAATCCTCACTGAAATAAGCACACTCACTGACAGTTTCACTAAAATCATGCTACATTTTTTTGATTTTTAATTTTACTAAAAATATTAAAATCTATTATAATGAAAAATAAAATAAAACCAAAATTGACACCACACAAAATTGTCTTTTTCACACAATGTTTTCTAATGCAACAAGGCTTGATGATCTACTCAAACAGCAATTATTTAATATTTTAAAATAAATCAAACCATGTAAATGACCATGAATATCTGAACAATATCAAAAGTTTCTTTCCAAAAAATAAAAGTGCCCTAAAATAAAATTGATGAACGTTGAGTGATGTACATATATATGTGAATTTGTAGATCTGTGTCAAAGTCATGTATTGCAGATCTGTGTCAAAATCAAACAACTTGGAGGGAACATTAAGACAGAAAAAAATATTCTCATCAAAAGTGTTTTCTTTCTACACCAGATAGAGGGAAAGGGGACATCAAACAAAGAAGGGAAACTTTGAGACTGTTTGGGGGAATTTATCCCTTCACACTGATGTCCCCCAACTCAAAAGACCCCCCCCCCCCCCCCCCCCCCCCCACTCAAGCTCTTTATGAAGGACATATACTGATGTTAGTGAGTGAGGTCCCCTGAGATAACTTACGTGTAGACTTCTGGTTCATTGGGCACTATCTGTGGTTGTCCCGGTATGGACGTCTGGCTCATCTCCATGTTTGTACTGCTCTGCGATATTGAGTCGTCAGATAAACTGCTTCTCCTCTGTCCAGCTGGGGATGGTTTGCCATCCATGTTGGCAAGATATCCCTAAAACAATACAGGTCATGACAACTGAATTTTATAAAAAGTTATAAATATTGTATTGTGCACATTTGGATTTGGCAAGTAAATATGACATGTATGTATGCATCATTTTTGTTACAGCTACATTTGTCTTCAACAAAATTAAAACTGGTATTTAACTAGACATCATTGACATTAAGATGAAATTGAGTTTTTCCAACACATTTTACCCAAGGGCACTTTATGGGTGAGCAGTAGTTGAAGGGCATTTTATCAGTACCCAAAAGGTCACTGAATAAAATCCTGCAGTGGGCACTTGATGTTGCAAGTTGAGACCTTGAACAAGACATGATGGATTGATGCTCCTTTTAAGGGAAGTCAATGACTCGTTTGTTTGGCTACACAGAAACAAGTCCTCTGGGGTTTTTGGAAAGGATTTAACTTACTCCGAGTGTGAAAAGTGAGCCAGACAGGGTCAAATGGAATAAAAATTTTTTTTACCGAGATCTTCTTTTTAACCTTGACAATTAGTTTAATTTTTATTGATTCACTTTCAGCCAAAATTATTCTGTGAGTGATGTAAGAGTCAGTCAGAGAATTGTAGAAAAACACTCTAAATATTTCACACAGAATTATAGTGACATGACTTCTGACCTAGAAAAATTTTGCACTCTATAGGTGAATCATGAACCTCACTGGGCCCAAGGGTGGGGCAAATGATATCTGGACAGACATTACTGACCATTATAAGGCACTGGAAAATAGGAGCCCAAGTAAGCAATTATAGATTTGTTTAATTACTTGGAATTTTCTCATTTCAGCTTGTAAACTGTCTATCTTCAAAGCATTTTCCTCTATCTTCTTTTCTAATGCATTAGGGTCTCCTAGAGCTGGATTATTTACGTAGACATCTTTCATCTTCAGCATCCCTTCCCTACAAACATAGGTATAATGCACATAAGTTAAGGATTACTTTACTTTTACAACCTCAGTGTAAATGTATCTGATGCAACCCCGTTATTGTGCAACAGAATAACTTATCAAAAACACAGAAATACAAGCAACATATACAGGTACTATAAAAATGAATTAATTCCAGTTATTATCGATAAGTAATACCTGTATAAAAAAATAACCTTAATTTTTGTAAAACTATAAGCCTTCAACTTTACAAAGATAAAAAACAAACAAAACAAAAGTGGGAGTAACCTTTCAGCTGTCTCTCTTGCAATCTCTTTTTTAAATTCCTCAATTTTCTTGTTGAGAGCTTTTCTTTGTTGATTTGGTGGAAGATCGCTAAAATCCTCTTTTGATTCCTCGCCCTAATAAGACACAATCAAGTCTTAAACAGTGGTACACAAGATGTCCTATAATAAAATCTTCATTAAATCCCAGGAAAGCTCTATTAAAATCCTACAAAACTACTTCACAGAACAATTTGTGTTCTCACAAAAGCCACACTTGTGCACAAATGCAAAATAGCAGGGCACAATTTTCAAATAGAGGTGTTTTGCAATTCTGCAAGACAAAAACAACTTAAAGGCAGCAAAAAAAATTGATGTGTACAATTTAATACTTGTACTATGCACAATTAATCCATCTCAAAAATATCATAACGACTGATATATACATATATAAAAATATATCAAAAGGTGCATATTCTTTGTGTAAGTTATTTATGATAGTAAATGTTGACTTTCTGAATAAAATACACATTATCATGAAATTACGGTCAGGAACATTTGTAATTACAATTTTTCTGATTACAACCATAAGGATAGTATAAAAATGGCCTTAAATAATTTGAAATATTAAAAAAAAAAATTAATAAATTTCTGCACTCTCTTCAAACCTTAAACATATTGGTACTTTAATTAATTAGCATAAAATCAAATTGAATATGCAATCAGTGTGTTTTCAAAATTGAAATATTCTCTGTCTCCATTTATTTTCATTACATGTAATTTTGTCTATTTCATTTTTATAATACACTTTTTTCATACAGAAAATGTAATTCAATGTCAAGACTAGCACCAACAAGACTGTCTTTCTATTGCTGAACTGCTTTAAAACCCAATACCTTAAAGGCTTTCATGCTAACTGGTCAAGTTTCCATGTATATTGAATTCAAAAAAAGAATTTGAAAACCAAAATACAACCCCTCTGATATAAATCTTGATGCTGTACAGATATATTGATAAACTTGGAGGAATGAAAAGGGGTGGCATCTGGTTTTAAATATGTAATCAGTCATGCAAATTTTAACATGTTGTATGTAACTTGTGTAGTACGGGATGTGTGGTAGAGGGAAACAACTTGTGTACAAATAAACCTACCTGGTGCAAGTATTCAGTGGCATTTTAAACATTGAGACCATAGCAAGAGAACAAATGCTTACACATATAACTTTAAAATAGGCAATTCTTGAGGAATATCTATCTTCTAATTTTTATTTTAAGGTACTTTGTCTTTTATGGCCATTTTTTAAAATGTCTTTTATTTTTTGGTTTGAAAATCATTCATTCTGTGCAACAAAACACAATTTTGACATCACTATGAGTGCAACCACACACAAATACAAATTGCAATAATGGTGAACAATAGCAAAATGGTAACTGAAATAAAATAGTACAAATTACAAGTCAAAATAACCGAATAATTAACATACAATAGCTAGAATTCATGCATTTGATATAAAATAATCGTCTACGACAGAGAACAACATGCATCAACTGGGCAGTGGGAGGGGCCTAGGGTCACATGACATGACCATGCCCATACATACCAACAATCCTATGATCTGTGTTGAAATGCAGGAGAAAGTAAATATTTTGAGAATCGTAAGGTGCTTGATAGAACTTGATGATGTGATGGATGAGAATGAAGAGAGTTCTGGCTGAACTTTGCACCAAATCAGTTGTCCTAGCCATTACAGGTACTTTCATTTTGAGAAAGGCAAAACACCCCCCCCCCCCCTTTCCATCCATTGGTTCAAAGTTCAATTTCACCATCATGAACCCCCAAAAAGATGTTAAATGTTTAAATGGTATTAGTGCATTTTGGATGGCAGGAATTCGAAGAATGCATAAATACAATGTATCTACTAGTATCTATAGAGCAATTTCCCAAACACCTTTCATCTCAATTCAAAAAAGCAAAATCAGAACTTGTTCCATGGGGTAAATTTTCAACATAAGTGAAATAAAACAGGGAAAATTTTTACTTAATGAGATATAACTTACTGGACATGACAAACATTTTATTTTCTAAAATAAAAACAACATCCAGTTTTAAAGAAGTATATATACAGTATAAACAACATATAATTAACATTTATTGCCAATTTCATGCAATGCAATCCATTCCATAATTCATGATAAAAATACATGTATAAGCCCATGCTATTCTAGAATTCCTGTTACATTATCATGTTAATATAAGGAGCAGATGAAAGAATTATGAATAAATTGCTTTGAAGATATTTGAACAAGTAAACATTCAAAGTTCATCAACTCTATAAAATCCTTTAAAATATTTGAGAAATGGGAAAACAAAAATCTAGATGGAAAAAAATGAAGGCAAACAAGAAAGGTAGGGAACTCAGTTAAATTTCAAAGATTGTAAGTTTTGAGAGAGGCAAGGAGACTGCATGCTGGAAAGAAACAGTAACCCCTCCCCCCTTTTTTTTGTTCTTGAAATTCAATGGAGATTTGGTGGGTGTAAGTAAATAATGTTAATGAACTATGGCTGCTAGAGGGTGAATAGACAGGAGGGTTAATGTCGAGGTGATTAGAGTTCCCGAACCCAGTACTGGCGCACTTACTTTGTTAATTGTGGCCTGAAATAAAACAAGATAATCTACATTTCTACAAAGTTTTGGATGAAACTGAGAAGACTCATCTACAGCGGAGCTTTTCCATGCTGCGTGTGTCCAACTGAACTGTGTGTCCAATCACTTCACTACTGCCAGTGCATATACATGAGGCATGACAGGAAGTTGACATGAATTGGCACTACCTGCATATTACTGGTTTGAGTGATGTGTGCATATGAATCGCAGCCTTTTTTGAATCAAGAGAGCAATGATGTATATTACATAGGACAGGGGTACTAAACTGACGTACATACACTTGTATCAAGATGTAATTACTTTGTAGGATTTCTGTTTGAACATAATGGTTCAATCTCTTTTAAACTATTGTCATTCTGGGTAGGAGGAAATGGTTGGAATGTTGAAAAGCCTATGTTGGATTTTATTGTATGCTTGGGCAGGATGAAATACCCATGCCTGTTTATTAACTTGGGTCCAAAAGGGGAGAGAAAAAAATCAAACTGAGAATATTATTTAAAATCTAATAAAAAAAGAAAAAAAAGAAAAAGATTAAAATTGCTACAAAATAAATACATACAACAATTTTAGTCTATAACTTTTCAGTCTATAACTTGTCTTCTGCACACAGAAAGCAAATCAAGTATGAATAAGACATAATGCCCTCTTACCCGAATTCTTCCAGACTAATAATTGAATAAAAAAAATCATAGGTTTAATGATCCATTCCGAGCTTACCCAAAAACAAATCACGTTTATGTATTGTAAGGCAAACTTTTGTAAACGTTTTACAATGACCAGGAATATCTATACCCATACATACAGATTTTTTTTTTCGGATTTAAACACCATATACCAAAAACTATGAAATCAGTAAGAATCAATTTGATTTGAATGAGTACCCCCATTCCAAAAATGCAACATGGATGAATTGAAATGCAAAGAATAAGAGAATGATCAAAACCAAAATCCCTGGTAAAAATATTTTATTTAAAGATTGAGTATCTAGGCTATATGTGGATAAGGCAGGAAGCAGGTGGATATGATCGGTGCTTTGGATCACACTGTTGATGCATACCATGATCTGACAGAATCTTAAACAGCACTATGCTCTCTCTATATAGTATACAAATTATTATCACTATCATCATAAATACATGTATATATATATCATTACATAAGTTGTTAATTTCAAGTTCTAACTGTACACAGCTCAACATACCGTTAGTATTAGAAAACTCTTTACGTGATTACATGGTTCTGGCAGTTTTAATTAGCATCTGCTTCATAGGTCTAATGAACAAATACCTTTGATGATGAAAATATTCCAAATAACCCTCCTCCCCCTTTTTTGTCCTTTTTATTCCTCTTCTTGTCGGACACTGTGCCTTTGCGGCTGTCCAGTGAGTTTTTGGGGGTTCCGTTGGCGTTGGATGTGTCAATGACCGAGGCATTGCTCAGGTCCTCAAAAGGAATGTCCTCTGGTATGGGGAAACCGGATTTAAATTTGTCTATCACTGCTTTAGAATCCTGTACAAACAAATTCCCATTTTATTTCTGTATATATATATTCTCTTACATTTTTAAAACCAGTAAATATGCACTCTCTAACCCTCAGGACTGCCACAGCAATTATCAGTAATCTCTATTAAAAATTTACACTACATATGCTATTGAAAAATCTTGTTTTCTCCATTTCCTTTTAGTTGCAAAATATTGTCTCTATTTATAAAATGTTAATGAAAAAGGGAAAAGCTGACATTTGTCATTGGAATGGGTCCAATATTTGGCTCAAATATGAGGGGTCATAAAATTCTTATTCTCCTCTGTGGACAAATGTCTCTGTAGTCTTATCCATAAAACAATAAAGTGAGTAGAAGAGTTACCTCCTCTGCACTGATTCCGTCGGAGGCTTTGACCATTCCGTCTATACATGTATTGATGATGGGTATGACGCTCCGTTCTATGTCTGCTACTTGCCTCACCATGGACTTAATCTTATTGATCCTATTCTCCTCCATACTTTGCATTTGCTGAAAAGTCAGAACATTTTTTATGCTATCCTTTCATCCATTCTGACAGTTCATCCTGAAAATCTTGACTCACTCTTTCAGAGATTCTTAGGTTACTGAATGCAACTTTCATATTTCATATCAGTTCCAGTAACCTCTAGCCCCATATATATAATTAACATATAAATATCTGGCATTTGCTATGGGGGGCTAAGTTTTGTAAGTTTCAGTGATTTGATACCCTTGCATGTATAAGTACCTGAAATACTGCAGGCATCTGTTGTGTGTAGTGATCTCTCTGGTGCTGGTTGGTTTGTTGTAGCTGAGCAGCATACTCGTTTTTGCTCTCGTCACACTGGTTGTTCTTTATCATCATCTGGTTTCTAGTCTACAATAGAAAACATTAACGCATTGCATCAGTGAATCTTTGAAATCATTTCATGAATTTCATGAAATCATTTCACAAATACAGTACTGGCAGCAAGGAAAAGGGTATAACTGCCAAGCAACTTCTATGCATGACTTTCAATGTTTGTTAACAAGGTGTGTAATATCATTCAATAAAGATATTTATAGTCAAAACCTGTTCTATAAATTTCTTTGTTTTGTGAAATTATACTCTAAAACTAAGTCATGTAAAATAAGAAGATATTTTTCCATATCAAAAATTAAGCATATGTATTTCATACTAAATGTCATTCACAAGGAAACTTAAAAACTTTTTCTGGTGTCATGTTCTAAATGCACTGTGTGTGCATAATCTACCTTTATTTTGATAAGCAGATTGTGTAATTTTCAGCAGATTTTAATTCCTACATAATCCATATACAAACTGAAAGGTGCAAATATGAATACAAATTTCTATGTAATATTATGACTGGGATAAAAAACCATAAACATCTTTGAAGCAAAAAAAAGTCATTGTAAAACCTCCATCTCTCATCAAATAATTATTTGATAAAGTAGTTCATGAAAAAGACATTTTTTTCAATTAATCTTATATAAAGTCCATGAAAAGGATATTTTCTCAATTAATCTTGTGTCTAGTCCCAGTCTTATAGCAGACTTAAATACACATGCATCTGAGTGAGAAATGATGCAACACGTTTGACACCTACCTTCTCCACTTCTGCTCGTGACAAGTTGATGTCTGCATCTGCTTTTCTGTAGTCATCTGTGGCTTTTTCTGCCATCTTGAAGGCCTTTTCATAATTTTTTCGACTCTACAAAATTTTTAAGTATGTCCATGCTTAGGAGTTCTCAATAACCATTGAATAATACTTTTTATCACCTGTCTCAATGTGCGGTGGATAATACATGTAATCAATGTTCGATATTACACTACACTGACTGTTAAATGGATTTTCACATATAACTATAGAAATAGAAGTTTCACATCAAAAATTAAATTATATAAAATAAGGATTTTACTCATTTAAAACAGGACTAAATCATGTGGTAGAAAGAATCTCTCATGATTTGTGATAAATATGGTTCTAATCAACTTCTTTTGTACTTTCCATCTCTTTGCTGAGGCTTGTTTGTTGAATAAAAATCATATATACATTGTACCACTATAAATCATGAGAAACAGAAAGTAAAAACAAATGAAGTTGTTATATTGATCAATTTGTTGTCTAACTTTGCAGATCAGTTTGTACTTTGTGGACAGCCAGCTAAGCTAAACAAGGGATGTTATCATATGACCTTTTTAAAACCACTTTAAGATTGCATAACTTGTTATTGATAAGTCATGTACCGGTAATGGTTTTTTATACAAGACTTGTTTCCTATTCACAGACTCTCATACAACAACATACATGTGTCAATGACTCTGCTGTTTCAATCTTCCATAAAATATTCAAATATTACTAACTTTATCTAACTTTGCTAGGGAGTCTTTGAGTGTATCTTGTACTTTGGCACCATCTTGTAAATCCTAGAAAAAATAAAAAAAATTGTTAAAAGATGACGTTTTTTGACAAAAAACTTGAATTCTTCTTTCTTAAGTATTGACATGCAAATCAACCTTTTCAAAATGCCATTAAATCAACACACTGAAAGTGATTTTCTCCTAAAATTTGTTTATCACAGTTTGTTCAAGACAAACCCCCCTCCCCCCCAGTTTGTTTTTAGAATACATGATTAGTTGTCAATGATAACTGTACAAGCATAAATGTAGCTGATGGGAGAAATTTCTGGCTGAAAGACCATAGAACTTTATCTACATGACTTTCCATTCCCTGCACTCTGTGAAATCATTAGGCTTGTTTTATAATTTTTGTATGCAATCACCACTTCTATGCATGTAGAAAATTGTTAGCTAAATGGTCATACCATCCAATTATCCTTGAAGAGCTGCATTTGTATAGCTAAGGTTATTGTTTTAAGCTACTATTCATTCATAAAAATTAATTTTGCTGATTAGACATCGACTTATTTGAGGAAAATTTTTGCTTGTGGGTTTCCTTGAATGCTTATTGACTAAGGGCCAATTCAGTGAACTTTCCTCTGTTTCATAAATGCCATTTCAATTGGTTCCTCCTAAAACTTTGATGACAGGAATCTTCCAAAATTACATGAATGCCAACAAGCACTCATACAGTAGCATTATTTCATAACATGCTCTTTGTTTTCATACCTCCAAAAACAAAAATATTACTCCCTAATTGGTGGAGAAAATATAAAGAATAGTTATGAAACCAAGGAAATTGGCCCACAAATCAGTAAGCATAGGCATTAGCTGACTGGGGTTTTTGATGATGTCTTTGACATGGTCTCACTTTTCTCCTCTGTTGCTTCATCTCCCCAATAAGTATCTGCACGTCTTTGATGACCTGCCCCTGTGTGTTTTCTGCAATGACCTCATGCTGACCAGCCAGGTCGTGTAGCTCCTTTAGCACCTCCCAGAACTTCACTGCCCATGAGTACCTGTAAAGACCAAAACAGTTTTATCCTCAATTTCTTGTTACACAGCTCTCTCTCTCTCTCTCTCTCTCTCTCTCTCTTCTCTCTCTCTCTCTCTCTCTCCTCTCTCTCTCTCTCTCTCTCTCTCTCTCATCAAAGAAACTAAATGTTACTTTGTACTTTGTATTGCACACATATGCTTTAATGGGGAAAAATCATGATGCATAGACAACAATGAGGATTAAATTTAATGATTAAGCAGAGGAAATTGTGATAAACGGATACTATATATGTGATAGATATCTATTTTCGTGTTTTCATTTATAGATGTAGGCTTACTGTTGGTACTCTTCCTCTTCTTTCTTTTTTGGCTGATAATTTTTGACTAGTTTTCTGTACCAAAAAAAATTAAATACATAATTTAGAAAAGATATATGTAGAACAGAAATTATCTCTTTATCAGAATTTTCGGACTTCCTTGATTGGCCCAGTATTTCATTTTTTTATACAATGAACAAGTACTTGTAATATGTACTGTATATGTAAGGGAGATCACTCAATGAAGTCACATTTGTCAAACATTTGTAAATTAGCTGACATCCTGAGATGTTTATCATTATCACAAAGTATTCTTTCTATTCCACACCCTGTCGATGGCACAGTTGGTATAAAAGCTGTATTAGAAACTCCCTCTACCCTTCAATTAATAATCAGGAACTTGGATAGCACTTCACTATAAATTTCACAGGAAATGGGATTTTTGTTCAAGCCTTTGTACTTCAAACTAAGAGTAGATGTATTTGTTCTCTACTTTTTTTTTGCCGCATCAAACTTTCCATATACTTCCTTCAATGGTTTAAAAAAATAGTTTTCCAATTTTTCCAACAACATGATTTTCTCAGGAAATTTTTTTTAAAAGAACTATATATGATTTGGTCAAATTTGGCCACCATAATTCACAATTTTTAGAAGTGTTCAGGTACATTAAATTGTTATTTTTTGGAAAAGTTGATATAATGTGTTTCATCTATTTATTTGATTTATTTGCAATCACTAGCAGTAAATGACGTCAGAAGTGACACTATTTTTGTAATTCAATTAGAGTCATGCAGTCAAAAATTGATATTTTTAAAAATCTTTGTTTATAATAGGAAATATCAAGTGATGCTTTTACAAGAACAAACTTTTTGTAACTTATAAGTCTTGGATAGATCCATCTTTGATGGAAATATTTTGTTTGTTCAAACAATTCCTCAATGATTTCTGTAAGAAAACTGCTTGAAAACAAGCCATTTTATGCTTAAAATGCAAATATGGTGGGAAAAGGTTAACTTTGTGATGTCATATTATTTTAGCATTGTGGGCATTTGGGTCAAATCAAAATTATGAAAAAACTTCACATGTATACATACAAGGGAAGCAAAGAATTACAGTAAATTGATGATGTTCATTTTAGGGGGCCATATTTGGCCTTTATCATATAAATGTATAGTCCTTTAAAGAAAATTGTTGATTCACATAAATTGCTTTTCTATTCAACTCTTAATTGAAACACTCTTCTTATACAGATGGTTAATGATTATGTACCAGGTTATAATATTACATAAGAGCAAAAGCTGAATGTCAGCCGAATCTATTTTCATAACAGTTATGTTCCAAGTTTTACTGGCATATCATGAATAAAAACACCCTTCATTCAATACATTTATTTTCACTATCCTATACCTAAATTTCTAATGTATTTTTGAAATGGTCTAGACATAAACAGATAGTATTAATAAGTATATGTAAATATTTACACTGAAAAATACACATTTCTATATGCCTTCCCTAACCCTACTCTGTAAGAATATAATTCCACCCCACAAGGAGCTAACAATATTTCCATTCACCACAGGAGCTCCATTTTATGACTTCAAATCATGAGACAGCCCCTAAGTTACAGGTGCATGGGGACCTCCAATAGGGGCAGAAACTGCATCACTTACTTGAGTTCACTGGCATATTTGAGTTCAATGGCACATCTGTCCTTTAGGAAGTGGGTGAATCGCTCACAGAAATCAATGCCCTTCTGTGTATGAGAGGCTATGGTGTCATACTGATCCTGTAAAGTCAGGGGATATAAGTTATTATAGTTAACTAACTTCAGGTATGAATGATCTGTTTAACACTGTAGTACATATACTGTAATATACTTGAACATTCTGTCATTTTACTGTAAAACTCATTATCATGGAGGAATTGATTTGGAATCATTAGAATTAATGGTGGCTCAATTTTTGCACAATTTTGCCCCACATCGACAAGTTTTATGTAAGGGGGCATAAAAATGTACCAAGTTAAGAAAAGAACAGATTCAGAACCATATAACATGCACAGATTTAAGTACTTCAGTACACTGAACTATTCTGATGCTGGTGTCTAGCTGAAACATGATCTCATTGACACAATTCCCACCAAAATGTCACCACACAAGACTTGAGATGTATATAGGAAAGTAAGTAATCAATCTGTCGCCAGATGCACGACAGAGGGACCATTTCTTTCACTTCCTCTCTTTAAATTATAGATCCTGCCCATCCTTTATAAAATTAAGATGCAAGCAAGAGGCTTATGTTAATTTTGTATGAACAAATTGAAGAGTCCAGGAACTTATTAGTACCAGACACATGAGGAGACTTAATTTAGTCAAGTACCCCAGCAATTACCGTACATATATACATTATGGTGCACACCATCACAGTCCAACTATTACATTGTACAAGTATAAATGTTGTAACCAAATCTCTTGAAACCAAGTCTCATCATTCAAAATACAGTACTATAATATGTGATATAAGTGATTCCTGTCTACACTGAAAAAGCTATGTTTATTTTCATACAGTGTAGTATGGGTAAATACTATCTTTTATGTATGTAAAAGTAAATCCCCTTCTCATGAAACTGGCTAAATACAACTATGACCAGGAAATAACTAAATCAGAAGATAATTTCATTATATAGTGTCTTCCTTCCCTGTAGGATAAGTAAGGATAGATTTCATATTCTTGACAAATTTACAGTAATATAATACATGACCTATATGGGCAGTCTACACAAATTTAAAACAAATATTTCCGTACAACGCATTTGTAGAGTTGTGTTATACATTGAAATATATATATGTTTTTCAGTATACATGATATGAGACACTACAGGACTATATTTCCAACTTTTTGTCCCACCCCCATCTACATGTAATATGTAGATGCATATTTCTTTCTGCACTGTTAATCATGAATGGACTAAAAATGCCCTGGACTAATCAATGCACTATCAATTTTATCTTCAATCTGACAAAAGATTGAGATTGAATCAAATGGTGTGTTTGTTATTCAAGCCACCAGTCAAATGTTGTGATAGAAAAGTATCACAAACATATTAATTTTTAAATAAATTAATGCAAACTTTAGCATATCCTTATGCATAAAATTAAGATAAAGCTCATCAGGTACAGTTTCCCTGTATCTAGTTTCATACAACTAACAGAAAGACTTTAAACTTTGTTGGTTGATATAAATGGAGTTCCATGCATTACCAGAATAGATCTGTGACATGACATTTTTTTTTATGATTTGTGATTTTCTCTATAAGGAAAAGAACTGATAGAGTTCCTGTAACAGCTAGCAGATTCCCTTTCAGAAAAATGAGTGGGATTAAAATCTAATCAAGAGTACCAAATCCTGTTTGGAAATATATCAAAATGGTCCTTATTCTAATAAACATCTGACTTGCCAAGTCTTTCTAAAGAAATAAACTCCTTGGTTTCTTATCTATGTATCAGACACTCATTGTAACACCATGTACTCAGATACACAAACATTGGTTTACCCAGAGCTTTCTCCTGGAGGACAGATAATGTAAACAATCAAATACTCCAGAGGTATTTGTAACAGTTACATGTGAAATATGGGGGCCCTTTGATAAGCCTGCATGGTTACAGCTGACCATTCTGAGCGCAGACAACCAGATGCTAGACATCTGATAGGGTTGATGAAGAGATGTGCACAGATGGCAGTCAGCGAGGGAGAAATTCACTTCCAGGTTACACACACACTAGTACAAATTCTAGATTCTAGATAATAGAAACAAATATCAGTAACAGACCCGATACTGAAAACTGACATAAACACAGTCACCTTTCTTGCCTATGATAACTAAATTTTCAGCAACATTATAATCCAAATCATCAAGGCACAAAACAACAAGACATATCACACTATACTTTCATTATTGGTTTCTTGCTTTATAACCAAACTTGACTTTTGAAGAAAAAATTTGTTTATTGTTGCCAAATTTTGGCACAACTTTACTGAGAAGAAAAAGGCCTTCCTATGAACATCAAGAAAGGGACCAGAAATAACTTTTTCATAAGGATGAGGCAACTGTCTGTTTTCTGAACACAAACAGAATAGTGTGTGACGTACATACAAAGGAGCTCTCTGGTTTCATTATCTCATTGTTCTATGTAAGTTTTGAGCTTTTAAGAGAGCTGTTGCATCTTTATAGATGATCTGGAATTTCTGGACCCTCTTACCCTCTTTGTCAGTCTACAACACTTGTCTACAAGCCAAAATTCTATCTGCATTGGCAGTGGATTGAATTTGTAAATTGACGTTTATCTTCCCATGATAAAAAAAAAAGCTCCATATTTTTTGTCTTCCTCACTCCTGATGCAAAAATAAATTTGCCAGTACATAATTTTGAAACAAGGATATACATGTAACCACAGAGTTTTCATTTTTTGACCACCTCTATAAGTGTTTCTCACATGCAACCATCGTTCATTTCCGTATGTCGGTCTGTCAACTCTTTCACTAACTTAATTAGGTCTTCAAAGCCCTGTACGAGTGCAGAAAAATAGGTTTGACCTTGAAAAGCCTAAGGACATATCTTAATTGATACAACCACTACATAACGACCCTGCAATCCCGAGGTAATCATGTCACATGTTAACCCAAGCTTCTGGTACAACATGTGTTTTATGTGTACATAATATATAAATAAAATGACACCAGTGTCGTATAAACCATCATTTCTGCCAGTCACTGAAATCTACGACATAAATACATATAGAGTTGCCGTCTCTATAGTAACCTGGTTTATAAGATATGTAACAAAACACCATTTACTGGTGTACAGTTTGCTCAGCATAAATTATTCATAAAATCGTCTATTACACAGTTGGTTTCGTGCCCTTTGAAACAAGTAATTATGCCAACAAATATAAACATTTGGTTTCATTTACGTTGCGGGCCAAGAAGTTCTACTTGTTCTAACAGACTTCTCTTATCAAATGAAGAAAAATATTAGAGCTAATCAACCTGATCCTTATCATCCACTCGCCTCTCAAAAACACATGCATTCTGGAATTTTTACAACATTTTGATTTTAGAGTGATTCAGAAAACATGAAGAAAATTCTGTTCTTTTGGTTTGATTCTACAAGTATACTGTTCCAATAAAACAAGCATCATGTCTTGCATTCCACAAATTTCTAAGCACGTTTAAGAAGTACTTATGCCTTTCTGCAATATGAGACAGAAGTCAAGAATTAATCTAACAGAGCAAAAAAACCTATATTTTACAGCCATGAAACTCAAATCAACTTTTGGGATATGAAATAGTGCTTAAATCAAGATTTTAAATGCTTTGATTTTATTCCCACCAGCTGATCATGTCTGTGAATAATTCATACATAAAATGCCGTCTGGGAAGGCATATATTTGCCCCCATAGTAATACATTCATGTGTAACACTAGTATCTCATTGTTTTGTTATCTGTACGTTGCTTCATCTACCATCACAAGTTTACACCTGTCCGGTCCGCCATTCCTCTGTGACAGAGCCAGCACCCCCAGACAGGAATGTCTGGTGTGGTGGGGACCAGGTTCTCTCTGTGGCCAGGTGAAATGTTGACCCTTCGCTGTCAATGAGACTGTTTAGCTCTAACCAGCTTATCAGATACAATGTTTACAATCCCTCATAGCTCTGGCCCTGGTCGGTTCGGAATGTCAACACTTTACAGCTCTGTCTTCCCTCACAGGGACAAAAGTCAGGAACAATTACAAATCTCATATAACCAGTCAACTATAGTCATCAGAAACTTATACTCACTTCGATTCACTATTTCAAGTGATACATGCATAGCTATATCATTTCTTTTCCAGACACTCTTACTACTAAAAGAATATAACAATATTGCATGTCAACACACGATATGTTTAACACAACCCATAAATGGCTCACAATAGAGACACAATGTTTAGAAAAGTGATAGCTGTGACTTCAGATGACAAATGAGGGAAGAAGATTAAGCCATGCAATTTCTCTGTAAACTTGGGATTGTATTTAAATGAGATTATCAACCTGTAAAGCCATCCCACACCTATACTGAGGTATCAATAAACCTGAGCATCAAAGCATCATTATGATTATGGGCTGAACCTCTATACGACAAGGGTCACACTCCATTTCCTGCTTTGGGTGGAATGCAAATATAAACAGCCTTAGCCATAGTGAAACCCCTCTAGATGTCTCATTTATCTTCACTTTTCTTTTCCCTTTTTTTGTATTCATATCTTCAAGATAAATAGTGACTGAAAACAAAATCGATGAACACGCAACACTATCACACCTTAGTCAAACTGGCAAGCAGAAAGAAAATGGATGAAAAAAAAGAGACAAGTTCTTCTCCAGTCATTAAAATCATGTCTGGGTCAATATAACCAATGAACATCCAAACACTGGGGGTTTAATTCTGCTTCAGTGATTCAGACTGGTGTATGTGACCATCATTTGAAGCTATTGTTGTGTAGGTCTGTTTATAGAGGGACATGATCAATACATAGAGTGTGGGATAACACTGACAAGCCTAGTAGTGGAGACTGGAACCATATGGGCTAGCTGTGGTTTATTAAAAAAATAATTCTCAATTTTCACATACACACTGTGACATATGCCACTACCCACACGCATATTTCATGCATGCTGGCATGCAACTTTTCAAAGAATCAGGAGAATACACAAAATCAAAAAACCCATTGGATGAGATTCTACTGTTATACTGAAATGCCAAAATGATTAAATAATATATAAATATACATGAAAACTGTGAATCTGGGAAAAATTTTCCATGATAAGATTGAAATAGATGTTCTCCAAATGAAAAGTCTGACATGGCAGCTGTATTGGTTCTGAGATTTGATAGGATTCACTCAGATGACTGAACATTGCAGTCTGTGATTCTGCTGCTGCTGCTGCAGGGAAAGAACAGACAGAAAGAGAGATGAGTCAGCTGATTAACCCAAGAAGTCAAAGGTTAAAGGTCACAGTCTGAAGATATTGTAAACATGAATGGAGGCAGACAATGGACAAGTTTTGATGTGTGATTCATAACCGCAACACGAATAGGCATAACAAAAGTTGATGTGCACCTCAAGATGTTTTACAAGATTCTGCAGAATGGAAATATCATTCATGACAATGATTGTTTGCAATATGGCTTGTATACTGTACATGCTATAGAAGATTCTCCAAAACAAATCCCTTAATAAGGAAAAAAAAATTTATCATCACAAAAAAACCTCTTCAAACTTAAACTAAAGGGTCTTCCAATTTAAATAATAGAAAATACATTTCCTGTGTGAAATGTACTTAATATCAAATGTATATTTCATGTTACTATTACAGAACATATATATATATATAGATAAAAATTGAAAAGACGGAATATATACATGCATTATTTCCTGTCACATCATGTGGTATTGTGCATTCGTACAAATACAAATGTAACACAATATTCACACAGAGGTAAACAGAGGAAAAAATGCTTATACAGTCCCTGTGTACCATCATTCCCATTCTAAAATCATTATCTAAATTGAAATAAAACACAGAATTCCAAGGTATATTAGTGTATTACTAATTTAGTGGAAAATTAGCGATCAGATGAACTATTGCGACAGTAAATGCTTTCCTTAAATGTTTAAATGGTAACTTCCTGGTATAATAAAATCCAATCTGTATCATTCATTAATTTGATTTATGTCTGATCCTCGTTTAGGATGTACACAGAGGAAAAATCAAACCTCTCATGTTTACCAAAAATCACTCATTTTATGATTGGGTTATCACTTAACATTGATTTAATCTAAAGTCAAAAATAAGGGGGAAATGCAAAATGAAGGACTTTTTTCAGGAAAAAAATTTCGCGTTTAACTGAAATTAATTTCATTTTAAAAATTTGATGACCAAGGTGTTTGATGTTGATGTTTTGAAATTATTTTGCGTATTCATAACAAGCTAAAAAATTCAATCAATTCAACAAAAGACTTTATCCAAGACCCCCCCCCCCCCCAAACAAAAGGGGTTCTGTTCTATAATAGTCTTTGCATTTGAAAGAGTCAGTGAAATTTAAGAATATTTACATGGGAAACACTCTTTAAATAATAAGACACTATATACTTGTACTATATTGCTCCAAATCAATGGCAATAAGTGTTGTTCATTTCTCTAAGAATATCACAGGGCAGTGGAGGAGTCTATCTTTATATTCCACCTCAAACAGTCTGTCATCACAATTTTTTCATTAAATGGTGACAGACTGGCACAGCATTGATAAAATTGTCATATTCTGACCAAGTTTATCACATATTAGTCAAATCAGAACCTAACCTCATTTGGGACTGGAGTGATGCCAACTGAGTGCAAACGTAAACAATACACAATGAAACAGTGAGTCGCCAGCATTTACTCAACCAAAACCTAGAAACTACAAACTGACCCTTACTATGACAGTAATCAAGTACTGAAAATTTTCAGTCAATTTAAGTGTGTACTTTTTTGTAAACTGTACTCCTCTTGTCTTGATTTACAGATTACGACATGAAATTTGGGCTTGACTGACTGCATCTCTTCCTCATCACAAAAACTCCGTCATCAAAAAATTAAATTATGCAAAAGTAAAGCGCTCATCTACTTACCCACAACTCTATTCCCCAACTCATATCTGCATTTAATGTCCTATTATTTTGAAAACATGAATAATCTAAGTTATTGTAGATAATCTCATGAACCCAGCCTTTCTATTACAAATCCAATATGGCGTCTAAGTTATTAGGGCCTATAGCAGTTCCGCGGTAAATAAAATTGACCTGCTTTTTGAAAAGTAGGTCAGCCAATAGCTAAATAAAACGTTTGAAGAAATAATTTAGATCTGTAGACTCTAATTTATTAGTCCAAAAAACTTTGTTTTTCTCTTAACTTTTACTTCGTCTTGTTTTAATATGATTGCAATCAAAGAAAGATAACTGTTGCTTGTGGAATATCAATGCGCGATTATCTTTCCTATAGCACCCCCCCCCCCCCCCCCCCAAAAAAAAATAAAAAATAAAAGTAAGAAGTCATGCGACACCTCCATATTATGACGTACTTTTTTTTGACTAAGGCCCTTATCTGCAAACCACGAGTTTGAAACCAATTGGGCTTTTGCAATTTTTACTTTTTATAATGAATATTATTTTATGTGTACAATTCTAAAATTTCTGAACGGAGTGACATTTTATTTATAGTATTTAAAATCAAAATTGAAAGAATCTTGAAAGCAGTGAAACCAAACGAAGAATTAATACCGCACAGAATCATGTATAGTGCAGGCAAAATATAGAGAAAAAAGTTGAATTGATTCTTCAAAAAATTGTGTATTAAGCAGACTTTATTCAAAATGTATTTTGATTTTATCTATCCATACTTGATTATAAGATTAAAGTCGAACGAAAAAACCAACGTCAAAGCACGAAAATACGAAATAAAGATACTTTGATTTGGTTCATGCGTGGATAAAAAGGGGAGGGTTAAGGGGGGGGACCATCACCCTGGAAATCAAAATTTCGCACTAAATTTCTAGAAAATAGGCCTAGGACCCCTAACTACACCCCTGGAAAACAAAATCACCAATCGGACCCCTCTTGAATTAATTTTTCTGGATTCACGGCGGTAGTTTTATTTTTTAACATTTTGAGCCTGTCTTATTATAGAATGTACTTGGGCAAGGTTCCGTAACTTTTATCGCCATTTCCATACAATTCATGAATGACTAACAGATTATAAACATAAATGCAAAACTTATACATACAATAAAAAAAGTTTCTAATCATATTAGTAAAGATATACGTAAATGTTCTCAGCAAAGTTTAGCCTGTTATCAAAATCATTTCGAATTTAAAAAGGTGAACAAACAAGGGAAAAAAGTGCATATTTACTTTGTCATCAAATTAACACCACCCTCCCTCAAAACAAGATATGTATGTTATTGACGATATTGGTTAAGCTCATTTCTGGCGAGACTTTATTTGGTACAAGAGTAAAAAATACTGATGCTCTCCGATATACACCAAACTGTATAAAGTGATGCACCACTTTACGGACGGTTAGTTTTATTGATTGTTAAAAAAAAAACCCACACACCTGCAGTCATCGTTATAGAAATAAAACAAATATCTCAAATGGAAATCAATTCTTTTTGTAACATTAAATGCATGCAGTGATTATACAGCTAGGCAAAAAATAAATAAATCCGTTTGGTTTCATTATTAACTGAAAACTTTAAAACACTTTTCTTATTCTCTGTGCCTCCCCTCAGTTCGTGTTAATCGATTATTTTTATAAACCACGAATATGGAACAAACGCTGACATTTAAACTACTAGGCATGCAAACCCAACCGTATAATATGGAATGTGCGCAGAACTATTCACCCGGATCTTAAAATTCTCTGGGTCATCGGCAAGGTAAATCGAATTTCGTGGCCACTCTTCTCAAGAAATACGTAGGAACAGACGAACCTAAGGAGAATGGAGACATCTTGAAATGTGAATGTACAAGTAATCATGCCTCACCCACCGGATTAGGCAAATGGACTCTAGATGGTGTATCTAGGTACGTGTTTTCAGTACTTTATGTATCGAAAGTATTTAAATATTTGTGTATTTTTATTTAAAAGTGAGAGGGAGTGGGGAGGGGGTTGGTTATCTGTTTCTTTGACAGATGAAAATGGGACGAAGATCGGGAGTATGTATTAAGAGAAATTTAGCAAACTATTTCTAATACCGTCTATTGCTAAATATACATCTGAATGTAATTGTGAGGTGCGAACGTGTTGCTAAATAAAAGAAGTACATTTAAATCTACAATGGGTGAACCACACTAACGTGTTTTTGAGTCATATTAAGCTTTTTATGTTCTAAATAGAAAAACGTTAAAATAATGTAAAATTCAGTATATATCCAGGACATGTGTGTTTGTGTGCTCCGAGAGAGAGAGAGAGAGAGAGAGAGAGAGAGAGAGAGAGAGAGAGAGAGAGAGAGAGAGAGAGAGATGTACATTTAACAAACAGGGCACGCTTATTTATCATGCGTTTCGCATTAATTCTCAATTTAGAACAATGGCATCTTATTTAAAGACAATTCAGGAAGAGATACACAAGTTCTTTGGAAATTTAAAGTTCACATGTCCTGGGTAAATAGCGACAGAGGGTATTGATTACATGCGGGTTCAAAATTGGAGCTCGCGCAATGTAGGTTTAAATCGTGACACTCAAAATAATAGCTCTAAGTCTCAAAAAAGTGTCAATGTCATTCATATAAGAGTATATTGAAAATGCAATCATGATCCACAGATTACTTTTACATAAGAAGGCCGTTTCTTTGGGTTGCAAAATTATGTAATAAAACTTGAGGCCATGATTTACGTTTTCAAAAGAAATCTACAAGAGAAGAAGTTTCGCTTTATTTGAATACTCAAAAAATCATGTCTTAGGTTAGTTCTAATAGGTCGAATACTTGGTCCAAAAACATGAAATCGTATCCTGTGTAATGATAAGTGTAATTTGAAAGCTAGACTGAATGTTCAAAAGAATATATCAAAAGGTACATCGCGTTAAAATTCATCTCAAATATTTCTGGAGAGTGTCATGTTGTAAATTTTGAATTTACAGGTTGGGTGTAAATACAAAATTTACAATATGACAACTTGTAAATTTTGTATTTACACCCGCCCAGTAAATTCAAAATTTACAACATGACAAGAGGACGAAAATGAATAAATGAAAATTCTTTTTATTTACGAAAGTTTCCTACGACAGTGTTTATTTCCAAAGTTATTTAACATTGCATTTCTTTCTGAAAAAGGTAGATGTTATTCCTGTAGCACCATCTGAAATAATAGTGTATATTTACATTTTCCAGTGTCTTTGCCTGTGATAACACTACGTATCGATTTTGTACTATATAACCCATAATACAAATGACGCCAAATCGAGGCGCCAGCGGGGTTTGCTTAGTTATATTTAAATATATAATCGTACGATGGCTTAATATTATATAAATATAAGTAATAAGGAATCATTCATTGAATATTATGAGATGATAATTTCGGTCGGGGTGTGATCAAATCTATCATAAAGCCCTTCGGGCTTTATTGGATTTGATCACACCCCGACCGAAATTATCACCTCATAATACTCAAAAAATGATTCCTTATTCCTTATTTCAACCCAACTACTAGTATGTAGATTCTGAAATTTGTATTTTTTTTTTCAACACTATGAATTAATGATCCTGATAATAACATTAACAACGATGTCATTAGCCTTTTGGAATCGAGTTGCAATGATTATTTGAAAATAAAGTAGTTATACAGAACATGCAAAAAGAAATTATCAAGGACGGGTAACCAACTTAAGGATTTTGCTATTCTATCTGGAACCTGCAAAGATTTTTTTTTGAATACATTTATAATAACATCACAATTTTAACTACACTTGTATATGTTTTAAATATAAATGACATATTAATTAACAACTTATTGTAAAATTTAAATTATAATAGTGATTTTGTTTGCTTCATTAACATATATTATAATTATTATTTACCTTTATTTATCTCAATAGCTTTTTATTAGTTTATTCGGTTATCTATTAGCACCAAAGAAATGTCCCACAAAAGCGCAGAGTAGAAAACCAGTTAGATTTTGCAATATATTCATATCCAGGTAAAAAAAAAACAACTTCCGTTTGCCTTTTTATTTGCCAATAAATAATGAAGGCTCAAGTGGACAAAGAAAAAAGTAAACTTTGCAATCTTATATATTTTAATTTTATCATGCACTAACATTGCATAACAAACACTTCTGTAATCTGAATTTTTGACGATCTTTTCATATCCAAACACGATTCATCATATTCTCGCTTAAGTGGTTCAAGTTATACTGAGTGCATTAATTTTTTTCTCATGTATGGTAGCTGAATTTCGCAAGACATTAAAATCAAAACTGTCTTGAATGATTGCATATCATTTGTATAATCGTTTAAATATGTTCAACGTACATGAGAAATAACGCTCTGGATTTGAACTCGATTAATAAATATTTAATTGGAAGATAATTAAAACAAATTGAAATAAATTAAAATAATTTCAGACGTCCATTGAAAGGGAATGTTCTTTGAACAGCAAGGCAGTTAAAAAAAAAACCTTATCGAGTCCAAACCCGGTCGTTGACATAAAAAAATAGAGTGCATGGTGGAAAACTCGATTCACAATGCACACGATAAAATATACAGTATGTATGTTTATTCATCAGTCAAGGTCTCTCGGGATGGGGGGGGGGGGGCATATGCATTAAAATAATAAAACAACATTATTATAACAAAGAATAGATGAAATACATAAATATTGTACTGTTAAGTAAGCATAGTAAGTTACAATGGGAGGTACATCTGATATAACACATACCAAGTTGTCTTACCCATATACAAAGGTACCATTTATTTGCAGGAGCAGAAATAAACATCAATAAATACACAATCCCTAAAAGCAATACGTTAGTATTGATACAGACACATTATATACAGCCCCAAATATGTATTAATAATCGCCTCTTCTCTGGCTTTTCCGACAGACCAAAAACGAACCCCCCCCCCCAAAAAAAAAACCCCGACAAAACACCCCCCCCCCCCCGCACAAAAACAAAAAACAAAAAAACAGAAAAACTTGCATAAGACTGATTGAAATCCACTATGGCGTGAAAGGCACTCTCATTGCCTCACCCAGTTTCCTATCACAATTGTATATTTGATGCTGAACTCTTTTGTAGACGTGTTATGGCCAATGGATGCCCAAGTATAAGACGATACTTGGTTGTTGCTGTATGTTTTTTATTGGTGGCTGAATTAAAAATAGGTAAGATAAAGAGATTTCTTCTTTTCTATTACTTCTGCAAAATTGAATATATATATATATATATATATATATATATATATATATATATATATATATATATATATATATATATATATATATATATATATATATATATATATATATATATATATATATATATATATATATATATTTTAATACTTTATCGCAACAGACACTATTATAATTATTTTCTTTAATAACATGAATATAAAATAGGAATTATTTGCTCCTCGTTTGCAGAAAAGGAAATTTGTTTTTAATTCTCATCAAAATCTTTCTTTCACTAAAATTTGCACAATTAAAAAAAATTACATTGAAAATAAAAATAAATAATAGATTAATTAACAACCACTTTCTTAGGTTATCATTAATGAATGTTGTAGTTGGATAATATTGAATAAAGTACTTAAATAGTTATTTTGTCCTAAAAATTAGCTACAAAAAATATATTATTGATTGATTTTATTTTTTTTTTTCTAAAAAGCTTTTGGACAACACTGTTCAACCGCCGCTACAGTTACCCTGAATGCTGAGATTTATCCGAAATATTCCATCACCCCTAATTTCCCACATAAATATCCACGGTAAGCAATCTTTGTAATTCTTAATTTAAGTTACTGTAAAACAAATTTTATTTCTGACGTCTTCATTTCGCGTTTTGCCGGAGATAAACCAATTTTCGCGCGCGAGATGTACATTATGTGGAAATAATAAAAACACCAGAAATATTTGAGGACTGGTTCGCGGCGACAAATATTCGTATCCACAAGGCCCTCGCAAACCTGGCGAAAATTTCTCACACGCAAATAAAAGTTGGTTTTAAGTAATGACAGAACCATTTTAACAAGAGAGTGGTCATTCGGTAGGTTGTAATTTTCTTATTCTTGCATCGAAACAAGTGATAAATGACACTGGTTCCAAGTGAATAAACACAGATTGCGTAGTTTTAGCTCAAAAGCCAGACAAATCTTGTCGATTTCAAAGAGCCGTGGCTGAGTGGCCAGCAATGAAACGGAAAGGCTTACGTCACATTGCTGTTTGACACCACAAGACAAAGTCCAAGTCTATTTTGTAATTTATCAAATTCGTTTTACAAAACAACCTTAACGATCTCCGATCCTAAGCAATGTTCGATAACTCTAATTTTGTTTATTCGTACCATAAATTAGCTTTTTATGTACTATTTATATTTATTTTGTATGTCTGAACAAATTTTCGTGGATTGTAAATCTTTAAGGGGTTGGCTAGAGTGTTTTGTATCCTCGCTTCCATGTTAATGAATATAGCTTGTTATTCACAATCCGTTGTGTAGCTTCTTTCGTGTGTAAAAGGTACCAACGAAAACGACAAGAATGGAGTCTCAACGAATATTAATAATTTCAATCATTTACATAGTATGGATTACAATATAGTATAATTTATAAGTGATGTGTTTTTTTCTGATACAGAAATGCTTGCTGCCACTGGGAAATAATTGCACCTGTTGGATTCAAAATTAAGTTCGAAGTGGAGGAGTCTTTCATAGAGGCCAAGCCTTCTCCCAGGTGTAATGGGGACTATGCGGAAGTCTTTGACCATAGTAAGTTTTACATAAACCTTACAGTGCCATGGGGAAAAATACAAGTATTCGACATATAGCAGAGAAACCACGGGCAAGTCCAATCATGTATTTCCGACCAAGTTCCTCGCTTATTTTGGATCATACAGTAGAGGAACTTCAGAAAAGCCCCCCCCCCCCCCAACCCCGCCCCAATAATTATCAATAAAAACAAAACTATAGCAAAAATATCTGCTATGAATTGTTTATTTAAACAATAAAGTGATTTCTTTGGTGATATTCATGCGGGATTTGAAGATGGCTACATTGCAGAAAAAATACATAACCCGCGTTTTCTGCAATGATCGCTACCTGCATGGATCCTCAAAGAAAGCATTTTATCGTTTATATTCTTATCTTTCTTTTACCGAATTAATTAATCTAATTGATTGTAAAAAGTAAGTAAAATTAACTAAATTACTAAATTACGTTAGCTAAAAGAAACGGCCGAATCATCTCGGATGGAAATCTGATTCTGACATCATATCATGATTATTTCGTGCAGTCCGTGATTTTTCTGAGGTTGCTGTACAGGTTTCGACCAATCAATAAACGGGACGTGTAGATTTCAGTCCTGTCATTTTTCTATAGAATTATGAATTAACAATAGGTTTATGTAAGAAATAGAGGGAATCATGCTTAGTGGATGTAAATATATATTGTCAGATAAACATTACAAAATTAATTGATAACTTTTCCTACCAAATCTCTTCTTCCCGATGTCGTTTAATAATACTTCTGACTCCACAGAAAATCTATACAAAATATCTATTTACAGGAAATTCAAGCTTGAAGAAGTTTTGTGGGTCCAATGAGCCGGTAGTTATCAGTCCCTCTAACGTTCTGCACGTGATCTTCGTGTCCGATAATGTAGTGGAAACCAAGGGGATGAAATTCTCCTATGTCGCTGGTACGTGTTTACATCAGTTTGAAACAAGAAAAAAAAAACCCTTGTAATTAAAACCTGTAGAACAGGTTGGGACCAATCTCTCAAATGGGATATAATAGCCCGTTTGGGATAGAATAGCCCAAATGGGATATACATTTAAAGTGCAAAAAATAAAAAAAATTGATTTTGAATTTTTTTTATATAAATCCGCATTAGAATAGATGAAATACAACAACTTTTTGGTAACCAACTTTTTGTAGCTGTACTATTACAGAGATTGATTCCTCAGTATATCCAAAACTTCTTGGGGATCAATCTTACAAACTATTGATATGTAGAAAAACTTCTTAACCGAAAGTTGTTGCATTTGATTTACATTAATGCGGATTTATATCAAAAAAAAAATATTTTTTGCACTTTAAATTTACCGGTATATTCCATTTGGGCTATTATATCCCAAACGGGCTCTTATCCCATTTGGGAGATTGGTCCCAACCTGTAGAAGTATGACTGGTTTTGTTTGTATTTAAATGCAATTAACTCTTTTCACATGTTCATACTTACAGATACAAATTTTGTCATGCAACCTTCGACGACAACAGACGCTCCAAAAAAGAAAGACAAAGAGACAAACAAAGTTGCCCTGTTCGCGGCCATGGGAGGGGCAGTGTTATGCTCTGTACTCTTTGTGACAGTTCTCTGTGTCTGCTTACACACTAAACGATGCGGCTGTCCATGTGGATCCAGAAACACTGCGCAGGTCGTAGAACCATTCGACAGCACCTCTCGCAGAGAGCACCGGAACGTCAGCCGGACAGGTTCGATTTTTACGTCTCACCTCAGCAGAAGTGTCGGTTCTTTACCCAACGACGAAGTACTATCCTTGCGTATTTTGTCCCCGCCTCCGTACAGCTCTGGACCCCCGCCCTCCATAGACAGTCCAAGCGACTCTTCTTCACCCCCACCGCCGTACTCTTTTAATGATCCGCACCCGGATGTTGTGGTTCAGTCGGATAGTTTACCGAGCTATCCAGGGGAAGTAAGTCGGTATTGACGCAACAATCAATTCGTCACTGTGTTCAAAGTGATTTTTTTTTATAAATCTCCGTCCACTTGATGCATATATTCTGTGCCAAATGAAATATAATGTGAACACATTGTGAACCTATTGTAATTCCGTG
Organism: Magallana angulata; assembly: GCF_025612915.1. Lineage (NCBI taxonomy): Eukaryota > Metazoa > Mollusca > Bivalvia > Ostreida > Ostreidae > Magallana > Magallana angulata. The sequence goes on along the minus strand of NC_069117.1, from coordinate 28,773,674 downwards.
CAGGAATATCAGTGTATTGAAGACATTCTTCAACTATTTAATATATATATACTTGTTTCCTGTGGAATCATTTTAATTGGTAGAGGCTCAGGTGTTTTTTTTTTTTTGATTTCCTGGATACTCCTCAACCGGGACTAATCATCTTTAAAAAAAATATCAAACGTAAAATTTTATTATACGTACGTACAAGCGAATCCACAAAGGAATTGACGGTCCACGAAAAATGGCTCCACAAATTTGAATAATTCCACAGTAGTTTGTACAACGAGTGATGAAATTCTTAACTCTTTTCAATAGAATTAGATATATACTTCTTTATATTACCTTTTTACATGCACTGGTCATTATCTTTAAGTTTTGTTCATTGTATTATGATTTAGCCTGGTATATTTCTGATCTGATTTTAATTATGATATTGTATTGACGGATCACTCTTTAGATTACTTTTCTATATAAAATGTTTAGCACCCAAAGAACCTATCGTTGTAATCGGATTGTCAATTAAGCAATTATGTTAAAATAATACAGATATTATATCATGCTCTTCATGTATATATTGTAATTTCAAAATCTTCAAAATGTTTTCTGCTAGAAATGAATAACCGTGTCAACATGTGGGATAACAGTTCATATCAGGATGAATCATTTACTGGCGTTTTATTCTGAGCAAACACTAGTATTCTACAATTGTAGTTCAATAAAATGGAGTTGATTTTAGCACGTGTATTTATACGTATTATTGCCTTCAAACAGTGACTCTGCAGTGCAGACATCTTAAAGTTATTGCAGTTGCAATATATGACTTATAATATTAATGCAAATCTGTGTTTACGTTGTTTGTTTTTATCGTTTTGTTTGTCTAAAACAAGAGTTGAAGTTCCCAGAGTGATAAAAAAAATGGATAAGTTAATTGCAACAGCGTTCGATACAAGTTAAATTTTAATTAATTAAAATGCACCGTTGCTAATTAAAGTGTCAAATTGACATTATACCGGACATTCATTCATACTTCATTTCCTCCCTCAGGAGATATTGAAGTAATATACAAATTATAATTTTTTCTCCCACTTTCTCATAAAAAATACAAAAAGACGTATAAAATATTTATGGGCACACACCCTTCGTTGAACAACAAATGTTTCAGAAATGATATTTTAACGATCCATAAAATAAAAATTGTCGAAAGCTTTCGTAATGTCAGAAATAATATTACAGTAAAATTCCCTGAAAGAACTTCAATAATCAGGTCATGGTTCATTCATTCTATCTTTATTTCCTCCCATAGGAGATAGCATGAAGAATAACATTTTAACACAAATTATAGATACAGCACATGAGCGACAAAGTTAATAGAAGTTTTAGTGAAAAAAGGAATAAGCTTATAATAAAATATGTACATTGCAATTGCTGGCGAGAACATATTTCTCCCGATTTACTAGAATGGTAAGTTTATTGAGTAAACTTCAAGTGTCTGTATTACCATGCAGCCGCGTCCCTTAGGAAACGGAAATTAAGGATGTGCAGGCTGCGCTCGTTGTGATATGATACGGTGACGGAGAGAAGTCTGGATCCTTGTAGGAATAGATATAGCTGCAGATCTGTATCTCTCTGGTTGAAAAAATTCGGATAGACAAACTGGTTTGTCTATCCGAATTTTTTCAACCAGAGAGATACAGATCTGCAGCTAGAATAGATAGAGGTCTAACTTTTGTGGACAAAGGCCGCAAAGTTCGGCGCTAAGTGAAATGTCAAAGTCCTCAATCACTGTGTTCACCAAGCGTCTCGGAGAGCAACGGTTCCTAGGCAGACGGTCGAGATGTGCTGAAACACATTGATGAAGCAACTGCCACACACAGTATACATACTTCCGGAGGTAAGGTTGGAAAACTCCATAGCTTGACAACGAATTTACAGCGTTCTATTTCGTGCATGTTGGATGGAAATTTCCATATGGTGTTAAATAAGATGAAGTCGGGGTCAGAGAGCATGCGCTGACACCTGGAGTCGATGTGGAGGTTGGTTACAGCTGCCCTGACAGTTTTATTCCAGAGATCCTTGGGTAGGGGGGGGGGGGGAGTAACCAACTTGCAGATAAATCAAGAGATGTTGAGATTGTATCTAGCCAAATTGTTGATAACGTAGTGAATGTATCCAAATTGTTTGCGCTCAGGTGAGTTGATGTAAGAAAAGAGACGGCCGTGAAGAAAAATCTTCTTAGTAAGAGTTTGGATGTCAAGATTGCATAGGCGGCCGAAGAATGGAAGTTTCCTTTTTTCAATTTCAGATGTTATTGGGAGAAGCCCAAGGAGTGATTCGCATATGTCGGATCTGGTACTCTTTGGGAGACCAATTGCATGTTTGCAGATAAAATGCTAAAGAGTGTTCAGATCTTTTTTGCGTAGGTCATACCAGAGTTCACAGCCTTACACGATGGAAGGGAGAACAACTCTGGAGTAAAGCCGGGATATGGTATCTGGGTTGCATGAAATGTTCACGTATATTTAAGGCAAAGTAGGCTTGTCGTCCTTTTTTACAGGCGTTAGCGATTTCCTCAGTATGGACAAGTTTTGAGTGAAGGTGAATACCTAAGTGATTATATGTATGACAGGTAGACGGGCTCTGTACTTAGAAACCATGTAACAGGCGAGTCATTATGGGGTGGTGAGGGGGTGAACCGGAGAACACTTGAATTGCCTGCATTAAACTTGAATCTCCAGTTTGAAGAGTATTTGAATGCTGTGGTGAGAATATTTTGGATGGCTGCAGGAGATAAAGCTATGCAGGAGATATCGTCCGCAAGGGTAGGGTTAGAGCTAGTGATACACCCATATTTAGACTCTGTTTTTGAATTTATTTTGAAATAAAAATTGTCGAAAGCTTTCGTATTGGCAGACATATTATTACAGTAAAATTCCCTGAAAGAACTTCAATATTCGGGTCATGGCATCTTCACAACGTCAAGGTTTTGATTTTACGGAACTCCACACAAACTTTGTGTGGAGTTCCGTAATCACAAAACCTTGACGTTGTGAAGATGGGGTCATGGTAGTTAATGGTAGTTAATGCGATTTATCATTGAATAATTTACATTTTATAATGTCTTTGTGATAACACTACGATTCGATTTTATAATTGATATAATGCAGTACATTTCATCAATGACTACTTTAATATCTAATCCTACAGAATCATATAAGTAATAGGGAATCATTCTTCGAATATGATGAATTACCTTATAGTACTAAAAATGATTTCTTTTTCCGTAATTTATACGATTTATTCTCCTTACTTCTGTGATGGCGCATATTAAAAAAAAAGGACACAAGTGGCCCTGACGTACTAATGGTATGTTAAAAACCTGAAGACTAATAAACTTTTTGTACTTTTTACTCGATCTACCTTGAAAAGATTCCTGTACTGGTGTATATTTGTGACTGAAACTTCCTGTGACGAATTTACCACCATATTCTGAATGAACCTGGAGCGAAACACAATTCAATCGATTTCTGATCATAGTAAAAGTTTACGTACGTTTAATTATATTTGGACGGCTACCTTTTTGAGCTATGTGGATAAAATGTAATCTGCTTGAGTTCGAACTAGAGCTCTCTAAACCTTCGCAGATCTAGTAAAATAGTACATGTTCTGTAGACGTTATGCAAACTGGCGAATTTGAAAACTAGTCTTTTGGCATTTTATTTCCTAGGGCGGCCTTGGTTTTATTACAATTAGGTATTTAAGGAAGCCTACATTTTGTAAATTTTATTTCAAAGTGCATATTTTTTTCTTCTTTATGAAAAATCCCCCCCCCCCTCACGGATTTATCGTGCTAGTACCTCATTTTCTAACGGAAAAAAAATACCCCCCCCCCCCCAAAAAAAAAAAAAAAAAAACTAAAAAAAAAACTACTTACGTGTACACAAAATTTTGAACATGCTAATCATGATATTTTTTTAATGGAGAACTTGCATGTACAATTGTACTTGAAAATACCAGAAATTAAAGGTCGAATACAAAAAGATCGACAGCAAATTGTAGTGGAATCCGTAAATCTTACTTCAAAGAACATACAGAAATCAAATATGTTGCGTGATCCTTGGTTGATAATTACTTTAATAAGAGGAACACACAACAGTTGAATTTTTACATAGACCCTACACCAAGTATTTTCTTCATTATTTTTAAAGAAAACTGCATGATTATCCATTGAACTTATTAAAAATTGTCTCTCAACGTTTTGAACCTAAAAGGAGTGTTCGGTTCATATACTCAATTAAGTGACAAAATTACCACTTGCTTTTTTAATGTAAGAATGAACATCATAATACAAAATATTTGGCTAACTTACAAAGACTTTGCTCTTTTGTTGATAACATGCTGAACGACGATAAATTAAGCATTGCCACCATTGGTCGTTTTTGCTTAATTTTAATTTGGAATACATTGCCCCCCCCCCCCCCAATTTTTTTTTAAAACACATCTTACATGAATTAATGACTTGCATATTCTGATAAAGGATTAATAAACAAACAAATTAATAATTCGACCCAAATTTTGATGGGCTGTATCGTGTTTTCTGTGTTTCAGTAAAAGTAACATGATATTTTGTAATTATCGAAATTGCCCTCTTACCTATACTGAGCATTGCTGCTATCATAATGGAATTATAAAATGCAACAAGAGTTTTAAAATTGATAAAAACTTCATTCTGTGTCCTATATATAATATTTATTGCCTCAGTGCGACCGTGAATTTGGGTAATCATCTAATAAAGAATTGACTAAATACCCAATTCTATTAACATTTTCATAATGAAGCAAGGTTAATTTTGCGACACTCAGAAATGTCACACTTGCTTTGGTTTGTTTCCATGGAACCAGGGTTGATTGACACGGCATATAAGTATCGTCTTCTAGGCATATTGGTCATTTTCAATATAAAGCCATTTAAGAGATGAATATTTCATCACTGTTTGGGCTGCATTTATCAGCCATTTACCAAGGATGAGATGCGATAGCGTCAAGAATGGTGCATTATCGTAATCAGATATTATTTCTTCTCCTTATTTTGAATTTCATTTATGGTGAGTCTTTTCATCTTTTTAAAATCATTTATTTAGAGAACAGATTTTTTAAAACAAAATATGAATCTGTCAAAGAACTTCTAACAAAATACTAGTACTAGTAATTGGAGTTGTGCATGGTTTTAATAAAGAGCTTATATTACTACATTTTATCTTTATCTGAAATGTACAAAAGCGGTCGTTTTAAAATTCATAATTTAAATGTTATTTATTATGAAATTAATATCTATAAATAACATTAACCTTTACAGAGGCTATACAACTTACAACTCTCATTGCTGAAAAGACTCCAAAACAGTTCCACTCTCACTTCAATTATACGACACAAAACTACCCAAAGTAAGAATTCATTGTTTTATAATGATGTTGTCTTTCTTTTGGTGATGTAAAAGATATAACTGTAAAACACTAAAGGAATCTAGTTTAACCTTTGGCCTTGATCATTAACATTGGTATTTACTAACCTCAACTATTGACGCTTCACTTCAAGCTATTCACTTTTTCAAATAACTTGTCCATTTTTTTACAGAATGCAAAGATAATTGAGAAATTAGTTCTACTAAGAAATCAAAATAACAATACATATGCATTGATAATTTGATGAAAGAGTACACTGGTTAAACAAAATATCATTGGGCGACCTGCTTCCTACTAAGGTCAAAATGATGATTGTTACGTAGGACTAACCCGATTATTTGTTCAATGAATTATTGTTATCTTTTAGAAAAAAATCTAAAGATACAAAATACATACAAGTTCCTGTTGTTTTAAATGTTGTAGTAACTACACGGGAGAATGGCTGATCAGAACCAGTGGGGACAACCACACCATACAAGCCAATTTGGCGGAATGTGACATCGAGTCTGTCACCAGAAAGGGCAAAACCATGTGTAGTTGGGATTGGGATATTTTGGCATTCTACAATGGTACTTTTCATATTTATTTGTAAAAGAATAATGAGCTGTTATCAAATCCAGTAAAATTTATCAGGTTTTTAGTATTTTAAAAGAAGTATGAAAAAAGTCACAAGTTTAAGGGAATGACGACACATGTTAAAGTTTGTGAGAAATTAATTGGTGTGCATTTATTTATGCACTGCACTTAGTAGCTAGTAAAGTTGTTTTTTCTGTGACAATGTTTGACATTATTGCATAGGGAAAATCGTGGCCAATCTTGTAGAATAACAGTCATTTGGAGTGTCTATCAAATTTAATTTGTCACAAAATGTTTTTCACTTTCCTGTTATGCTAAATAATGAAATTATGCTTTTCTATATCTATTTTGCAAAACACTGAACCCAATGTTTTCTTAAGTGAACACCACAGGTAATGCCACAGAATACATATACATTAAGTCTACGTGCTGCAATGGTACGCTTGGACATATCCATAGCTCCGGATCTGAACTGTACGTGAAATTCACAACGGATAGCAGTACATCAAAGAAAGGATTTACAATCTCTTACCAGGATTTCGAACCCGCGGAAAACCACACAGAAAGTTCTAAATCAAGCCAGTCAACTGCAGGTAACGAGCCTCTCATATGAGACTGTTCATTAGAATAATCAATTGCTCCAAATCACTATACATTCCTGTTTTTTTTTCTCTGTATATCTCTGATTTATTCTTTGTTGGGCGTGTTTAAAGGTACTGTATCTCTTTTAGCTTGACAACAAACGTTCTCTGTGTGATTCTTTTAGCTTATATTGCATGGTTTCGAACAAATTGTTATCTGATGTAATAAATGATGGTAACTCTCTAAAGCGTTTGGGCCGTATTCTATGAAGTTTGTTTGGCCAAGATTGTACGCTCCTAGTTTCATACACCGGGGGCAAAGTTTACGTTTCCTTTATATCTAACGTTGAACACATTTTTCTGGCTTTTTCTCTTGCTAAGTCTTGACATTGCATAAGTACAGTTGAATTATTATTTTTATTTGTAAATACAGGTTAAACATCATTTTGTTTTTGTTGTAAAATTTGTTTTAATTATGACACTATGCATTTAAGAGAGAGAGAGAGAGAGAGAGAGAGAGAGAGAGAGAGAGAGAGATCTGCCTCTTCGGTTGATTGTATGTTGTTCTGTCTCGTCAGTTGATTAAATGTTGTATTTTACAGAGTCGGGTTCGTCTACTGCAGCCACTGTTGGTGCCGTGATTGGAGTGTTGCTAGGAGCAGTCGCTGTGTTACTGACCATTTTTGTCATCAGGGCTGTGTTTCTTAAAAAGAAAAATCTCTCTAGGATCAATTCCAAAGACTAATGACTTTGTACAACCTGGTCATGTACTGAATTTTTATGTCCCGATTTTCCCCCCAGTTTCTTTTTATGAATAAAATTTAAAACATAATCATTTACTCTTTCTGAATATGTTTTTGCTTACTATGTTATTGTACATGTATATAAAAGCGCCTAATGATTAATTTTTAAACTGAATATTATCTAGCAAAGCTATAGCTGTGCAGCCATTCTTGGCGTCGTTGTGCCATTTTCGGCTGTCATCAAGAGGACCAAAAAAAATCAACATCCGATTAAGTACTGTCCACCATGTAGTCTCGTTCAACCAAACGGTTGGCTGTCTTCGTAGATTTACGGAGACAGCCGACCGTCTGGATGAACGAAACTATCCGCCATGCTCTCGTAACTTCTCGGGCCTTTCCGGCATGCTCGGAAAAACACCTCGAATGTATTACCTAAGCGTCCATGACAACCCCCCTTTTTATGAAACTTGATATAAATACAACACATTTTACGATCTGTTGAAATGTGAGCTATACTTCATTAAAGTAAACGATATACCCTAAAATATAACACAGAAGCGACAAATAAGACTGTCTAGCCGATACTTAATTATTTTAATGGGAAGCGACTCCATTTTTTATAAAATTCTAACATCCGGTAATGTTAATACATTCGGGGTGTTTTTCCGAGCCTGTCGGAAAGGCCCGCGAAGTTGCGATTGTCCGCCATGTTGCATCGTATTCTAACGGTATTCGGGTTCTGTCGCGTGATTCTGTATCCTGGTCGTAATTTTATATGTTGTTAGTTTAGAAGCGGTAAACGGTTTGCATTGGTTGTGAATATATTGATCACACATGTATATCAAACTACATGTATTTAAATGGTTTTGTTCCGACTCATACATGTAGCTGTAATGTAACACCGATTACAAATATGAATTTTTGACTAGCTTCATTATTAAGATTGTCGCGACAATTAAAATCAAGAACTGAAACATAAGCTGATAGGTTATCATATCATGGCCTGTCAAACGTTGCAAGGTTCGATCTTTTCCCTTTGCATTGTATAGATTTTATTGTATTCAATAACTTTCATTTGAATTCTGTAATATTCCATTTGCATTGCATAATTTTAAAACGTTTTCTATAAATTTTCATTTGCATTATATGAATTTTATTTGTATTGTGTAATTTTTCATTTTGTTATATGAATTATATTTCTATAGACTATTTCATTTACATGTATTGTAAACTTATTCATTGATTTGATTTGATTTGAGCATATTTTATTGAATAGATATAACATACATATACAAATGATTAGGACACAGGTTCTAACAACTTCTGTAGTCTTCATCATTAAAATAGAAAAATTGTTTAAAACTTACAACGGTTATAACGGTTATAACCAGACCGGGAGCTACAGTCCTGCAGCTAGGTTATAACATGATAAAAATCTGTAATAATAAAATAGCAAAATATGTGATATCTGCGATTATATGAGACATGCACATAAAGTATATTAAACGAATCTACCAGTTTCGTTGATATGAAGTTGAACTAATGAAAATAATTGCGTGTTATATCAATGAATAATGACTTATCGACCCATGATAAAAGATGAGCATTAATTAACTGAATGAAAATAGTCTAGTTGTCGCAGATTAAGAAAAAATTATATTTTTAGCGATAGTATAATTTTTGCATTTGAAGAAAAAATGTTGCGCATATTCGGATGATCCCCATCGACAATTACCGCTTTCTACAATATTTATTTTGTGTAAATCATAATTGAGTATGCAATAGTGCATGTCTTAGCTTGGTATAAAATATAAAAAATTGTCAATACAAACTTAAATGAAAATTATACAATACTAATGGAATTGAAAAAGGAATAGCGCCTTTTCCATTATTTCGCCTACACCTGTGTTTGGACGGAAAGTACCAATTACTAAAAATAGCTTAAGGTACCTATAGCTGTCGCAATATGATTTTCGAAACCTTGATACACTATACTGATTTTATAAATAGTGTCTGTAACAACCGATTTGTCATAAATTCGGGAAATTCTGTGTATAACAGTAGTTGATATTCTGGACCGTGATAAGTTCAAGCAAAGTGCAATGGATCTAAGTGTAAATAGAGTACATGTACAGTGTTAATGAAGAGAACTGTTTTAACTTTATATTAGATGTACTCATACTCAGACTGAATTAAACAAGATAATTTTAAAAAAAAAACCCAGAAGATTAGATACGTGTAACTTAATCTCTTTATTCTGTTCATGTTGCAATTTAGGTGAAAAAATTACTACTAAGTGGATTCGATCCAGCGACCACAAAATCAGAAAGACCTCCGCGCTACCACTTGGCCACGCATCTAACCTTTCAGACGATGCATTTTTAATATCCATATATGGCTATAAACCATGTAAATATTAGAAAAGACACTAATTGAAATATTGTCTAATTTTCAGTACGAAGACCGCGTTAAACCAAAACTAATTCAATGTAAATGTGTACTACAATACCTAGCTGTAGAACATAATTTTAATCGGATGTCTTTGGTTTAGAGTGGTTCAAATAGTCAAATATCCAATTTGTTATCAAGCAAATAGGACAAATGAGCACAAGCCGAAGTGCGATGATACTCCAACGAGTCCTGCACTTTATTGGAAGAAGAAGAAGAAGTTATCGTATACTTATAACTATACTTACCTATATATATATCCCTAACAACATGAACAACGCCTGAATATTTTAATGATGTCGTGTAGGATAACTAAGACTCTTAGAGCATGGTGATTGTGTAATTTGCGTGTCTTTGAATATATTTAAACTAAATATTGTATAATATTGAAAATGTCTGATTTGCAAAAGTCTATACAACTGTATTTGTATATTTGAGGCCAAATCGTATATTAAGTGCGCTTTACCTCTTTATAGAATACAAACGAAAATTTATACAATACGAATGGAAGATTATACAAGAAAAATGAAAAATGATGCAAAATCGCATATCATGTCCACTGTGTTCTGTTTAGTTATTTTAGACCTAATGGCTGTCGCACTGGCCTTTGATGGCTTAAAACATCGGGATCGACATTTAAATTTCTAGAGAATATAAACATAAACAAAAGCCAAGGGGATCTGTCAGCTGACAAGGAGACAAGGTGATTTGATGCTTTTGGTTAATTTTATTACTTTTAAAAAAAGATATGAAATTGTCTCGTGTTCAACACACATCTTTATAGTAGGCCTAATATCTTGGAATGTTTGCTTGCTCTAGTGATATGAACTACAAAATTAGGCGAAACGTTGTTCCATAACGTAGTGCACCAGGTTAGACTTTGACCTTTCAACATATTCATTTTAGGAGCTGCGTAAATATATGTAAGCTTATTTTTTATATTAATAATAAAGAAATGAGATGATAAAAATGATTATTTTGATGTTTCTGCAACATTCGTATGATAATATTAACTAAGAATTGAATTATTTATTATTTTACATGTTATAAAGAATGCACAAGGAGTTTAAGGATACACATTCATGTACTTGATCTCGGTCTTGAAGTAAACAAATGAGTAAACGATAAATTAAATGATAATGTTTTAATTGAATATTAAAAGAACTATGATACTATAGCATAAAGTATCTAGAACATTATGAAAAATGTATATGTTTCATCATTTATTGTATAGTTTGTATGTAAAATCATTTTAACATAAACACTTTTTAAATTTAAACAGAACTAAAATGCATTCAGTTGATACTGCCCCAGTTGAAATTACTAAGGACCGAAGAAGGTGGACCCAGATTGTTGATTCCATAAAGAAGGCCATATTTATACTGGGAACAACATGTGTTTTTATCATTGCAGCCAGCAACTCTATAACCTGGTAAGAAAATTAAAACATATCAAAGTTAGAATCTTCCAGACCCCCTTCCCCCCAACCCCTTTCCCTGACCCAGAAAATTCATGATTATTAAAATAAACTTTGCAAAGTTACCAAATATTGGCTTGCATACCCTCCACTTCCCCAAAACTAAATTCTCCTTTGGACCCACCTTGGGGAAAAATTCTTGATTGTCCAGGCCTCAGTGATGAGATGGTCTAGATTTATTTATTTTACTCTAATCATTTTCTTCACAGATGCATCTTGTGATAGATGTGTGCTATATTATCATATGCAATCACAACAATGGAGTCTAATTTGCTCATTTAATCTATTAAGGAAAAGCAAAAATGTTTGAATTCTGGGCAAAACGTATTTCTTGTTGAGAACAAGAAAAATGAATATAATATGAAGATTTAATTCACATTTAACTGTAATACCATAACTGCATTTTGGTTGTAAAAAAAAAAAGCAAAATGTACATCATGTAGTGTACTAAGCAAAAGTGAACATATCAATCATAGTACTTAACAACATTCTCTATTCAGCAACATGATAAACATGTATTGCCTCAAGGGCTCATTCCAGAATATCATTTCCATACATAATAAACATCAAAACACATGCTAGTATCTAATCCAAAAACATTTTTGGGAGAGTTAAGAGAGGTCGATCATTGTATATTTACAGTCTGAAATGTCTTACAATTATCTGAAAATCCTGGGCGGATTGCTTTATTTGGAATATGTATATAAACGGTTATTTGGGGTTCATATTAAACTGGTTCTCCATATAACACAGAAATTTTCGGGTTTTAGGCATTTACAAAGAATCTGGGGTGCCTCGGGGAATCTGTGGCAGAACACATGGAACCGAATTTATCTGGCTTTTGGAGAAAATGATCTTTTAATTGGTCTATTTGGTGAGTAAATGATTTGTTAATTTCTGAATTATTAGAATTTGAAATAATTATGTATTGCTTCGAATACATTTATAATAGATTTAAAAAATGCAGGAGTATTTCCAATAATATGTTGTTTTTTTCCTGGTCATAGGAACTTATGCTCTCTCCATGAGTGTGTTCTGGATTGCCAACTTCTTTCTTCTGATTATTGAAATTACTAAATGGCCACAGTTTTTGACCAAGTACAAAATACAAGAAGACCCTATCACAGAGGCAAGTGAAATAACTGAGGAATGAAAAAGTATTGATTCTTTAAATATATACAGTTAAACATTTGTAAGTAAAAACATGACAATAACATTTTGGATAAGAAATAAAATTAATTTGTATAAAGTATTTTGCATGATAAAATCATTTTTTTTAACATTAATGATATTAGATAAAAGATTTTAGTTAGATATTTAATGAGATTTTTTCCTTCATAAATGCTTTGCTTCAGATCATAAACATTGTAACATTTGTGCCCTACTTACATGTACTGTATATAAAGGATATACAAAGGAGACAGGCTTGGGGTAATGCTAAATGTAATGGTAATGCATTGCAATGCATTACATGTTTTCAAAGTAATGCTAGTAATGTGTAATGCCACAAAATTAGCATTACAAGTAATGGTAATGTAATTCATTACTTTCCAAAATCTAGTGTAATGCTGGCATTACATGGCATTACTTTGCATTACTATGCTTATTTATGCATGTTCACTTTAAAATATGTGATAAATAAATGATTAGCTGAAATTGTATTTGATTAAAATTATTTAAAAGAAGAAAAAAATAATTCTTGAGATAAAAATGTTTTAGTTGTATTATAAAAATGTTTTAAATAAAGTTCATTTTTAAATTCTTAATATTACTAGATATAACAACACAATTCCATAATATTTTTAATAGTGTTGTTATTAAGAGTTTAAAATCATTTAATTTACTCTAATTAGTTTTCACTTCATTAAAGAATGTGTCAACAACACACACTATGCCCCCAGGATACTCTAAGTATCAAAACAATCTATTGTTATAAGAAGCGCTACACCCCAATCCCCTTCCCTTGGCTATGTCCCAATAAAATAGAGGACAGACACGCACCTTTAATTTAAAAACAAAATGAATGCACTGTCCATCCATGATGAAAATCAAAATCACTTCCAAAATTATAATATATAAATTATTATTATAACCCATTTGAAAATGATTTCTCTCTCTCTCTCTGTTGTATATAAAGAACATTAGTTTGCACCGATAGAAAATACAAGATTCATGTAATTTCCTAAGATAAAGATTTCCCCAAAAAATCTTTCAGTCCCAGCTTTCACTGCTCCTGTAGAACGTTTATTTAGTATAGCTGGGAAGATTTTCAAACCTAACAGGATGCAGTTAAAAGATGAACCCTTTGAAACTTTGATGATCATATAGTGCAACAGCAATCCTTTGCCTTAAAGTGTCCTCAGTATAAAGAAATCTGATTAAAAAATATTACTGGGAAAACCCTCTGTTTATAAATTAATACAATTAAGGGTCCAAAATTATAATTATTTTTGTAATCTGGGGAAATATCTGTTTAGCTTTAAATAACCGCAACATTATTCCATAATTTGTTTTTTGTTATGCATGTTCTTCTGTGTCTCTTTTTATATCTGACATTATACCATGTCAAATGTCTATAAATATCTATTTACTTTTGTAAGATGTTGTTCATAATGCCACAAGATGATTATATATTGAGCAAATGAAGAATGAATCTTGTATAGTCATTGAATTTGAACCTGATACTGAACATGAACCTGTAGAAATGTTAAAGAGTGTTTTATTATATGAAACATTTACAAAACTCTTATTTAGCTTAACTTTTTTAAAACAAAGTAATGGTAATGGTAATGCATTACTTTACTCAAGTAATGGTAATGTAATGCATTACTTCAATAAAATCAAGTAATGGTAATGGTAATTTAATGCCCAAATTCATGAAGTAATGGTAATGTAATGCATTACTTTACAATGTAATTCGCCCCAAGCCTGAAAGGAGATGGAATCATGAATTTGTCAAAAAAATATGAATACTGTCCTCAACAGAAACACAAACCCATGCTGAAGAAAACACTACAGGTGGTAGTATTTAACCAGACTGTGATTGGCATACCATTCATGGTCCTGACCTACTATCTCTTTGAATGGCGGGGCTGTGCATTTCATGGGGAGCTACCCACATTCCACTGGTTTCTATTGGAACTCACAGTATTCTCCCTTGTAGAGGAGCTGGGGTTTTATTACTCACACAGGTACTTTAATAGTATTATTATTCAATTATTTTCTTATGAAAATTATACTGAACTCACTATGTTGATGATAAAGATAATTTATTCAATATACAGTCAAACATCGTTATCTCTAACTAGATGGGACGGTTTTTAAACTTCGAGATATCCAAGTATTTGAAATATCGAGGGTAAAATAATTAAAAAATAAGTGTTGGTACTTACAAATCACTTCTACATATCAATTGTATGAGATATCCGTGTTCGAGATATCGAAGTTCAACTGTGTTTAAAAAAAGCAATAAATTAAATAATTATTGGGATATGTAAGATTGAATTTTATTTCAAATTAAAAGAAAATTTCTCATGAACAAACTTATTTGTTTTCAGGATGATGCACCACAGAAATTTGTACTCCTACATACATAAACGCCACCACGAATGGACTGCTCCTATAGGCATAATCTCCCTGTATGCCCACCCTATTGAGCACATCATCAGTAACCTGCTACCCCCTATCCTGGGCCCCTTGTTGATGAAGTCTCACCTGTGCTCTATCTGGGTGTGGTTCACCGTTGCCCTGCTGTCTACCACCATCTCTCACTGTGGCTACCACTTCCCTCTTTTACCATCACCAGAGGCCCATGACTACCACCATAAGATGTAAGTTGTTGTGAAATTTGAATGCCAATATTTCAATTTGTTTTAACTTACTTTCATTCTCTCTGTTAAAGGTTTTGTAATATTTTACATGGCAGAAAGATAGTCAATTTACTGATAAATGTCATGATAATGACATAACATTTTTTTGGAACTGACCTAAGATTTATTCCAAAGGAAAATACCCATGAATGACCTTTAGAATAAGTCAATTTAAAGATCTTGCTCTTCAGTGACATTCACCAAGAGCAAATGAAGAAGGAGGGGCACAAAAACAACCATGTTCAAATTAACAGTTTTTAACTGACCTGGTAAGCTGGTACAAAAAGAATTTGTTTAAATAACTTTTTTAACAGGATAAATAATTCTTGACAGGTTTATTAACAACTTTGGTGTTCTTGGAATCCTGGATCGGCTACATGGAACGGATCTGAACTTCAGGGCCAGTAAAGCTTACCAGAGGCACGTTCTGCTACTTGGGCTGACCCCTCTCTCCCAGCAAATCCCAGACTCCCCTTCCAAAAAGTCTGAATAAGTGAAGGTCTATGCTCTTTTACTGAAAAGACTTGTGCTTTTAAAAGAGCCCCATTTTTATCTTTCTCTCCAGAACCATCGAGACAATTTCAGTCCAACTGTTCACAAAATATGTTTAGGTGTGAAAGTGGATTCAAGATAATTCAAAGTTTTCTGTTAATTATAGTGTAACAACTGGGGCTTGTTTAGAAGATATGTTGCTTGCAAGTTTTTATGCATCTTCGCTAGCCAAGGGTTTTCGGTCTACTCTGCTCCCCAACCCTTGGCTAGCGAAGATGATCTGTTTGAAGAAAATTAACACAGATATTTGATGAACATAAGTCTGCTCTATTGAACAAGGGTCCAGGGTCAAAAATCGGCCACTGTTGTCTGAGTTGGGATTATTTTTCTGTAATTGATCCAAGCTACTGGTAGTAAATGAACAGTACTTGAGTTTGACATACCGTAGTTTCTTAAGTGAGTGATGTGATCCATTGATGTTTGGTTTGAAATATGTGTGTTTCTAATGGCTTATTTATGAATCAAGATTACCGGTATTCTTGTGTGATATGTTTGCTACTTAATCAGATATTTTTGTTAAAAAAATTGTACACAAATTGAACAGATGGAATCTCTCTATACATTTACATGTAAATACCACCACCAAAAAAAGGGAAGAGAAATGCAATTGCATACTTTTTTTTTTTTATATAAGACACATTTTCAATTTGCAATTTTTGAAAATATTTTAAATTTTGCAATTGGTCTTGAACTTGGGTAGCATAAGTCTTCAAAGAATCTCAATGATCTGATCAAAATGAAACATTAAACAAGAGTTGATTATTTTGTTTTTAATAAAATATGTAATATTTTTATATCACGTTTGTTGTTTAATTTTGAATTAAGAAGTATTGATAATACTCTAGTCTGCAATGTCTGCATTTACGTATTTGTTTATTGTTATTTATTTGATATTTTCAGCTTGATTGTGATAAAAGACTAGCATTGTTTACAAAATTTGTAATATGAATTTTTTATTGTGTAATATTTGTGTAAGTTATTATAAGAATCATAAATATGGTGTGTCTTGTGTTTAAAGCATTTTGTCTCTAATAAAAGGACCACAAACAAAAATAAATTATATATATACAATTTTTGGTTAATTTTATTTTGTAAAATTGCAATTTGATCAATTAGAGGTTGATTGGTTAGAAATATGTAGAATCTTATATGATGGTCACTTAGTAAAGGATGATCACTTTTAACAAAACAAATAATACAAAATGTTCATACATCATAATGTAAAATGTATGGGTCATCTATCATACATATCTCTAATGCATCATTCAGCGTGTTTTTATTAATCAGACAGGCAGATGGCATCCACATCCTACAAACGGAATACGCGAAATTGTGGATCGAGGGGATTACGATGCCTATTTTTGGTAATTTTACGACATGAATTCCTAAATCCACGGGGGAGGGGGGCCGCCCCCTGACCCCCCCCCAAATCAGCGAGGGAATTACGATGTGTGGCCTTATATAGAGTCTTTCTCAATTTTTGCTTAGTTATGCCATAAACAATAGTCCCTTGAATCCTTGAAAGCAATGTACAAATAGTGTCCTTTGACGAACCATTTAAAAAACTATACAAGTTGTGTATTAAAATAAAGCAAACCCAAGACTCGTGTGGACCAAGGATTTTTTTTCAGGGTGTCTTACGGATGTTTTTGTTTGCTTGTGGGTGAAAGCTGATAATCGTGTTAATCTTGTTGAGTTTACTGTTTTAATTTTATAATGATTTTGAAGGCAGCATTTTACATGAATGCTGTACGGTAGTTCAGTTGATGGAATTAATTTCTAATTACCTTGGACCAATTTCAAATCAACCTTTAGAATAGCTATCAATGTTCGAATTTGTTCACCTAAAATATCATACTATTTTGATTGAAGAAATGATTTTAAATACAAAATTGTGTTCCTGATAAAGCCGTGCACTTTTCTGTCATGTTGTTAATTTTGAATTTACCGAGTGGCACTAAATACAAAATTTACAACATGACAAATTGTTGTCAATTTATATTTGCTGCCACCCGGTAAATTCAAATTTTACCACATGACATTACCATGTCTTTATCATGAAACTAAACTCAATGCTTTCTACTACAATGCCTCTAAAGTTTGTTTATTTGTGGTATAATCTGCTGTTATGATGAATTGATAATCGTGTTAAAAGGGAATACACAAAACGAAAATGTAAATCTGTCAAAAAATAACAATACAATGGCTGACTCTAGCACTAATGTGTGAACCTCCTAAGAGACCTCATTGATATGTTTGCATTTCACTTTTAAAATAATTTCCACTCTTCAAAAATTGTTTTTTTTTGAAAGTTTTTATCTATCTGGTATATATTTCTAAAAACAAAAATAAAATACTGTGTCAATAACAAAACGAAAAATTTGGATAAGCGGAGATTTTTGGAAAAAACCCCAATTCTCGCGGAAACATATTCCCCGTAAGTCGTATGACGGAGAGGATTTTTCATTTGTTCAAGGAAGAAAGTGAGAGTACCATGGATTTTCTTTGTTGCGTAACCCCAGACGTAAGAGGAATAACTACCTACGTTGTTTGTCCGATCCGAAATCTGTAAGTAAGGTACTTGTTGCTGGGTATATCAGTCCGCGAAAGATTGGAAGATCTTTATGATTTACCACTGAAAAGGGTTATCAAGCGTCTAGGGACCCATAATTACCATTCTACCGTATGATATATTAAAAACTTGCGAGGTAATTAACTTTAGAACATATTTGTAAAAAAAGCTTTCATTTGATCGCAAAGCAATCAGCAATAATAATTGCAATCGTGAACTTCAAGGTTAGTACAAGATATTTCAAAGGTCGAAATTAGACAGGAAACTGCATAGTCACTGGATGAAAGACATTTTGTCTGAGACCATTGCGTCTTCTTTTTTTTTTTTATTACGAGTTTTAGGTCATCAGATCAAACTAAATACTACATGTACACATCGTTATGAATAAAAAGCAAGTCTTCATAATCAACTGCTTTCAAAAAGATAAAATTGCGTATTACAAAAACCCCAAACTTTACTCACGATGATCAGTAAATGGGGGAAATGTAGTTCAGTTTAATGCAATTTAATCAAACCAAAGTCTCAAATCAATCGATATGGTCCTACCTGTACAATATACTCCTACTACTTGCACCCTAATCAAAATACTTTTACAAGGATAGGAATATTGACTATACAGTAGACGACACATACTAGTAATTGGTGTATTTTACATCTTTAAATTCTGTGTTTTTAGTATGCCTGCTAAATGCGCAGAAAAAGAATTTGAAAATGTAAGAAATGTGTGATTGAAAATTTTCTGAAAGGCAATCCGGAAATGTGAAATTATTTTTGAAAATGCTTCATTTTTGTTTAGGTTTATTAGTTACATTAATGCATTCGAATGGTGCTTATACTTGAATAAGCAAGGAATTGTTAAGCATCACCTTGTATGAGCCTCCGCTCTCTATTAATAATACAAAAAGTTGTCGCATTTGTCATAAGGTCCTTTTTTAGTTTTGTTTGTAGTTCCCAAAACTAATATAGCATACTAGTATATACATGTAGCTAAAAAATCATTCTAGTGGCGTGGCTGATCTAGAGGGGGTTAGGGTGTGGGTTTGGACCCGTCCTTATTTAAATTAGGTCTCGGACCACCTCACTCTGGTAAACACAATAACCTCTGACCCCCCCCCCCCCCCCCCCCGATCTGCGATTGATCGTTTAAGGCCAAACTTAAACTTTAAATCTTTCTTTAAAAGATCTTAACACTAAATATAAATTCCTATATATAGCTCGTACATATTAGTTCGAATAAACTTATATTTACAATTTTATTGGTAAAAACAGCATAATCTTTTGAACATGATATAATGATCTGCTATGGTACAGATTTTCTACTGCCATTCTAGCGTAATAGAATACCAATTCTTTCTTTCATACGAATAGCAGACATGACATCAAACATATAATTATATGTATTAGAAAATGAACAAACAACATATTGTGAAAATATGCAAATCTTGATAACCAAGCATTGAAAGACCGACTTTTGATTTAAAAGAAGTGGGTTATTTAAAATCATTGCATTGATAATATCGATAAGGTTGATATGCAGTCAACCCTACTTCTTATCTAGCCGGGAAATGTTATCTTTAGACTGCTTAAAATTTCGCTGTCTACATTCATTCATTACATTTTCATCATGGCCGTAGATCATTGCAAATCACCTAGCAGTCTGGATGAACTGTGGGCAAAGACATTAAGTTTAGTTTCCGGACAAAAACGTAGCATCAGAGTGAAATGCTTTATAAGGAGTACAAAAAAGAAAGAAAAAGAGATTTATGAAGAATCAATGGTGATGGATGGTGCCTCAATTCATTTCCCTAAATCAAGTGTACTGGCTGGAAATGAAATAAACGGTGTCTGGACATCCATTTTGCTGGATGGTCAGAAGAAACCCAGAATGCTTCCGTACGGCACACAGTGTTGTGAATTACCTGCCGATGAAATAATCGGTTATTTGAGAAATAAACCAGATTATTTAAAAGTAACATTTGACAGTGTAGAAAATGCTATCAAAGATCAAGTAATTAAAGAAAAATGGAAAGCAAACGCAGACGAGATATCGGTGCAAAAGTACAAAGAAATCAATGGGAAAAGTGAACATTCTTTGTGTGAAGGTAAGCTACAGTCAACCCCCAAATATGAAGTTCTGGAAAAATCTTGCAGTGGAAAGAAGAATAGCAAAAAGGAAACCATAAAACCAACACCTTTTCGTACGTCGAAAGGAAAAGTTTGGAAACGGGAAGATTTTTTAAAAGACAAGCAGGAATCATCAAAAAATGAGATGCCAATTGAGAAGTATTTTTGTTGCTCTATAGAGTCAAGTAACAATATGAGGGATCCTTTTTTGTTCTTTGAAAATGCTTATTATTTCAATAAAGGAACGCAGTATATACGAATGATATTGATATCGGCTTGGGATCGCCATCTACAGTGGTGCAGGCAGAATTTGTATGAGGTTCCTCTGTCACATAACTGTATTCTTCAATGGAAAAAAGGAATACTTACTACTACAATCAGGAATGTACGTCCAAAAATTGTAGTTGATGTTTTAGTAGTTGGGGATGTCGATATGCAAAAGATTGAAAATGTTTCGTGGTTTACCACCAAAAAGGGCTATCGAGCATCCAGAGAACCCAGAATTGATGTTTTGGAACCCAAAAAGTATTTTGTAAAGCAAAAGTCATAAACCTTCTCTTTGCCAAGCGATAGGCAGTGTACTTTTCTGTTATTGATTTTGACCAAACTCGAAAGTTTAATGATATTTTAAAAACACATGTCTTATTTGTTATGTTGAAAGAATTATTCAGTGTTTCGGCAAAAGGGGATATCCAAATGTTTACGTTAAGACAATAGCACGGTAATTGTGATCTAGCAAAATGTAGATTTGAATGGAATCAGTGTTACGCATTAAAAGTTTTATTTTGATTGCTATACAGTATATGCACATAAACGAAAAAAGAGTGTTTTAAATACAATGTTACAGGCCCTTGGTGGAATATCTATTATGCGTGTGAGATGAGTTGTAAATCAACGTATATATATATATATATATATATATATATATATATATATATATATATATATATATTGCTGATGTCCAGTACCTTTTTGATGGCTACTAATAATTTAATTTCAATATGCCACTCAATGGCATAAGAATACTTTATAAAGCACCTTCAGAAAATGATATGCAAGTATTACATTCTCTTATTAATTAGCCTATCTTTGTTTAAACTTTCAAAATAAATATTTGCATCGATATTTGTTAATAACCTACTGAAAGACACTAAACCAATTCAAAGAAGCCATTGTCATAATTAACAGATCAGGTATGTTATAGTAATAATTATCAGACCAGAAACGTTTTATTTTTAGACAGCTTACATGAGGTGTTTTCTTTTAATATTCAATCAAAATGGATGCAGATCATCCCAGCTTGAAGTCACTGTAGTTAGATATTAGGAGGTTCTAAACAAACATGACACACCTGTGAATAATTTCATTAGAAATACCCAAAAATACCAAAAAAGTGAAAAACAAGAATATTAAAAAAAATGTTGGTAGAGGGTGCTGTGATTCATTTCCCCAGGAATTACTTACTGGCTGGACAGGAAATAAATGGTGTTTGGCAGTCACTTTCTCTTGATGGCCAAAATAGACCCAAACAGCACACAATTTTGTGAAATACCCGCCGGTGAAATAATAATGTGGATTTAAATGGCTCTACCATTGATTTAGATGAAACTGAAGCAAAGAAAGAAACGTTTAAAAAAGGGAAAAAGTAAGAGCCATTTATTTGAAGATGAGGGAAAAACTTTGTATAATTATACGCGACCCAGAGTCAAACTCCAGCAATGAAAACCCGAAAGAATGCAGCATAAGAAAGAGATCCAAAAAACGAACACAATAAAAAACTAAATCTTTGTTTTCAAAATACCGGGAAGCATTGAAAAGGAAAGATTTTTATTATAAAAAAAACCTGACTCACAGGAGAAGAAATCATCTGAAATAAAAACAGAAAAGTCAGTGGAGAAAATATGAAAGATCCTTTATTGTTTTTTAAAACTGCTTATTTCTTCCAACAATGTACTAAGTATATTCGAATGTTGCTGATATCGGCATGGGATCACCACGTTCAGTGGTGCAGGGAAAACTTTTATGAAGTTCCTTTGTCGCACAACCCCATTCGGCAGTGGAAAAACGAAAAACTCACTTCAGTAGGTGATGTTCATCCAAATCTTGTTATTGAGGTACTAGTAGTTGGTGATATCGATTTGCGAATGATAAAAAGATCTAGGTATACCGTTAGAAAGAGCAGCCGTGCGCGCACGGAGCCTACTATAGGCGTTCTAGAACCCATTAAGTATTTTTTGAAAACCCGTTTGTAAACAGGTACGTTGTAATTGTATGCTATCAAGTTAGCAATCAAACCAAGGCAGTCAGCCAAGTTCAGTAAATTTTCGGAAATGCATTTTCCAAGGAAGTAAAAAGAAAGTACAGTTATTGAATATGTGGTGGTTTTTATCTTGGACGTAGCGACGACATTTAATGAATGCAAGTTTTTTCGTTTATCAGATAACCTAGTGTTTACTATGTATAAATCATCAATTGATTGCCAAAATGGACGCATGTTTATAAACACGTGTATATTGAATGTTTTGAAAACACTAAAGACCCGTGTAAGATGGAGAATTAATCAAACTTGAATACGCATTTGTTGGTTAGATTAATCCAGTATTGAGCAGACAAAAATATTCTAAGGTAGTTTAGTAAGTCCTAGTTATTTCATTTGAATAATTTGTATTCTTTGTATACATGTACATGTGAGCAAAAAAAAAAAAATAATTAAAACAGTAAAATTTATTTACATTCATGGTAGATTGAACATATTTTCCGTTGTTCTTATGAAATTATGAATGTAAATTTAGAATACTTGTTTGTTCAAAATAAAATAAAATTATGACAGTGCATTGTTTGATTTGAATTTTTGATTTTAGTTTCAGGCTATTTTCAAAATGATACAATTTATGTCACTTAGTTACAGACTATCTGCTATCTGAGGCCTTTAATAATCTTAAAATGTATGGCAAAGAATACAAGAAAACATTGGATAAAAGCATCAAGGACTACAATAATAGTATTTCAGACAAGCTTAAGGAACTCCATAAAGGGAAACCTAAAGAATACTGGGATATTTTAAATAGTACCAATAAGAAAGACAAAACTGGTGTAAATATTGATTTAATGTTTGAGTTTATGAAAAAAACAAACGAAGGCACAGTTGAAGACCAAGAGATAGATATAAACATAAATTTAGATAATGATACACTTCTTAATCAGTCTATAACTTGTGAAGAAATTAGGAATGCTGTAAAAAAATTAAAAAACAATAAAGCGCCTGGCGGTGACCATGTTATCAACGAATATATTAAGACAACAATGGAAACCTTCTTACCCTTATATGTAAACTTTTTCAATTTGGTTTTTGATAGTGGCCTAGTCCCAGACGATTGGCTATTAGGAATAATTAAGCCAATTTACAAAGGCAAGGGCGACAGGAGTCAGCCTGAAAATTATAGACCTATTACATTACTCAGTTGTTTAGGAAAACTTTTTACTAGTATAATATGTGACCGTTTAAACACCTTTGCTGACGAAACACACTTAATCAATGAAGCGCAAACAGGTTTTAGAAAGGGTTATTGTACATCAGATAATATATTTGTTATTGATTTTCTTTGTAAATATGCACTAAACAATAAGAGGAAACTATTCTGTGCCTTCATTGATTTAAAAAAGCTTTTGATACAGTTTGGCGAGACGGACTATGGACGAAAGTTCTTAAAAGTGGGATAGATGGAAAATGTTTGAGATTTATTATTAACATGTACAAGGGTATTAAATCAAAGGTAAAAATTGGCCAACATTTATCAGATTTTTTTATGTGTAACATAGGTGTAAGACAAGGAGAAAATTTGTCACCATTTTTATTTTCTCTTTTTATTTACGATTTGGAAGATTATTTATTAAGAAACCAGATAGAGGGTTTTACTTGTCCTTTTCTTCAAATACAGGATGATTTATTTGCTATGTTGAAACTCTGTCTACTTTTTTATGCCGATGACACTGTCTTAATATCTGAATCTGCGCCTGATTTACAAAAGGCTTTAGATGTGTTTGCAAATTATTGTGATATATGGAAACTTAATGTCAATATAGCCAAAACAAAAATCCTCATTTTTTCAAAAGGTGCAATGTCAAAGCGTAAATTTTTGTATAAAGGAGTAACTATTGAAAACGTAAAATCATTTTGCTATTTGGGTATTGTTTTATCAAGAAGTGGAAAATTTAATAATGCAAAAAAACATTTAGTAGAACAAGCGTCAAAGGCATTGTATGGTGTTTTACGTAAAATACGTTATTTTAGCCTACCAATTAATTGTCAGTTAGACCTATTTGACAAGGTCATTAACCCAATTTTACTTTACTCGTGCGAAGTGTGGGGTTACGAAAATTTAGATATTATTGAAAAGGTACATTTAAAATTTTTGAAATTTATTCTTAATCTTAAATCTAGTACTCCAAATTGTATGGTGTATGGAGAAACTGGAAGGTATCCATTGTCACTCTTTGTTAAAATTAAAATGATAATGTACTGGGCAAAAGTTTTGACAGCCCACGATTGTAAACTCACTAATGTAATCTATTGTTATTTTTATAGATGTTACAAAAATGGATCTTTTATACATCCATGGATAAAATGTATACATGATATACTCAACTCGTGCGGGTTGTCATATATATGGGAAAATCAAACAATATGTAGTTATAACTGGCTTAAGTCAACAGTTAAAGAAATATTACAAAATCAATTTGTACAAGATTGGAGAAGTATTGTAGATAACTCACCAAAATGTATTAATTATAGAATTTTTAAAACAAATCTCAATTTAGAAAAGTACTTGTTGATTTTACCTACAGATCTACGGATCACGTTTACAAAATTACGAACATGTAATCATCGATTCCCCATTGAAACAGGTAGATGGCATAATATTGAAAAACATTTAAGAAAATGTACAATGTGTGATTCTAATAGTATTGGGGATGAATTTCATTATATTTTAGAATGTACATATTTTGTAAACGACAGAAAAATGTTTTTACCCAAGAGATATTATGAACACCCAAATATTATAAAATTTAACGAGCTCATGAATACTTTTAATGTAGAAAAACTAAAAAACTTGTCAATATTTATTAAGAAAATTTTCAAAGTCTGTTCTTCCAGAAACCAACTTTAACAACCTATTGTATTGTGATTTTAACTTTTTTTTTTTGTCATTATTACTTCTACTGTACATGTGATCCTTGACTGTATTCGTGTACATTTGTATATACTGATTTTGAACCTCAAATACCAGTGAACTGGTCTTGAGCGAATAAAGAATTGAATTGAATTGAGGCCTTCCCTAATGAGATAAAGTGGTGAATATATGCCTACCGTCGTCCAATATTTACTAAAGAATTTATTTGCTTATATTTAAGTTAATATTTTCAAAATAATTTGATTAAAAAAATTTCTTCTGTCTTTCTCCCCGATTTTTCAAAGGGGATTATATAAATGCAACTTGCAAATTATAATTATGGATAAACAAAAAGATTTCGACCATTTATGGTATAAAAAGCTCTCTTCTTATTTCTTTTGAGTCTTAATGAAGAATCAACAGCATAATGTACTGTATGAAATCAGTGTTCAAAAATCCAAATGAAAAATACAAAACAGGAGCAGAAGAAACACGAACCTCCACAAAAATTAGAGGCATGACCAGGAGTGAGCATCCTCCGCTGACCGATCACATCCACCTTGTGCTCTTATGTAATCGGGAAAACGGAAAAATCCCTAGACGATGTACTCTGAAGATGATTTAAAAAAGATGCTTGCGTTTCTGATTGACAATATCTACATGTATGTAGCTTTTGAAAATCAGATCGTCCGACAATCTGTTAGAATTCCCATGGGTACCAATTGCACCCCATTGTTGGCAGACCTATTTATATATTCATATGAAGCAGAATTTATTCAAAGACTTGTATATGAAAAAGAAAATTCCTCGTTGTGGCCTTCAACTCAACATTTAGGAATATTAACGACGTATTGATATTTTAGTAAGGAGTAAAGAAAGAGGTTTGGTAGAACATTCACCCCCGCTATGTGTCTTTGTTTCTTAGGGTTTTTATTAAGTTAAGGTATGTAATATAAGTAAGGTTATTCAAATTCATTTTGAAAATATTTAAAACTGACGTATGATTTTGAAGAATTTCCTCCTTAGAAAACGAACTATGAGTATATTTATAGTTATAGTTGTTAAAATATGCTAATATTACATTATTCTATTTATTAAAAAATCCCAATAAAACTAAAGAGAAAGGGAAATGAAAGATGGATAGATTGGTGGATGGGTGGATAGATGGATAGAGATATATAGATGTCTCTTGGTGTGCAAGAATAAAATTAACTCTATCAAGAAGATTTTTGACCCACCGAGATTTTGATTTGAACAAACGTAAGTCTACACTACATCTGAGAATGCTTCCACACAGGTCTTGGCTTTCTGGCCAAATAGGTTTTGAGAAGAAAATTTAGATAAAACTTGTTCGCTATTTGTTCCTACGTAAAATTCCCAGTGTGGCCCTGACTTTGCCATGCATATGGGGACCATGATTTGAACAAAATTAAATTTACACTACCTAGCATGCTTCTACACAAGCTTTATCGTTTTTAGGCAAAATGGTTTAAAGAAAGTTTCCTAAAGATTTTTAAAAAAAATATATGCATAAGAAAGAATTGAACCCTCAATTGTGGTCCCTACCCTGCCCACAAAATATCTTGCTTGAATATTCTTGAATCTACACTACATAAGGATGTTCCATACAAGTTACAGCTTTTCTGCCAAATGATTTTGAGAAGATTATTTAAAAATTTCAATTATTCTAAATGACTCCTCTCCCAATAAAAGAGAAAGTTTTCCTTCATTTCAACAAACTTGAATCTCATTCACCTTGGAATGCTTTGGGGAAAGTTTGATTAAAACTGACGCAGTGGGTTTAGGGAAGATTTTCGATAATGTGATAAGTTTACAGACGGAGGGACAGGCAGACAGACGGACAGACTTGGGAAAGACGAACAAATAGACGGACAGAAAGATGGACATCAGATATAAAGTGACCAGAAAAGCCCACTTATGCTTTCAGATCAGGTGAACAAACTGATGTGTTTTTTAAAATAGAATTGCTCCTGTGAATATAAAATAAATGCATTAATACTTTGTTAAAAAAAGACAAAAAAAATAAATAAAGCCATCCTCCAGTTTATTGACTACTTTGTGACAGGTTTCTTTTTGTGTCTATGAACACTTGAATCTTGCATTGATACATCTCCTGAGAATACATCGTACGCGCGTTCGCCCTGGTTGAAGTCCACAACACGTGCGACAGATCACTTCCCTCAGAAGCATGTAATATGGCACGTAGTTCCAAGGCTTTCCTTAATTTAAACAAATTCAAAAGTCATTAGATAAGGATTAATATTTTAATTTTATTGTTCAATACATAAATACTTCAAGAGCAAGAGCAGCACGTTTCACATAATGGCTTTATCACCCGACACATCCCATAAAGGAGTGATATTAAAATACACAACCTCGAAAGTTAAAAAAAACGATCATTGTCAATTTTTAGATTAATATTTTGATTTAAAAGGTCACCGAGACATATCATTCTAATTGTTTTAAGCGATCTAGTAGACAAAATGACCTACGTTTCATAAGATTACTTTCAAGGCAAAAAAAATTACTCCCATGGTAATGTAGAAAATTGTAAGCATAAAATGTTTATTCACCTTTTCATTAATTGAATTATACTCTTTTAAAAAGTTAGAGGGAAATTGTTAAAAAAAAAGTAAGTGTATATTCAAACAAGGACAAAACTATCTAACTCAATGGATAGTGATTAGTTATATTTGGTCAATAACTATTTAAAGGGGGAAAGTAGAAAGTACTCAGAAGATGTAAAGATGTACATTACTTAAGCACCACTTTCAGTGTCTGGGACTTAAAGTACGTTCGTATTAATAAAAAAAAATAATATGAAACATATTTGTTTTACGATATATTTTCTCTAAATAAGATAAATAAGATTTGTAATCATTTCAAACCGTGTGCTTAATACATTTATATAATTGTTTTCAAATTAAATCTGACCTTATACAAATTGTTGTAAACTTCTTTTTCTAAATATTTTTCTAAAAAATCGATGTTACCATTTACTGCTAATAAAAAATAAATAAATGGAACAAAGACATTATAGTACATTGCATGCTAAGACTTAAATATTTTCACATGTAAATTGACTTTCATTGTGATGTACTTCATGTCAAAGAAAGTCATGTTTCAAGGTCACCGTTTTAACACTTAATTCAACTTTTTTTTTTTTAACATAAAGACTCACCACCTAAACAAGCCTTAGCGAACGGAAAGGTAAGACAAGGAGTTAAAAATAACGCATGATTAACATACTTTGTTTATAATTACAGTTGACAATCTTTTTTTTTTTTTTTTGAATTTGTGTTAGACAAGATGTAACTGGCAAACAAAAAAAGTTTTTCTCAAAATAGGTGGCATGAAGAAAAAAATGCTTATTAACTTCGGCTCATTACGACAAGACATGCAAGGGACTATCATAATACATTGAAAAACAGGACGGAAGGTTTTGAGTGTCGCAACCTTGTTTTGAAAAAAGGAAAATGCATTGAAACGTTAACTTGAATAGAAATAAGATTTATTTGTTGAAGTGGACCGTAAGTTGAATGTCACTCCAAAAAAAATATTAACGCTAACTTTTGGTTAAATTGATGAAAATGTTATTGGATTAAAACATACATGTAATGCAATTTTGTGATTAAATAGGAATTTTTATCTCAATATTCTTTGTTTTCTTTAATGAATAATTATATAATGTATTGTTGATATAGTATGTCTATTCTAGTTAATTCTACTGAATATTTTCATCTTTTATTATGCTGAGTTGACAACTGATACCGATGATTTAACATTTTCTAAATTGCAACATGATAGTTTTGAATAATGTGCATGTCAAACAAGAGAAATATATATCCTAACATCGCTCATACTCTCTAAGACACTTAATCTTATCGTCTTGTCGGTCAACCCCAATATTAAGATATATATTACATTGTATCTAGTGTTAATCAAAATTTGTTTTAGTGAAACATTAATTTTTTGTCTTTTGAACATCGAAAAAAGTGCAATTAGCTCATACAACGCGACTGATGTTCCTTTGATTATGTATCGTGATTCAAAACAAACGATATGAGTTTTAAAAAATCATATATATTATAATAAAATTACTCACTACTCATCAGTTCCCGGCATTCTTCCTCATCATGAGCAACGATTGACCCCAGGGCGACGAAAAATAAAATCCACCTGAGATATTCCATTTCTTTCGTAATCTTAAAATACTGTAACCAGCCTGGTAACAATTCCTAATGACACATGGCGACCTCTTTTCGCCAAAAGCTTGTCCGCTTGCTGGCTGTTTATAAGTATCGCCGTACCTTAATATACAGAATACACAGCCTGATATGTATACAAATTACATTTCTATAAACGCAAAAGTAATGTCCTAGTCGGAAGCATTTTCCGCTGTCATTAATTTTCATACTAAATTGCCCTCTGTTTTAAGCCTTCGGGAGACTACTAAGTATATTATTAAAAATGAAATGAACGGAAAGTCGAATTTAATGAACTAATTTTGTATAGAAAAATAGAAATCACTGACATTTTGTGAGGCAATGATAAACTGATTTTTTAATTATTATGCTTAGATTAAGTGCATGCATACTACTGTGTATTTTTTTTCTTGTTAAAAGAGATATACTTAACAATCGTAGAGACGTAGAGATTTAAATTAAATAATGATTTGTCTAAATGTGTTGATTTTTGGAATTCGAAACAAAACTTTTTATTTTCGATTAATTAAATGGTTATTAACATATTATGAAATACAACATAGACGTACTTGCATCGATATCTGAAAATTATGTAAGTTCGACAACAAATAAGAATATCTGCAGTTGTTCATTTTGGTTAGCTTTATTATTGTCATTTTGTACGTATACACTGTGACATAGCAATAAAAAATATCATGTTTTTAAAATATGTATCTTCTCATTCGGTTTATAAAGATATCAAAGAATAATTATTTAAATAATAACATTTAAAATAAGCACAAATGACGTTTCATATATCAATAAAGCATTAGTTTTAAGTTTTTAAAATATTTGATCAGGAAGCAGTCTTAATGGAACGACCAATATATTTATGGCTATAAGCCGGATGTCAACCATTTTGCTCATAATAGTTGTTGCAGAAAATGTAAATTGTTGTTAAAGTTAAGATTAATTAAGTAGTTATAAAACTTCATGGTGTTTTCCTTTTCCCAAAGTGACCTTACATCATTTCTTAAATGGGTTTTTTTTGGCATTAAGGTAGGAATATTCTTATCAAGAATGACATATTCATTGCTCTGAATTTTTAAATTTTATTTTAATCTTAATAAAACAACATAATGAAAAAAAAAATGAAATATTGAGTTAAAATTTGCGCATGAGAAATCTCTTGTACATAACTTTTCTCAATAGTCTGTCTATTCGGCCAATTTCTGTATCTTCCAGTGGTCGCT
Source organism: Magallana angulata (assembly GCF_025612915.1). Taxonomy (NCBI): domain Eukaryota; kingdom Metazoa; phylum Mollusca; class Bivalvia; order Ostreida; family Ostreidae; genus Magallana; species Magallana angulata. The sequence continues at coordinate 28,742,663 of NC_069117.1, read as the reverse complement.
CACTTTTCATATAACTTTTCAATAGCTGTTTGTGTTTCTGTTGGGCTGCCATTAATTCACTGAAAAGTGAAAAAAACACCAAATTCTTGATATTTTGCACCCAATAATTATATATGTTAATATTTCAAAACCAAAAATGAATTAAATAAATATGATATTACCTGAAGTCAATTTCACCATCTCCATCCACGTCCATCATATCTATGAGTCGATTTAAAGAACGTCTGTTCATGGGGATATTTACTTGCTGAAAACGAAAAACAATCCAATGTGTATGTACGATTCCAAATTTATATGAATACTACCTATTGAACAGCAAGGTTGTCTTTAATGTAACAATAAACAGAAAATAAAGTGATCAATATAAAAGAAGATAAAATTTATGGGAAACTTGCAACTAAATCTTTTTAAAATATTTCTTTCTAAAACAGTTGACAATTTATTATGTTAAAACGGAATTAAATTTTAAAGCAAATGCAATGGCTACAATAATTTTCTTTGTAGAATTCGTATTAACGCACTGCTAATCCTCTTGAGAACTCTTGTCTGTCCAGAGATCCGCTGTTGTCCGTATCCAGCTGTTTAAACATGTCCACCAACCGGAAGTTCTGCAACCGCGCATACTCGAACAAGACTAGGAGCGGATCTTCGTTGAGAAGATCCTCCTCTTCCGGTTCCTGGTCGGCGCTGGCCAGAGATTGGCGATCCGTGGCCCACACCATGCCGTAGATTACTTTAAAGGGATTCCGAATTTCCTGTAGCTTTTTATACAATTTTTCAAATGTGTCCATTACAGGTGTGTCCTAGACAATGAAAAACTCTCCATTATTCGAGTAAAAAATATATATTCTATATTTTTGAAGTCATTAAGAATTCACCTAAAATCATTGAATTGTAGATATTACATCTCCCTGGTGAAATGATTTTAAGAAGTTTATGGTGAGATTACGTAGTGTACCTACCCCCAAGTCAAGGAGTTCTAGTGCTATGGATGGCGTATTTTCTATACTTTCCAGAATTTTGAAAGCTCCTGGTGGATAAATTTGATTTTGCGCAATCTGTGATAATGTTGTACAAGAAAAAAAAAGAATTTTGAATCATTCTCCAGAGAACATCGAAAACTTGCAAAGAAAGACGAAAATATAACAAAAGCAGTGAACATTAAATATATCATATAATCACGAAGCTACTAGTATGATAGAAATAAATCCTGTTGAATTCAATTGATAATGCCTCAAAATTACAAAGGGGTATCAAATAATTTTAAATAGCAAAACACATATTTGTGCGTCCGTTCTTTCTACTTAGACATGTATACTATAAGATTTACTTACCCTAAGGACTTTTAAGTTAGAATTTTTCTTCAAGCCGTTCACCAGAATTTGGATGCATCCGTCCGAGAGCCTGTTACAACTTAGGTTAAGTTCTAGTAGCGTGGTGTTAATTTCTAGCGCTCTGGAAATCGTGAGGGCGCCTCGAATATGAAAACCATTCCAGGAAATATCAAGTTTTTCTAAATGTCGATTCACCTTTGATATCAAATCAGAAACATTATGATAGACTACCTCAACAACAACGACATCGTCAAATAATTTTGTGGTCAAGAGCCGATGCCAAAAACATTGTTTATTTATAAATAAAAGGATCTTGATGTAACAAAAAACAGATGTGACTTACCTGTAATGCAGAACCTATTGCCATTGCACCACGCATGCGTAAATGATTCCAACTAAGATCAAGTACTCTTAGAAAATCGTTGTTTGCTGAGAAAGGAAGAAATGATAAAGATAATATTGGACAAATTCTTGTAGAGAATTGTTGTTAGCTAGCAAAGAAATGTATTTAAAGCTATACACGCTATAATTTACGTCAATTTTGAATGACAGTGAAAACGCATGTGTTTGTCTACTTACAAAAGTTATCCTTAATCTGTAAATTACAATGGTGAATTCCATTTCTTTACAAAGGTATAGATTTTTAATTGTTTATTTTCCTGCCAGGAAAATATAACTTTTCATGAATATTGATAAAGGAAGAGCGTGGAGAAGGCTTAAATAGGCTTTGCCTGCTGCCCAATCCTATTATGTAAATATTATTTTGCATAATAAAATATGTTCAAATCAAACCGAAGAGCAAACCGACCTCACTGCGCATGTCCGCGGAGAACTAGGTAGTCGTTATTGTTTGCCTAATTAAATATCCAACTTGATTTTTAATATGCTTAGCAGTTGTTAATTTGAAATACATACATGTATAATGAGTAAAACACGTTTGTCATTCACGATACCCTTACTTCTGCATTAACACTTATAGGATCTATAAATAGCACATAGGGGAAAACACAGGTCTACGTCATTTTTTTAAAGGCAGTATTTATATCTACTCACAGGCTTGTGTTTTTTTTCTTTTGTTTGTACTCGTATATCGGACAAATTTATGCTTTCCTTTGTGAAACTATCACAATTATGAAGATGATGACCCTTCACCAGTTTTGGTATGATAGGCTAAATTTAGCTGTCGATATCACGTGGTAGATTGATATTCACGAAGAGGCATTACTTTCCTGGCAGGAAAATAAATATTTTTTATTGTTTAATATTTGATATATTTGTTACGTGATCGAATTGAGCATTATAATTAACAGCATAAAGGTAACTTTTATTAGTAATCAAACACATACATTTTCCCCTTTATTCAAAATTGACGCAAATTATAGCGTGTATAGCTTTAAATATATTCCTCAGTCTACCTATATATAATCATAACCAAAAGTAAGTGACTTTTTAACAGAATAACAATTTGAATATTATGTATTCCTAATGATATGGCTAACCAATTTATCAAACTAGCTCTAACACTTACCGAGACCATCGGCAAATATTTCTCCACCAAGCTCTTGAAATTTATTATGACTAAGATATAGTTCTCGTAATGCATGGTTCTCCTGAAACACAACAAAACAATTGTTCACTTTTGTCATGTGTCCTAAGTCTTTTAGGTATATGAATTCAGATGAGAGAAAGTTTTGAAATGAAAAAAGATGAATCTTACATCAAGCATATCTTTGAAGTATTTAGCGTCTTCCTCGTGAAATCCATTTCCTGAATATGAACAGAAATTTTAAAAGGAAAATAGGTTGTTCGATTGAATATATTACACTGCCATGGACTTTGGATTAAGGATAAAGGGTGTTACATTCGTTACCTTTTAGATCAAGGCGTCGGACATAGTTATTCTTACGTAGTGCATCACAGATCACCCGAGCACCCTCTGTCCCAATATTATTTTCAACTATTCTCTGTAAAAGAAATTACATTTCTCGAATTGGCTTATGTACCGAACAACTTCATTGATATTAATAAAAAATGAAAGAAAAATATATATTAAACAAGATGGGTGAATAAGGCGTGTAAACTGCCCATATGAGGATAAATAAGATACTATCAAATTAAAATATGAACAAATCTCATAATTTCTTTCTCAATTATTGAAAACAATGTATATTTACCATACCATCGATTTAAAACCTTCAAATATTTTAAATATATAGAATAGGTTGATTTAAACTGGCGTATGCGTGTCAAAACCTCCAAATAGTGTCATTTTTAGAACTTCAATGCCTTTTCTTTTATAGAGTGGGTCTGGGCTCCATATTTTTGTCATAGTCTATATGAGGTTTAAAGGAAATCAAACCAATTTCAATCAACAAAAACATGGAGAGATGGCCCACTATACCTTAAAAATGTCATTTTGTATCCCAACAATTGATCGTTTTAGAGAAATACTACAAGTCCGTAAATTTTTGGTTGAAGTTGCATTTAGTATTTAACAATGAAGTTTGTTGTGACTGAAATGGCTCAGTGGTTAGAGCACCAGACATTAGGTAACACTATAGAGCTTGATCTTGTTCCCCCATCTTCTTTAGCATCAACTTTATTTTGCACAGTTTATGTTAGAACAGACACTTGTAATGGAACAAGTGAGGGCCTCCTCAGACACCACATCTTCGCTAGCCAAGGGTGACATCTCTATTCATCTTAGTCAGATTTAGTAGCTTTCGAAACAAAATTCCATGCCATCCAATCAAATCGGGCCTTACAAATAGCGAGAATTGGGAAGCATCGTGGATCGTCGCCCATCGCTTGCAAAGATGCAGACACCACTATTTACCAGTACTTCCTACCTAATGTATTTTAAGGTACATAAGATACAATGTATAACGTCAGGTGCATGTGGTGGTAACTTACGATTTCCGTCAGATATTCATTTCTAGTGATTGCATCAGCAATACATTTAGCACCATATCCGCCTAGTTCATTGCTTTCCAGAATAAGTGTTTCGACTATTGAATTTCGCTGGAAATAAAAAAAAAAAACACATTCAAGACTCTAACATTTATCTTCCCTCCTCAGTCACTAAATAATACTTGGTAATTTATTCAATTTTAACATAAAATAAGTTAAAGCAGGAATTTGAAAACTTTAAAATCGAAGTAATTCACATTAATTTAGTTAAAGACAACGGCCAATAAAGAAACTAATCCTTTTTCTTAGCGATTCAATACATTTTTTATTACTTGAAAAAGTTAAGACAAATACGCTATTCAGTACCACAAGTCCTATTGCACAAGCTTTGGATTCATTCTTTTTCAAAATGACGCCCACCACTGCCAGTCTGTCCGTCCCCAGCGCTTTATACAGGGCTTTGATGGGCGTTATGTGTAGATCCTTACAGGCCTCCATATACATTCTCTGACTGATCTCCTCGCCCAGTGATTCAGTGTCGGACAAATCGCTGTCATCTACATCACATAAAAAAAATTTATTTATCGTTCATGTATCTGCTAGTATTTACTGAAATATTCTGAAATACTGAGTATGAAAGTAGAAGGACCATTTGCTCTTTTTTTTTTTATCTTTCTTAAAATTAATATAGATATATAAAAAGGTGGAAAGGTAAGGTCGTGCATCTCTGTTGCTACTTGGCGATTTAAATATAATATTCAAGAATAATTACTGTGCTGTATAGCGATAAGCTTAATTAACTATCAATGACTGTCAAATCACATAAACAGGTCATCAACATTTTAACAATTATGATTGTTAACGTAATTAGAAACTGCATGTTACTGTGTGAGGTAATAAACTATCAAATGATTAATTTAGAGCACTGCATGATAATAAAAAATATGTTTGAAGCCTTTAAAAAGAAAATGGATTAAAATTTGTCAATTGTTAATTTGCGATGGGCGGAATTGAAATATAAAATAATCACCCATTTTCATTTACATAGATTATTCTACGTGTGTTTACCATCAAGGTCGTAGTCCTCAAAATCTTCAATTTTGATTTTTTGTTTTTCTTTTAGCATTAGTTCTTCTCCTCTTTTCCGCTCTTCTTCCTCCATCCGAATTTGTTCCATCTCCCTCTGGAGTTGCAGATCGATTTCAGATTTTCTCACTCTGTTGACCTTATTAGGGGCTGGTTTGGCGGGAACCGTGGACGTAGAAGATGCGTTGGAGGACACAGACGAATTAGTAGAGAGACGATACTTAGCTGCCATCCCGAGGGAGGTGGACTTCAGGGATCGGCGTGCCTCCCTTTTTGCTGGGGGTGTAACCATCTGTAGGAAGAGCAATCAATTCAATTACATTGTTAAATGTTATTGAGAAATTTCTATTTGGATTAATGATTAATCTTTTGTGTGATAATTATTGATTGGGTTTTGTGTAAGAATTTTAAATTAAGGACACATCTTCTTTGTGTGTAATTTCAATCAATATGCTAGACCAATGCCACCGGACTTAAATGAACTGTGTATCGAGTTTATCCTTTTAAACGATGAAAACAAAAGTGCTCGTCAACATGTGTACAAGTCTAGTAGAAATTTTGAGACTTTAATAAAAATTACATAAGACCAAGAAAAGATTGGTTGTAAACGAGCAAGATTATGATTTGAACTTTAAAGATTAGTCTCATGATCTCTATTACAAACACAGTTATTTTAAGCCACCACATTTGCAGTACTTAAAAGATGCATGCTGTATAGACTCAATCAGACAAGGCAAAATGTTCAGTTCATGTACTTAAATAAGTCGATTACTTTAGATACTAGTAGCTGATGCTAAACGAAATCAAGGATATGATGATCATATTAAAAAAATGACCCTTCCGTTGTTAATTTAATTAGTAACACTCTAATTAAAATAAAAACTAGTCTACAACGTAGAGTAATGATTGATGTTTTCAATGGTAGCTAATTTTTTGCGTCGTGGGTTGAAATTCCAAAGTCGGGATTTATTACCGGTCAATAAAAGCAAGAAGTCAAGTTTCATGTAATGTAAAGGTGTCAACACAGTGATGATTTATTTTCCCATTTCCCATTCGCAGTATATCCATAATTCCCGAATTGTGGGAGTTATAGTAACCCGAAAGACCTATCCCCCCCCCCAAAAAAAAAAAAAACCAAAAAACCAACACCTAACCAACAAACAAAAAACTACAACTGCAAATTACAATTGAATTTTAACTATTTATTAGGATGTTTAATACAATTATTGCACTTTCTACACTGTACACTTTATAATATACTGGTATATTTTCTTTGAAAACATCAAAATAAATGTTAGCGAGACATTTTGTGTAAACTTTAATCGTCATTTTTTTTTTTAGCAATTTTAAAAGCAATGCTGATTTGACGGGTGTTAAGCCTGATATCAATTCTGTTTTAACAATGAAATGAGATGTTAGAGTTAAAGTAAAAGTTGTCAAAACTACTCGGCCAGTTCAAAAGTCCCACTTTCCATCTCCAAACTACAAATAAAACGTCATTGAGGCATACCCAAATTTGGTGTCGTTTATAAATTCTCCAATGGTATGCATATTTTCGGATTATTATCATTAAAGCAGTCTATAATACTAAAAGATACTGTTACAGCATTATATTAACATCTACCGAGTATTTTCTCCACTATTTCTAAAAAGAAAACCCGATTGTGATTCATAGTTCTATTGTATCTAACAGGACTGAGATCTAAAAGATCTAGTTCTAACCAGTTGATTGATCGGCCGGAACCTTCAGCAACCCAAAAGAATACACGGACTGCACGAAATAATCATGATGACTCAAATTCAAGACGAAAAAAAAAGTTAACGAATCCAACCCACCCTCAACACACATATACAAGTAACTGAAACAAATTGTCGAATTTACTTAATACTTTATAATCACTATATACCGTTTTTTCCATTTTAGTTAACTTGCAAGGTATATATTGCAATGAAATTTGATAATTCAACTCACCCTGAAGATTTTCTCCCCCATACTTGGACTCTCGCCTCGTTTTACATCCATTGCTGAGGCCTGATTTGACGTTAGAAAAATAAATTACGGAAAACAGGAAAATCACACATGTTTTTCTTTTCTTTTACAAATACCATTAACAAATGCTTTTTATTTTTTACATTGCCGTTAACCAATATAAAACTTAAGGTGTTTCGACAACAGAGTGCATGATATTTACGGATCCAACCCTTATCGGATTATCCCCAATTGAAATCGTGTTCAGATTATGAGATTAATAAGGCCTCATACGACATTTTATGTACTGGTACGCACATAAGTAATGAGAATGGGTGTAAAAATCTGATAGTTTTAATCCAAAAAGAAAAAGCTGTTACCTCTGATCAATTTGCTTAGATTTACAAATGTGCGTGACGCCCAGAAGGCTAGGTTTGGTGTTATACAAGGGTAAATGTTAAAAAATGGATCTACTTAATAAAACAAAGAAGAGGCTTCGTGTCTGAATATGGAAAGAATAGCATTAGTGCAAAAAGTAGAGAGCAAATTGGAATGATAAGTTTTATGGACAAGTAGATTGATTATAAAAAGTATCGTGTTTTTTTTTATATCAACGAAAGTTAAATGTAACCGCAAACAACAAACCTATCGTAGAAAATATTGAATGGACAAAATATCGCACAACTAAATGTCATTTAACTTATTAATACAATAAGCACAAAAATAGTTCATTGCAATACATATCTTACACTAAAGTAAAGGCCATACAATGCCTTTTAAATTTTTAGTTACAACTGACCAATACTTCTTCTCTAAGGCGATCTTTAAAAATAAATGTAAAGATTTAAAGTAATCACTGTATAATGGGAATTAACTTTTATTCTATGCCCTATTTATTGAATAAATGATCAATTGTTAATTATTTCAATTGCACTTTAGGTACTCTTTCCATACTGAAAAAGAATTCTGTTATATTTTTAGATGGTGTTTCGCTTGTATTTTAAGGATTGATATTTGTTGTGGTTTTCATAAAATGATTTTTGGGAGTTGATTTTAATCAACACTATGACAAACCGAAAGTGAAACAGTGTTTGTACCTCAGCACAAATCATTGCTGCTCTTGAAAATAATTGATAAATTCGATGTAATGTATGCTAAAGCATTGTTTTTCAAGGAAATTTATTTATAAATACATTGAAAATAGTCAGATTTTAAATGGTACGAACAATTTAAATATTTTTGTAGTCGTATGTATTCCTACGCCAGAGTTCTATATAGTATCGTTCAACTCGACGCTCGGCTGTTTCCGTAAATTCTTGTCGGAGATTTTCGGTGTCAACCGAGCGTTTGGTTGAACGAGACTAGTGTTTACTGGGATCCATACAATTTTCGAGAAATATTTCTATTACTGAAACATAGTTTGATTGAATTAATTTCATCTTTAAATATTATTTAACATGATTCATATGGGGGTTTCTCGACATTCTTGTCGAAAAAGTCCAAAAATTCATATAATAGAAATGTGCGTAATTCAAATTAGAAACTACATGTACTTGTCATGCAAAATAACATATCATTGATTTTAAAATAAATGAACATCGACAAAATCAACTCCCGTCAGTTCTTCAGTACTTTGATTAGGATTAACGCTTGGTTGTACCTACTCAATTATTTCAGTAATCCAAAATACTATTTTTCTGTAACGGAAAGAGGAAATGTCCCCAATGTCCTGTAGCTACTTTAAGGGTTACACTTTGCTTGTATTGACGACGTTTTGAGCTTATGTATGCACTTGATATATAAGGGGAAAATGTGTTCTAAAATCCTCTGATAAAATGCATAATTTTTTGTAAAATTGTTGTAAAAGATTAAGTACTTACATGTAGTACATATATTGAGAATACTATTTTATTTCATGATACGGTCATATAAGGTATCATAGTTTTGCGAATCATTATGATCTTGATAATGTTATGCTTGTTGGATAAAGACCCTGTTAAAGAAAGCTTAATGCACTTCTAAAGTACATTAAACAAATTTCAAATCCGTCTCAACGAAGATTTGCTTCCATTCACGTATTAAAATACATGTACTAGTATTTTATTACGATCAAAAGACTAGAACTCTAGTTATTCATTATTTAACAGTTAAAATGACATACTTTTTTATTGTTATAACTCATCATCCCTAGTCAAGGGTTTCTGATCCGCACTCTCCTATCTCTCTTAAGGGGAAACAGAGTGGACCGAAAACGCTAGGCTAGCGAAGATGATTATAACTGGACTACTCCACTTCTAATACATCAAAATTTCTGGCTGGAGAACTGAACTACTGCAGTTTTCCAGCTAGAAACTTTGATGGGCACAAATGCATTATTGAATGACACTTTACCGGATAGAAATGCTCATGACGAGGTGGTGATTTTGCAATACTGCGGGAAGCATGTAAAAATACTTGTATGTCATTAATATCCATTTCCATGTCATTTTTCTTATTGATGAATTTCAAATAGTCACCGTTCAAAATATAAATGAAAAAACTAAATGGAAAATTATTACCTCGTACGAAGAATCGTTTCGTATAGAATATTTAAAATAAATCTTTCGATAAGACTTTGTTGAAAATGATGAAACCTCTTAAAATTGGTCCATGTATGAAAGTGAATGAAAACACAAGATCTTTTTAAATGTTAATGTATTTTGAACACAATTTTTTCTTTATTTAGAATTTGTTTTACATGTCATCAATTTACTGTACCTCTTTCAGCAAAAACGATGATAGTTTGCCTTATCTTTTAAACCATACTAATTAAAATATGTAATTTTAAAAAGTCCTTCAATATTTACTTAGATAAGAAAACTATTAGTGACTAATATTCAATTAATAAGTAACTATTCTGTGAGTATTGTGAGGTGATTATTTTGGTCGGGACCTGATCAAATCCCAGAAAGTCCTGGAGTCCTAGGGCTTTATGATAGATTTGATAACGCCACACCATAAGTATCACCTCATAATATTCAAAGAAAGATTCCTATTTCTTGTAGTAATTGTACAACGGATATTAAATTGTTGAAATTTTACGTTATTTGCATTTCGTATAATTATGCAAACCCCGCATTGCACCCCAACAGTACGCCATTTGCGTTATTTTCATGTTATGTATTGAACTTTATGTTCCATTTGATTTGTAGTGTTATAAAAGACGAAGGCACTGGAAAATGTAAATATATGATCTGAATAATTATTACCTATTTAGATTACGCGTCATGCTTGACGCATAAACTCTTGTATATCATATTCAGAAAATAGAATATTTGTTTGAAAGATACAAAAGAAACTCATAATCATCGACTACATATAAAGAAATATTTGTTTTATTCTTAAAAAAGTTCTTGTGTTGTGTTCAATTTTGTTATGTTCGGTTCGATTTGGATTAACAAAACCAACTTATTACTTGTTCAAACAAACCTTCACAATAGACACTGAATATTATTTTAAATTCACATCCATTCATTTATGAATTTTTAGGGAAACATGTTCTAAAACGAATACTCCTCCAAAAAGCAATTCTTTGATCTACGATATTTTTACGTATAGAATGTTTATGAAATCATATTTGTTAACTGGTAAGATTAAGTCTTAACCAAAATGAGATGGATAAAGACACATCCATCAATACCCATTCCTTTTGATGAAACTATGTTGTATAAAAGTATTTTAATCATGAATTTCATTCGAAGAATAAATATAACAGGTCAGTGTCTTTATTCTTGACTACTTGATCCAGATATCCAGATATCATGAAATTAGCTTTAACTACATACAATGTATGTACTACATAGTCGGCGAACTATCTAATTTCCAGAAATATACCCCAGTAAGCTTATAGATTTAAATGATACAAGAAAACAAACATTATGAATTTATTATGATTTCATAAGAAAAACGAACAATTCTTCTAGTATATTCAATTCTTCAAAAAGGAAAACAAAACGAAATTAACTTTCCGCAACTTTAAGTACAATAGTCCAGAACAGAACAAAACAGATTGCGTATGCGTGTAAATTCTATAACATATATTCTAGTTTTCAGATGCTTGCAAAGTTGATAAAAAAGAGTAGTTCTTAAGGAACACCCCTTTGTCTTTGAACCAGTCTAGCAGCTCCTGGTGTATCACTCCAACCTCGCTGTTTATAAAGACCCGTTCTCCCTTGTCCATCAGCCGCTTTACCCGTAAATTGTGCTCTTTCTGAGCAATCATCAATTCCCTTCAAATATAAATAAGATTTAAAACATATTTCTCCTCTATTTTAAGGAAATTGATTTGATTTTTAATTCTAAGTAGAAGAATGATCAGCCAAATACTTACGAAAAGTTGATTTCTCCATCCAAGTTGATGTCAATTCGTTTAATTATTGTGTCCAGGTCACGCATTCTAACAGGAATTTTGCTTACCTTACAAATTGAAAGCAAAAAATTCATGAACTTCTAGGTTTTTTCTTTGAGAAAAAGTGAAAGAAAATTGATTTGTTTACGTAGATTTGTATTCAGCATTGATCATAGAAATGTACTCAACCTTATGCAGATAATTACCTGTACACCCTCTTTAAATTCCTCCCACGTGACAGAATGACTACCATCCGTGTCGAAAGTGATAAAAAGATCCAAAACATCAACGGCTTTCATCCTTGTGAACTCGAACATAACAGTGACTGGGTCCCCTTTTATGTACATCGTTGAGTCTTCGTCTCCTGTGGCTGGTTTGAGACAAACCTTTCCATAGGTGACGTGGATGTCGCGGGTCTTTTGACAGGTGATCAAGCTAGAGACGAAGTCCATGTCAACTGGTTGCAGCTTTTGATAAAGAAAGAAGTAATGAAATCCATTGTCATTCAATTTGAAAAAAGACAACAATAATATCTTTTTTTTAAACCCACAAAAATGTTTAGAAGCAGTAAGTTTTTATTTAAAAAACTTACATGAAGATCAATATATTTGATGTTTGGTATCGACTTAAGAGATTGCAGTATAAACATTGGTCCCTGGGCAGTAATAGGGTTGTTGCCGATCTGTTAACAGAAAATTCATGACACATTTAAGATTCAACTAATTACACATTTAATAAAAAGACGAGATATTAATCCATGATGAAAACGGGTAATATTTAGACAAACGCACCCTTAGAACTTCGAGGGTGGAGTTTCTTTTCATTCCTTCCAACAACTTGGAGAGGGCAATTATACCAACCCTGTTGGAGCATAAATCTAAATCTACAAGCGTGCTATTCTTCGACAATCCATGTGAAAGACCATGGCAACCAGCCACATCAAAACCGTTCCAGGATACATTCAGAATCCGTATTGATGCATTTTTCTGCGAAATAAAATTATGAAATTATGAATTTCTGTTCAATTTACAGTTAAACTGATATATTTCAAAATAATTTACATATTAAAAAAACAAATACATCTTATAGAGCAAAGCAAACAACCAATTTATTTCTCACACTTACCAAAGTTCGTTGTTTATTTTCTATCAATATTTTATATTTTATTTTGAAACAATATCTTTCAACCTTATTTTGACGTAATTTGAATAACTCTACACACAAATGTTCGGTGCTAAAAGCAACTTGGATTGAAAGAAAGATTACCTGGAGACCCAGACCAATTGCTTGAGCACCTCTTCCTCGTATGTGATTCCAGCTCAAATTCAGATTTTTTATTGTCTCATTACAGCCTATGGAAAAGAGAAATTTGCACCAAATATCCTAGAACCCAACTTTGATTTCTATATTTAATGTATTATCACCGTAACTTTGTAGCAACTTCAAGGTAGATGTTCGAGATAAAAAAAAAACCCGAAAGTGTTTCATTATTTTCATTTACAGATCTTTTGAAAAAATAAATTGAAGAATCCAAAGATTGATACATGTATATAATATTTGAAATACTCTGAATGGAAATGGCATTTAAATGTTCTATGTAATTAATAATGTTCATTATATTAAAGATACTAATAAAATATACAAAACTAATGATTTTTTTAAATAAACTTAAACTGTTAAAATCAATTTCTTTAAAAAAAAACCCAAATTAGTTAACATGAAACTGAAACATAAAGATAAAATTTTAATGTATGCTCATTTTTCTCAAAACTCATATGATGGATTTTGCAATCAAGGCTAGACAAAATACTGGAATGTTGAAATATATATGTATGATTTATTGGAAGTAAGTTGATTTCTAAATTGTGTTAAAGAAGCAAATATACCAGATAATTAATAATACGTAGTTAATAACTTCATAAATATCTTTATAAATTTCATAGCATTTATCTATAATACACATTTGATGAAAAAAATCTATTGACATAGAAAACAATTATCGTCATAGAAGAAATTTCATCATATCAATATCTACCTGTTTAAACATGATCGTGGACTTAATTTTAAAAATTCTATCTTTTGTATATTTTTTTTACCTAAAGCACTTCCTATGATTAAGCCGCCCTCTGCAGAGAAGTTATTGTGGCTTAGATTGAGTTCATTCAAGATATTGTCTCCCTAAAAATAAATAACTAACAGTCAGTAATGATTAACAAAGTAACATGAACAACAACATATATCTGTTAGTTTTGTTGGCATATTACCAAAACAGAAAATCCAAGAAAATTACGCCTGTATTTATTGGTAAATATTTCAATATACCTACATGTAATATATCTGATATGTAGACGGCATCAGTGTCCTCAAACTGATTATCTGCAATTTAAGAACAAAGAGGGATTACAAAATAAATTAATAACATTTTCTTTATCTGCACGCATGATACCCTGAACTAATCTTGAAAGTTCCTTATAAATACAAACACTTAATATTTCAAAACCTCCTTAAATATCTTTTAGGTCATCAAATTGTTTATGGAGTCAAGTTTATTCGTCCGTCCGTCTGTAAATTCTTCGCATTTTAACCTTTTTTCGCACCGCTGAACCAAATTTAATCATATTTGGTACTTCTTTAAGAGAAGGGAATTCTTTATTGTTAAGGTCAGACGCGACCTATCTTCCATTTTTTTCTATTTTCCCCTTTCTCCACAATATGAAGATTTCCATTTCTTAATTTCATAATTATATTTTTATGTAATATGATTCTTTCTTTAATTATTTAGATATAAAGTGTTCAATTGATAATGTATAGTATGACTTTACTTATAAACATTCAAATGCATTTTGCATGCTATTTTAAGGAAAATTCGAAATTTTATAGCTCCGAAACGAACCTGGTAATGTACCCTGAATTTTTGGGAATTAACAGGTTTAAAAGTTAATAAGTAAGGAATAAAATAGCAAGGAAAATTATGTAAAATTGAGGAACGTCTTGTCTCTCCTTGAAATACAAGATTACAACCCTTTTCTAATTAAAAACAGATGCAATTGCAAAACTGTGAAAAAAGGATTTGTCCTTATCATATTCTCCTAAAGAACCACTACAATAGAATTGTCAATATTTATATCAAAGCGTCTATGTTAGTTAAATCATAAATTCATTATTTGTTCAAACCGTGACCCAAAAACCGATACTGGGACGGCAGGAGGGGTCCAAAGATACAAGAAAATAATCTTTGACAATTTTGTTCATTTGAAAATTTTGTTGAGGCATTACTTTGCAAGCATCATCATATACTTTAGATTCTAAACTTTTCAAACTCAAACTGCCACTGGGGCCACAGGAGGGGTTCAAAGTTTTCACATTTGTAAGAATTATGCCCTTGAGTGTTAAGATCACACGATCAGTCCACATAGTGAATTTTTAACGTATGATAGGTCTACATTTATATAAAGACTGCAGAATAGAAATCAAATTAAACTATCACAAGAAACATTAACAAGCAAGAGAAACAGTTTAACGTCACCAAAAAACGACTTTAAAATTTATAAAAAATGTTTCAAACTAGCTAAAGAATCACATGGACGGGTTTATAGGATAAGGAGATTGGATAAAAAGCTTTTGTGTATTTTAAAGGAAAAACTCCCCTCTCGAATAAAGAGAAACAAAAATCAACATAAGTATAATTTGAATAGTATTTATTGAGAGAATTTCGAAGTTGTCACAGGTACAACTAAACTTTTCAGCCTAGATAATTTTTCATTCAACTATTGATTTTGAAGCAAAACTTCACAAAAATTGTTATTGTCTTTCCTTTAGAACGTAGTATTAGTATTTACAAATAAAAGCAAACTTGCTGTCGCAGGGATAGTCATGCCATGCTGATGGCTTATCATAACAAGTACAATGTTCATTGGGATTTCCCGGTTCCCCTCTACTCCAATTTGTAAAGTTCATGCCTAATCCTGTAGAAAGCCATTTCCACTGTCCTTGTTTCGCAATATCGGTTCCACCTATCCAAGCACGTGAAGCAGTCATCAATTTTTTAATCCACTGATCTTCTTTTGCACTGCCAATATCTGCCAAAGATGACTGTTGTGTGCGACAAAACATCTCGGCCTCAAAAAAGGTTACGTTAGTCGATACGTATCTATAACAACGATTTTGATATCTTTGAAATCCTTTTTTACAGTTGGTTTGTTGTGGTATATTGCTTAGTTTGTCAATTTTCATTGCAAGGTTATCCAATTTCAATGCAACGTTGACGTCGCACAAATCTGCTTTTTTGCTTTGCTTGTTGTTCGTAGCTGTATTGTAGACGCATCCACTGTTAAAACATTGTGTCTCAAAGGTTGCACTTTTGATCGCATTCGCTTCTCTCTGGATGGATTTGTACAGCTTAAAATAAAGATTTCTTATAGTAGACATTAATGAAGCGGTGTTCCGTTTTTCGGCATGAACCATATAGGTAGCAACGATGAAGAAAACAAAGCAGTAGGTTTTCATCATCATATTTGGCTGCTGTTTCAATAACTAAATCCAGTACTCATGTTCCTTGCAAGTTGTGGCTATTTGTAGCTGTTCACATCATATCAATTATTGGTATAATGTTGCAATTGCGTGAGGGTATTCAATATTGCGATCATGTGATAACATTTGATTAGTAGGGAACATCTGCTGGAATCACGCTAAACGTAGATTTAAGGTAATTTTGAAGCTTACTTTTCATATTTTCCTGTGAAACTACTCCTTAAAATCTAGGAGTCATTAAACTTTAAAAGTTTATTCATTCGAAATTATTTTACAGCTGCGAAAACGTGTTTGCAAGTGTAATAATTTAGTTCAAATAATCGTATTTTTTTTAAATCAGGTTTTGCATTGTTACTCTGAACTTACTAATGATTTTTAAAATTATTATATCATTTATAATTACAAAATTATCTCACCGTTCTTAAATACATGTAGTTCTGAGAAACATAAAATCATTGAAAAAGTTAAAGTAATCCAGTCGAATAGATTTTGCTAGTGTATGCTAACATTTCCTGTGAATAAGTAATAACATCACCACTGTATAAAAAAAAGAACCAAAAGGTTGACAACAGTAATGAAATCGTAAAAAAAAGTATATTCGAAACCAATTTTTTCAATGATTTCGTCATAAAATCTTACGTGTAACAACTATTGTTTTTGTATACTGAACTTGAACAAACACTTCACATATAAAGAACGATTTGGCCAAGGACTTGATTTATACATGTAATAACGAGTTGATAATACCCGAAACAATTTTGAGATGTCATTGGAACTGATCATGATCCTTAAATGCTACAATTATTTTCTGTTGATGTTAATTTTTTTTTAAATCGACCTTGACATTAATGAAAGCAGACTACAAGTTAACTAGGGCATGTTATTTTTTCTAAACTTGAAATCATTTATTACATAAACAATAAAATAAGAAATATACATATTTATATTAATAACATATTTTTGATTGGTTAACTAAATATCACAATATTTTTCTATTCTATTACGCCTATACAACAATGCCATTTTTATTCGGTGAACAGATCACTAAACCGAAAGTGAATTTTTTGAATGAATCAAAGTTTAGCGTGACTGACTAGAGGGATATTAAATCAGAAAGTTTGGCAGAAAAGGATGTGTTCTTTGGTTTCTGTAGGTTGATTTTAGTAAAATGTAAATATGTGTTTAAAGGACATATAATAATTGTGGACGTCGTCAAAAGGTGTTCGGATGTCGCCTATGGTATCGTCTTCAATAATTATTCCAAACGACTAAAATCTAACAAAGATCACTTTTGGCATTTCTTATTAATTGCAATGTTAAAAAAATAAGAACAAATATTTTTTATTGTTAGTAAGATGTTGTGATATTTGTTCTCTAATAAAATGTAAAGTAAAAACATTCGCCATCTTGAAATTACAAAAGACCCTCGATTTTATTTGTGTTTGAAAAGTCAACGTTGGAAAATATTTGGATTACTTTATCCCTATCACACCGGTGTGTTGTCTGTGAGGTTTCTCCAACAGATTTCTTATAAACGACTGTTTCAATTATTTTGATTTGTTATATTTCAGGTCAATTTATATAAGATTGAATAGTGATGAAGTCGTGAAGTCATAACATATCCATTGTATCAATCATTACAGACAGTAGTTAATATTTGTAAAATATTATCTAAAGAATGCATGGAGTTACCATAAAATGGTGTAGTATGTTTTTATACTAAATAATTTTAAATTAGTATTAAAACAATTTTCTCCTTATGTTTTACATCTTACGTTTTATTTTTTATTTTTTTTTATCATGAAGTTGCTATTTTTGGTAAACTATTTTATCAAAATTAACATCTACTATTATCATATGACATATTTTATGTTTTTTAAAATTGGTTCCCTAATAGCTACTCGCCAAAAAACACCATATCCACTTTGTGAAAAAAGTGCCACCTTTGCACTTGCGTTTTCATCCGACGCTTTGATTATTTCGGACATTAATGTACTGATAAAAATTTTGCTTAAATGATCGAGAAACCAACTGTGTTTCTTATCAATAAACATTAATTTTTAAAAAGTAATAGAATTATCGTTTTACAACGTTTATCAAATGCACTCAACATTTGGAGCGAGCTATATAATAAGCATTGATTCATTTTATAGCCTACTATTTCTGTAATGTTTGTCTTAAATGGATGCATGAATCATGATAGAATGTGTGAAGATATATATATATATATATATATATATATATATATATATATATATATATATATATATATATATATATATATCTTCATATATATATATATATATATATATATATATATATATATATATATATATATATATATATATATATATATGTGTGTGTGTGTGTGTGTGTGTGTGTGTGTGTGTGTGTAGCTTTAACAATTTCCATAGGAGGTGTTACAAGATAACCTTAATGGTTGTGTGGAGAATGTTTTACACACATTTAGTAGAGTAGGGCGTTCAGTGATCCAAAATGCCTCGATCGAATTTATTTTGTGAAAGTCAACCAATATAAGAATTAGGAATTCATCTTGTACTAAATATTGAAAACCTATAAAACACATGAATGAAGAATAAAATTAAATACGAGTTAAAGCAATAAATTCAATGAATTTAGGCAACATACAGAATGATTCTAAATCAAATGTTCGATGGATTCAAAACGATGTTTGATAAAATGAAAACGCACTTCAAATATGGTAGGGGGCAAATCTAGACTGCTGGTTATTGTATGATATATTTTCTCATATTTAAAGGCAAAATTAGTACACGGTTTAATATTGCTATTGCAACTATTAGAAAACACAGTTCTAAATGTAATTCAGGATGATTATTTCCCCGTCTTACTGCTCCTTCTGTACATGTTTCAAATGTCAATTTATGTATAAGATCAATAGGGATTTTGTAAATTACTAAAATTTTTACTTTAAAAACTTCTGACTAAGGACAGATGTAAGCGGAAATACTTATATGCAGGTAGATCATGTGTTTTTTTATTTTTACGATTTAACCTTTGAACAAAAGAAAACCTGTCAATGTGAAACCAAACTGGGATTTCTTTTGGGTGAACAGTATTCATTATCTATTTGTCAATCCTCAATTGATTAAACACCACCTATCCAGAAAAAAAAGGGGGGCACCCTTTATGCAACATTTTGTCAAAAAATGACTAAGTTTAAAAGCTAGTATTTTTTTTATAAAAAAAAGTAATCAAAAATCAAAATCCAATAAACATGCACATCTCTGATATATAAAAACAACAATGCAATATCTTGAAAACTGTAGTAGGAGTTATATACATGTACAATAGGGGTACTCTTTTGGCAGCCATCCGCCCCGCCCGTCATTTTCACCATTTCAATAACTGGATTTTTACTTTGGAAAACCCGGTTAACAACTTATTTTCAAAACGCTTCTCGTTTCTAGTGCTACGACATTATATAACATACCTGATAAATTAATGGACTTTATATGGTGGTTTGATTGCAGTAGTCGAACAATCCATTGTAATCCTTCAGTCCCAAGCTTATTGCTGCCGAGATTCTATAATCAAATAGAATAAAATATAGTGAATAGAAGAATGTTCAACTAAGTTGTTTTCCATTTTTCCCGCATGACTTTATGTTCTAAGGTCACATTTTTTATCATGAAGTTGCCATTTTGGTTAAACTATTTTATCAAAATTAACATCTACTAGTATCATATGACATATTTTATGTTTTTGGGAGTTGATTTTTAATCAACTCTCCTATGCAATCACTCGGACAAACCGAAAGTGAAACAGTGTTTGGACCTCAGCACAAATCATTGCTCATGACAAGACTTAGTTCTTGAAAATAATTGATGAATTCGATGTGATGTATGCTAAAGCATTGTTTTTCAAGGAAAATTATTTACAAATACCTTAAAAATAGTCAGATTTTAAATGGTACGAACAATTTAAATATTTTTTGTAGTCGTATGTATTTCTACGCCAGAGTTCAATATAGTCTCGTTCAACTCGACGCTCGGCTGTCTCCGTAAACCTTGTCGGAGATTTACGGTGTCAGCCGAGCGTTTGGTTGAACGAGACTATAGTTCAATATTGCTTGGACCCATACAATTTTCGAGAAATATTTCTACCACTGATACATACTTTGATTGAATTAATTTTATCTTTAAATATTATTTAACATGATTCATATGGAGGTTTCTCGGCATTCTAGTCGAAAAAGTTCAAAAATTCATAGTATAAAAATATGCGTAATTCAAATTAGAAACTACGTATACGTGTACTTGTCATGCAAAAAAACATATCATTGATTTTAAAATAAATAAACATCGACAAAATCAACTCCCGTCAGTTCTTCAGTACTTTGATTTAAAACTGGTTCCCGAATAGCTACTCGCCAAAAAACACCATATCCACTTTGTGAAAAAAGTGCCACCTTTGCACTTGCGTTTTCATCCGCCGCTTTGATTATTTCGGACATTAATGTACTGATAATAATTTTGCTTACAATCAAGAAACCAACTGTGTTCCTTATCAATAAACATTAATTAAAAGTAATAGAATCATCGTTTTACAACGTTCATCAAATACATTCGGATCGAGCTATAAATTTATAACCTACTATTTCTGTAATGTTTGTCCTCTTTTCCAGGACATCGAACATGTACTTGGCTCCCGATTGGCGAATCTGACAACCTTCCAGATCTAAGGACTGAAGTTTCGAGTTACGCTGAAATGTAGACAATTTTCTTTTATCTAAAATTCCAAAAAATAATTTAATGATATGTACGTAAGATTGGAAGCCTTTTAATACTAGTATTTGTTGAATATATTAAAAACGAGCTAGACAAAGAAATTTCTCTTACTAGCAGAGCGATTGCGCACGACTTGATGGCCTTCTGGGAGAGTAGTTGGAACCTTAGCGACATGCTTTTCTCTCCAAGCTGTCGAAGGAACACCGTTAAGGGGACGACCCCGCAGTGTTTACACGCTCTAATGTAGTCCTTCTGGCTTTCGTCTTTACTGTTCCTGTATCTTTGTAAAATTGGACTAAAACTGCTCGTTTCATAATCATCTATAAATATAACGCACGAACAATTCTGTATGTATTTTAAAAGAAAGAGGCATTGATTTTATTGTCTATTTTTTTTAAATTAATCGTTGACTTGACTTAAAAAATCGCAATCGTTTAAGTTTGTGCCAAGAATCCTTAATTTCTAATTATTAAAAACGATTACTTAATTGACAAGGAAATATAACTCCTGCGTATAAACGTGTAAGAATCATTTGTAGACTTCTAAAATGATAGTGTTTATTTCAAAATGAGCCGTTATTGCACAATATAGCTGAAAGTGTTTAATTTCTACGGTGCGATGGGGAAAGGTTATGTTGCAGAGTTTGGTAGAAATCTTTCATTGGAAATATAACACAAAATGATCTAGTTTAGTTGACTAGGTTTTTATGAGTTTAATTAATAAGCCTCTTGAAAATTCCGAACAGTGAGAATTTATATGTTAAG
Organism: Magallana angulata; assembly: GCF_025612915.1. NCBI lineage: Eukaryota > Metazoa > Mollusca > Bivalvia > Ostreida > Ostreidae > Magallana > Magallana angulata. Next base: position 28,720,914 of record NC_069117.1, on the reverse strand, counting down.
AAGTTAAACGTTGATTTCTGGTGACACATTTTATAGATATCTTTTTAAATAGAAGCTGTATGAACACAGTTCTAACTATCTTTAACCCCCCCCCCCCCCCCCCCTTCTCTCCCAAACTAAGAAAGTAATAAATATTCAAGAAATAGTATAGAAAAAATCCTTTAACGAGTTTCTTATCTATAATATGAGTCCATTTACATGCACCTTATTAAGTCCGAAATCGTTGGATATATAAATGTCCTCTTAAAGCCATATATCAATGCATTAATTCCCGGGGTTTTAAAGATTAGCAGCATGCATTCGTCTTTTTAAGGTAAACAAGCCCGGATTAATTAAGCATAATTAATTTTTCTTTTAAAATTCTTCTAAAAAAATCGGATCAACGCATAACATTGGATGTGTTTATCAATCAGGGCTTTATCACAAACATCGGCCAAAAATCGGAATTTGATGGATTACTAGTAAAGGTTTAAAACACTACAATTATACCTACATGTACAACATAAAACAAATTTAGCCTTAAATTTAAATAAACAAAAAAAACCCAAAAACAAAACCAAAAACAAAACAAAGCAAACATATTGCAACAAACTTATGTAAAATGACTACAGTTGCATTTTGGACTTTCGTAGAAGAAGTTCGCCATTTATCTCAAATATGAAAAAAAAAGAAATTTATGAAAAAAAGTGTATTTTATCATCAGGCGGGTAGTTTTATTTAAAATGTTACTAATTATAAAGTGGTTTATATATACCTTCTGATGTGCTCTCTCGGTCAAGCAGTTCTGTAATGAATGCTCTTTTTGAGGAATTCGACGTCATTAGGAACATTCAAAACAATAGGTGCTTTAATTAAAGGAATCTCCACAGTTTTCTAGATATACGGTCGTTTAACATATATGTTTTCAATTCAAATAACCAATGTCCTCGAGGTAACACAATAAATTGATGACAATTCAAATCATGGGTTTCACACAACATTTTCCACTACTGTAATGCCTAAAAATCCAACTTGCGCCACAATGCAGACGAAAATCTTCCAAAAAATCCTTCTAGTGGGGACTTAAGCATTGTTATTTTACCCCTTGTGACCAGGTGGGTGTTCGTCCGTAGATTTATCAATGATGACATCTCAAAAAACTTGCAGATTAAGAAAGGATTAAAGTTCTAAAGTCTTTACTTATAATCCAGATTAACTTGTCTTGTGTCTTAGTGTATTAAACGCAACTTTAAAAAAATATAACCAAGTGTCTTATGCTTGATTTATAAAACTTTGGTTTCGTAATTTGATTTGACTCGAGTGATTAAAGCTTTATGATCCAAGAACCACTTCTGATGCACTGCTTCAACGAAGTGGGCCCTAGTCGCGGGACCATTAAAGTAACAGGGGCTCTACTGTGCTCTCAGTCTCTCTTTTCCACTACTAGTATATAAATCCCCGTTATATAATATCACGACTGAGACCAAAAGTGAACTTGTCTCAGCTGTATGACCCCGAGACCAGTTTCACAAATGATTGAGATCTTTCTTAAGGGTCCTCCACACCTCATGCATGACTTTATGCTTTTATAAAACAGTACGCCACACTGCATAGGAAAATTGTTTATGTGGACATATTCTCGTTGGTCCAACTTTTAAGCGTTGTGGTATGGTATCCGACAACTGAGCAGCAGATCCCAAATTCGAAAATTAAATACTGAATAGCACGTACTCTTACTTGACGTTCAAGGAACTTAGACACGAGTTGAGCTCAAAATTTTATTTGTTTTTCCCTTGTTGATGTTTGAAATAGATAAGATAGGTGGTTTTAATACTTTGTCGAAAGAAGAAGGTACAATTTTTTTTTCTGATATTGGCCCTAAAATTCAAAACTTGTTCTTTGAAAGTCAAATGTTTAGTTATAAGCAAGATAGCCCTGTTATTGTTTTCATACATGTATGTGGTTTATTGGTATAAGTTTTAAATAAACGTTGCTTTCCTAAATTCTTTTGTTAGTATTATTTATGGACACTTTGAATCAGTTTACTTTAATTGTCACGAGTCATTTTGTCTAGAAATGGTAATTTAAAACTTAACATTATTTGTAAAAAAAACATACATTTAAGACAACCATTCATTTACATAACAATGAATTCATACTTCGGTATCAGTCTTACAACTTGACCTCTAAAATTCAAATATTGGTCAATCATTCAAAATGCGCAAATAAACCATTTTATGCATAAAAATTGAAAATAAATTTTAAAAAATTGATCTAAAATCGTACCCCTTTTACTTAGTATTTCAAAACACACACCTTTAAACAGAATAATTTCTCTTAGTTAAAAAATTTTCAGTGGAATAAAATCTATTAGTTTAAAGGAACCTTGACAAGGTGTTGGCTCACATTTTATTTATCTGAATCTGGTTTTAATGTCAAGCTTGCCAAATTGATTAACTTTGGCATTTCCCATGCTCCATCAAGACTTGATTGTCATAAGTCGAGATAATTCAAACAAGATACAGAGTATAGAATTCTTTGTTTTGTAAACAAAACTTGAACCTTGACCTCCTACATTCAAATAATGATCAATCATTCAAATTGCTCAAATTAATTATTCTATACATCAAAAACGGTAACATTATGAGCTAAAAATGTGTTCCTAATATTGTCAGAAATCACACGTGAAAGCAGTTACATGTACTTGTACTTTGTCTAGATAATTTTTTTTATTTGATTAAATATTTTGGTCATGATGACAGTGCCTTTAAACATTACATGTAATTCTGCAATCAAATATTAACACAGTTTCAAACATCAATTTATGTGGTAAATTCATAATGAAGGAAAAACAGTCATTTTTAACATTTATTTAAATCACATATAACTGCTAAACTTGATTGAAGTATCAAGTTTATCATATTGGATACTTATATAATTATACTTCATTATAATAATTCTATATAATGCGCCATTTGATTGGTCTTTTGAGTCACGTTACGGGGCGAATTAAATGTATATCTACGGAATTGTAGCAAATTTACATATTTCGTTTCAATTACTTTTTTGCTTAAAACAATAAGAAACTTTTTTTTTATTTTGAAAATAAGATATGATAAGATATAACCCCCCCCCCCCTCCGTATTTTCTTCGAACATGTAATAACAAGAAAAGTGGTTTTAAAGATACGTCTTTTCTTTTTTGGTGTGATATTTGAGATGGGATACGTTTTGTATGACTTCAAAGACATCTTTAAAGAGAGAGTCAGTAGAACAGAGGATGGTTAAATGTGTCCTGTCTTTAACACCAGACGGAGAATTAAACCACTCAATGCTTTGTCCTTGAGTTTTTGAGTTCTGTCAGTACCATGTATTAATACGTTAAGAAAACAATGTATATTCTTTGATACATTTCCAATATGATCGGCATTGAAATTAATAGTACTTCCAAAATGAACACATAATGTTGACTAAATCTTTATTCGTATTAACATGTAATAAAAGGTACTAGCAATATTTCTCTTCATTTACGAATGCTACATTTGACATAGAATGGTGAGTAAGAACTTTTTATAAAGAAAACCAAATTTAATCTTTTTTATTTATTTCGTATCCAGAGCGGTCCTTCGTAGTAATACAGTATGCATCGTCCAGAACGTAGGAAGGGTCCTTGACAATGGCGTAGAGCTCCGTTTGAAAACCATAACGTACATACTTGTACGAAAAGTATCGCAAATCAATTTTTTGTGACGATGAATTGGTCATCATATACATCCAGGCGTCCCCGGGATTCAGATCATCTTCTATAATGGAGCACTGATAGAGACGGGAGGACTTGGAAGTGATGTCCTTGAAGAAGGTCTGGTCACGCAGATAGAAGATCGGGAAATTATTGGTGGTGCTATACCGCGGGGGAGTGTAGATCTGAACATTTCTGATGAAGTTCAAAATGATGGGCTTGTCATAATAGGAATTACCTAGGGTATAAAAAATATATATGACTGAAAAGATATAATGTATAGAACCAACGTACATGTATTTATAAAGACGGCAGGAATCATCATTGAAACTTCTTAAAAAATTTAATATATGTAGAGTTATGTACTTAAACGTCTCTCTACGAAAGACAAATAGGGCCACAAAATATCTCGTAATAACGAGAAAAGGATATCGTAACTACGAGAAAAGGACTTCGTTTTAACGAGAAAAGATCTCGTTATTACGAGTTAATTATCTCGTTATTACGAGAGAATAGAAGAATTAATTCATTTATTTGATTACTCATCATTATTAGAGGAAATAATTCATTTTTGGGTATTCCTCTACAAAATCGATCAACAATTGACTGCACTGCCTTATCCTTGAGCTGGTATTATACATGTATGGTTCAACCTATGATTTTATAATGGCTTCTATATAGTCTCCAGCAAACACTCGGTCTCGGAGAAGAACGGTAAACGTTGGGCTAGATATCCAGACAGAATTGTCCCGAGTTACGGTGAAAGTGTTAATCCCAATAACAAGCCGAGCTGATTTTCTACCAAAATAACTCCCTTCTATAACAATACATGCAAGCGATATATATGTATTTTATTTTATAATTTTGACTGTAATCTAAAGACAGTTTTAATAGAATTACCTTTCACCTTTGCTGCGAGGTGGATTTGTCCATAAACGGACTTTTTATTCTTAACGCCGTAATAAGTCCATTCTGAGGTAGAATCCGATTTTATTGGAATTTTGCGTTTGAATGAAAAAGCTTTTCCAATCGTTCTATCATAAAATGGTACATCCATTACCTCCCTGAAAGATGAAGACAAAAGTTTTTAATATGAAAATCTGTTTTTTTTTTTCAAAAAGGAAAATCATAAATTTTCCAATTACAAATGGCGTTAAACATATTTTTAAAAAGTGAGCTATGTTTGATTTTACAGAATATATATTTAAAATAAGTTTTAAAGATGTTTTTGAATGTTGGGAAAATTGATTTTAATGGCTTACTTTGGTTTGTGGTTGCGCATGTCCATTGTATTTAATTTGCGAGGATTTACATCTTCTAAGAAATTGTTTTAATACCATTTATAAAATGGAGCCAACAAATTCAACACATTATCGATAAAGATATTTGGATTTTTAAAAGAAAATTACAATACGATCTTTTTTCTTATAGGTGAACGTCATTTTGCATACATGATGTAATGATAAACTGAACTTTTCCAGTAGTAGATAGTCGGTACATGTACAATGCATTTTATTTTGTACGTTTCGATCTCTTTTTTTATGAAAATCGTGAAATAATGACGTAGGCGACAGAACCAGTCGAGGTTTGCCGAACATTATAATAGAAGTTTGACAGTTTGGAAGTCTAGTCCGAAATATCTGACATTTTCCTGGCTTTTTACATGATTTTGACATTTTACTTCCCAGGAAAACGTTTGAACCGGCGCCATTACGAAAACTGGAAATTCGCCGCCTCCAACTAGAGGCGGCCTTTTCGGTTCAATTTTAAAATCAATATATATTCAAACTCACCAATTTATCGCGTAAAACTAAATTCTACTCAGTATTTTCATAATCTACTATGATAAACAAATGTAGTAGACCCAATATTCTCGCGAGATTTAATAAACTGCACGAAATCAAGACAACTCTCGACGGTTCGATAAAATGTGTTCAACAGTCAGTTTATAGGATGTAAAAACCTATAAAAGTGATATTATTACTTATCAGATTTGTTACTGACTGTAACCGATCCCACAAATTTCTGCAGACCGTCAGTAACAAACCTAATAAATGTTTTGTTTTGTCGAGGACCTAAAGTTTGATATATAAACAAACAAAAGATACATGTAACAATTGAATTCATAGCTTAACGTTAATTCTCTTATTTTTCTTCGTTCCTCGTAAATCGTCTGTGCAAACCTGGATACCATTGTGGGATCGTGATATTACGTCACGGGCAAAGGGAAGTCACTTTCAATATTTTGGGGATTAAAAATCAAAGGTACGGCCGAACGTTTGTTTGAAAAATCAGTTAAAATAACGTTACGTCCATCATGTTGCCGTATAAATTTTGACGCTGACCGTTTAAAGAAAATTGTAAGGCAATTACGTGACGCGTTTCATCCAAGGACGTCGAGAGATTCTAGTCCGAGGCAAAACAAAAGTGAATTGTAGTATCGTTGTTTAATTAATTAGTTGTGAATTAAACATTTGATTCGAATCGCAAATATTTAAAATCGAGCCGAGAATGCCGCCTCTACATGGAGTTAGAAGCGGCGAATTACCAGTTTTGTAATGGCGCCGGTTCTGACGTTTTGTTGGCAAGTAAAATATCAAAATCGTTTAAAGGAACCAAGAAAACGTCGCATATAACGGACTATTTGGAAGTCGTGCATCGATCCGTAAACGGTCGGTCACGACATTATCGTTAAATAGTAAACTTCAAAGTATTATAGGGACCCTAGTTTACAGTGGAAACGTTATTCTAAGTACATGTACATGTAGGCATTAGTATCACTATACCTATTTACTGGCTATGGGACGATAGCAAGTTTATTGTCCCCAAGAGAGCAACTATTTTACGAGGCGAAGCCGAGGGAAATATATAGTTGGTGTCGAGGGGGACAATGAACTTGCTATCGTCCGAATAGTCGGTAAATATGTATTTTATTATATTAAAACCGAAAAAGATATGTATTAGCAATGCAGATTTTCATTATGGTAACCAGATTAGAGTTATCGGACACTGAATTCAACGTAGCGACTCTGATTAAACCAGAGGTGTTCAGATTTTAACAACAGGTCCATGGCCCACATCGCTTATCTGAGGAATAATAGATATGATAAAATCAGTTTAATGGAAGCATGATACAAACTATCTGGACAATGTAGCATTATACATGTTCATGTAGTTCCTGTGTAAAGAAAAGTCCATTTTTTTTACCCTGGATAATCGTAAGTTTATAATCAAGTCCCTTTTTTCTAACATGATGATTTTATAGTCATATCACCTGTTGAGCATTGCGGTTCTAAAAGAGATCATAAACAATTGTTTATATATGAAATGTAAACCTACACCAAACTCTGAACTCCTTGTGAGGCCCAAGAATCGTCCAGATGCCAGAGTCTAAACAATTTTAAAGAATCAGCAATGCTAGTATGTCAAAATGCTTGCATAAAAGTAAAACCATGTAGTACGACATTTCAGATTTTGTAAATAAAATATTTTCCTTTAAAATATTTTCCTTTGTAAAACTGGATCTAAAATGTGGCCCCATCGTAGGCCTTCGCCTCAAGATTTTGACGTGAAAGAATTTATATCTACATTAAATGGGGTTGCGATCAGTAAAGTTACAGCTTTTAAAGGCTAGTTGTTTTTAGAAAAAGATTTTAAAATATTTTTTTTAATTTATATTCCTATGTAAATTTTTGCCCCCCCCCCCCCTTTGTAACCCAATCCTATCCCCGGGGATCATAATTTGAACAAACTTGAATCGACATTACCTGTGGATGCTTCCACACAAGTTTCGTAAAAATTCGACCCCCATTGTGGTTCCACCCTACCCCCTGTGGATCATGATTTACACAACTTTGAATCTACACTACCCGAGGATGCTTGAATACAAGATTCAGCTTTCCTGGCTAATTGGTTTCTCAGAAGAAGATTTTTAAAGATTTACTCTATACATTTCTATGTAAAAGTTCAACCTCCCCTTGTGGTCTCACTCTAGATCTATCCCCGGGGGTCATGATTTTCACAACTTTGAATCTACACTATATAAAATGCTTTCACACAAGTTTCAGCTCACCTGACGAAAGAAGATTTTTGAAAATTTCACCAATATTTTCACTAATTCTCGATAATCTCCCTTTGTAAAAAGACGTGGTCCTTAATTTTCACAACCTTTAATTCCCTTTGCCTAAGGATGCATTGTGCAAAGTTTTGTTGAAATTGGCCAAGTAGTTCTTGAGAAGTTGTTGAAAATGTGAAAAGTTTACTGACGGACAGACGGACGACAGACAAAATGTGATCAGAAAAGCCTACTTGAGCTTTCAGCTCAGGTGAGCTAAAAACAAGGGGAATTGAATGCCGCCCGCTGGTAAATAGTTTCGATGACTTTTAACCATGGACAGATAGAACGGAATCTATTTCACGATACGATAGAATAGCATGATTATTCGTTGTAATTTTACATAGAAAATATTCACACAAATTTGAAAACAAAGCGATTGAGAGCTGAGTTAGAGTCAACTTTGGCATTTATATATTGCATTGTAAAAAATTGAATGAATAAAACATCGTATTATAATAACAATGCAGATAACTTTTTTTCTTTATGTTTAACTTTCATTACGATAGTAGCGACTGTTTTAGTGTAAGTCGCACAGTTTGAGTGCATAGAAAAAGTAGTGACTTAGATTATTCATGCGCTACTTTGACCTGTTGACCCAAGCTGGTGTTATTTAAATGAACTCAAAGTCTACCTAAGTTATACGAGTATCACCTGGGTTGAGGCAGTTTACACTTTATAATTCGCGAAGCGGATTATAAAAAAACGAAAAAAATAAAAAAATGAAACAAAAACAACGTATATTGCCCCAACCAAGGTTATACAAGAATAACTTTGGAAAATATTGAGTTCATTCCTTATAATTTAATTTTCTGTAATTAACTGTACAAATTGAGTCCGTTTTAATTTTAAAAACGATACTAAGCTGTTCAAAATTTAAACGTAACGTCAAGCGGATAAATACATTTTTGACGTTGGTGCATTGTGACGTGTTTTGTGACGTGCAAACTAGCTTTTATTATTTTTTTATTCAATGAAATTCCGCAATAAAACCGGAATAAAATTATACAGGGAAAATATTTTAAGGGAAAACATTTGCTAGTGTAAATATAGATTGCTTTGTGTCATTTAACTCTCCATTTTATTTATTTATCAAACAATTGCTTTTTTAGTACTTTTGATTGGTTGGATTAAAATCAAGATTGATTACCCATATCATTATTAACATATTGTTTCAAACCTACCATTGTAGACTTTTATCATTAATAGTCAATCCTTTCCCCTGGAGATCTGTATCAGTGGTATACACTAATCCATCTGTTAGAGGTATTGTAAAACGCTCCACATAAAGCAAGCGATCCCGTTCCGAAGAAACGCTGTACTTAAAGTTTCTCCGTGCACTGTCGCTTTTTCCAAAATCAACTGTTATCATACCATTCGGTGAGTATAGGTTGACTTTTATTGGTAATTTTTCTATGTCTTTTTTTTTATAAATCTTTTTCAATGTCGATGTGGTCGAGGTATCTTCAGCAAACCAGTCAAAATCGTCCACTTAAGAAAAGAAATATCATTATATTTCACTTAGTACCTCGCATATTGTAGTATCATTATTCAAAGGGCATCAGTTTTTTTTAGGATAAAAAAGTCAATATCACATTTTCAATGATACGTTAAAGAGGTTCGTTCCTCTCTTTTTGGCTAACTATTTTATGTCACAATTAGTCTAAAAATTCTGCATCAAATGATAATTCTATTTGTTTATTTATATTTAACAATGCCAAATTAGAGACTGGTTGTTAAACATAAGTTAGAAATTGATTTATAGTTTTATATCATATCTAAACAGTCAGAGTCTGCTATAATTGTTCAGTCAAGTCTATTTAGAAGAATTCGCCAAGTTTCCCATCTCTTATAGAAATCATCTAATCAGCAATTTCGGGTAGCTATATATCTTAGAGTTGATATATGTGTTTTAATATCTATAAGTAATTCATGAATTGTAAGTGCTTCATTAAGACATCTATTCCTATAGATATAGGATTCATAATCACGAAAATAGAATAAATGTCTGTAGAAATAGGGTCAGGGTGTATCCCTAAAATAAAAATTAAGGGATCTCTTTGAATTGTAATTCTCTTTGTTTGACAGAATTCAAAAAAATTTCTGAAAGAGTTCTTGAACATTATGACATTCCCATAGTACATAAAAAATTGTCTCATCGTGTAGTTTACAAAAGTAACATAATTTGCTACATTCCTTTCCTATTTTAAATAGATATTTATTAGTTGTTTAAATGTGGTGGTTAATTCTAAATTGCAGCCATTGTAATTTGGTACTTTTAGTGTTGACAAAAGGTAACTGGTATATGGTTTTCCACTATAAATCTGACAACATAAAAAATAATCCCCATTTTGATTTATTGAAGGATGTAACATTTTCCATGTTCAGAATATCATTCATAATCCTAGATCCTTTTCGAGGTGAGCAAAATAGTTTAATGTGGAAAGGTATAAAAAGCCTTGGTTATCATCTTTTTTTTGAGATTTCATGAAAATGTAAACTAGTTAAAATAGATTTCTGTAGACCAAGATATGTAAGGAAGTTTGACTTGACATCAAACTGACTCTGAAGGTCTTGTATACTTAAAGAGGACCCATTTTCATCCAGCAGATCATTGATATAAACAATATTCTTTTACCATTCAATAAAGAAAAGTGACCCCCCCCCCCATTGTAATGTTCTTTTTATACCATATGGGTTGTGTAATAAATTCTTGCCATGTAAGTAATTTCATTATATCTTCTATATTTTTTAAAGCAATAAATGTATCTTTCCAAAAGGAGTTTCTTTGTAAATTAGTTAATATACAGGATATGAATCTCTGACCCAGTCTTCCGAATTGTGTCCGAAGTAATTGATTTATTTAATAATATATTCCATATTGAATTTGGGCTATTTATCAATCTTTTGATCAATGATGACTTTAGGCTTTGGATGTAATTATTTATTTCAATCATTTTAGACCGCCATTTGAGGATTCTTGTGTAACTTGTTTTCTTTTTATTTTGTCCACCTTAAATTTCCAAAGAAAATTAAATAATATATCATTTAAGTCTTTAATAAATTTACTTGACGGTGTTGGAAGGGAAATAAACAAATGATTCATTTGTGATATGATAAGAGATTTGATCAAAGTAATCCTACCAATAGGAGTTGTATGTCTTTTGTTCCACTGATTGATTATTTCTTTAATTTTAACTAACTTTTATCATAATTGAGTTTTGGAATATTTGCTAGATCTACGTCAAATTGGATGCCTAGTAATTTAAATTCCAAGGATAGTTCATTTCATGACATAATTTTTAGTAGAGTATTTTTTGCTGCCTATCCAGATAAATTGTGTTCTTGATAAATTAATCTTAAGCCCAGAGATTGTATAAAAATACTCAATTCATCAATAGTTACTCTGGGGGATTTTTCTGAGCCATCTAAAATTAGTACAGTGTCATCGGCATATTGAGATATCAGATATTCAGTATCATCCGTTACTATTCATTGTATGTTCTTATTACTTTTTATCTAATAGGCCGAAATTCTGCACACAGTAGGAATAAATAGGGGGAGATCGGGTCGCCTTAGCGACATCCTCTGCTAGGTTTGAAAATTTTTGAAAAGTATCCAGCTTGTGTGACCGATGATTCTATTTTACATTGAAAAGTAGATATCGAAGATTGAATGGATACTCCAAAGTTTAAAAAATCTAAAGATTTGTGAATAAATTTCCAGGAAACAGTATCAAAGTCTTTTTCAAAATCAATCATTAACAATACACCAGGAATGTCATTTTCCTCTGTATATTGCATAAGATTATCTAACAGTCTAGTATTTTCACCAATATATCTTCCTGGTATGAAACCTGTTTGATCGGGACTAATAAAAGTATCAAGCATATTTTTAATTCTGTGAGCAATACACCCAGATCCTATGTTATAAGCAACGTTTAGTAGTGTTATTGGTCTCCATTTTTTTTTTTTACTTTTTTCCATCTTTTGGGATACAGGTAATAAATCCTTGTTTCTGTGTGACTGAGAGTTCCCGAACTTTGTACCCATAATTTAGAGATCGAACCACAAAATGTCTTAACTTGTTCAATTTTTTTTATAGAATTTTGTTGTAAATCCATCACTACCTGGACTCTTATTATTTGCCTTATTTTTTACAACTGTTGTAGCTTCTTTAAAGGAAGCTTCATCTTCTAAGGAGTCTCTTTGTTTATTATTAAAGGTATATGTTGGAGTAAATTTTTGACATGAGTTTGAGTAAAAATATACATCGTTCTCCTTATAATTAGACTTTTCACAAACTCTAGGCCCGTAAAACATGTTCTTTCTTTAGTTATTTGTCTCTAAATTTTGCTACACGTTTGATGAATATTAATGTGATCCGCCATTTGTAACGCCACTGCGCATGAGTGCGGGAAAACCTAGCATTGAAAACACGATGGAAGAACAGTTTGTTTACAAATTAGAATCACGTTTTTCATGTCTTAAATTAGATAATTCTTATATCAGATGATACCTGAAACATTATTATTCCGTTATTCATTAATGTTGAACGATATAAATTGCTTATTATGTGAAATAAAGATGAAATACGTTTTTATCATCAACGACACGGTAAAATGAGTGAATATCCCCTCTCCCTGAGGGATGATTGTACTGAGAGTGTTTATTCATTCTTTATTTAAAAATTCCTCTACTTGTGGTTTATAACTTATAAAGTAAAGACATGGAACACATGGAGTACGTACGAACCTGACTAGTAAAACCCCTACAACTTCATGATAAACTTAAGTTAAATTCGGCTTTAATTCCGTGGTATCACGTGACCGATTTAAGGCTGGGTTTATTCAAATGCTGGATTTACTATCGACTCCATAATAATTATAACCATTTTTTATTTATTTCTATATCTTTCTAATCCGAATGAAAAAACTGCGTAATTTATTGTGAAGATATATCTTTATATCACTTATTTAAATAAATCAATCAATCAAATATTTCTTAGCATGAATAAATACGCCACATATACCTTTAAGTGTTTTTATTTCAATGTTTGTTAAAATTTCATTTAGATTATAGTCAGAGTTTTCATCATTTTTATTATATAAATTCTCATAAAAACTTTCAATTTCATTCAGAATTTCCCTTTTGTTTGTAATTTCTTTCAAATTCTCTTCCTCTATTATTAGTTTCGGTATTATTTTATTTGTATAATGTCGATTTTTAAATTTAAAAAATAATTTAGGTTTTTCTCCTTCACCTGCCCATTTAGCTCTAGATCTCACCATACTGCCTATAGACCTTTGATTTCTTCAATTTTCTAATTCCTTTTCTTTTTCTCATTAATCAGACCTATATTTTGTTCACAGTTTTCTTCTAATCTATTCATTTCTGTTACTATTATTTTTTCTTTATCATTATTTCTTTTTTTTATATAAAGCATGAATAAGATATGGTTTTGCCCCTAATTTCCATTAAAAGAGTTTCAAGGAAAAACTGATCATCAATTGTAAATTGTATTTCAGAATCAGATATAGTGGAAAAACCATTTCCACTATATACGGGCAATGCATAATTTTCTTTGATTTGCATGATTATGGTAATGAAATCTGGATCATGTAACAAACAATTATTAAATTTCCATAGACCTTTTCTATGATTAAAGTTTCCAAGTTTGAGATCCTATCAATGCAATTTATGATTAGATATTTGACTTCAATGAACATTGAACTTAGTGGATCAACCTAACAACGAAATCAAAGAAAATGTTAATCAAACAATATCAGTGAAACTCCAGTGTTTGGTTGGCATTGATATCGTATGTTTTCGACACCGATTTAAATGTACCTCATGTATCGTTAATTTTATAATTATGAGAATTTTGACTCTGTTTTAGTAACGTTTTGTTTCTCTAACTTCTCGATGGTGGATAGATAAATTAATAAATATACATGTATTAGAGGAAAGGATGAATAATTCATTTATAACTTGAATCCATAATTATATTTTGTTCGTAATCATCAAAAGGTATAGGAAAATGACTTACTTAGAATCGGAACTTCATTTACAAACCACAAGGACCTTATCTTGTCACTCCAAAGAGTTCTGATGTTTTTGAATTCAACCGAAAATTCCTCTCCGTTCTTTTTGATCGAAACTTCTTCCAAGATAATGTCGAAGTAACTTGCATTATATCCTCTCACAAATTGGCCTGCCGACTTGGATATCTGAAATCAACAAATTATTTTTGAGGTACTTCATTGAAAAAAAAACCAGTCATGGAATTCGACAGTAAGTATTCTGCCATTTCAGCAGAGGTTTAAGGATTAAATAGCTTATTTTCATAATGATTAAAAAAAAATTTAAGGCAATATTTTTTATTTCATTTTTGTATTCTGGTTTATCTAAATCAAACTTAAATTTGCAAACGCCACAACCCACCCTCTCCCTTTTACTTAAAAATCAATTAAGTAACAAATAATCAAAAATACAGAAACAAAAGACAAACGAAAAAAACCCCATCAAATACCAAAGAAACAAAAAAACAAAACAAATACCAGGCAAATAAAAGACTTCTATTTGTTCACATGAGGAAAAACTATCAATATCAGGATGAAAACGACATAAAAACGTCAACAAACTGAACGTTCAAAAACTATCGGTAGAGGAATCGAGACGGAAATATTAAAAATAATTATAGATCAGATACATGTTGTTTTATCTTGCGAACTTTAATCGCAATAATATCAAAAAAAGTTATCATATGACCCGTTCAAATATATTAATTCAAAAAAGGGAAAGATTTTTTTAAGACAATTTTCCACGGGTTTATTTGAATTGAAATGAACATATCTTATTAACTATAAAGATATCAATAAGATTGGACACAAGTTTTAAAACTTAAATAGTCCTCTCCTTATTACATACATCATATTTTATATGTTACACAGCCAATTAATTAACATTTTGACAACTGTGGTACAAATTTAAAAGTTTATTTAATATACATGTCTACATGTACAGCTAGTGTATGCAGCACAGAAATTTAATTACTGATATTGTACACAGGAATAGCAAAAAACTAATAAATACTTAAGTTAAGTGCAGTAAATACAAACCTTATTTTCTTTAGAACTACATTATATGATATGATATTTACATTCCACATATTTTTTGCTTGTAAATTAAATTGAATGTTACGGCAGTTATTTAAGGAATGAATTCAATATTTATTTGTTTTATACGATATAAAATGGTTTGAGGCAGTTTACGCTTTATAAACCGCGAAGCTGTTTATAAAAAAGCGTAAACTGTTTCAAACCATTTTATATCGTATAAAACTAGTAAATATTGAATTAATTGCTTATAATTTAATTTTTTTTTCTCTTCATTGTAGATAAAAACGGTCATATGACCTTTAAAATGACTTAAAATTGTACAAAATTCAAACGTAACGTCAGGCGTATTGATACGTTTTTGACGTAAGTCTTCCTATGACGTAGGCAACATTCTTTATACGATATAAAATAATATTTTAGCCAATCAGAAAGCGTGTTACAACCAGAATTAAATTATAACACTGTAATACACACAGGGTACTCAAAGGTTAAAATGACGAGCTTAATTATCACGTCACAAACGTTGAAAGCCGTAAAAAGCAACGTCACAAGAGAAAATCAAAACTCACGCTTATGGCTGTTGCAGTGGCCCTTCCATTAATATAAACTTATTCATCGGATAAGATAGAAATTTTTTGAAATTTTCAGACATATCAGAAGTTAAAAAATGTAAATATAAGCATTAAATCGTAATTTTTTATTAAAACTTCAGTATCATAACTGCAGCGGTGTGTGCATTCAAATTTTCATAACGCACTAACGCGCGTTACTCAATTTTTATGCAAACATCGCTGCAGTTATGAGACTTTATCTTTCAAAAAATCGTGATTCAATGCTATAATATCTACATTCCACATGTTTTTTGCTTGTAAAGTGTGTTGAAAGCTACGGCTGTTATAACACTGTCATGCACACAGGGTACTCAAAGGTAAAAAAGACGAGTTTTATTATGACATCACAAACGTTGAACGCTGTAAACTGCAACGTCATAAGCGAAAATCAAAGTTCCCGCTTGTGGCTGTAACTGTAGCTCTTTCATGTAATGAACTTACCCTTAGGATAAGATTTAAGAAATGAAGATAATAATTTTTCTATTGATCGACGTATCAAAGAAAAAATTGACCGGAAAACTTCATCAATGCGCGTAGCTTTGATACGTCGATCAATAGAAAAATTATTATCTTCATTTCTTATCATTTAATAAAACATTTTCAAATTAAAAAATGTGAAGTGTCATTGATAAAAAATGTAAATAATGTAAATGAAGCGGCGCGTATGAATACAAAACAACAACAGCAACAATATTCAAAATGGACATAACCATCCAAGGAAAGGCGATCGTGGATGAAAATAGCTGATATGTCGACAAAGAATAGTATGTGTAAGCGACTTTTGTAAACGTTGTGGTAACTAGATAGCCAGTGATGTACTTAAATGGTATATCTGCCGCTTGGAATGCGCCGAAGGAGTTGATGCATTACTCATAGCTTTTCTTTACGACGCTTATTCTGATGACCGATCATGTACGTGTGTAAATTTAAAAATGATCGTTACCAAATTTGAACAGCAGTGCTACCGTGAAAGTTTATAGGCTTATATGTTCGTTATGATATTCCTGGAAAAGGAACAGCCAGCCTCGCTGTAAATGTTGATTGATCTCAAGCAGACGAAATCGTGAGAAGACGCATAATTTTCTATTTCGTGAATCAAATAATGTGTTTTGTTTATTTTTGAAGGTTAAGCTTTCAAGTTTTTATATTCACAAGGTTGCATTTTGTTTGCTGACAATAAAACAGACACAACTTTACATTTTGTTGACAGTGTTTATCTTGGAAATTCCCGTTCTATAAATAGTGTTAGATCAGAACAGTTGAGAAAAGTAGATCCGGCAAAATTTTATTGATGCAGGTATCAAAGAAATTTTTCGACCAATCAGAAGCGCCGATATCTCATCAAACGAATTAATATTAAATGATTGGAATTTTAAAGTATAAATCACATTTGCAGACAAAGCATGAAGTTAAAATCAGAAAAAGAGTTATTTCCCCTTAGCATAGATAAAATGTATAAAAAATTGGAAATTTAGGATAAAATCAAGCTGCTAAAATTTCTTGAACTTAACAGTAATTGTAGAACTAGAATTACTCTTAAGTTCAAGAAAATTTCGCAGCTTGATTCTATCCTAAATTTCCAATTTTATATTTCAAAGTTTTACATTAAAGTATGACATCACAGAACACTGGATCTACTTAAAATCATGATTTTTTTACGCATACAGTCTCGTAACTGCAGCGATGTGTGCATACAAATTTTCTTAAGGCACTAACGCCCGTTACTCAATTTGTATGCACACACCGCTGCAGTTATGAGACAAGTTACTTAAAAAAAAATTTCATGATTCAATGCTATACTACATACCAGCAGACTTGATACCAATACGATGAGAAGAGCAGTTCTCTCCATGTTCGCTTGATGAACGGAAGAGGAAGGCTGATATGGACAAATGTGGTTTCAAGCCTTTTAAGTAGTATTATCGGTAATTTTAGGCATGTAATTAAATGTCGAGCAATTTAGAGTTAAATGCCAGATGCTTAATAAGCAGACTTTTGTGAACTGAACTTTAAGGCCAATTTATTTATATAGATAATTGGACATGAGAGCATGGGGAAAACAAAAACTAGCTAGGGTGAACTACAAATTAAAATTTTTTAACACAGAACGTGGTCTCCATATCTAAAAACGAAAAATATGGATTATATAGTACCGGTAATTGATTCATTCTTTGATCGAATCTCAATGTTAAAGCTGTAACAAGAAACACTAGTAAAACATTAAAGGGACATGGTCACGATTTTGGTCATAAGTTAATTTTCCGATTTTAATATTTACAATGCTTTAGAAAGGCATTTTTAAAAGGCAACCGAAATTTGATTCTCATTTGTTGAGTTATGAGCGAGTAACAGAGCTTGAAATTCTTTGGTATGTAAACAAAGCGTTGATTTACATTTTGAACAGTGAAGTAAAAATTTCAGTTTTAAACCTAAAAAGAATGTTTTAAACGTTAAGAACTTATTATCTATGCTTAAAATACATAAAAAGATAGGCAGATAAGCTGGAAAAAGATTTTTTACTGGTATATTGAACCTATGTAAACAAAAACAGGGCACGGGCCTTGTTTACATGACAAAGAATTGTGAGCTCTGTATCTTGCTTATAACTCTACGAATGACTTTCAAATTTTATTTGATTATTAGAAATGTATTTTTAAAGTATTGTAAATAATAAAAACATAAAAATAGAATTTGACCAAAATCGTGACCATGCCCCTTCTAGAATCACATCTTAGATATCAATAGACGCGAATTATAGCAGACTTTTTAAACTTTTAAATATCTCATCATACGCTTCAAGTAAGTTTGTTCTTTGATAACGTATATGTATAAAAAGTAAAAAAAAGAAAAAAAGAAAATACAATTAACACACAAGGAAAACAGTCAGCTTATGTTCTTGCATTAAATATATTTTCTTTCGTTTTAACGTAGTGATTTAGATTGAAAATATTTTCTTTTGTGGTAATGATGAATATTCATGAGGTAGGTGATTCGAAGGTGATTACGGGTAGAGTATGTTCGAGTAGTATTCATTCTGACGATTCCGGACGGCACGAGAAAGTCGATTTTATTTAAGAATTAGATATTCAATCCAAAGATTTTGAACATGTTAGAATAGATGCTGCAAAGATGCATATATGATGCACAGTTTCTAGTGTTACTGACAATGTGCTTGTCATGTGTGTTATGGTATTTGAAATTGAAGGAATTTTTTTTAATGAGCGACTGCTGTATCGGACGTCAATGCACAAAATAATAAATATTATAGAGAAATGGGATTTTAATGTTATGATTTATTCGAGATGGAAGTACATAAGAATATAGCGTAGTGCAGTGAAAAATGTTATTCGTAAAAATACGACGGAAGCTAAATATAGTCTTTTATGTTCTCTAGAACGTGTTTTAAACAATTTCACTGATGTTAGTGTTTTGCTTAAATGATTTAAATTTTTATTTGTCGATATTCTACAATGTGTATATATTTTATTAAAACAGATATGCCGAAATCAATAGTGATTTTCAACTGTTTCATTAGAGCTCTTCAGTGTTAGCACGTTATATAATTTTTTTTCCTGCAATTACACTGTATGTCAAATATCATAACCCGCATGCATTTTTTTAATATTTACATCTACCAAGTATTATTCCCTCTATTTCTTACGGAAACTAATATTTAATTCATAGCTCTATAGAAACAACCAGACTGAAATCTACACGCCCCGTTTATCGATTGGTCGAAATCTACAGCGGCTGAAACTGACAAGAAAATGACAGGACAGATACCGACACGACCTGTTTATCGATTGGTCCAAAAATACATGTACAGCGACCTAGGAAAACTCACGGACTGCACGAAATAATAATGACGATGTCAGACTCAAAGTCTCACAGGAGACGATTTGGCTATTTCTTTTAGCTAACGTACTTACGTACACTAACAGTAGTTGAGTGAATTTTACTTACTTTTCATAATCAATTTATCAAATAGCTAAAAGAGAGATGCTATTATAAAGAATACAATGCTTTCTTTGATGATTCATGCGGGTTATGAAGGTAGCGATTATTGCAGAAAAAATGTACGTAACCCCTTAACGCGGGTTATGTATTTTTTCTGCAATGTCGCTACCTTCATATCCCGGATGAATCACCAAAGAAAGCATTTTATTGTTTAAATATTTCCATTTTTCACATTTTTCACTTTTATCAGATTAATGAATTGATCGTAAAAAGTAAGTAAAAGAAGCTAAATTAATGTTATTGAACATCAGTTCGTTAGATTAAAGAAATGAATTTGTGATCAACTGTCACTTCTTGAATAAACACGTAGGATCAGGAGGGGGAGGGGGAGCGGCAGCACGTTTTCACTCATCAAACATTTTTCTCAAGTTTACATATAGAAAATTAAAACAACATGGAGCTGCCCCCTCCCCCCCCCCCCCCACACACACATTTTGGGAGCATCTAAAAGTTAAAGTTAAAAACAGGAAATTATCATTGAAATCGAAGTTATATATATTCGACCCCCTCTCCCAACAACACACACACATTGATTGGGATTTTCACGATTTGCAAACCCCCCTTTTTGTTTGTCAAGACCTTTTAGAAAGCAAAAACGGTGCTACGTGCCTGCTGAATCTGTTTTGCCTTTTTCTATGATTTTGCTTGTTATTATATATAGTACATATGATTATTGAAATGCCATATTATTGATCATACACAAGGGTTTATTTTTACCTACGGGACCTTTTTGATTCATAGAATTGTTTAAACCCCACACAAGAATATAAAGAATCAAAATGTGCAGAATTTCTAAAAAATCTAACCAGCGCTTGCACACGTATAGGGCAGGCCCAGAAGGCCAATTGCTGCCAACAATTTACCTGTATGTGTTTCCATACACTCAAGATTTATTCATCCAACTGGTATCAATTTCAGCAAAGGGTTTGTAACACTAACAGAAGGCGTTTATTATCCGTATCACTGACAAGTTGAAGAAGCCGCCTGTCTGTGAAAATGTCAGCAAACCATTGTGTAGGTCTCATTAATCATAAATTTAGTATGGATTGCAAATATGTCTTATTAATGTTAAATCTAACTAATTAGTAGCATATTATTTATAGATTTAAATTAAAAGTTCTTTCCAGTTTCATATTAAAAAATTACAAACCAGCAAGCACTTAAGAGATTGTATGAATGAGAAAAAAGGTCGTACTGAATTAAAAAAAAAATGTAGGCAAAGTGCAGAGGCAACTTTTACACCAAAATTGATAATTTCAGATATCAAATAGTATACAGTTACATATCAAATATGCCATCACTTTAGGAGGTGCTCGTACCCGGTATGACTAGGTCACATTTCAAATTAACAGCATTCTACCAATTTTTCTCGTAAAACCAAAATGTCCTATTAATTTTTAATGGGTTGCTTTTGAAACCGTGTTATCAAGAGTGTGTGAAATGCAAAATAGTTTACTACATCCAACTGGACTCAAAGAAACATTATGGTTTTCCATAAAATTTTGTTGTGCTTCTAGTGTACATATACAGTTATATTTTTAATTTCTGTAAGTAAGTATGTTAACATTGCTTTTCACTAACAAAAAGAAAAGTATTGATGACGCAATTCAATACTAGTATATGAAATGTATTTGAATTTAACAGGTAGAGAAAATGAGCATTGCAAGTAAATGTAAAATGCTTTAAAAAGCTTGACGTTGTTAGCTATCTCGAGAAAAGAGAAACAGAGGAAACTGTCTTCTTTAAAGACTTGTATAAAGCTGATAAAAGAACACTTTCTACAGTGGAGAATAGTACATGTAAAAACATATATTTTTTAACAATTAATTAAAAAAAACCTGAGTTGAAACGGTTTACCAGGTTATTAAATATAGTGATTTTAAGGTCTTTATCTAGTTACATTTACCATTTTTTGATCTTACATCGATGATATTTTTCAATAGATAAATATAATTGAAAATATAGAATAATATTTCGGATACTATTAATGAACATTTGTTATCTGATTAATTTGATTGGTTTACAGTATTAACGAAACTAAGCGCTCTGGGTGTTTTTCTGTTCTAAAAGGTTTATGAAAGAAAATCTATCAATTATTACTTGGTTTCAAAATAAAGATTCAAAACTGTTTTCTTCAATAACAAAATTAGATCTTTACAAAATGAGACTAGCTAAAAAAAAATTATAAAAAAGGGGGGATATACCTAGTTTTCTGCATATAGTTGAGATTCTGATAAAACAAAATAACTAGTAACGACATATTTTTTGGCTTTTTAAATACATCAAATGTCGGATGTTAAAGAGAAAAATTGCTAAATACGTTTGTTGTACATGCATATGTATGGGATTGGTATTTATCTATTTCCGTTTGTTGTATATGTATGGGATTGGTATTTATCTATCCATCTACGTTTGTTGTAGATGAATATGTATGGGATTAATACTCACTTCCTGAGTCTGTTTTGCCTTTTCCGCTATTTTGCTTTTTATAAAATTATATGTATGTGATTATTAAAATGCCATTATAGCATTGAATCATGATTTTTTGAAGTATACACTCTCATAACTGCAGCGGTGTGTGCATACAAATTGAGTAACGCGCGTTAGCGCGTTAAGAAAATTTGTATGCATACACCGCTGCAGTTATGAGAGTGTATACTTAAAAAAAATCATGATTTAATGCTTATATTTACATTTTTTTAACTTCTTGCCTTGTCTGCAAATGTGATTCATACCTTAAAATTCCTATCTTATCCTAAGGGTAAGTTAATATTAATGGAAGAGCCACAGTAACAGCCACAAGCGTGAACTTTGATTTTCGCTTGTGACGTTGCAGTTTACAGCGTTCAACGTTTGTGACGTCATAATAAAACTCGTCGATTTGACCTTTGACTACTTGTTGCATTTAGAGGCATTTGAAGATCACAGAATTTAATGGAAAAACACAGTAGAATGTAAATATATACTATTGAACATATACAGGGGTTTATTATTCTAATTACGAAATCTTTCTGACCCATAGGATTGTTTTTTAAACCTACGCAACAATATTAAGAATCATAAATAGCAGAAGATTTCAATGATCTCTAACCAAGCGCATGAACACGAATGGAGAAGGCCCAGGGGTCAGTTTTACTAAAGGTCGTAACTCGAAACGTAGACGTAAACGTAGACGTAGACGTAACTTAGGCTGATTTTGCGTTTTACTAAAGGTCGTATCTTACGTTTTGGCGTAGATTTACGTCAAAATCTACGGGTGACGTGCAGCAGACGTAGGAACGTACGTAGCGTAATAAAAATTGCGACATATTTATTTATGCAGCGTTCTCTGAGACAGCAGCGTGTTTTTCGAGATAGAACCCAACCACTGGACTTTTTTAATGACTCAGAGCTTATTTCAAGATATCGCTTTCCTCGAAGGGTAATTCTTGACATGATTGACGGGGTGGACGAGCAAATACGACCATATACTAACAGGTCCCATGCCATCCCTACGCAGCTGCAGGTACTTTTTAGTAAACATTGAAAATGAAAGCATCTATTTGTTAAGTATAAGTGAGTCTTATTCTCACGTGGATAAAATCATATATCAAATTTTAAAAAAAATGTAACAGATAAAAACCATTATTAT
The DNA here is from genome assembly GCF_025612915.1 of Magallana angulata. Classification (NCBI taxonomy): domain Eukaryota; kingdom Metazoa; phylum Mollusca; class Bivalvia; order Ostreida; family Ostreidae; genus Magallana; species Magallana angulata. The sequence continues at coordinate 28,697,704 of NC_069117.1, read as the reverse complement.
ATTATAATTACTCCATACCAATTCAATAAATCAAATACTCATAGAACATAGTACTTTACCGTTTTTCATCCGATTGAAATCAAATTCCGCAAAGTGTTTGCTACATGTATATCGATAGAAGGTGCTTGCCTATGAAACTGTCAGCAAACCATTGTGTAGGTCTTAGTTTTAACGAATGTTGCATATGTATAGCAAATATCCGTAATTAATGTTAAATCTAACTATTTACTAGCAAATTTCTAGATTTAGATTTAGAATTATTTCTAACTTTAGATTTAAAAACTACATACCAGCAAACACTAAAGCGATTGCATGAATGAGTAAAAACTGGTCGTACAGAATAAAAACATTACAAAAAACCCCAAAAATGTAGGCAAAGTGCAGAGGCAACTTCATACTATAAGCTGATAATTTCAAATATCAAATAGGATACAGTTACATATCACAGTTACAATTGTCTTATAGTTAAGGGGGGCTGCTCTTGCCCGGTATGACTAGGTCACATTTCAAATTAACAACATTTTATCAATTTTGCCCGAAAAACCAATATTGCCTATTAATTTGTAATGAGTTGCTTATAAATTGTGATATTAAAAGCGTGTAAAATGCAAAGAGATTACTACATCTAACGAAGAGACATGGCTGTCCACGCGCTCCTTGTTGTGCTTACAATATATATGGTTATCTTTTTTATTTCTCTAGGTAAGTTGGTTACTTTGCTTTTTATAAAAAAAAAATAGAAAATGATTAATGATGCAATTCAACATATGCATCAGATGCATTTGAATTAATAACTTGACTAGTTAGAGAAAATGCGTATTGCAAGTATATGTAAAATGTTCGCAAATGTTGTTTGATCCCTCGAATAAGAGAAAGCCTCTTTTTAAAGTTTGGTATAAAGCTGATTAAAAACACCCTTTTTACATTAAACTGGAAACAAAAGCAAGGATTTGAATTGGTTTACTAGGACATTAAGTATAGTGATATAAGGCGTCTTCTACTTCTACATTTCTGAAAAATCAAATTGAATATAATTATACTTTTGATTCTTTTATTAAACATTTTAGGCTCAAAAATACACTAACAATCTCTGATTTGATTTGTTTGGTTTATAGTATTAACGAAACTAAGCAAGGGGTTATATATCTGGCTTATCTGCATATAATTGAAGATTGGAAAAATCACTAGTTAAGGGTGTTTTTTTTTTTGCTTGTTAAATACAACATTTGTCAAATTTTAAATTTAGGGGAGGAGTCTTGTCTAGATTTTGACCTGTCAAAATATCAAAAGTACATTTGAATTTTCATTTAAATAAGATGAGAGGATGAAAAGATCATATTTCTCTTTCTTACTATTATACAATTGGGCATAGAAAATGTAATCAAATTTTAGAATCTAACAAGAACATTAGTTTTTGCGGAACACTGGAGTAGAAAAAATATCACGATTTTGTAATTCAAAATTACTTTAGATTTATGAGCCTATTTGGCTCTTTTAAAACAATAACATTTTATGCTGGATTTTTCAACTAATGTGAACTAATAATAAGATACTTGGGTTTCAGAATTTGTTTTTGAAATAATTTGTTCCTATCAAATTATATTTTATAAGTTTTTTAAGTGCTCGTTCTATAAATAGATTTGTGTAGAGAAAAGCCAATAAAACCGGATTTTCTCTCTTACTAAATGGTCAGTATATTCGCTTTTCTGTCAACTGATATCTTTATATACATGTTTCATAATATGTAAAGATCAGAAATATATCAATATTGGAAGCATAGAAAAATAATCAAATATCTTCAGAATTTAAGAAAATTTGAGGATATGCACCCTAAGCAATATCAATTTAAAATATATATTTGTTTCAATTAAGTTTTATAAACTGATAGACGTTGTGATATTTTATTATTTAAAGAATAGAAATTTCACATCTTAAACAGATAACTACAGATAACTACATGAACATCTATTTTATTATCCTGTATGTTGAGGAAAAAGATTGTGACCTTGACCTGACCTTCATGCGAAAACAAGATGGTCAAATTTGATTAAGATGAGACTATCATTTGGTAATATGGTCTGTTTGACTGCGAGAAAAAATTCATGAATTCCTCAAAATAACATGTAAGTCGGATATCGAGAAAACTCCTTCTTTAAAGAGAAAAAAAATCCCTTAACCCCCCCCCCCCCCAAAAAAAAAAATGCCGAGTAGAGACCCACCTTAAGGTACTTCACTACACCCCGACTTATACTTTTTAAGACACTACATCACAAGATAGCGATTAAGATGTTTTGTTAAACTGTTTGTATCAATCTATTCAGATGTATATCGTAATAGCTCAATGGTTAAAGTATCAAGCTTAAAATTGTAAAGGATAAAAAAAAAGTATCAGGCTTGTGAACCGCAGGTCATGAGTTCGAATCCGCCTTGGGCTTTTGTTCATTTTTACTGAATGAAATTTTTTAAAATATCAATTTTTTTTAATCTAAATTGAACATTTTTTCGCCTATTTGACACATATACTTCTTATCCATCATGCTATCTATCATAATCAAGTAATTTTCTGTTGATTTGAGATACTATTTCAAGGTGCAGTGAGGCACCTTAAGGAAGCATTTGATTTTCCCTTATTTCTTTATATTCATGGTATTCAATGAAACACCAGCAGGATGCGCATAACGGATAAAAAAAATAACTACCTTTGTTTTTGATTTTTTGTTTACCTTATTAGACACTATGTGTATATTCATTATATTATACATGTGGTGCAATTTATAATTATACATGAATTTGAAACAGTGTTCATACGAAGGATACTTTAGGTCTAGCACTCGCATTGAAAGGAACAAATGGCTCTGAAACGCAGATGTCGATCTAAATACTCTACGTGTATTTAGCGCGTTTATGTGACCCTAAATTAGAATATTCAATCTTTTGCTACGTGCAATATCTTAATGATAATGATAAAATGTATTGGCTTTTTTTTCTAAAACGTTTTCATTTGAATAAATTCTTTCTTCTTTTATTTTTCAGCCAAAACAAATACTAACTGCGACATGGCTTACGAATTACTATTCCAGGGCAGAGTTAATCTGGAAACTATTTACGTAATGAAAAACTTACTTTACTTTGAACCATGTAGATTTGCATTGATAAGTTCGAATAAATCAATGTAGTTTCGTTATAAATTGATAATTTCTTACCATCAATTTTGAGTTATAACCACAATGAGGTAATGATATTTTCCAATCTGATGTGTTTTTTTAAAGAGGGCTCGATGGCTGTGACCCTCTTTAGACTGTATTGATCTCTTTTAGAAGAAGAGTTCTGTATAAAAATATAGGAAAATACTCAACTTAGAGGGGCATGGTCACGATTTTGGTCAAAAATTATCTTCCCGATCTTTATGTTTATAATGCTTCACTAACACAGTTTTAATAGTTATTTAGAATTTGAATGCCATTCGATGAGTTATAAGCGAGTTACAGAGCTTGCATTTCTTTGCTAAGTAAACACAGATTTTGTTTACATTTTGAATGTAGAAATGAAAATTCCAGTTTTAGACCTAAAATGAATGTGTTAAACGTTAGGAACTGTTTATTTATCCTTAGGCCTAGAATAGATAAGTAGACAGACAAATCAACTTAAAAAGATGTTTTACTGGTATAATGAACCTATGTAAACAAAAACAGGGCACGAGCCTTGTTTACATGACAAGGAATTGTGAGCCCTGTATCTTGCTTATAACTCTACAACTGTCTCTCAAATTTCACTTGATAGCTAGAAATGCCATCCTAAAGCATAATAAAATAATAAAAACAGAAACATAGAATCTGACCAAAATCGTGACCATGCCCCTTTAAGAAGTCAAAATTTGTGGAATTTCTAATGGTGTATAGCCAAAAAATTCATATCTTAAAATATTATGTAGCTCTGATAGTTAATTCGTTAACCACCGAGCCTTCATAAAAAAATCTTTTTTTGAAATTTCTGTCTATGTTATAAACCGTGTTCACATGACGAAGTAAGCAAATTTTTATTTCACAGGGAACTGTTGACATGGATGATATCAAAAGAGCCTTCCGCCGCTGTCCAGAATTCTGTTCCGATGACTATTAGTATCTGTTTTATACGTTTTTTTACTTCATTATTACATGATCGGCTGTATATTTCTCATTGTACAATTAAGTTTATAATATCACGTTACGTATATTTTTCATAGAAAATAAAAAATATTGATGCAAATTTCTTTCTGCTGCCTTCATCAATCATACAAGGTGGACATTGTGCCTCGCGTGAATGCCCCTCCCCCCTGACCAAATTAAACTAGTTTTTTTTTCAAAACTGATTAAGTACCTTTTCAATACAGGTGTTAGATTGGAATTGACACCTTTTGCTTTCAATGGTAAAATTACATATAAATGTATTCAATCATTGTTTCTTTATAAATATTTAGTATCATACATTTACCTCACAAACATATACCTGTAACAATTCAAGCACAATTGTCAGATAGGATTTTTTTGGATAAATGTACTAAATTTAAAATGTACATTATGACGACAGGTACTCAAAAACAAAGGGCATGTTCTAGGTATGTTTTTACATACTTAGATATATTGACATATATCAAGGGACAAACAGAGACAAAAATGCAACATGAAAAATTCGACAATTGATGAGTAAACGCTGCAATTTACTTGATGTAATGTTGAAGAGAGCTTGAAAAATCCTTCATTTTTTTTTTTTATATATTATAGAGAATCTATTTTATCAGAAGTGGCATGAAGCGCGTCTTTAAGGCCATATATACATGTACATGTACCTTTATAAAAATTATAAAACAATGTGTAGACAAATACTTGGGTTCACGAGACTGCGTTTAACTAACATTTGGTAATTCCACAGTAAAAATATCATATAACGAAAATATCATACATTGAAAAGATAATAATACTAGTATCTCATACATCGATAGGGGTTCAGACGAGTGGTTCAACCTGTCTGGTATTGTTTTCTACATTATTGCTTGCGTGGTGGGAACAAACGGTATCGCAATGGAAGTCATCGCCATAACAGGTCAGGGATTTCGCTAATCATGTTCCTTGGGGTATAGACCCGCCTTTGAAACATGATTCATGATTGCACTTTTCGATGCGACTTTGAATTCGACTTTTATGAATGAAACGCCATTGTCTGGTCAAATGAATTATTCAAATAGCTAATTGAATAAAGAATATATCACTTATTCTTTTTATGTTATAACTTTTTTATTATACCTCTGTGGATATTTTTTTATGTAAAATTAGAACGAATAAACATAATATTCGTTCTAACCGTGAAATTAATAGTTTCCGTATCATCTGCCCATGGTGAATAGTCGTCGAAACTATTCACTAGCAGCATTCGATTTCCCCCGTTTTTAAACTCGGACACCTCTAGTGTAACCCGAGTCGCTACGTTAAAATCAGCGTCCAATAACTTAATTTAATTTGTTCGCCTCGTGAAATAGTTGCTGTGTCGGGAAAAATAAAACTTTCCATCGTCTTCATAGCCAATAAATATAGGTAAATGATAATATTTATAAAGTCTTAATATTGTCATTGAAATTCTCTCTCTCTCTCTCTCTCTCTCTCTCTCTCTCTCTCTCTCTCTCTCTCTCTCTCTCTCTCTCTCTCTCTCTCTCTCTCTCTAAAGACATACTTTACTTTTATTTTTTTTTTTCAATAGTTCGGGTCATTTTTACTGAGTCAAGTAAAATGACTAACAAAGTGCTACATAATATTAGGTTAAAAAAAGCAAATCAAGCCCCGTCATCAAAATTTATAAATCTGTCATGACTGTTGTAAATTTTGAATGTACCGGGTGGCAGTAAATAAAAAATTTACAGCATGATAATTTACTGCCACGCGGTAAATTCAAAATTTACAACATGACAAATCCCTTATCTCAGTCCTCAGCTCAAATTCTTGATGTATTATATCTAACTTGAGAAAAGTTGGTGACAGTGGAGCCAGATTCCGTCCAACATACGTTATTTTCTTGAAATGTATAGAAAATAAGGCCACTAAATTGTACACGCACATGTACATGCATATACTAAATAATTATATTAATTTATATGTACAATAAATTACAGTGCCTGTGACTTGTGTGTTGATTTTCTTTGCAATTCTATTGTGTTTCAGAAAATTTAATTTTCTTTCCGCTCTCCATCATTCCTTAATGTTCTCAAACATAGATTCAGCATTAGGCCTATTTAAAAAGTATTTTAAAAGTAATCACTTATCATATACACTGTAGCTCTTTAGCGCTTTGTGAATTGGATGATTTTTTTCGGATACCGACAAAAATAATTAAAACAAAGAAATTAAAATTTAGATTTTCAGCCCACTTGAAATTAAAAAAAAAATCGACTTTTGAAAAATCACAACCCTGTTCCCCATTTCCTTTCTTTGAAAAACCATCGGGTTCGATGTGCTGAATTCATTACAACATCAACATGGCGCCCTCCATGAAGTCTCTTAAGAAGCTACTCAGCCTACTGCAAAGAGTTTCAATTTAGAATTATTCTTTGAAATTAGAACAGCAAGACATGGCATCAGAGATTAAAGTAACACCCTTAGGTAAAGAATAGCTTGAATATATAGAAAAAGAGAGGAAAGAATGCTTTTTTTTGTAAATGTGTTGTGATTTTTTTTTATAGAAACATGAAAATGTACTGATAGCTGAATCATTAATTTTTTGTAGGGGCAGGACAGGGTAAGTACAGTTTGTTCAGACATTAGTTCGTATAACATTCTGTTATTATTGATATGATTCTGGTTACGACCGTTTGGGAGAGGGCAACATGATTCGATAAGATAAAAAGTTTTTAAAAAATGGTTTTCATAAATGTGACAAAAAAAAGTAAAACATTTTGTTTGTCCATTGGTTTTTTTTTTTTTTTTTTTTGAAAATACTATTTTACTATAACAGGATAACTTTTACGCGCCAGTATCTAAGTGCATTAAATTACCACAATGTTTTTATTAATGAGTAGAAGTCTAGAACTTTGTTAATAACATGTAATCACAGTTGCATCTCAAGTACGATTTAACGGTTTTGTTTACTTCAATGCAGATAGAGTTCTTTTCCCTATTAAGACAGTGATTAGGATGTCGGAATTTACATTTCATATCAATTTTGTTGACATCTGGTTTTCTATTTGAAAACTTTCATGAGAATTAACAATGAGTAGCAGAATGTTTTATTTACTTTTTTAGTACATGAAGGTCTTGAAATTCATTTTTACCTGTTCTCGTAGGAACATGAAACTGGTAGCCATTTTTAATACACACTAAATAATGGATACAATTCTGATGAGAAAGAAATTCAGTATGCTAAACATGCTAAAGGGAGCAATAGTTCAAATTTTCTCTTTGCCTAAGCTTTATTGTTAGAGCTCGCAGTGCTTGCATGGGGGGGGGGGGGGGGGGGGGTGCTTCACACTAGTGACCTGCACTCACTATTATCTCTCTTTGATTTTTCTTTCAATTTTTTATTCTCTTTAAAAACAATACTGTACTACGTGTACTGATTTAAACACCCTCATGATTAAATTCAGATGTTGGGAGAAGTTGTATTTTACTTACAATTGGAGGAAAAAACATCATGTTAGATTGTGGAATGCACATGGGCTACAATGATGAAGTAAGTAGAATTGATGAATATTTTGGTATTAAATGCATATCTGTTCCATTAATATTTATTATTTAATGTCATTATACATACTAATATTTGCCACTAGTTATTGGCTAATCCAAAAAGTCATTTAAAAAGATTATAAAGATAAAAGTGACCTCTTTTGACTCTACTATTATTATTCATTTTGAGAACCTGTATGATTTGATTGAACAACATTTTTATTCCACTATAATTTATTTATGGTACACTGATGTGTCTAAATTATAGCGAAGATTTCCAGATTTTACTTACATCACTGATGAGGAAGGAGATAGATTGACAGATCATTTGGACTGTGTTATCATCAGGTAAGACGTTGTGTTTCATCTACGCATGAAAACAAATGTCAAATAGTCATGGTATTGTATTTTTCAAAAGAAAAACCTTAATGAACATTTTAAAGCAATATGAGCTGTATTTTTAAGAATTTTATTTTGCTGTAAAAGCCTGCTAGTATGCTAAGTCTGCCTGTGACTGAAACTTTATGATAAATAAGATTTGAGAAAATCATTTTTTTTTGTCAGATATAGCAGTTCAATTTTTGTACAGGACAGACACCAGTAATTCAATTTTGCTTCAATTATGGCTTCTTAACAGTTTCTCCCACAAAAATAAGGCTAACAGAATTAAATAAACCATGACATTTTTTGTCATTTCAGTAGAAAATAACATTTTTGTGAAAAAAGAAAAATTGCAGCATGAAAATTACAGCTCATATTGCTTTAATTAGATACTCTGTACAAAATAAATTTCGTCATACACGTGCAATGTTGTGACATCAATGCCCATGCATTTTGAACCCTTTATTATCTGTATTAATTTTATAGTGTAATATTTACAGGTATATTATTGTATAGTCTGTATGTAACTGTCAATGTTTTATACTGTATACAGGGAAATATTTTCCCGCAGTTTATTTTTGCCCCTTTTGCCCTTGTTATTAGTGGGCAAATTTAGGACTGGTTGAATTCCAATGTTTCAAATCATCTCTCTTTAAATAAAACTGTGTCTTTAATTGGCAAATTCAAGATTGGGTGAATCTGTTTGCAAGTGTAGAATAGCGAAAGTTACATTGCGCGAAAATATAGCCATGTATACAGTACCCTCATCAGTTCTTTAAAACTATGTATTGAACTCATCAAAAGGCTATAATTATTTATGAAGATGAATTGTACATTCATGCAATTTTCTAGGTCATAACATTGAGCAAATATGTATCCTGTAAATGCTGTCAAAGTTCATATTAACATTCATATGACAATTAATAATTCCACTTTTCCCCTATTCAGTCATGACTTCAAAATAACAATCCCATTTCTCCCCCCTCCCCTCTATGCTTTAGGTGAGCTAATAAGTGACAACATGTGTATGGTATTAAAATGAACCAGCAGGTTCATAATATTACAAAAATTAATTCTTAAATTTTGTGAATTTTCATATTAAACTGTGATAATTATTTCAGTCATTTTCATCTTGATCACTGTGGAGCACTGCCATACATGTCGGAAATGGTGGGTTATGATGGTCCCATCTACATGACTCACCCAACTAAAGCCATCTGTCCCATATTGCTGGTAATTGGGGGTGTTTAAGTAATTTTTCTGTAAATCAGTTTCATGTGATTTTGTCCAAGTAATGTTACAGTAACAGTACTTTAACAGTTGAATTATTTTTTTTCTCAAAATAGAACAAAGGTTCATATTGCACAAATTGCTAATGAAACTCGTAATAAAAAAAAACAAACCTATCTTTTTCTAGGAAGACTACAGGAAAATAACAGTGGAGCGGAAAGGAGAAGAGAATTTCTTCACATCTGAAATGATAAAAAACTGCATGAAAAAAGTGGTGGTGGTCAATCTGCATGAAACTAAACAGGTTTAGTATTCATTGTTCAGAATTGGATAATGTGTGTAATTTTTTTTTTATCAATATGGCTTGCTTTTTACAGGTTTGATCATTTATCTTTCTCACTTTGTTGAACAGTATGCAATCATGTATGATTTTTGAATTTCATTTTGAGACTCAGAGAGCAAAAAGTTAAAGTTGATTTTATGTGTGGACTCTGAACAGTGTTTCCTGTCTTTATTTGTATAGGTTGATGAAGAGCTGGAGATAAAAGCTTACTATGCAGGTCATGTTTTAGGGGCAGCCATGTTTCACATCAAAGTAGGCCAGCAATCAGTGGTGTATACGGTTAGTAGGAAAACTTCTATCAAAGTTTTCTGCCACATAGCTTGATATGTTGTACACGTAAGACGTATATATTTTAATTAATACAAAAGTTTTTAAAATTTATATTAACTTGTTTCCTTAAAAACTAAAATATACATACAGTACAATGTATATACAGTAGTTACATGTATATTCTAAGCTGTGCAAAGATTTTCTGTAATAGAGTCTATGTATAATCTAAATATAAAAATATTAAATTTGTTATGATTTATTTTTGTTATTGAATTTATTGTTATATGAATTGATGTAAACTTAAAAACCAAAATATTAAAGAGTTATCTCCTCTTAAACAATATTTTCACATATAAATATAGTGTTATATTGTATACATTTGTACATGTGTCAATTAAAATCTGATAATAGGGGGATTATAACATGACTCCAGACAGACATTTAGGTGCGGCTTGGATTGATAAATGTTGGCCTGACCTGCTTATCACAGAATCTACCTATGCCACGACGATACGCGACTCCAAGCGATGCAGAGAGAGAGATTTCCTGAAAAAAGTTCATGACTGTGTGGAGAAAGGTGGAAAGGTATGGTGTAGGAAGAAATTTCTCTGTGAATAAATACATGTATTTTCCTGGTATATTTTAAAGGGCAGTATATGTATTTCTTGAATGGACAACATGAAGCATTCTTTTTGGTGTTTTTTTTTTATCTGATCTCTGTTTAAATTTTTTAAAGAGAATATGCCTACACTTGAACAAGAAAATATTAATTTCATAATTATACTGTAAATTCCTTATATTACACGAGTACTTAATTCCGCGATCCTGCTGATTGCGAGAATATAAAATCGCAAACGTGGAACAATTATCCTTATTTCTTACAGTTCTCAACTCAGTAAAATAATGGCGAGGTTTTAAAATCTGCGAGGGGGACTTCTTGCAATTTTACGCGGATATAAATTCCTTGCGTTTAATAATTAAGCAATTTACAGTAATAATGTAATATGAAAATAATTATATTAGATTATACCAGAAAAATACCAATGTCATACAGTGTATGTATTAAAGGTCAGTTTTAATCAATGTAGATAAATATATCTAGAATTCATATATCAAATTTGAAAACAAATTTTAGGTCCTGATTCCAGTGTTTGCTCTGGGCCGAGCACAAGAACTCTGTATTCTGCTGGAGAGTTACTGGGACCGCATGAACATCAAAGTCCCCATCTACTTCTCTCTGGGTCTCACTGAAAAGGTGGGTAAAACAGTTTGGCATTGATTTCGCTGCAATAATGTAGCCCTCTGATTTAAAAAAGAAATTTTGGGAGGCTAACATTATTGCAGGTCCAGTAGACTTTGAATCCTTGGTGCTTATGTCTTGGTATATTATATTGGAAATTATTGTCTACTAGTGTATAAAAGTTGTGATTGTGTTAACAGGCCAACCACTACTACAAGTTATTTATTACATGGACAAGTCAGAAGATTAAGAAAACCTTTGTACAGAGAAATATGTTTGAATTCAAGCATATCAAGGTAGGAATCAAATATTTGAGCTAGTTTATATCAGTACATGTACTTCTGACCCTCTATGACATATACACGTTTCATTGATCATTTACAATATAATTTGTTATATATCTTGGTATAGCTTTCTGGAAGAGCACATTGGTATACTATGGCAAAGTTTAAGTTGGTAGATAATTTGATGAGGTAGATTAAACGACTGCCGCTACATCATATTTCACCAAACTATGTCAATTTGTCCTGCAATAGAGCAGTACTGCATGTACCATACTATAAAGAGGTCTTTTTGATGATTTCAAATAATGGGGTAAAAGCATAATTAAATGTTACCATTTTAATTATCAGATGATCACACTGGTTAGATTTTCTTTTTATGAAATTGAATGTTTTGGTGATATTTTTTAAACAATGCACATGCAATCCTGAACATTATTAAAAAAATATTTGCTGTCTATCATTCACTGTAATGGATCAAGAAATACCTTGTTACATTATACACAAAATGTTTTCATGTGATTATATGCTTGGTTTATCAGCCATTTGACAGAGCTTTTATAGACAATCCAGGACCAATGGTGGTCTTTGCTACCCCTGGAATGTTGCATGCTGGTCTGTCTCTACAAATCTTCAAGAAATGGGCCCCTAATGAACTCAACATGGTATGTTCATTGCTAATGTTCTAATATTGATACACTGGACTTTATAAAATCGTGGGTATTAATCCATATGAATTCACAGGGCTTAGAGAATCTATCTTTGCTTGTAGATTTAATTTACACAGCTTTATTTCCACTATTATCATTAAGTGTACAAGCATATTTTTCTGTAGGTCATAATGCCTGGATACTGTGTAGCAGGAACTGTGGGACATAAAATTCTGAATGGAGCTCGGAAATTAGAATTAGAAAACAAACAAATCGTAAGTACATGTACTAGTATCACACCACCCATTTAAGAAAGTAGAACTTGACTTTGATGACTTTTTAAGTCTAGCCTAGCTATAGAAATGCAGCCCTATAGGAAAATTTGGATTGACATACTTTAGAGCTACAGTTCTCTACATGAAAAAAATTGATCAATTTATTTGCCTCAGAATTGTCTGTTATTTTTTGTTTTACAGTATTTCCCTTATTTCTTGATAAGCATGTGGTAATATTTGATAATGGTAGATTGTACATGGATTTCTGTATCAGATCCAAAATTACATGCATGTGAATTAAATAAGACTTTTTGTAACCTTTGAAAACTTTAAAAGAAAAATTCTTTGTAACATTTTTGATATGGATATTTCCCTAGTTTCCTAGAACAGCCAGTGGGAAATTATTTATCTAAGGCCAATAGGCCCTTTGTGATGAATGCTCTCTAGTTTGTGATGTATTGTATTGTATCAGCTGGATGTGAAGCTCTCTGTGCAGTACATGTCCTTCAGTGCCCATGCTGACGCTAAAGGAATCATGCAGCTGATCTCTCAGTGTGAGCCCAGGAACGTGATGCTGGTCCACGGAGAGGCGGCTAAGATGGACTTCCTAAAAAACAAAATCCAGCAGGAGTTTGGTAAAGTTTTGTTGATTCATTATTTTAAAAGAATTTGACAGGAGTTTTTCATTCTGCCATTGTAATATTTTGTACATGATTCAAATTACGAGAACATGGTATTTTAAGCATTTGATTTTTTGAAATAATTGCAATTATTACAAATAATGGTGAAAATTTAGAATCCATGAGGAAAGCTTCATACCGTTTTAGAGAATATTAAGTGCTTATGTTTAATTAGGAATATACAGTATACAGTTTATTTGCAAATTTCTGGTAAATTATATAAAAGAAGTGCCAGTGACTTGTTAATTATTAATTGAATATGAGTATACTTATGTATAATGTTAATTAATAATTGAATATCAGTTTTAACTTTAATATGTATAATATTTGTAGGCATTGATTGTTACAAACCAGCCAATGGAGAATCTGTTACAATAGAAACAACGCACAATATCCATGTTGATATTCCACTTTCTTTGTTAAAGAGGGAAGCATCTAAAACAGGTTTGGATAAATTGAATATGTGTTGGAAATTTCAATACATAACCTTTTATATTTAGTTTCATTGATGAAAGTTATATTGAATGATTGAATTTTCAGGATTACTTCCCCCTGATGCCAAAAGACCAAGAGTTTTACATGGAGCTTTGGTAATGAGAGGAAATGTAAGTAGAAAAGTATGATTTAAAAGGACGATAAGGAAATAATAAAATGTTCAAATCATTTAGCCAAACATTTGTTAATATTGGTTTATGACACATTTTGCATTTAAAAATGAGGATGAAACTTTTTGTAAAGTATATTTTAAAAAATTTGTTAGTAGGAGAAGTGTAGTGCAATGTCCATGTTTCTTTTAATAGCTATACTAGAGGATATATGTGGTGTTCTATGTCTGTTTCCCTAATACTTGTACCATGTAATGATTTATCTTTGTTTCTTCACTTAATGCTATATCTCTGTTTCATTACGTTGTGCTGTATAACTCTTTATATTGTTACTTGGTACCAGCGTCTCCAGATCATTGACCCGAGCCAGGCCCTGAAGGAGATGGGGGTCGAGGAGCACCACCTCAGGTTCACCTCCACCATTAGCATAGAGGAGGAGGGGCCCGCCAACAAAGTGGCTGAGAAAATCTACCAACTGGTCAAAAGGTACACCAACTGTGTGGATTAATCGACATTTAATGGAAATTTAGCTTGACAAACTATAGTTAAGAAGCCACCAACAAGTTCCCTTACATATGGTATCTAGCTGTATAAATGTCTTTGATGGTTGCATAATTAAAAATGCTGTAACTTTGTAAAATACCTGGGTAGTGAAATTTATTTCTATATCAATTAACATGTAGAGTATTAAGAATTTTTATCTCTAGGATGGAAATAAACTTTAAAATTTACCGGGCCAAGAATCTTAAAGCTTATGGAATCACATACAAATGCTTTGCTCTCAACTGTATTGACTTTACATTGTTTTTCCTTTGTCAGGAAGTTAAAGGACTTTTCTATCCACTACTCTTCTGATGGTTCCATATCCATCTCCGATTCTCTCCTGATCCAGGTGTCTGGAGATGAAGATGAGACTAAATCAGTCCTTGTGTCATGGTCACACCAGGTGAGTCAATATTTTTCCACCTTATAACTAGCATTTGAAATGTACGAGGGTCAATCAAAAAATACGAAGACTTTTGTCATAGTTATGTTACTTAACGTCATATCATTACTAAATTTGGTAGACATAATTTAGCAATAGTTTCAAACAATTTGCAAGAAAAAAAGTTAATAGATTCCTTTATTTCTAAGAATTGTTTAGAATCTAATCCTGCAAAAATAAGGTCACGGCGCACGGTCAAAATTTGTGTTATGTCAACAATAAACCATACAATGTTGAAAGTAATATCTCTATAAATTGGGCTTAAAACCATATAATATTGAAACCTAAAATTAAGTTTTGTCTTGGTATTCTATGTTCCAAATACTGACAAGATATATTATTTTGTCGAACAGATATTAGTAACTAAAGACAGATAGTCTTCTTTAGAATTGACTAAAAACATCGACGTCGCCGGACGTCACGGCGCAACGAGAGGTACAAATAAAATGGATTTAACCCCGGAAAAAGCCTACACAAGCTGTGAAAATGCTCAATGGTGCAAAGAATAAGTCAACAATTATTTGCAAGTTTGTGTTTAACTGTAATAAATTTTGTGGGGGTGGTGGTAATTGTATTTTGAGTATAAAACAGTCCGGTAGAGAGTAGAATATCTGTTAATATTTGGTCAAAAAATGAGTAATGTCAACCGACGTTCAGGGTTATCCTTACTGTAAACTAAGAAATACACGGTTAGAAAATGAAAACTTTGAAGAACTAACTTATGATTCTCGAACAAATGTGTGCAAATAAGATGTTAAGTGGTTTAGTGCAATTGTAAATTGTAAGGAGAGGGGCACAAGAGACTAAGCGTGATATAAAGATGGGATATATCTATAAACTGTGCGTGTTTAATCTTGACGTCATGTTTTGAACGTTACCGTGCGCCGTGGTGACAAAACATGTTGTTTTTAAAAAGGGGTAACAAAAATACCGTTTCATCAAATGGACTAAAACTTCGCATATCAATAACATAAGTGTTGGTGCACAGATTAATCTGTTAAGTATGGCTTTCATGAAAAATATATGATAGACAGCCACATTGTCTTCGTATTTTTTGATTGACCCTCGTATATGTCGTTTATAGTAGCTGTAATAATAAGTAAGAATTCAAATTTTTCCAAACGCTATATGTAATATGTGACCAAATTTTTCATTTTTTAAAAGAAAATAAACCAATATTTATGTGCTATAAAACTGTCATGAAAAGTCCTGCAAGTACTAGCAAGATCATTACCTGTATGCAACAAAATATTTAGTGGTACTCCAAAGTAGTGGGGTTTTTACTTTTATATTATTTTTTTTAGGATGAAGACATCGGGAGTTTCCTTCTTCAGTTGTTGAGAGAGGACCCCTCACTTGTCCAGGCAGTTTGAACAAAGATTCCAAGGGTTTAACTTAGACCACATTATCTTTTACTCCAGGACAGTTACTGAAACAAGGACATGTTACATGCTGTAAACAATTGATGTGTCATCAAGTGTGCTATGGGTCAAGGAACTAGTTTGATGATGCTGTGCAAGTGAACTAGTTCATTGATGAGATTCAAGGCCATTCAAAGCAAGAGAAAAAAACAATGAGTCATTTATTCATTTTCTCCGCAAAATGATTGTATTTTTACTGATTTCATGACACTACGCCTTTGGGATTAAAGTGCTCATTAAGTGCTATCACAAGCAATCAGTGTTTCATTATTTTCACTCATCTGAACTTGAAAATATTTTCATCATTATCTCTGATCATTGTTATTATGAAAGTAAATCATGAAAGTATGTCGCCTATGTTGTTTTTTTTTTTGTCACAAGATATTTGTCAGATAAAGATAGAATCTGAAGTTAGTATCTGTTTCGTAAATCTGTATTGAAATAGAAAAAAAACATGGTTATCATAGAGTTCATCTTTATTTTGCAGAGTACAGTATTCATTCATTTAGTGTTTGGTAGTGATTTTTTTGATGAATCTGATTAAATATGAGATTAAAATTCTAATGGATGAGTAAGTGCGGGAATCATATTTTTTTCTGGCTCAGAAAAATATAATTATTTCTGAGTTTAGTTTATATCTGACTTTGATTATGCCCAACAATGTAAGGTTAGGCGCTGTCAAACTGATTATAGTATAACTCAAAACACAAACAAGCTCATAACAGCAGCTGTAGACATGTATTTCTAGTTAACTTGACAGTCTTCCACGAACTGCTTTCTTTACAGCTGCCATTTCCAGATAATAATGCGTCTATATACACACTGTTCCTTAAAAAAAAAATTTCAAATCGTTACCCTTATAGGGTAGGATGCAGTTAAAATGTGAACAAATCTTAATTCTCCAGAGGAACGCAAAGACATGATTAGCCGTATGTATACATGTATGGAGGCATCCCTAGGTAGTGTACAGCGAAGTTTGTTCAACTCATGATCCCCAGGGGTTAGGCGCGTGATGGAGAACAAACTTTCACACGGAAATTTGAAAATCTTATAAGTTCCTAAAAACAGCAAAGCCATGATTATTTCAGGGACGTATATACTAACAGTTAGTATATACGTCCCTGATTATTTATATAGATATGAAAGATTTTTTTTCAATAATGACCTCGGAGGTAAAATATAAAATTAATTTACCAGTGGGAACCCCCCCCCCCCCCCCAAAAAAAAATCCCACATTCAAACGCATTATTCTATAATAAATGATTGTATTCATACATGCATGGCAAGACAGAAATCGTTGCGATCCCGTGAAGTGACATAGCCCCCAGCGTATGAATATACGCATTCTAAACTGCTTTTAGATGCCTTGTTTAATTTTTAAATGACAACTTTAAATTTAATTAAAGTTAAATTAAATGAAATAATTTCTAAATCGTTCATTGATGTCCAGTTTGTATTATTTCGTAGAATATGTTTATATCGATCGAAACTAATTTACATTAGGAGCACGAACTCCACGGAACTGCACTGAGTGAACTCAGCAAATTTTCAAGAAGCTGTAGTTACCATAGTGACCTTCACATATATGGGAAATTGGCTGTTCTTGATGTGTAACATTTTCTATCGACAATGTTTACTTGTGTGCTTTAACTCACTTTGTTTCGTTGATTGATTTAATAATTTAAAAAAATACATTTATAGAACTGTAAATGCATTCTTTGGTGCTTCTTTCAGGTTATGAGGGTTATAGCGTTGTAGAAAATTTTTTGTACATAACCAACTAAGGCGGGCTATGTATAGAACGCATTTTTAATATAAAGTTTGTTTAAAGACTCAAGGTACAGAATACGTGTATTTATGTAACGAATAAAAATTAAAACACGTGAACACGTGTTTGAGTTTACTGGTGCATTCCTATCATAAGTGTTAAGAAAGATTGTCTAACAATAAAGGAAGTGCAAACACATTGATTCTGTATAAATCGATCAACTTGTAGATACACAGGTTTAGACGCACTTTCAATTTTTGGAAATTTAAGCAATGTTTATAAATGTTGCCATTTTGGTGGTGGTTTTTTTTTTAAATATCGTATTATTGTAGAAAATAGGCAACTTTTAGGTGGGTGATTAATTGATTTTTTGGCGTTCAAATTATCTCACAAATATATGGTGTGTGTGTGGGTGGGTCCCCTTTCTAAATCCGCATTCTGTAATATGCTTCTAAGACTTTTATCGTGCCAGTACCTAACATGCAAACACACCCACCGACTAGTATATTGAACAACATAATAACCATTGACCAGTGTGTATTTTATTTACAACAATGCCAGTTCTTACCTCTAAACCTGAACGTTGTTTATTGAATACACAGCTTTATTGTCTTCGGGGTCTCGACCGAATACATAGTTATCTACATGAGCTCGCATTTTTAAGAAATTAACTAAATAATTATATTGTAAGTAAGACGATATTCTGATAATATATTGCTCAATGATTCTCATTTTATTTAATTCTTTTGAGTCTTGACACTTTAGTATTCTGGCTCTTTAAGAAATAACATTATTTTTTTTATTATACTTAGTTATTTAATTTCTTACCGTCTTTTGGACGCAAATCATACGAAGTGCTGATATATATACTTTTGACGAAAACAATAAAAATATTGCGAAGCTGAAACCTCCGTGTTAGATTTAAATTGTTTTTATTTATAATAAATCAGTAATGATTATTTGAAATGTATTATATCCATTTTGTGCCATGTCTGAGATACATGTTGGCATACAACCTCTCAGTTTCCCTAAAAAGTGTTTAATATGTGCAAAAATAATCTCACTAAATTTTATATTTTACATGTCGGCATACACCGGACATTCCCAAGAATGTACTGCAATGTTCGATGTGAAAAATCGACTTTCAGTTCAATCGTACACATTTCTAGACATTTCTTTCAAAAAGATTTACTGTCCTTGCAACCTTGTCTATACTCACATAAACTATGTAGCTCCGTAAATCTACTAAAAAAATGGATGGTACATGTATATCTATGCTATGTATATACTTAAACAATAAAATGCTTTCTTTGGTGATTCATTCGGGATATGAAGGTGGCGACATTGCAGAATTTTTTTCTGCAATGATCGTTACCTTCATAACCCGCATGATCGAATCATCAAAGAAAGCATTTTATTGTTTATATTAACATTTTTCTTTTAACTTATTAATAAACTGATTATGAAAAGTAAGTAAAATTCACTAAATTACTTTTAATGTACATAAGTACGTTAGCTAAAAGAAACAGCCAAATCGTCTCCTGTGAGACTTTTATTCTGACATGATCATGATTATTTCGTGCAGTCCGTGATCATGATTGTTCTTACGTCGCTGTAGGTTACGACCAATCGATAAACATGGCATGTCAATTTCAGCCCTGTCAGTTTAAGCCGCCGTATATTTCGACCAATCGATAAACGAGGCGTGTATATTTCAGTCTGCTTGTTTCTTAACTATAAGTTTCCGTAGGAAATAGAAGTAATAATACTTGGTTTCTGTAAATATATGTATTTGTTATACTTTCATGTTAAATACTGAAATCTGATTGGTTAAGACGCAGTTCATAATCCGTTCTTTTACCCTCAGCGTTAGCAACGCACTTAGCAACGCGTAACATTACAAATTGTTACATGCGCAAAAATTATGCGTGTACGGTTCGCTGTAGAATTCACGTTATTCCTATATAAAAGCAGTAAAATTTTCTTAAAAATTAAGACATTCAGTATAACAAAATAAATAGTGCCTGTTTGGGAGGATAACTGTTGAAATTGACACCCCTCGAAAACCATTGTCAACCTCCGCTTCGCGTCGGTTGACAATGGTTTTCTCGGGGTGACAATTTCAACTGTTACCCTCTCAAACAGGCACTATTTATATACTATTACCTAATCAAAGGGATTTTATGTTGTTTTATAACAGATTAAATATTTTCGGCTATTTTGTATGTGTATTCAGGATTGAACTGCCGGTCAATAGACTGCAATCTATTGGACCACCTGTCAATAGACTGCCGTCTATTACACTGGCAACGTATTTTAGAAAAAAAAAGTTTAATTGCTACAAGATTAAAAGATAACTATATATTTTTTTTACTATTGTTCTTTAAATTTATCTTTTAGGTCATCTTGGCATTGATTAACAATGACCTGGATGCATAATGGTATGAAAACCTTCAGTATGTAATTTGTCATTGTGAACACAAAATACTAAAAACGGAATTAGGTAATATAACAATTATTTCATGCCCGAACAGTCAATAGACTCGAATTTTTTCCTTGGTGCAGGGAATAGCTCAGTATGATCTATTGCCCTCGACCGTTGGCCTTGGGCAATAGATCATACTGAGCTGTTCCCTACACCAAGGGAAAATATTCGGGTCTATTGACTGCTCAAGCATTAAATAATTGACAAATATAATTATAATAAATTGTAACTAGGTAGTGAAATGTATATATCAAAAGTAGAGTGCAGTTACATTATAATATTTAAATATGATGTCCATAACACCTGGCCCTTACATGTACTTTAAGATATTAAGATATAACCAAGAGACATTACACGAGTAGACAGTGTTGTTTTTATAATTATTTTAAATGACGCAATTTAGCAACATTTCATAAAGAGATTACGATTATGCAAAAATGGAATAAAAATTCAAACACATTTTTTGATTATTATACATAAAAATATACCCCTTACCTAATGATATATTAGGGATGTGTTTTCTCTTTACAACAAAATAGATAAAGTCAGACGCTTGTGCGATCAAACATAAACATGATAAACAAGAACAGCGCCGATTTAGTTACTGTGACAGTTGTAATCGGTATTTTTTTTAATATTCACATTTTAACACGTATCTGCAGTGGAATTTTCATCAAATTATTTATCCAGGTTACGCTCTACACACATTTCATTATCTGAAATAGAAACAAAATGTGACAGATAAAATTCCTACAATCTGATTGATCTGCCGTTACAAGTTTATATGGCTTTTTTTTAAACCTACAATTAGAAAAGTATCTAAAGGTCTCGTATAATCTCGCTTCATGCCGAGATAGACTTTGATTAAGCGAGACTTTATGTGTGTGAAAATCTGACGAAACAATGTGAGTTTTAAAATATATCCATTGAAACAGTTAATGATTATGTCTTCCATGTAAAAAATGATCATGCATTTGTACACAGATAGCTACATGTAGCTATTAAAAAAGCACTATATTGACACAAACTAACATTCAATTACATATATGATAATATTATAGAGTATACAATAGATAAATGCAAACCAAAGGTAATTAAGCAAGATGATGAAAAAAATATCGATTTCAGATGGCATTATCCAAAGCAGATGTTCCAAACACTGTTCCAGACATACCAGTGGTTGCTCAGCACTACTTGGTGTGTGATAATGAGGAATGTAACAAGAACTGCCAATTTTACTGCAATCATTGTCCACGAAAATTGTGTGAACAATGCAGAAATAAACATCAGGTGAGTCCAGAATCATGAAGTGGTCACTTACCAAAGACGCAAAATGCAACTACCTGCGGAGAAATGCAGAGATCATCCAAATAAGGATATAAACATTCTCTGTCAGGACTGTCAAGCTCCAATATGTTACAGATGTGCAAAGGAACACCATGAAAATCACAAACTAAAAGATTTAGAGACAATATATTCAGAGAAATTCACTCTATGTCGTGAAAAAGTCAATGAAATACATCAGTATTTTATCCCAAATTCACAAGGTATGCAGAGAGATATACAAGAAAATATCAAAGATATAAAAGACATCATGGATGATATAAGAAGATTAATGAAGAATGAAACCGAGGCGCTAAAATGTGTGCTGGATACAGTGTTGTCAGATAAAACAGGACAAGTTAACGAAATGGAACATTCAACAATTGAAAATCTTCAATGTCAAGACAAAACGTGTCAAGATTACATCTCCTATCTTAAAGACCGTGTCAAAGAGTTCAATGGCTACCTGTCATCTTCTAAACTTAGTAACAATCCACTCATTTTCTCTCTTTCTGATCAGCTAAAAATCAATCCGATACCGGAGACCACCACACAAGTCCCTCCAGAATTTACTGCTGGTAAATACAACAAGGAGGATGTCACCAACTTTTTGGTAGAGTAACTGTTCCTGACACTACTACAAAGAACAGAAAAATGAAACCCACGGAGACTGCTTCAACAAAGCATTATAGTACAAGTAGACATTTATTTTATTTTTTATTTTTATCTATAATTTTTTTGTTTTTATTATCATCCTTGCCTGATTCAAATATAGAAAACCATACAAGCGAACAATTGAAAAACGATGAGAAAAATTGGAAGTGAAACCAATACACTCTCTGTCTTCCTCTGTCATCAAGGTCAGGGAGTACACAGTACCTGGTGTAGATCGTGTATATCATATATCACTAGGTAAATCAGGTAGAATCTGGGTCAGTGATTTAACCGGTAACCTTGTCCAAACAGATCTACAAGGACATCAGCTACAGAAGATACAAACTAGTGGTAAATATGGCTACCACACAGTCACTCAAGACGGGGATCTGATCTATACGGACAAAGAAACAAGGTCATTAATAAGGTAACACTTGATAATTCAGTTACTGAATTCATTAAAACAGGAGACTGGACACCAATCAGCATACACTCCTCCCACATCAACGGGGACATGCTGGTGGGGATGAGAAAGGATGGTGGAGGGGCTAGAGTCACCAGGTACAACAAGAAAGGAGAAGAAATACAGAACATACAGAAGGACAACAAAGGACAGGAACTGTATGGTACAACACACTACATCACAGAAAACATCAACGGTGATATCTGTACATCAGATTATGACAACAAAACCGTAGTGGTGGTAAATAAATCAGGACAACGCAGATTCTCCTACACTGGTCAGAGGTCAAAGAGGTCAAAGAAATCCCCCCTATGGTATACGTAATGATGTCATCGGTCACATTCTGGTCTCTGATTTTATGAGGACTCTGTTCATATTTTAGATCAGAACGGTAAATATTTGTCAAAACTACTCACACCACAAGAATTAGATTGTCCCATAAGTTTATTGGTGGATGATGAGAACGATATTCATGTTGGACAATGTAACACTAACAAAGTGACAGTGTACAAGTATTTACAATGATATTTCGCATAAGAAAAGTATTGAATATACATACATGTATGATATTCATGTTATTTATATAGCTAATTAAAATAAACTATTTTCAACAAATTTAATCTTGTGTTTTGCAAAAGAGTAATATTTGGTTTCAATATTGCTTAACAAAGTTAAAATCGTATACGTATAGTACATTCCAAACGACTTAAATCTGGGTTTTGAAATATAAACATGTATGCATGTAATAGTAATGTTTCATTTTTAAATCTTAGTGATTTTTAGGCCTTAAAGATCCTTATCTTGATCCTTATCTTGCTGAGAATAAAGAAAATATCGTGTATAAGAAAGAATGTTAGTGTTTCAATCAATTTTCTACAAGCGTGACATACACATGAAGTAGGTGCAACGGATTAAATTTATACAAACTAAAATAAAACACGCTTTCAATTTTTAGGTTAAGGTTAAAGCACATGTAAATTAATGTAGCTTTTTGCCCCCCCCCCCCCCCCAATTTTAGGTGGTTGATTAATTAAAAAATTGATTTTATGTTCAAATTATCTCATTATTACAGAAATGTCATCAGTTGGAATCCAAAAGATTTTTATCTTGCTAGTACCTAACATGTAAACATGCAACATACTCGGAACGACATGATGAACATTGATCTGAACGTTATCAACATGCAAGACACTCTTTTCACATGTGGAGTAATATGCAATAAAAAGTGTTTTTAAAACATTAAAATAAAATAAAATTAACTCAAAATTAAGTTAGAGAATATGATGTTAATCGACATTCTTAAGGCATATTGCTCTTCGTAGTTACTAAATATTCGCCGGAATTCTATAGATTCTGAGCAACTGATTTGCGCTCGTGCGCAGTAGCGTTGAAATCGCCATGCATCGTTCAAACGCAGACCACTGCATTATGTAATTTTTTCGTATGAAATATATACCCCTTACCCTATAAAATATAAAAATATCCCCTTTACCAAATAATAATATACACGTAAGTATTATTAGGTGTAGATATATTTTTTTCTTTTCATAAAAAAAATAACGCAAGGCACGTGTTGTGCGTTCTATATGTAACAACAATAACAATACTTTTTACTCTGTCGGTATGAGTTAAATTGCAGTTCTAATCCGAAATTCTTTTTTATTCCCAACAAATATCTGCACTCTAATTCATATCAAAATATTAGCCAAGCTACGCCGTTTACCCCTTTGATTATCTGTACTAGGTATAAAAATGTGACAGATAAAAATTTGTACGATCTAATTGATTTGCCTTTAATAGGCCATATGGCTATTTTAACATACATATAGGAAGTGTCAAAAGATCTCGCATAGTCTCGCATCACGCAAAGTTAACCTTTGATATTGCGAGACTTTACGTAAAGATTTGTCGGAACAAGGTGTGTCATAAAACTAATTACTTGTATATATCGATTGAAACAATCATTAATGTCAAAAATAGTCATACAATTGTACACACATAATTACCTAAATAGGCTTTCATTTGTACAAACAATCGATTTTATCTTACTGCAAAATCAAATGGACTCAGCAAAATTATGAAAAAATATCGATTTCAGATGGCATTGTCCAAGCCAGATGTTCCAAATACTGTTCCAGACCTACCAGTGGTTGCCCAGCACTACTTGGTGTGTGGTAATGAAGACTGTACGAAGAACTGTCAGTTTTACTGCAATCCCTGTCACCGACCGATGTGTAAACACTGCAGGGATAAACATCAGAAGAGTCCGGAAACCAAGAACCATGAAGTGGTTCCTTACCGACAGCGAAAAATACGATTACCAGTGGAGAAGTGCAAAGATCATCCAAATAAAGATATAGACATTCTCTGTCAGGACTGTTCCAGTATGTTCCAAATGTGCAATGCAAGATCACCAAAAACACAAGCTAAAAGATTTAGAAATAATCTATTCAGAAAAATTCATTCTTTGTCTTGAAAAAATCTGTGAAATACATCAGATTTTCATTCCCAATTCACAAGACATGCAGAGAGATATAAAAGAAAATGCCAAACATATGAAAGAAATCATGGATGATATAAGAAGATCAATGAAGACTGAAACCGAATCGTTAAAATGTCTGCTGGATATACTGTTGTCAGATAACATAGAACAATTTAACAAAATTGAAGAGTCAATCATTGAAAATTTTCAGAGTCAAGAAAAAACTTGTCAAGATTACATCTCCTATCTTGAGGACCATGTCAAAAGAGCTCAATGGCTACCTGTCCTCTACTAAACTTTATAACAATTTCATCATCTTCTCTCTTTCTGACAAGTTAAAAACTAAAGCGACACCAAAGACCATCAAACCAGCCCCTCCAGTATTTACTGCTGGTGTATACAGCAAGGAAGATGTCACCAAACTTTTGGGTAAAGTAACTTCCCCTGACACTAAACCAATGAGCAGAAAAATAATAACCATGAAGACTGCCTCTACACAGAATAATACAAGGAAACATTTATATCATAAATTCATGTTATTAGTAGTTTTATTACTATCATCAACTTTGCTAGATTTAAATATTGACAACTATACAAAAGAAACGATTGGAAAATGTCAAAGAGAAATCTGATATTGACATACATACTAAGGAACAATTGGAAAACGTCAAAGATACTTCTGATGTTGACAAACATACTAAGGAACAATATGAAAAGGTCAATGATAGTTCTGATGTTGAAAAACATACAAAGGAACAATTGGAATCAATGCTATCTCTGTCTACGTTTGTCACCAAGGTCAAGGAGTACACAGTTCCAGGTGTTGATCATGTAAATCATGTATCACTAGGTAAATCAGGCACCCTCTGGGTAAGTGATGATAAAGGTAACCTTATCCAAGCAGATCTACGGGGGAATCAGCTACAGAAGATACAAACAAGTGGCAATGATACAGGATACCACACAGTCACACAGGACGGAGATCTGATCTATACAGACAGAGTCAACAAAGTTATCAATAGGTTAGCACTGGACAATACAGTTACTGAATTCATTAAAACAGGAAGCTGGACACTAATCAGCATACACTCCTCTCAAATCAATGGGGACATACTGGTGGGGATGATAAAGGGTGGGTTTGAGGCTAAAGTCACCAGGTACAATAAGAAAGGAGAAGAAATACAGACCATACAGAGGGACAACGAAGGACAGGCACTGTATAGTAGTCCACGCTACATCACAGAAAACATTAATGGTGACATCTGTACATCAGACTTCTACGAACAAGCCGTAGTGGTGGTAGATAAATTAGGACAACACAGGTTCTCCTACAGATGTCAGGAATCATTCTTTTTTCCCAGTTAGTATACATACTGATGTCCTCGGTCACATCATGTTCTCTAATTTTATTAGTAACACAGTTCATATTCTGGATCAAGACGGTCAGTTTTTGTCTAAATTACCCATACCACAACAAATATTTTGTTCCCGTAGTGTGTGTGTGGATGACGAGAACAATATCCATGTGGGAAGATGTTTCACAGCCACAGTGACAGTGTATAAGTATCTACAGCGATCTTAAGAAAAGTATTTTATATACATGCATGTGGATCTATATATTATTCATATAACTAAAATCAAACTAATAACAGAATTATTGAACATATTTAGAATTGTATTAGTATATTCCAAACAACTTTAGAGTTTTAAAAATAAACTTGGATTTTATGCATAGTTTTCTTTCTTGCCTGTTAGTGATTACCGTGACTTGAAAGATCCTTTTCTTATTGAGAATAAAAAAAAAATAAAGTACGAAGTTCAAGAACAACAATACAGTAATAAATCAAACATTAAAAGAGAGTACTTATTAATTTTAAAAGTATTGAGACAACCTAAAAAACGTTTACGCGACCGCAAACTTCGCGAATTGCGGCTGGTTTTTATATAATTTTTCTCACTCTGTTCGTCCGAATATAAAATAATTATGTCTTTAACATATGTATTACCATAAATCGAAAAAAAACTAACAACAGAAAACAAAGACATGGAATGATTCTCGTTAAACCGTTTATTTAAAACACATTTTCAATTACAATTTCAAACACATCAACAACAAAAATTATTATACCGAAAAAAAAAAATACCGTAAAAACACAACACATTTATTATTCTATATTCATACTGTACTATTTATATCCAATAATTTATAATTGATAAGTACTGGTTTCTATTTTTCACTTAATATAGCTACGTTTCAACGAGCGGTAAAGGGACTTTAAAAAGCGCGCACTTACTATTTATACATGTACATGTATGACCATGTCACGTGACATAAAAACACACAGATCCACCCAACTGTCCTTATAACAAACAGATACCTACTCATGGTAACGAAAATAGTATATAAAGTATTATATGTTTAACAACTTTAAATTTGAGAAATACAATTACATACGTAAGATAATTGATATAATAAACATGTACTTGTTTTTCATTTGATTGTAAATATTAAACTGGCAAAATATTTATAAATGAATAAGAATATTTATATTTATTTGTTAACCTAAATCACAGGGACAGAGATTCACAGATATAGGGATTGAGTAGTTATAATAGAGAAAATAAAAATAAAAATATGGTGCATTGATTTCCATATGATAAAGTCACGTAATTAACACGGACATGTGTTGCTTTTAGTAGAAGATCTATCAAAGTTTAAACAACAAGAGCCAATGATAAGAAATGATCCATTATCATCCAAAAAGAATTCCAAGAGTGTTCGACTCAAGAGTCAAATCGTAAGCCAGCGGAAAATCCTTCGTTATCTTGAGCAGGAGTTGACTGAATTTTGCAATCTATAAAGTGCTTGTCATGTATTACTCACATTTTTATGGATGATGAATTGAATAATTAATTAAAAGGCAGATTTATATAAACGGTAAACCGTTTTGTCGGTTCATTTAGACTATGAAGGTAGCTAGCAATGCAGATATTTTTTTACTTAACCTACTAATAAAAATTAATTTTCTACAAGCGTAACATATAAATGTAGTAGGCATACCGGAATACAATAGATACAAATTCAAATGAAACACTTGGATAAGTGTTTGACTTTACTGGTGCATTCATATCTAATTATAGTAAGTGTTGCGAAAGATTGCATAATAACGAAGGAAGTGCAAGCATTTTGATTGTTTACAAAGCGATCAATTTGTAGCGATAATGTATATTAATGTAGCTTCTTTTAGGCCCCCCTCCCCCCAAATTTTAGGTGGTTGATTTTATGGTAAATTGATTTTATGGCGTTCAAAATATTTCACTACTATAGAAATTTAAATAGCTGGAATCCAATAGACTTCAAAAACTTTTATCGTGCTATTACCCACCATGCAATCACAGAACAAACTCGGAGCTTTTTATAATTGGAATAACAAGATGGCATTGATCAGTATACATGGTGAATTAAAACTATGCCAATAATGAACTTTAAAACAGCTTCCCATGCAGAGTAGTATACATTTATTAAACATTAGTGGATTTTATTTAACGAAAGTAACTTAAAGCTAAGATATTATTTTGATAATCAACATTTTTAAAGCATAATGCTCTATGTTGTTAAAAGTATTCTCCGGAATTCTATAGATTCTGAGCAAATGAACATCTAATTCACATAATTTTTATTTTTTTGACAAATCGATCCTGAAAGAGCTTTTTAAAACAATTTTTAAGATTTTGGTATAAATTTGAATTGTAAGAAAACTAATGTCAACACTTCGTTATTACAAATACATTTAGATTTACGCTACCAAAATAAGATGACATGTCTATGACATGTATAAATCTGCAGCTAATAAATTGTAATTCTTTTTTAAGTATTTATCATAGTGGCACGTATTTAGAGTGTAGTTGCCACTTAATATTATTATACTTAATGTTAAATACTGAAATCTGATTGGCTTAGACGCAGTTTATAATCCATTGTATTACCCTCAGCGTAAGCAACACACTTGGCAACGGTTTAACACAACGAATTGTTACATGCGTGTACATGTAAATCACGCGCGTAAGGTTTGCCGTAAAATTCACATCATTCCTATATAAAAGCAGTAAAGTTTTCTTTAAATTAAGATATTTGGTATAATAAAATAATCAGTGCTTGTTTTGGAGGGTAACAGTTGAAACTGACCCCAATGTCAACGTCCGCCTCTCGGGGTGACAATTTCAACTGTTACCCTCCCAAACAGGAACTTTTCATATAATGTTGATTTACATAACATCTGGCTCACATGACCTATATATCATATGAAAGTATTCTATATTATTCTCTCACAACTACAGGAGGTGTTAAATATATTTATGATTTTATAATAATAGCGCTGCAAATGACGTATCTTTGCAACATTTCATAATATGTAATTTTTAATTTAAGTCGTCGTAATACAAAGAAAGTGTTGATTTAAAACAGAACGTTTTACAATAAGTGAAATGCGCCCAGATTCATTTATTTACACTGTTCTTTAGATCTCTGATAGGCGACGGTAAAGTTAAAGTAAACTTTCGTTTGAATGAAACAAGAACTACTCACTTACCCTTTCCATTACTTTTATTACCTTATTTTACATGTTGGTTAAAGGTATATTGCGTATTTTTCATATAGCTATGAAAAGAAGTGACATATTTTCGCCATAAATTGGTCACTTAATTTGCGCTAAATATCATTGAAAACGTTATGCATCGTTCAAACGCAGACAACTGCATTATGTAATGTATTTTCTGAATGAAAAATCTTCTCCTTACCTATTAATGCATAAAAATATACCCTTTACCAAATCATTTATAACACCTTGGTATTATTAGGTATGGATTACGAGAAAATAAATAACGTCAGTCAGGTGTTATGAGTTCTACATGTAATTATAACAAGAACTGAACTCAATTTAATACGTCGGTATAAGTTAAATTGCAGTTCTTATCCGAAAAAAAAAATAATGTTCGCAACACGTATCTGCACTCAAATTCATTTAAACAATAAAATGCTTTTTTTGGTGATTCATTCGGGATATGAAGGTAACGACATTGCAGGAAAAATACATAACCCGCGTAAGCGGGTTATTCTAATTTTTCCTGCAATGATCGCTACCTTCATAACCCGCATGAATCATCAAAGAAAGCATTTAATGTTTATATTAACATCTTTCTTTACTAATCAAAAATTTGATTATGAAAAGTTAGTAAAATTCACTAAATTACTGTAAATGTACATGTACATAAGTACGTAAGCTAAAAGAAACAGCCAAATCGTCTCTTGTGAGACTTTGAGTCTTGCATCATCATGATTATTTCGTGCAGTCCGTGAGTTTACTTAGGTCGCTGTAGATTCAGACCAATCGATAAATGGGGCGTGTAAATTTCAGTTTGGCTGTTTCTATAGAGCTATGAATTGACTATATTTTTCCGTAAGATAAAGAGGTAATTATACATGGTTGATGTAAATATATCAAAATATTTAGCCAAGCTGCAACGTATACACCTTTGATTATCTGCAATAGGTATAAAATGTGACAAATAAAAATTCGTACGATCTGAATGATCTGCCGTTCAAAGGCCATATGTCTATTTCTACCTACAATTAGGAAGTATCTTAAGATCTTGGATCTCGTCTAGTTTCACTTTACGCCGAGTTCGACTTTGATTAAAAGAGACTTTATGTTAAAAGTTGTCGAAACAAGGTGAATCATAAAAGTAATATAACTTGTACTAGTATATCTTATTAAACAGTTATTCATGTCTTTCATGTCAAAATAGTCATACAATGGCATAATTAATTAGGTTTTCATATGTACTAACTTTTAATCATACATTACTGGTATAGACAATATCAAGGTGACTTATCAAAATGATAAAAAAAGATATCGATTTTAGATGGCACTGTCCAAGCCAGAATAGTGAGACAGCTACATGGAAAATCAAACAATCACGACGTTAATGTTGCGACTGTTGAAAAGTCAAACATTATTAGAAATCAACGTATTTTATGTAATCATATGTTGCTTGGAATAATAAAACGTTTATTGCATTAATGTTCACGAAACATGAAGATTTATTCCCCAGAAAAAAAACATTTTTTTCGGGCGAAGCCCTCGGGAAATATGATATTTCTTGAGGAAATAAATCTTCATACATGTATTTCCCTCACCATCATGCAATAAATGTATACTGTAAATTTTTGTTCTTAAACAGAGAATATATGAAACAGCAGCGATTTATCTTACGATCTTTATAAATCGTGAAACACTCTCACGAGTACACAAAACGTTGTAAAACGTTCGTACTAAGTAAATGTTCATGCGTTGCACTGCGATAATTTGGAACGCGTTCGGTCGTGTCTGAATAGTGTACACGTCCACTATTCAGAGGAGACTTCATGCGACCAGTAAAACGTATGCAACGAACGTGAGAGCTCGTGCAACGTATGCGAGAGCTCGTGCGAAGCTAAAAAAAATTTCATCAAAGTGGTGTAAAGTAGTTTAGCGCCAATTGTGAAAGGGGCTTTACCGACAACGCAAAATACCACTACTTGTGGAAAAATGCAAAGATCATCCAAATAAAGATATAGACATATTTTGTCGGGACTGTCAAGTTCCAGTATGTTCCAAATGTGCAATGCCAGACCACGGAAATCACAAACTAAAAGATTTAAAGATAATCTATTCAGAGAAATTCAGAAAAAATCTATGAAATACATCAGCTTTTTATCGCAAACTCACAATATATGCGAAGAGATATAAAAGAAAATATCAACGATATCAAAAACATCATTGATGATATAAGAACATCAATGAAGACTGAAACCGAATCATTAAAATGTCTGCTGGATACAATGTTGTCAGATAATGTAGAAAAAGTTAACGAAATGGAACATTCGATTATTGAAATTGAAACAGGCTAGGAAGTACAAAGTACCAGGTGTAGATCGTGTATATCATATATCACTAGATAAATCAGGTAGACTTTGGGTAAGTGATTTAACCGGTAACCTTGTCAATACAGATCTACAGGGAAATCTGCTGCAGAGGATACAAACCGGTGGTAAACATAGCTACCATACAGTCACACAAGACGGGGATCTGATGTATACTTACATAAACAGCTATAACAATGTATTCAAATGATACAGAAATTGAATTCCTTAAAACAGGACAATGGACACCAATAAGCATACACTCCTCCCACGTCAACGGGGACATACTGGTCGGGATGGTAAATGGTAAAGAGGCTAAAGTCACCAGGTACAACAAGAAAGGAGAAGAAATACAGAACATACAAAGGGACAGCGAAGGACAGGCACTGTATAGTTATCCACGCTACATCACAGAAAACATCAATGGTAATATCTGTGTATCAGATATTAACTAACATGCTATAGTGGTGGTGAAAACGGACAATATAGGTTCTCTTACATAGGTCAGAAGCCAGAGTTTAGTCCCTTGGGTATATTTACCGATGTCATCGGTCACATCTTGGTCTCTGATTTTATCAGTGACTCGGTTCATATTATAGATTAGGACGGTCAGTACTTGTCTAAACTACTCACACCACAAGAGGTATATTGGCCTTTTAGTGTGTGGGTGGATGACGAGAACGATATTTCTGTGGGACAATGTTACACCAACAAAGTGAGAGTACTAGTATACAAGTATTTACAGTGATCGTAAGAAAGTGTTCTTTATAGATCAACATGTCATTTTTGTAGCTGAAATTAAACTAATTACAACAATTTAATCTTGTGTTGTGCAAAGGAGTAATATTTGGTATCAAGTCGAGAATATTTAATATACAAATGAACTTGAAATTGTAATAGTAAATTTCAAACTTACTTTTGGGTTTTAAGAAATGTATCTTTTCTGGTTTTCGAATTGCCATTTGAAAAATACATTTGATGAAGTGTTCATTAAATCAAGAGGAAATGAAATAAAAATATCATATTTTTCTTTCTTTTATACTAAGAAATTATTTTGTACTATCATACAATAGAAATAATCAAAGTTTAGAATCTAAAAGGAACTATAGTTTTGGCGGATCTTTGAAAAAAAAAAAAAAAAAGAAAAATCTCACATGTTATTGCAATTCAAAATTGCTGTAGATCCATCAGTCCATTTAGCTTTTTTTTTAACAATAACATTAATGTTGGATTTTGTCAACTAATGTGAACTATTGATAAGATATTTGGGTTTCAGAATATATTTTTAAAATATGATTTGCCTATCAAATAACATTTTCATTAGTTTTTTAAGCGCTCATTCTATTATAATAAATAGATTTGTGTGAAAAAATCACTTTAATCGGATTTTCTCTCTTATTGAATGGTCAATATATTAGCGTTTCTGTCAATTTATATATCTATAAAAGATCTTCATAATATGTAAAAATCAGAAATATTCTAATATTGGAAGCATAAAACATAATAAAAATATCTTCAAAATTTAAGACAAAATAGAGGAAATGCAGGCTTACCTATATTAATTTTTGTTTAAATACATTCTTATTCCAATTAAGTAGTATTAGCTGATTCACATTATGATATTCTATCATTTCATGGAAGAATAGAAACGTCATATCTTAAACAGATGTCTACATAACTGCAAATACATTGTAACTACATTTTTTTTTATCATCCTTTAAGTTGAGGAAAAAGGTCGTGACCTTGTCCTGACCTTGATGCGATAACAAGATGGTCAAATTTGAATAAACTGATATAATCATTTAAGCACTGAATGCTTATTTTTGGATGTTGTTGGTCCTTTAATATAACACACCAAGAGGTGCAGATAAATTGAATACCTCACGTTAGCGTGGTATAAAACAATTTGTCTGTACCGCATGTTGTGTTACTGGACCAACGACATCCAAAAATAAGCATTCAATGCTTATATTTATATTCATACTGATGTCTCTTTTTTTTTTTTTTTAATATATGTGTATTGTCACTTTAAAGCCATTATATACGCACTCAGCCAGGGATCTGAAACATACATGGAACAGCCATTTTACATATTATTTAGTTCGCTTCCGCGACTAAAAATACAGTGCCAGAAACTTTGTAGAGAAAATTATTTTTTAGTAAGGATTAGATATGATTTAATGATTATTTTTCAAAAGTATATATCAAATTGGTTATGTAAGATTGAACGGTTCATTTAATTTTACAAGAATAAATATAATCAAAACACGTGAAGACGTTTATATTTCTGCACATGCCGCATGAGTTATCAAAGTGTATTCATAGATTCATAACGTCGCAGATTTCCAATGCAAACATATGAGGAAATATACACTGAATGTAAATTTTTGGTTATATGATCGGTTTGACTTTGTGAACATTCAGATACATTCCTTAATATTGTTGAGAATAAATCATTGAATTATCGTGTTCATTGACAACAAAGCAGCAATAAACCGAACATTAAATGACAGTACTAATTCATTTTGAAATTATGTCTTCCTCAAAAACTTCAACGCGCGACCTCAAATTGTAACCCCCCCCCCCACGCGAATTGATTGTTTTCAAGTATTATAACACTGTGAGAGAAAACCTTGCATATGTGTACTAGACTTTGTTAGCAAAATTAACTAACAAATTGAACCTACGAAAGCCAAGACGTAATCAACTAATCAAATCGTGGATCTAAAAACCTGTTTCTTAGCGACATCGAACTGTTCTAGATAAAATTATAACCTAATATTTATGATACCTACACGAAAAACATATGTAATTTGATCAATATAATAAACATGATCGTACTTCTGGTTTTCTCAAAGGACTGCAAACTGGCAAATTGTTTATGGACACTCGAATCGCACAGACCCAGATTCATCATAATGAATCGTGCAATTTACAGAGATGTGGATTGATCATAAAAAATAAAAGAAATTCGAAATTCATGTTACATTGATTTTCTTATGATAAAGTCACGTCAGTTAACGCGGACATGTGTTGTTTTAGTAGAAGATCTATCAAAGCTTAAACAACAAGAGGTAATGATTAGAAATGATCCATTATTATCCGAACAGAATTCCAAGTGTGTTCGGCTCAAGAGTCAAATTGTAAGCCAGCGGAAAATCCTTCATTATCTTGAGCATGAGTTGACTGAATTTTGCAATCAGGAAGAACAATCTAAAGTGCTTGTCATGTATTTCTTGGAAATTTGGTAAATCGTACAAAACAACTTAATTCTCGTCGATTAAAGATTTCGGTGTCCTGGAAACGTCACTGAAATGCAGTGTAAAAGTAGCTATTAGTTGTTTATGTTTGCAAAACACAGCATTGTGAGCTCTGTAGCTCGCTTCAAACTTGACAAATAACTTTCAAATTTTAACTGTTGTAATTTCTTAGTAAAGCATCTTTTTTTGAGGTGGGGGGATGCGCTTAGAAAGATTTAGGCTCAAATCGTGACCATGTTACTTCAGTGCGTGATACTTTGTTTTGGCCATTACATATATCAGTCAGGATCAACAACAAGAGGAATACATGTACATACAATGTAGCGGTGATATACTAGTATTCTTTGTTTTATATGGAATACGGAATACCGCGTAAAACTTGCATTAGAAAAAATACACAAAAACATTGAAACATATGTAATAAATTTATTTCTGATAAACATATCTAGGAAAAAAACAGAACACAAAAATAAACAACATATGAAGGGAACAAAATATATATTATGACGTTCATGTGCAAATAACAGGAAAAAATCTCTATGAACCTGAGTCATTGAAATGTTTTCATGGATATGAAACAAAAAGGCAAATTGACGACTTAACTTCTCGGCACGTAGATGAAAAAAACTACAGGAGAAAAATAAGCATTTATTCTTTGCTTAATACTGATACTTTTCAAAATGTTTAATATTATAATGTGACGATCCGATGATTGAACAGGGTTGAACACTTTATTTTATTTGCTTGAACGTCCTATGTATTATGAACAACGAAATGATGTAGAGGAATCAATCGTCTTTAAAAATCAAAATATTTTTTTCTTTAAAATTCAAAATGAGTAAAATCCAAGTGTATATGAAACTTAAAAAAAAAATTTCTAGAAAGATTTGAGAAGAAAAAGTGCTCAATTTTTAAGATAATGTCAAATCCATTTAAGGAAAGCTACATATCATCTGCTAGGTCATCCTTCAGTAAAATCCAATAAAATTTCTTAAAATGCTGAAAGCGCATTTATATATCGGTTTTAGAAAATCTCATTCATTTCGAGTATCCCTTCCCTTTCAATTAACTGAAAGCACAGTAAAAATCCATATAACAAACCATACCATTTAAAAAATTAATTATTTATATACCTACTATATTGCACCAACTTTTCAAGGAGAAAAAAAACTCTCTCTTTTTCCAAGTACGATATCCAATGTTTGACTTGTCATACTGTAATATATACATAACGATGCTATCTACTTACAAGGCAAAAAAAAAAACGAGGTATTGAAAAAATCTATTCAAACACTATTCAATTCATTGCTCCCCTTCTCCAGATCCGTTCTTAATCACATCACATTTGTAGATATAGCACCATATTTCAAGAAAAAATTCAAATTTTTTTTTAATAATAATTCAATGGAAAGAAAACAGAATGAAAATAATCTATAAAACTATACAGTTATCCGCTCTGAGGCCAGCAAAAATAACACAAATGCAACATCCTCATCTTAGTTAATTAATAATATTTATGATCAGGTGCCACCGGTGTATCAAATGAAAATAAGGAGCAACGTCATCGGAAACCTTCAGTAGCTTTCGTTTAGACGCGTGGCCTTGTAATCTTCCGAATATTGTTTATCTGACGCCTCAGTACCAGTTAGCATCCACTGTCGTTGATTGAACATGGTTAAGGCACATGCACCTTCATAATATGAAAATGCGCTACGTAATATGTCTTGCTTGCACCACATATATACGCCATGACGTGCTAAACTAGGTCCGTTTCCTGCTGTGTAAAGTCCAGGGTACATATTGTCTGTTGATACGGGCTGTCAGGAGGTGAACTATTGTTCCCCGGTCTAAGAATGGATATTCCTGAATCGGATC
Source organism: Magallana angulata (assembly GCF_025612915.1). NCBI lineage: Eukaryota > Metazoa > Mollusca > Bivalvia > Ostreida > Ostreidae > Magallana > Magallana angulata. Next base: position 28,660,387 of record NC_069117.1, on the reverse strand, counting down.
CCGACGAATCGTGCCTGTCACTAGCAGTCTTTGTTTTTAAAAAAAACCACAAAAAGTAAAAATGATGAAATTCTCCAAGAATAAAACTTTAGACAGGACAATTAGCAGAATATTATTAACGACGATATTTGGTTATACTCACTGTCAAGAAATACAAGGAGAGACACTACAGCTGCTATACCTTTTCGCCACTTGGATGAATGCACTTGGTTCTCAACAGAGGGCTTCGGCGCTTGTTGCTAGGTGACCGATCGCCATTTTGAGCCACTGGGGCCAGAAGAGTAGACTGGTGAGGAGGCGTTGGATTCATGGGGGACTTGTCAGTTGTCGTCATTTGCCCAGCAAGGCACGAGAGAGGGATTTTGTAAATGTATTGGGGAGGGCGCAGGGTTTTGGCTAAACAAAACGAAAAGGTGTGTAAAACACATTGTTCCGATGTTAAAAACAAATTGGTGAGAAAAATTATTTCAAATTTAATTTGAGCCTACCAGATGGGGATGAAGGGGGTGTGTATCTCTGTTCTGTCGATTTCTCTTTTGGTGAGCCACCCGGACCAGCCAACGTGCAGAAGTAGATATCACACTGTAGTGACAAAAATTAGCCATACCAGAATGTTTGTATCAGAACCAATAATTCAAATAAATCAATATTAAAATAGATAAAATACTATAATCATGATAGCCAGGTTGAAAAAAATAAACTAATGAACTATTTTCTGAAAATGTGATTAAAGGTCTGTGTGTGTGTGTGTGTGTGAGAGAGAGAGAGAGAGAGAGAGAGAGAGAGAGAGAGAGAGAGAGAGAGAGATGAATACAGGTGAATGTGCATGATGCTTGGTTACCTTCGATGTAATCAGAGACAATCCAGGCTGAGACATGGCGTGGACAAGGTTGCCATTGATGATGAGGCGGATTTCTATGGAGTCGGCGGTAAAGGCCATCACATAAGGGAATGCGCAAACTGAAAGTAAAGCAAGGTTTTAAAAAAAGGTATTACATGTACCATGTGCACATTTTAACACAATGTTTCAGCTTAATTGTCATTGACTGATGGCCACATTATATACTATAGTTATTCAGTCTAAGTTTTCTCTACCTATGTCACTTGGCTCCGAGTTCCAGTTGAAGTCGAAATCATGTGATGTTTCCTCTGAGAGCTTTTGGAAATGACTTACATCTGCAAAATAAGTTTAAGTCATAGCCAAACTTTTGGTAATTCTTAAAATATGTTTAAAAATTCCCAAAATGTTTTTAACCACAAAATCTACTCACGATTGTAACACAGAAGTAATTCTGACTCTTCATCTTCATATATATCCAAAGCTGCTACTAAGTTAACCTAGAAATTCGTTTTAAGTACATCTATAATCAAACATAGTAGCTTCGCTTAAATTATAAAAAGAAGCTATGTTAATGAAAATCGCTTGGTATAATATGCTGTATTACAAGCTGGCTAAAGATTGCAATTTCTGCTTATATAACACACTATGGAGCACTACGGTTGAAACAAAAATGCCCCCAATAAAAAGAGACTATTTATTAATGTTCCAAATATAGAAAAGGAAATTACTCTCTTTAAATAGGTATTTACAAATAATCTTTGGTTTCATTAGAATGTTTCAGTTCAGTTCATCATGAGGCATAAGGTTGAATAAATAAACTATTAATAATTCTACTACTTAGATAATTTCATTTGCCTTCTGCCTACGTTAAGGTTTTCACATTTCTTTCAGGTACGTTTTATTTCTAGTTATATAATTTAAATGAAATGTTAGTGTCATTGCGGAAGAATATGCGCAAAAGAGTGAAGCATTTGTGTTGCAGCTAAGGCTCTAACCTCTATTTTCCGTTTACGCAAGATCTGTTAACAAAATATTATTAAACAACAAACTTGTCAAACATGTGGAAATTTATAATTATACTTGTTCAACAGAAGTTTGTGCACATCAAAGCTTCATTTATATAAAATGCCGATGGTTCCAAAAACCACCCATACATTCTAGGTAATATAAAACATACTCATTCATATTCAAATCACCCTTAGACTACTCATGGTCATATTGACACTATTTCTTTACAAAAATAATAAATGTACCATACTGGCACATGACCAATTCTCGCCATGGACCACTTCTCGCCAGTGCACTGTTGCGTCATTATACATAAAATAATATACAAAAAATCGGTTAATCGGTCCTTGGCGAGAATTGATCGCATGTCAGTATGTTTTCAGCTATTTTCGCTGAAATTTAAGATAATGCTAAACACAGGAAACAATGAACGATTCCGAGAAAGAGGTGGAGCAGATGATTGTTTATCAACAGGCTGGTGCAAAAGATTTATATGTAAACTAACATACATATAAAATATGTATATAAGTAAAGGGAAATGACAAAAATAGGCTATGCCTGCTGTCCGATCTTATTTCATTTTGAAATAAAATATTGTTTAAACAAAAACAAAAATACATATGAGCCAATTTTCTACATGTATGAATACCAGAAAAATCATGATCTGTTTCACCCCCTTGCTTTCATATTGGCATATTCACAATTTCAGTAGATTTTTTTAATAACTCTGTTTCAAATTGATTGACCTGAATGTCGAAGACTATGATGCTTTTATTGATCCTTTTATCATTCGGTCCACTTAAACCAAGCTATGATTGCAACTTAACTGTCCAGCTTTAATGAGGGGAGATGTCTTGATATAAGACTTATCATACAACTGTACCCTTTTTGAAGTTGATTTGAAATTGATTATATAGCTTCTACGTCGTCGTCCAGGTGAAAGTGCGCATTTTCTTTTTAATATTAAAGATTGTAACGATTTTATGTATCAACACGAATTCCGATATGAATACAAATATAATGTTGCGTTTAAGGGCTTAGGAAAAATGGCATCTGAGGCTATCCTTATAATTGGCCATCATAAATATGCTAAATGTTTCTCGAGAACAGAAGAAATATAATATGTCACTGACGTTCATTTATGGCAACAATGAATAATTGGGTTTACCTTATTTGCCTCCACCTGGTACAGTTGCAAAGTGTCTCCATTTTTCTCATTTATTAGGTCAAACTGGTTCTTGTATCCAACACAGATCTGGTTGTCATCTCGAACGCCATCGATCAGCGTTATCAGTTGGGGCGAGTCAAAGGCCTGTAGTTCCTGTGTTAAAACACGCAACAGGCAATTTATAAGTAATCACACAAACACACATCATTCACTAGAGCATTCATAATACATGGGGGATATGATTCTGATCAGCAAAATTTATAGTAAACAGTTATCAACTGAATAAGAATTTTAATTTATTTTTTTGCCATCGCACATTATTTACAATATAACTCGGAAACTGTACGTACTCGAACGAAGTTGAAGCCATCCACGATTTCGAAGTCAACAGTTGGACACCACGTAGACCAAGCCACGGAATGCTTCCAGGAAAACAACAGGAGACGTTTCTGAATCGCCACCACCATTCTTAGATGGCTGGCCCCTTGCCTGCTCAGGGCGTACAGATGGCAACCTGATTAAACATATTTTAAAGTACATTTTTGTGTGACTGTACCTTTGGAGATGTGTGCTACATCCGCCTTTTGTAGCGATATAAAACCACCCACTTTAAAAAATATAATAACTACAAACTGAAATCATCGAGAAAACGAATCATGAATTTATTTTGTGTATGATATTAGATGTATGCTATTAGCTTTATTTTTTTTTAAAAAGTGAAACTATGGTGCATTAAAGTTGAGAGTTGTTTTAGTTTGGAATGAATTATCTTCCGATACCCTTTGTTTTCTCGATTCTGTTTTCCCTGCATTCTGCCTTTCCCCTTGTAACTTTATCCAACATCTCTCCTTCAAAGTCATTCAATCTGTACACGTAGATCTTTCCCTCTTTACCTGTTTTGATGAAAGGACATTAATATTGAAAAAAACGCTGATCTTGTAAATCAATAGTTGAATATACTTAATATGCATTTGATAGATCTCCGTACCTTTGTCGCATCTAAAAATCAAAAGGTTGTGAGCTTCCACAACATCCAGCTGTTTAACAGGGACAGACTTATCAAATATTGATCGATGATTTAGACCCTCTGGAAAAAAACCCAGTATGATAAGATGATGATTTAAAATTCTGTACGAATGAATTGAAATTGATTTCAACGAAATCATTTCTCATTTTTTTCTTTGACGTCGCGGCAACATTACCTTCTACGATAAAGGTGCCATTTTCCGTTGATAATATTAATTTGTTGTCCCCTGAAAGAAAACAAAAATCAATAAGGACAATGATGTGGGGCCCGAAAGTTTATTATCAGAAACGCATTAAGATATTTCATAAAAAATAATCTTCTTTTCAGATCGGCCATAAATAAAATTTTGTTGAGGCTGTTACCAACGTGTTACACGATAACACGTGCTATCGCATTTGTCTTCATTTTTTTTTTTCACATCTCTCGAATAACAACTTGACTCCAAACACAAAAACTCTTTAAAAACAAAGGCCCTTGACAAATAACAAATTTAAGTCGCGTGTGATCGACGTACCCCAAGAATCGCCGCAAATAATTGGATGAGGGAAATCCATACAGAATGACTGCGGTTCCCATGGCTACAATACAAAGACAATGAACCAATCAAACACTCATACACTTTTAAACACATGACAGGGAGACCTTGCTTTTTTGACAGCGATTTATATCTTGTAGAAGAAAAGGTTCAAAATAAGTTCACAAACTATTTTGTAAAAGTTTTGTAATTTGCGCACTATATATACCATTCACCAGAGATAAAATTATTCACGTAAAGAATCTTATGAAATTTAAAAGCGAAAAAATAACATGGAGTATAAAATCAGTCGATTGTACTTGCCTCTCGTTTAAGAAGTCCGGTTGTGACTAAACTTGTTGGAGCATCACCTTTCAAAATCGTTTTCACTTTTAAGGTCTGAAAGGAAGACTTGCGACCGTAACTAAATGTTGACACTTTAATTTCAACCAAACAAATGCACACCGACTTTCGACATTAGTCTTTTTACCTGGCCCACTCTAACATACTCGCTGCGTCTAGCTTCTTCTTTTCTGGAGATGTGGGCGTCTTGAATCACATCGCTAAAAGCTCTTCTGTACAGCTAATAAAAATGACGGAGAAAACAGTTTTGAACAAATGTATCTTTAGCTTATGGGGAAAAAAATCAAATTTTCATTCATTTTAAATTTAATTTCAAATTGATTTCATACACGTGCGTAGTAATGGCTTTTATTACCGGCCTTTGCAATCTTTACGCTTTGAAAGGAGATAAAAACCCTTGTTCCAGTTTCATAGAAATTAATATTTTATCCTTGATCAAATTATAAATCCAAATCTAATTTTCTTTTCAAACTGACGGTTTCCATGCTAACAGCAGAAATGTTTTCGTTTCTTTTTATTATTTGCGTTGTATATTTTGTCTGTTTGCAGCCAGAACGTGTGATGCTCTTTTTCATCAATAGAGAATATTGAGTGATATCTAACATAAAATAAGACTATATACGTTACCTTATTGGTTTCCATCATATATCCCTGGTGTATATTCTTTATCAGCATCTCTAGAGTTCTTTCTCGTTTCTGGGCAAACAAAGGATTGTTAACGGCGGCTTTCTCGCCATTTATCACTGAAACGATATCCCATGCACAAATAATATATCAAAACACTCGATTAACACTCGATATAAAATACATGAAACAAGTGAACATCCATGCAAAAGTATCATAAAACAGTTACATCTATTAGTGACCATATGTAGATTTACATGTATCACACATTCCAATAAATCAAGAAATACTTTGTGAAATGCTTCTTGGATGACGATTTGCATGCCAAGCAGAATAACACGTTATCTTTTGCTAATCCTTCATTTTAATTATTTGATAGCTAATACATGTATTTGAGAAGTGCTTACATTTGACGAGAAGAAATTCTCGGAACTCATCGGCGTCATGGAACACAGGGGGCGAGGGAAGAGGCGGTCCGAAAAGAGGGACCGACTCTTCGGAAAAGACGTTGAGTCTATAAGAGCGATCACATGTATTGTAACAAACAACAGCAAATATATCTAAAGTGCATTAAGGAATTAACCCATCAATCAAACAAAATACACACAAAATAACATAAAAAGAGATACCAATGTATTTTAAAAACTGAATTTTATTTTGAGATATAAGTCCTGACTGTATTTTTTGTATTTTTTTTAATAATTTTCATTCCATCTTTTCTATAAATGCACCAGCATCTGTCCTCTCTCTGTGATAGATCTGTTAGGGGAAAGCTAAGACAGGAAGTGCGTGGGACAGGAAGTGGCGCTAACTCTAGCCCTTAAGCCATCGATCAGCCTGATTAGTTCCGAATTAGCATCAGTATCCTTGTACTTAAAGATCTTGAAATAAATAATTTAATATGTTCAAAAGGCAATCTGGGACCATAAAAATCGACGAAAGACTTTGAACCCGTTTTTTTCTCTCCATTGACCAACAACGTTTTCTTTTCGAATATCTTTACTTTTGAAAGACAGTGAGAATTAAAAGCATTGTCAAAAACGTTTTGATAAAAGAAAATTCGCTCACATGGATATAAAAGTTGCGACACACAATGCACGAGACTTAATCAGATCGTAATCATAAAACCAAGTATTATCGTTATTTGTGTATATTGCAGATTCTCGATAATCAAAATGTCTACATATTCTTATCATCAAGAAATTAAATTTTTATTAAGGACTGTCTACACACAATCGGAATATTGAAGAAATGGAGGAAAATATCCGCAGTGGTTGTAATTAAAATATCGGTAGATAACTTTATTTTAAATGATTGTTTTTGTTTATCATCATCAACGATAAATGGGAAGCGCAGAACCAATCCTTTTATTCATAAGTCATAACCAGCTTATTTCTTCATTATAAATCTTTCCTGTAAACAAACATTGTTTAAATCCACGTGAAGTACATGGTGATTAAATTGTCAATAACATATAAGACGAACCAAGCGGGGTTCATATGATTTCTAATTCAAAATCCGTACATAGCAAAGATAGACAATACGTATATATAGCGTCGAGTGTGTCAAAATCGACGTGTTAAAATTAATAGCTAAATACGGGTTAGATCGAACAATTATTTTGTCTTATTCAACGCCTGTTTCTCCAATAATGTGGGTGCTTAGGCACTTCCTTGGCGAGTGAGCCCCTTAACTCTGCCTGTCGCCTCATTGACGCTGCCTTATATTGACGAAGCTCTACAGAACGGATTGATTATTGAAACACAAAACAGAAGAAAAAGGATACGAGTAAATCGTGACCTCATCATGCAGGGCTTGAACTGAGGAAATGCTTGAGGGTCCGGACTGCTAGACTCGTAGAAGAGAATGTTTACTATGTCGTTTCCTATATGTCGCTTCCTTTCCACCTAAAAGAAATTTTTGAAAAGGTGGTTAATTTTTCTAATAAAACTTATAGTATTTTCATGTTTAATGCTGATTATCAGTGAGATGACAAAAAAAAAAATATCAAAACTACATATTTTTTTTTTAATAAAAAAGAACTATGATTTTGGTGGGGAAAATATGATTATGATTTTTTAGGAACAACCAATTACCTGTTGTTTATTCTCAAGAGAATGAGGAAGCAACGTAGATACATGAAACATAATCTCGTGGCCTTCGTAAACTGTATATATAGATTCAGTTCCAGTTGCATTAGCTGTAACCGAAACGAGATATTAATAGTACACTATTTACATGATTGAGACACTTTTCATACGACACCGTTTTAAGAATATACCATAAGGATATTTTGAAAATGAGACGTCATAGTGTATTTCCTTGTTAAATTGCAAAAATATCAAAAGAAAATGATTAAAGAAAACTACACTCACATTTGACATCTAAACCACCTTTGAACTTTTCCCATCCTTTTAATTTGATTCTGTCTCCCAATAGGTCTGAAAAACTATTAAACGACTGCGAAGGGTCATCTGTAAAAGTGAAATTATAAGGAGACACCAATTTTAGGGTTAATAACCTGAACAATACGAGTTTTTTATGCAACAAAAACACCGTTCGTATAACTTGATGTATTATTTATACCGGTAATAAGGCGAAGACAAACGTAGACAAGTTTTACAGCCTACTCCTTTTTTGTTTTTGAATTAAAAAAATCCTCGAACGAATTATTTTTTAATATTGTTAAATTTGCTTGAGGGCTATTTCATTTCTGTTTCAAAGAGAAGAGAAAAAAATCAATATTTCTGTATTTCCAGTTTTATTCCTGTATCAAAATCGTTGCAGTGTTTTACTTTTGGCGTAATTCATTTTTTATCAAAATTTCAGAGCACTTATTGATCGAAAGTGAGCAGTGATTTCAAGAATGTATAAGCAGCTGACTGTCATCAATTTCCTTAATTGAACAGAATAAAACATGATGTCATCACATGGTATTAACACTGTCCATAATCGACAGCAAGCAATCATGCCATTCTAATGACGTCATACTGATATTTTTAGCAGCAATACGTACCGTTACTATAAAACTCCTCATCTGACACCTGGTTTTCTTTGGCGTAGACCACACCAAACTTGAAGTTGATCGAACCCTGATTAAAGCACATAAGGAACATGTTAATTATATAGAGAATATATCATAAGATAAGTGGAAGGCGTTATTCACAGACTAATCAACTGCCTATAGATGGAGGGCACCGCTACCATGAACTTTTTGAGCAAAAAATTGAATCTGTATTACAATTTTATAAATATACGTCTTTTTTTATATACATTTTAGTGCTTCTGGCCAGGCCAAAAAAAAAGAAAAGAAAAGTTCCACCCAGGCTTCTCCATAACGTCTGATATATCTGTCTGAATTTTCCCCAGGCAATCATAAATGATGTTTATTTAGTTTATTAATAAAGACAGAAGGATTTGCATAATCCTTTTAGTTACCTCTTGCTCCTCCAGTACCAGAATGTCTTTTTGGATATCTGGGTCAAATATCTCTTTGGGTCCTTTTTCGAATTTTTCCAGCTCAAAATGACTACAAGAGATAAAATGTCTATTTTTTTAAGAGATAATGTAATTTTTTTCATTGATTGAACGATTAACTTTCTGAATATTTTTTGTTTTTTATGGATTTTGATAAAATATATAGAGTGGGTCGTATGTTTGAAATTCTTTACCGTTGATTATTTATCTTACGAAAAGTGAAAGTGATGCCCATTATGTACACGTATATATACGTAACCTCGTTACAAGCAAAGGTCAGTGAAATCATTAAGCATTAGGGCTAATGTGTCCTTTTCGTTTTAAAACGATTAGTTTTATTGACTACATTGACAACACGATCAATCCGCCATTTAATCATTCAATTGGTTCAAATTTCTAGCTTTGTTAGACAGCCATTCATAGAGGAAGTCGTGTACAGATTAAGTTATCAGATGTCAACAGCTTCCCCTTTTACAGGCTTTTTGCAGTCGGACCTATTGAATAATGCAATGAATTGCACCCCTGTATTTTGATGATTAATGTTAAACGAGATCGCAAAAACAAGCACCAAGTTGCTGCAATGAGGAAACCTCCATCGGATAAAGCTCCGAGTTTCAACAAATTATCCAAAATTGAATTTCATTTTAACGGATAATTGTATCTTATTTGGGATTTAACGTCTGACACTGTACTTCATTAATAGTGTCTATCAAAAGTTAAATTGAAGTTCATCAGCAATCGATATACTCAGTACATGTATGTCGAGTCTTAAAATAGCTAAAATGAGAAAGCTGAAGAACACAATGCTGAACATCAAAATCAACAAAAAAAAAATCAATCAATCAATCAATCAATCGAAAAATATTCAACAAATCAGCAATCAGTGTACCTTAAAATGCCCTTGACTGTCTGAGGTTTTTGTGGATTATATGGAAGGCAAACTCGCTTGGCTCCCTAGAATAAATTATCATGTACAAATAAAAGGTTAAAATCTAAAAATAAAGAAATACAATAAACTGTCTTTAAAATATGATGTAATGATATGCTGTAATTTGCCCAGCACTACTTTTACTATATGTATATAAATTTTTCGTGTGTAAAACATTTGATTTAAATAGTGAATGAAAATTCATTTACTAGAGAAGTAGTTAACATTCTGGTAAAAACAAGTTATCATTGTTTTTCAATGCGGATAAAAAAAAAATTCTGAAAAACCGATAGGCGGTGTTCAATATAAAAAGATAAGATTATTCGATATTAACCAGGAAAACTAAATCATATTTCATTGGTCGATTTCATAACGAAATGGCGCTGATTAAACTTCGGCAGTGTGGCCGGAAACGCAAGGTTAAGTCGACACTCTCTCGAAAACGCGTTGCCTTGTGGTAAATGTGGTTACCTTTTGAATAATACACTTTGTAGCCAACTAAGTACATGTTTATTACACAAATACATGTATATACATGTAAAATTTGTTATGAATGAAAACTCAAGAGGAATTTCCATCTTTATCCAATACATCCTGTACGTAAAAACGAGGAACTAAAACAATAGAAGAATTGTTGTCTGCGCGTCGGCGTGACTCATGAAATGCATTGTTTTTGAAAAATGCTGGAGTATGAAACAATCACCCCTCTCCAAACGCTTCTTTACAGGAAGCAATACTTAACGTAATCGGTCTCAGGTGCGCTTCGCGTGCACGTGGTAAAGATTCAAAAAGTGTTGGGGATATGGAAGCCCAGAATCGGTGTCGGATGGCGTTTGGTGTCATGCGTAAACCTAGAGGAAAGTTTTCTTAGTAAAATTACTGAACTTAGGCCCTCGGACCCCCCTCTGGCAAACTTAAATATCCCTCGGACCCCCCCCCCTCCCCCCATTCCCGCTGGATCCGCACAAGTGCGGTTTTTCTGTGATAATACCAGAGTGGTTTTGGGTGGGGAAGGAATGGGACATGGGGTTCTAATACGTACAAACTTTCTACGGCACGTTATAGTTAAAAAATATACTGTTGCATAATTACTTATGCTCGGAAAAGTTGCAGACTGCAGACCGACGAAAACGATGGGCAGGTTTCAATACTGATTATCATATGATAAAGTGAGCACAATTTGACTTACGTTTTTTCGCCATAGCACAGCTCTGTACTGTGGAACATTGTGGTTGTTAGCGTCCGTCACTACCACAGACAATATAAACGGGTCTTTCTCTGTGTCTATTCCAACATAATTCTGGTGCACTAAAAACAGAGATACATTGTGATGATGCAATTTAGTTGTTGGTCATATTCTTCAAATAAAGGTATGAAAAGTTATCTGAAAATGCTAAAATGTATAACTTGTGTTAGTATTGTTGATAATTTTTATCAAAAAACCTACTAAAAAGGGAAATTTTTTTTTTAACAGTACATGTATTGGCGCCCCCTCCCCCGAAAAAACACCCCCCCCCTTTAAAAAACTACATAAATTGACCACGTCTACATGTATATTACTGTTACTAAACAATTCATCTTTATGAAACATGTATATATCATGTAAACAATACTAAAGAGCAAAAACTAGTAGGTTATTGCCTTACATTATCTCATTAAAGGGTTTCATAGACTATGAACAGCGTCGTAAATAAGTCGATGACTTAGAACTAAACGAAAGAACTGGCCTGCTTTTGGTTTGTACTTTTCAGATAACACAGATTCAGAGATCATTAGGCAAGGACCGATTGGATAGTCGGTATTGACTTTATATTAACAACTCGATTACCCATAATAACAGCGGATATTAAAAAAGATCATATTTATGTACCTTGCTTCCTTTAAACTTAATCTCCATATAATCAAACACGACACGAGACCAATAGAATCGGTGTCCACTTGTTATTATGTTTAATCATTTTAGGTATAATACGTAATTTTATTTTTACGGATTGATGCAAAATCTGTGAAGATGTCACAAAAAGCTACTTTAAAAATAAACCAGGAAACCCAGAAGGTTAGAAATTCCTGGAAATGAAATTAGACTGCAATATCGGGCACGGCTTTAAGGTACATGTACATGTACATGGTCGATTTGACATGGATACAATTCTTGTATGGATATATAATGATGAGGTGGGGTTATAGGTTGTGTCGGAGACTTTGTTAGACCATTATCAAAACAATAAGGGTTTTTCCTATTTTCCATTTTAAAATAATTCTTAAGTCTTGTTGCTATGGCTACTTAAAAAAATTGATGAAAAAAAATTAATGCAGAAATGGGAGTTTCGAAACTTTAGTCCCATTGGTGAATAAACTATCAAAAATTCTAAAGTACAAAACAGCACGAATTTAATCACGGCATTGCATTGTATACGTTTTGCAAGAGTGCATGACTGCTTTAAAATAGATCCCGAGAGGGTAACACAATGGGAGGGCATGCACTTCCGGTGATTGAGAGTGATTTGAACGTCATACCCTTCCTTTCGTTAAAGAGATCTACAGGGATTTTGGCGTCACTAACGCATATACTTATGCCTTAAAGCCAGTGAAAATCGAACAAAGGTAGAGAATAAGGATTACATGTTAATGTTTAATCAAATGTGTAACCATTAATAAAAGTTTGCTTTCATTGTTTTCCTGACAGATTTTCCTATCTGTGAATACCACGACATATAACTAAAGAATTCGAAAGAAACATGGTGATTAATCTCTTGTTTTTCTTATTATAATAGATAAAAGAGCCTGACTTAATTAGTTCTAGTGTCATCTGAAGACTACTCCTGCTGTTTCATTTATTTACTAATACATCAAGGTTATTCATGTGAAGATTAAGACCACGTACCATTATGCTCCCTTTAGTGGCTCTGTGTTTGATTTCAAAATTTTTTTTGTAATGGAATTTCATAGAGAAAAATCACCTGACATTGATAGTTCAGAAACCCATTATGAGAGATGAAAATCTACTTACGTTTTCCAAGAAAGTATTTAAAATACCATCGGGTTTGAAATTCTGGGTTTTCAAGATGGACTGGACTCGCAACGGGACTTGAGACCTGAAAAAAAACCAATGCATTTACATGAATTTAATAAACAAGTTAAGTGCAAATTTAGTTCATAAAAATGGTCGTCAAACTGTTTTATAATCCTTACCAAGCTTTAAAAAGTTATATTATCATACGCACTTTAATAAAGGATAAGCATATCACATTACCAATTTTAATGTTGTACAACTTTCAAAACAAAAAAAAAACAAATCAACACTATCGTTTGAAATTATATCAACGAGGAATTGCTTATTACGTATGGTCTGTCATTTAATCGGTCCAACATGACTTAAAGAAAGAAATTTAATGTTAGAATCTTGGTAGCTTACTGCGGAGATATTTAGTTTCTGGGATAATTACGTTCCGTCATTGACCGATAGGTTGTTGAACGTTTAGAACAATAAAAAAAAGTACAACCAAATATTAATGATAACAAAAGATCTATCTGACGTGTGGTTTACAATCGCAACACTAGAATTCGTGGATACTTAATTTTCAAGGATAACGATGGTATATGTATCCCCGCCCACGGATATAATAATCACCAACAAATTCTTTATTCCTTATAGGTACAAGCAATTCACGAAATCATTTTAAAAGATGTCAGCTCACGAAAATTTTTACTCCAAAAATTTAATATGGTTTTACAGTAGTAGAAAGGAAATTCACCTTATAGCGTCTACCTCGGTATTCAATTTCAAGATACTATATACTAACACCCCCCCCCCCCCCCCACTCATTGTTGTCCAAAGTCAAAAGGCAATGAAAATGGAAAACAAGTTGTTAGTTCGTTGGGTACAATTATTCTCGCTTATCTCGTTGTCCACACTGTTAAATGGTCAATTAGAGCTTATCCTGTCAAATCGCTGCATGGGAATGACAAGCTTATCAACATGGTCAGTCAGTTGTTTACATAAACAATACTTTAACAGTCCTATCATATACACAATATGCTATGTTCAATCAATTTTTATTTTAAGCATATCAGATACAGCAGAATAATGCAAATATACAAACGAAGATTAGCTTGAAATAAAATTTGTTGTTTGTAAACAAGAAAACAAGGAAATAAGAATGTACTAGAATTTCCCTCAAAATAAGGATCCTGAATTACGTAAAACGTCATGTGATTTTCTAAATTGCATCTAGAAACGTTCGCCCTTCTCCCAGTTTTGCCTAATTACTTCCACTTTCTTCTTTAACAAATACATTTTTGTCAATTTGACAAATTACTACACAAAGGTTCGACTTTAACTTAGTTTAAAACTGTAGCGTCTGTTAATGTTGTTTTGTTTTTAGAAATAAATAAAAATCAATGCACAATTTCACACACTTGTGATCAGTATCTCTATCACTTGTTGTAAGCTTTGTTCTTCCTAAGAAGTTACAATAGACCACCTAAATTGAATCATTACACTAAGTTAAAATAACTTCATATCCTTGTTACCTTAACTTCCTTGTATATTTGAACACTTTATACATGTAGTTTTGATTTTTTAACACGTGTAAAGAAAAAATTTAAAGGAGATTGGTCACGAATTCAGCTGAATGTTTTCAAATTTTAATTTTTCATTTCTACAGGTAGATGTAAAGGTAAACCAAATTGCAGAGATATAAGCAAGATACAGAGCTCACAGTGCTTTGTTATGTACATAACGCTCGTGCCAATTTTTGCTTTTATTGGTTCAATAAAATGATTAATGGTCTGGTTTTTTTTTCTATTTACTAGTGTGTTGCATACACAGATATAAGAGTACTACAGTATGTACTGTACACTACTTCTAATTCTGTTTTTAACCTTGTGTTTTCTATTTAGCTCTCAATATATAAACAAAAAGTTAACATAACCTGAGCTTTTTATCTTACATAATACATGTGTTACCAAATGATTGACACTAGTACTCAAGTTTTAGTTGACAATTTGAAATACCTTAGTGATACAATATATACATAAAAAATGCAAAAATAAAATTTGAGCATTTTCAGTTTAAATCGTGACCATGTCTCCTTAAAATTCTTCTAAAAGTCAAGAGGTGCATAGGGCCGGTGCTTATCCCTGGTTTTCGTAGTGTTTAGAGGATGAGAGTGATCGACTCCCCCTTGGTGGAACATCACAAAGGTCCATCACAGTGTAATCCATCACGTAAGCCGGTACCCAATTGCAGGTGGGTGGAATGAGACTGTGTACATAAAGTGTCTTCAAGTTGTCTAAAGACACAATACACAACACCAGTTGACCACAGCTGAGCTCGAACCGGCCACCTTTTGGTTACTGGCTTAATACCTATAACCACTGGGCCATGTGCTGTATTTGTAACCTTATACTCTTGATTTCAACTGTTTTCTTTCATCATGATCCATTCATATATTTCTGTGATATACTATCTTACAAATTAAAGTCATAAAATATACCTATTTGTTCTCTTGGCTCTAATATTATTGTGTCAAATCTGATCGATCAATGCTTAACCATTTGAAGTGTGTTTGTTTTGCACATTGTGATTACACAATTACGTACCTCATCGCTTCCTTCTAAATCTCCAGATTCTATTCGAAACCTGCCAGCGGAATGGCTCTTGCAATCATCGTCCATTAATGTTAGCTGAAAAGAGAATATATAATTAATTTATTTTTTTCTTTCTATTACAGTAACTCATTGTTAATAAAATCACCTTCTAGAATTCAATGTACCTTTCTTATTCCGGAAACTTAGTACGGACTTCGCTATAACCGAGTTTTACTGTACAGAGATTCATAATTACTGCTAAAGTTTGAATTTGTAGGATTGTGTATAGGACCACGTTTTATTGTTTGTCCCCTCCTTACTAACTTCGTCCAGAAATTTTAGTATACATATATAATATATATTTTATGATTCTGCATTGTGAGACTTTAACACGATACTTAAATAAATGATGTTGGTAATTGCACATATGATTGATTATTCTTAGATATGGCATCACATACATGTACGTTGCAAATGGCTGGTACTTGTTTTCATGTGAAGACCTGGGGTAAGTAGGGAACGTGAAATAAAGTAGTTCTATAGAACTTTTGTCCCTACTTTTAAAAAATCATCTCTAAATGTATATGCTGCCAAATTGAACACGAAGCAAATTTACGGGATATATGATTTCTTACAGAGAACGTTGCAAGCCAAACATATCAGTGTTTTATATATATATATATATATATATATATATATATATATATATATATATATATATATATATATATATATATATATATATATATATATATATATATATATATATATATATATATATATATTTACTAGATAATACTAGTATTCAGATGATGTAACTACGTGTGTACCTCATAAATGGCAAGTAAGTTTTGGTGTTTATAAAACAGAATCATGGTAATCTTATTTCTTCCATTGTCACTCATTTGTAACAGAACCAAATAAATGGGGTTCATGTATTATTCATAGCAATCCATTGACGTTAGAATGTGATGGTTGAATTTTCAATGGGGATTTCAAATTACAACAATTTAATCCAGTTTAGACAGAAAACGATGCACTTGGATACCAGGATACTTTGGGTTTCGAATAAAACCTTGTATAGCGCGAAGCACTTGTAAAAATTTATCACAAGCAAGCTAATTGTAACACTAAACCGTATAAAAGCAAAGCACTCGTCCTGTATGAATTCCATCATACATGATTTAAGTTATGATCAATGGATGCAAGAAAAATAGAAATTGTGCTGAAATACAAGAATTCCAGTGAGAAAACTTTAACGGGAAATGGGGCGTTCTGTTATAGAAAACCAAGCTGACTTGGACAAATGATTCCATTGTCATTCAATAACACCTTCAACAGTTCGAACGACTCTTAATGAATTACCATTGGTAAAACTTAGTGAACGCTTGAAACAAAATATGTCAAAAGAGGCAAGAAGCATTGATTTAAAAGTGTGTGGGTGTGTGAGAGTGTGTGTGTGTGTGGGGGGGGGGGGGGGGGGTGTAGCTTATCAGACATTTTTGTAAGCAACCCCCCCCCCCCCCCCCCCAAATAAACCTGCAGGAATAAATAATGAAAGGGGAGTAGTGTTGCACACCATATTAAAATATTCTTGTAAGTTTTCTGGGCGCAAAGCAATTGATTATTTGTGGCATTTTAAACATAACCGATTTACAAACATCTTTAATGTACCTACTACAAGATCAGTTAAATACTGTTCGTAATACATTAACATAATAGTATATTCTAATACGCTTCTTTAGAATGCCACTTGTCAAACATTCCAAAAAAGAGGGGCTGTCAAAATGAAAAGGTTCTCTTTTTTTATGAATAAGTGATAAAAAAATAAAAGTAGGAAGTTTATGTTCTACATGCCGCTCAAGCTAACAGCTGCAATAAATTTGTATCATTGATTTCTTACACACGCATGCATGGGATATGAACGAAATAATCTGCACATTTGTACAGCATAGGTTCAAAATCATTTGAGTGGGAGGATATGTGTAAGAAAAACGAGATAAGCGGATCCGACAAGGGTGAAGAGGTGTCACGGGGTCGATCGAGTAACTATTCTTGAACCCCCCCCCCCTTTTCTTGTTTGAAAATTCGTGTTTTGGTCAATGATCATTATCATTGTATTCTATTCAAATAAAATACACAAAGCGTTGTGGCTTTTTTTTTACGATTAATTAAACCTAGCATAAACCTAGGTCTCTATATAGGTATGTTTTGATATCCGACGTTAAGAATGTATAGTTGATAACAGTAAAGAAGGAAATATAAGGATGTTTCCTCTTGGGGGTCCGAGCGGCCAATAATTACGACGAAAGGTTTATACTAAAGATATACGATATCACGGTATTAGATAAAAGGCTTTTGGTGCTTTGCTCTGCTTCAATCTCTATCTTTTATCATTAATACACTCCCGTGTTTAATCATTATCTTTAAGCATTACCATACCTTTAATCAGAATACATCCGAAACTTGTTCATATCAAGAAAGATGTATGGCGACGTTTATAATTCTTACTCGAAGCAAGGTCGATTTATGCTGATTGGGCTTGGGGTCAATTGCAGTTCATGGCAAAAAAGTATTATGATAATGTCTCATTTTTACTTATGAAATAAAACATTTGATTTTTATTACATTAAGATCGAACTGATATGACGTGCATCATTTTCAGGAAAACCATTACTGCTTTTCTAGTTTCAACAAAATCATGTAATAAGTAACTCTTCATATTTTCTGTCAAAATCAAATATCTTTCTCCGATGGAATACTTTTCTGCATCGAGGACCAGAACGTAAAACGTTCAGATATCAGATTCCAACAGAAGCGAAAATGCAGGCCAAAAAAAAAATGAAAAAATAAAAAACGCAAGTAATACTGCTATCGTAAGCATTCGCTAAAGTTGTAATATTTTTGCATCAAGAGAGGGTCGAGAAAACAGCTATAGACAAATCGGAATTAATAGCAAGACAAAACATAGAGTTCCCAAGCGTTAATTACGAGCAATTCATCGAAAAATCATTGCGACTTCTCACATAACTTGTTACATCTAGGGTCGTGGTATCGAAAAGATATAAAAAGAGAATACAAAAAACTGACATCAATTTAAACTTTATATCTATTTTATGAGTAGGTGTGACTCCTTTTGCAATCATTTTGTCTCATTATTGCTGATACCAGGAGACCTAAACATCTAGTCTTACCGTTTCCACGGAGCCATATTGTCGTCTGCTGAAAGCATCTCGCCTAACAGTCAAATCGGTTGTAGGAGTGCTGAAAAGAATAAAGGGAAAATGATGATTAAAGAAAAATCGTTTAATTCATCTCCAGATAATTATCGCTGCAATTGATAATCTAATCGGATGAGTTTACGACATTAGTCCAATTTACGACGATTACCCGAAGCAATCGCGCCCAACAGTTCCAAGCATGTTCCCCTCACGGGAATAACCAAAATAACTTATCGATATTTTGAAGAACCTTAAAACCTCTTTCAGATTGCACATGTTAGATTTGTGAATTTTGAATGTTATTTATTTTTATGAGCATTGCCTCCGTCTAAATTAGTTGTACGCTGTGATCGTAACACGTAGATATGGTGGATTATCAGCGAAGCCGAACTCGCCTACTGCTCGCTTCTTGAAAACTTTAGTAGGATGATCCTGCAAGTCAGCGACTGATTGGTATTGAATCGAGCTCTTCATTTTTAGTTTTTTGTTCTATAGAAAGGAAATTTGTCGTTAAGAACCACTCCAATGTACGGAAACATTTGTCCCTGTGCCATTCTTATCGACAAAACATCTGTTTTGCCCTCCCGATTTGATTTCCTTCTCCCCAAATCACGCAACAGGCAAACATAAATCGATTTTTGTAAAATTGATTACCGTGGAAGACATATATTTTGTCTTCATTATCTATATTTTGATCATGCAAAAAAAAAGCACAAACAAAAAAAGCATTAATCCTTGCAAATAATGACAGAGACCTTGGAGCTGCATGAAATCATCGATGAAATTGAACTGTGCTCTTGCAACCAATGTCTAACGGAACAAAACGTCTCCAAAAGTCAAAAGGACATTATTGGTCGCACGTTATTTCCGACGTCAGTATAATATTCAAACAGAATTCAATAAATCAGGCGAACTCATTATATTTGAAGCGACCACGGGCACCGGAAATCCATGCAAGTCAATGCAACTGACTGATCCTGAGTTATTGCAGACAGTTCTACATCACAGCAAGCAAGTGGTTATGAACGATCACGCTAGATGCATGACATTCCATGTCACTTCTTTTTCTATCTACTTATCGTATAATTATGAGATATATAAGTCTCATTTTTATTTTATGTTATACAAGTCAAAAAACATTTACGTTATACAAGTCAGGAAAAAGCCCAACATTTATGTGTGATCGATTCACTGTGATATAAATATCTACATCTAGATCAAATATCTAAGCAAAATACTTTATAATCCGAACATCCATTGGAGCCTGAAGATCAAATGAAAGTGGGGTTTTTTTTACTTCAATTATATAGTAAAATAATGTTGCTATTTCACACACTAGTCGTATTTGTGCAATGAATAAAAATGGCGCAACTAATATAATTTTAGTTATAAACTATGCTATTTTTTTAGGTTAATAGAGGTAGTCTCAATTTTGATTAATTGTCTGGAAATGAAGAACTGTGTAACTAAAGCAAAGCACATAATTTTTTCTTTCTTTACTAAATAAAACACGTAGTTGACGGCAAGCAAAATTATACTTAAATATTAAAGGGGCATGGTCACAATTTTGGCCAAATTATATTTTTCTGTTTTTACTATTAATAATGCATTTATAATGATCACATGAAATTTGAGAGTCAGTCGTAGAGTTACAAGCAAGACACAGTGCTCATAATTCCTTGTCATGTAAACAAGGCGCGTGTCCTATTTTTGTTTAATGTACCAGTAAAAAATCTTTTTCAAGGTATTTGTGTAATATTTTCTTATTCTTTTAAGCATAGATAAACAGTTCCTAAACGTTTAACATAATCATTTTAGGGCTAAAACAGGAATTTTCACCTCAACATTCAATTTGTACACTAAAGCTTTGTTTACATAGCAAAGAATTGTAGGTGTAAGCTCTGTAATTTGCTTATAACTAATCGAATGACACTCAAATTTTGGTTGCCTATTGAAAATGCCTTACGAAAGCATTGTTAACGTAAAAATCAGAAAAATAATTTTTGACCGAAATCGTGACCATGCCCCTTAAATCTGTTGACCATCCAGCCTCTTCAATAAAAAGAATGGCTTTTTGGAGTCCCTGCTTGGTCAACAGTAAACATGTACATTGGCAGGCATATTAACAGTGCGTATGTACATGTAAATGTTACGCAAATGTTTGTATGACGTAAGCTTTTATCGTGAATCGCGAGAACATACAATTACATACCCCTCCCCTTTTCCACTTTACACAATGATGTCAAATGAACCTGATAATTATAATGGCTTCCTGTGATTATTCAAGCACCGAATCAGGCCGTTTAAAATCATATTTATATTTATATCCTTCTTTATATGATTTAAAAACCGTAAACAAAGCTGCATAACGTTGTAATGAGAAAATGGCACCCTTAGTAAAAATCAGCTGAATAAAAATAATAAAAGCAATCCTATTTTGGCTTAAGAGATCGAATTAAACTTTGGAAAACTCTCGTAAAAATGCATGATATTCAGCATTATCACTTTAACTTTCACTTTATGCGAAAAAGGGATTGTCTGGTCTAAAGCTGAGGCCGCATTCACATTCGCCTTCCTCTTTAATAGCTTGTTAAATATAATTATTGATTAGCAATACATAATATTGCGATAGTACATGTACAGATGCACTTTATGACAATTTTGCTGGGGGGGGGGGGGGGGGGGGGCAAAGCAAACAAATCTGTTAATACAACATCATGCAAACAAATCTGGTCTATTGAATGTGTGTTAGCAGATTGAATTGTTCCTGTTCCAAAGTTACAGAAATATTTCTTGCCAATACCATAGTTATGGGGTGGTATTTATTTGACAGATGGCACAAAAGACAATTTAAGATGTTTCAACCCTTATTTCTTTACATGAAACTGCAATTAGTACCATGTTTCCTACTCTATATAGCTATGAAATACATGTATGACATATTTTTGAACATGTAACTGTCCATAAACTTCATAACAGTTGCTCTTTCGACACCCTCGCGTGTAATTATCTGAATTGCTTAAAAAAATAGATGTACAATGTAAAACAACTACATGTACATGTAAAACCCGTGTCATATCAAAATGTCTTATAACTAGTTTTAAAATAAAGTTAATTCATTCACTCACTCAATCACCCCCTCAATATAGATAAAGAATTATGACGCGAAGGAGAGGTCTGCTGAAATAGCCATATGGCTGCATAAAGTCAATACTTATGACAAGTTGCTGTGACGTTAACAACTGCAAGAGAGCCATATTTTCAACGACGAGAGGCTCAACATGTTGTGCAAAGTAGAACTGTAAATCAGTCTGATGACTCTGCTCATAAACCCTTCCTACCATTGGTCAAAACATGAATTGTAGTTACTACTCTATTAAGCCAAGTTCTGTGCTTCAGCGAATACACATGTAAACTATGTGCAAAAGCTAAGACGGAAACAAAAATTAGAATTCAAATTGTATTTTTGTTTAATTCCGGCAATCATAGTATAATATAGCAAGGCCAAGTAAAGGAAGGAACATCACATACTTTTTTCTTTATCAAAAGGAAGCAATATAAATATCTCCATTACGTAACATGAAACTTCAAGACAAGATCTTTTTAATGAAATGGCTATACTAAAATTGTAGTGATTATCCTCCACATTAAAAGGGTTTCATAGATACTGCACAAGTATGTGCTTATTTCAGACGCCATGTCAGATGAAGTATATTCAACTGGGTTGAGTGTAAATATAGGAAAAACAATGAATAATACGTTGACTTCTGTTGTGTTTTTAACTGACGACTGGGAGATCATTTGTTTATTTCTCGATCTAATTGACGCATGACTTTCACACTGGGATATGTACCAAACTAGGAATATAACCAGACATGAAAAACCAGTTCTGGTGAATATTTTTAAACCACCAAATATGTATGTCAAAAAATCATACAGTCGTTGGAAGTTATACTGAAGAACCCTTCTATTTAAAAAATGAACCACCTTATACTAATGAAGGAAGAAATGAACCGTATTGTTTCCTTACAGGAAGTGAAATAAAAGCGTCTTTATTCCTCCCGGATGCTGTTAATTAACATTTTAAGCATGCTGATCATTACATCATCACGTTAAGGAACACTTATAATTGTTTTCCTTGTGTACTTTTTTTTTCATCATCACTTAAAAAAGGGAACTGTCAAATTTAAAAGGCTACAACAGCTTTCCCTGAATTTTTTTATCACTGACCGTTTTTCTTTGCATGCATGGTCATGTTCACGTTATAATTCCTCGTGTACAGCAAGTTACATTTTATAAGTTGCATATTATAATGTGTATATTGAAATATATTAAAATTCCGAGGACAAAACTTCAGTGAAGCATCGCTTGCTCTTCGTCATACAAATAAACAAAATGCAATTTAGATAAAATAGAAAAAATTCGTAGATTTAATTACTCAGTCTAAAGAATACACACAGGCATGATAAATTTGTCAACTCTAATTTAAAAAACCCAATACAAAACTTTTAAACTAGTCCTGATTTTTAATAAACATAAACGTCTCGCTAGAAATTTCTTCTTCTTCATATTCTATATTTTAAAAGAGTTTTTGCTTATTAAATTTGCTTTGCACAGTTTTGAGGAAAAAAACCTAAAGCAAAACTAAAAAAAATAATATAGAAATTTCTGAAAATCGTTATATCGATTTGACGTATATTAGAATCATTTTGCATTTTTAGGCAATTGGTCATTGCCAACTGATTTTCTTAATTGAACTAAAAATGACACATTGGATTCAAGAAAATACTTTTAAGAAAAATGCACATGATGGAAACAAGTTTTTAACCAAACATGACAGCAATGCAGATATTTTGCAAAAAATTAAATTATGGGTGACTTCAAACCCCTTAACACACAGAGAGAGAGAGAGAGAGAGAGAGAGAGAGAGAGAGAGAGAGAGAGAGAGAGAGGCACCTGGAACATCGAGGCCTGAACTGATTCCCACTACCATCCTTCCAAGTCACCCGTTTCTGCTCTTTGATGGGACTTTGGCTACATCTCTTTTTTTGCGTTGAGACAGATTTCGAACGAAATCGGAACAAAAAGTCTTCCATTGCGCAAGGCATTAGATGCTAATAAACAGACGTTTTTTTAACATCAACAAATTACATCACAACAAAGCGCACGTAATTCAAAAGTTCTGCAAGGAAAGACGGATTTACACAAATCCATATACACCGTTTTTTCTCTCACAAGTTAGCAATTGAGCAATATCTGATAAAATACTAACAAATCAAATTAGCCTTGTCTATCCTCTCCCATCGTGAGCCGATTTCACTCTAAACACGTTGTTTTCTTCTGTCAAACATATAGGCATGCGGCGGCGGATGAATCTCAATCGATATGCTGTCTCCTTCCGCCACAAAAGGTCGACATTACAACAGCCTACCTTTTCCCATTCATAAACGGAGATGAAGGAGTGAGAAATAAGTCGATCAAAGGCCATCGTGTGAAATAATATCAGACATAGGTCAATAACGTCCCAAGTGTTATAAAAATTATGTCATTGGAGGAAATGAGATTGAACAGTTGTATATAGTTTTATGCTGAATCAAAAAATATGTCAAACACAGTAAAAAAAATTAATTCTAAAAATGTTTTTTTTGCTTGATTGCGGGTACATGGGAACGAATGAACGATATGATTTGTGATATGTATGCAGAAATAAAGGGGATTATGTTAATGTATGCAAATGATAAGAAAATTATGATCACAAATTTTTGGATTGATGCATGAAGCATATGAAAATCATGGTCTGAAAACTGTGAAAAGGTAGTGTTAGTACACACGCATTAAGTTAAAGCTCTGAATTATTAGTATATGCATCTGTGGTTCTCAAACTGTTATATGTATAACCTTTCTCTTTTATTTTTCTTCATTGTTTCAATGACGTACTTGCATTCCGTAGCTACATGTAATCATTAAACATGACCCACAATTTGCCCAGGACGGGAAGTATTTAGTATGGAGATAGGGCAACCAGTAACGCCTTTTGCTTTTGGTATTTTAGAGCATGGAATATTTTTCAAAAAACAGACTCATACACAATTACTTAATTAATTTATTAAAACGGATAAATTTGAGAGCGCACAACATTTTTTCAAGACAATGTTTAGGAAATAAAGACTTTTGTCAATGTCAAAAATATTTTAATGAAATAAACTTTCTTCCTTGTTTCAAACACCGAAATCGATTTAATATTTCACAAAGAACATAGGATACAAACACACGGAAACAACGTGAACACCCCCCCCCCTCCCCAATAATAATTGTTATGATAAAAACAAACGTAAAAAATACCAAAACAAAACACTGATCCTGTAAAATTCAACCCAGGATAATTCATTTTCTATGCGATTTGATAAAATTCCATCCCGAGGGTAAAATTCAAAATCTCAATCAATTTCTGACAAATAGAAAATGGTTCTTGGGTCACGTGGGCTATACAACAGGTATTACTATTACAGGTAAAAACAGAAATAACATCACCGCGACAAAACTCTCATAAATATCACTGATGTAAAAGGTTTTAGGAGTCATGTAACATCCATTTTGAGACTAAATGTTTATTTTTGTATGATTACTTCAGTATCGTCAACTTACAGTTTGGTTGTTGCCATGACTACCAAATTATTTTTTCCATAAAGTCGTTTTTAAGTTTTTGTATATCATGTTCAGATGTCAATGTAATGATTTTAATTGAAACATTTAGTTTTTCTCTTAAAAAATGACAAAAAGGGATCAAAGAGTTTGTTTATTGATTTTTAAGAGGAAGGGGAGACATTAAAGAATAACCAAGACCAACAAGAAAAGCAAATAAAGGACTTTAATGGAACCGAAACAAACTGTAAATGTACGCTTATGTGCAGAGAACATTAATCATGTTAAAGTACAAACTGTACATTATAAGAATATCATCATCAACGTCTTATTGTATCATCTCGTGATACATGACATCATGTGATAATGATTCAGAAAATGACACTTAATGAATCATGCAATTCTGAAAACACAGGTACCGATCTGTGATATAAACTGACAATGAAACATGATAACTCATGAACTTCTAAGATAGTCAAATTTGATCAAATCAACAGATTGCAATATGTACATGTATACTACTAAAAGTACATAATATACCAAATATGCCATGTGCTTAATATAATGATCTGTCTTAAGGTCAAGATCTAGTACATGTAAATGATTCCAGAGTGTCTTTTTGGTGCTAGAACCATTATGACGTCATAATTGATTTGATGAATCTTTTCCTTATTCTACGGCGTTAAAGAACTTATGTGAAAAATAAAACAATATTTTGACATTCTTTATTAATCACAGGAAAAGTAATCCTGTTATACATATTCAATTTAACATCATTTTAAAGAGGAGGTCAAGAACTTGTTCAATGCCGTTTTTGGAGAGACGGTAGGCTTTCTAGATATATTTCATTAGTCAAAAATGGACAAAACTCCGAGATTTGTTATTTTTATCCTTCATATTTCATAGAAAATGGTTGTCTAAAACATGATTTTTCATTATGTTTACCAAAAATTTAAGCCCCGGTACACCGTATGAAACAAAGATATTGTTATGAAGCATCATTAAAAGAATTTATATCATGAATTTCATAAACATGTAGGCACCTTTCATTTACTAGATCTTGACATTAAAAAGGAAAAAAATCTCTTTAATTTTCAATGCATATCCTACATGTACTTGATGTACCGTAAGTTGAGTGTAATACTTTAAATCTCCAATATTTAAGGTACAGTTTTCATTTTGGGAATTATATTTAATAAATCGTGTAACTTTACCAGAAAAGTAATAATCTAAGAACATACAAAACCACACGCAACTGTTCGAAACATTAGAATTCGTGATGGCCCAATTTTCGTGGTATTCGTGGGTAGCCCTCTTCCGTGAATTTACATCCTCGAAGAAAACAAATTTTGATAAAGTATTCGTTTTCGTACTAAAACTGAAAACCGGCAAATCCACGAAATTGCATCCCCGCGAATAAGAAAAAATCCCATAATCCACAAAAATTGCCCCCCCCCCAAGAATTTAGAACCATTTCAACAAGACCTTGGACTTGCGGTAGGATGTAACTGTCTATTTCTTGCATGAAAAGAAGTTGAAATTGACGCTGGTTTCAAGTGAAATATACACAACTTACATAGTCTTAGCTCAAAAGCCGGACAAATCTTGTCGGTTTCAAAGAGCCAAGGTTAAATGGCCAGCAATGAAATCGAAAAGCCTACGTCACAATGCTGTTTGACACAACTACCCAAAGTCCAAGATCTTGTTAAAAGGGTTCTAAATGATTCCACTGCATTTTATACGGACGTTCCAGTTTAATAAAATACATACGTATGACATCCAACCCAGTTATACATACTTACATGTACATGAATGCATTAACGTATACAGTGCTGTTCAACATGGTAGCGTTGCACACAATGCAAGTTTGGGGATGAGTAATCTATAATCGAGCACTTATGGTAGTTTTTCACTTCAAAGGGACAAGCAATCTAAGATACACGATAGATGTATCCCATATAATATTTGAATGGTATGCAGAGAAAACGCCCTATATTGAATTACGTGTAATGAATCAGGTGACAAAATTGTTTTGACTTTGAAATTGACAGATATATCAAGCTATCAGTATTAATTATAAACTACAATCAAATACTTAATAATTAATGGATAACGCAGGACTAATTTTTTTTCTTTTAAAAATCATTGTTGTAAAGTGCACGTTCATTGTGAAAACCATAACGTTTTAATGAGATGCACCACAGCAATCATTCACATCACATGTGGTCATAAACATACAGGAATTATAATGTTCTATACACGTCAGATGATGCAGCTAAATAATGAAACTAAATGCAAAAACTTTTAGATAGTGTTGATAATGATAAAATAATCCGTGAAATTATCTTTTGCTATGCTACAGCAAAATAACCCTACAGGTAGAATACAGTACAGTAACAGAATTAAGCATCAAACTTCCAATACATCCCACAGTATGATGTTAGCAATAAAATCATGTATAAACTACCGTGATTACATATACAGGCTTGTCTCGCACATCGATTTCTATCGCAAACCACGAACACGAGGCTTTCTTGCATTATCACCTCTATTGTAACGACATTCCATATATACCTGAATATTTCATTTCAGTTGTTTTTTGATCGATATACGGTCAATGCCCATAAGTAATTTCGATAAGCTTTTTTGTTGTCTATGCGAAGGGGGCATTAGCACCTGAAGATAGTTTGATTATTTAAAAGTTGAAAAATAAAACCCAATATAATGTAGCAAAGAAAGAAAACTCGTGCATTATTCAGTTAAAGTTTCGATCCTAAACTTCCTTTAAGGTCCTGACAAGTGTAACAAGACAGAATTTTTGTGAAAAGCCTCAGGTCTACATTTGGCAGATCCTTGTCGTCACTGTTTAAAAGGCAGATAACTCAAAATTGAAAATTAACTTAAACATGTATACATCATACATGCATTGTCATAAACGTAAGGGTTTAAGGTAAGCTCTGTTAACGCAAAAAGGGTATACTAGAGGAACCGCGAGATTCATTCGATATTGTTTAAAGGTAGACGGTTTATGTTTACCCACGTGTCAGCCACACGCCGAACAAACCATAACTATTCTTTTTATTAATAGAAGAAAATAGTTACACAAGACTTATTTTGACCGAATTAGGAAAATGAAGTACTAATTCTACTCGAATTAATTAATCAGTGGGCGGTACACTGTGGCGGACTGCAGTTATCCTTATGTACTAAGATCCTTCATTTCGTCCTACTTGCAACACGATTTCCTATATAATTGAATATTGCAGCAAAATTCGGTTATACCTTAAAACGAATTTCATGGAGTACTATCTCGTCATGAATATTATAATTACGAATATTTTATAGAACAAT
This sequence comes from Magallana angulata, assembly GCF_025612915.1. Classification (NCBI taxonomy): domain Eukaryota; kingdom Metazoa; phylum Mollusca; class Bivalvia; order Ostreida; family Ostreidae; genus Magallana; species Magallana angulata. The sequence goes on along the minus strand of NC_069117.1, from coordinate 28,631,631 downwards.
TTTATAACTGCTATGATTGCATGTTTTTAACAATTTTTTTACGAACTAGATCAACTTAATTAGCTTGCTGCAAAGCAACGAGTAGGCGTCCAATTAAAGGTGAAAGTTTTAAAATAAATTCTAAGATTAACAACTGTAATTCGAACATAAAACTTGTCTTTTGTGCTTAGACATGAAACATCATTTTTTAAGGCAAAGTGAAACAGAAATTTGACCATATCATAAAAAGGCATAGTTTATTCAAAAATCAACTATTTTAAGAACTGAACCAAATTACGAATTATTCAACAACGATGTAACAAAAATCTATTAACGATCCAACAAATAAACCGAATTATCAAACGAACGACCTTACAATATTAAAATCATTACACAATTTTTTCGAATTGTTTCCGATACGAGTTTTTACTATTATTATTTCTATTTTTACTATTCAAATTAACCGAACTTTCCAGAAAATTCAATTTTTAACAATTACATTTCTATAATACATGGTTTGATTTAAAACCGAATTATATGTTCATATTCAATATAATTATCATTTACCTTACAAATTACTAATATTCTTGATATAATATAAAAAAATATTTTTTGAACTTTAGAATCGCTTCCGGGGTAGACAGGACGTTGCGTTTGGTTAATTTCAGCGCTATACATGTATCTATACTAAGACCACAAATCAAAATATTCACAGAATATATCAAGTCTCCATCTGAACCTCTCACGAGAAACACTGTGGGGGGAAATAACCATAAAAAAATTAAAACTAAACAGCAGCTGAATGGAGTTTACGATTTCATAATATTATTTTAAAACTTTAAATGAGAATATTTCTCATCAAGCAGACGTTTGTAATTGTGCGGAACTCAAGCGATTCATTTCCCTGTATTCAAACAGTTCGTTAACGTTGATGGCCGTTGGATTGGAGTTCGAACCGAAAACTACCAGTCGTAAAAAGAATACTAGTAACCGGTTAGAAAACCACTTCGTATTTATCTCTTGGTTAATTACTTGAACAATAAATTCTGTTAGTTTGCTGATGCTAGGAGGTCTTAACGCTTCAATTCACCCATTGCGACAATTAGGCCTCCAACATTGACAGGGAAGACTTGCGTCATCATTATAACGTCATCAACAAACGGATTGCGTTTTGGTGTCCATTCTATCGGCTGGACGCCTATTGGTTCAAATCGGCGAGGTGTGATCGGATAAGTCTATCAAGTTTGATTTTTTCCTATATTCTTCAACAGACCATTTCTTTTTAAGGAGATTTGAATGGTCTAAAAATTGCCGCAACCATTTAGCTCTCTTTAGGATATATTTATCCTAAAACATGTTCAAAGTACAAATATAGTTGTTTAAGAATTCTTCCTTAGAAGCAATACAAATTAATTATATATTTTTGATGGGAATAATTATAATGATGCTGTTGTGTCCCAGTTTCTTTTTATTTATTCATTTGGGGGTAAGGAAGAAAATTATTTGAACAAAAGTCATGGTAATCATTTCAGTAAGCTGTTTAGGCATTTTATTGGCCTCTTGTTTTTTTCTGCTAACTCACCACTTGAATTAAGCAAGTTATTAACAGTATATATACTCACAATTATGAATAATTTCCGGAAGGTTTTTATAAAAGTTTCCTTTTAGAAACCTTTCTACTCTCTTTAAAACACTCATTGTCAATCTACTTGACAGATGCAAAAAGTAGGTCAAATAGACAAGATTGACAAAGATCATGTTCTCTTTTACTACAATCTTCTCCTTTTTAACTTAAGACCAATATCTTTTCCTTCCTTCTCGATATTTAGACATTGGAGTTTCCGATGCTGTCAAAATATAGGTTCATTTTTTAGAAATATAATGAAAGCGTACGTGCTTTTCATGAATACATATACATCCTCTGTTTAAAAAAAAAGGACAAAAGAAATAAGAAATGCGACAATTTTATGCATTATGATCAATTTCACCTCGACACTTCCTAATTCATTTATTTTGAAAAAAATGTAACCAGAATTGAAATATATTGTACCTTAAGTATAGCGTAAAGTTGTGAGAATGTTAAATGAAATAAGAAATAAGAAATGAAGAGACGCCTCATTTTCACGAGTCATAGAGACGCTAGAATGAATTTTTGTTCAATACATCATTTATTCAAGATTAAAAGACTGGCAAAAGTACAGTACCGATCAGACCCAACCTTACACCAGAGTAAACCCCAACTAAACCCCGGGTTTACTTTCTTGGTTTACTTTGGGTTTACTCCGGGTCTACTTTTTGAAAAAATTGTGTCCACTCGGGGTTTACTTTGGGTTTACTCGGAAATAGTTTTTGGGGTTAACTGTACGCATTGAAGTGTGAAGCAGACATACCATCTAAATGCCTGTAATTACTGCCCCTTGTATATTCCGAATACACATGTAGCATCTGCTTTCAGGGGTATACTTCTGATCGGGGTATACTCTCTGTGCCCACTCTGGGTTTACTCTGGGTCCACTTTAGTAAAGCCGGAGTAAACCCAGAGTAAAGCCACAAAGAAAACCCAGGGTTTAGTTTGGGTTTACTTTCTGTTTACTTTCTGTTAAGTTGGGTCTGATCGGTACTGTATATATATTATAAATAATATTTTGGAAATGTTTTAGGGTATTGGAAGTTAATATTCAATTACCCAAATATTTCACAGGCGAAACGTTCAAGTCATTATGAATGTTAAAATGTGTATATCAAGAACTTCTTTTTGTCCGTGTATCATGTAAAGACAAGTAAATTCAAACGTATTTTGGACAATATAATGGTACATTTACTATGTACATGCATGTACACTGTAATGCGATGCGAACCCTTTCCAATTTTAATTCGTATGTCATTTCAATCTCCATTAAATTAAGGGTTATCATGGTTGAGTTAAACAGCCATCTTTCATTTTATTGCCTACAACAAAAACATTTTTAGAAAGCTGCATATATATCTAGACTAAGTGTATATTAAGAGTTCCTATAAGTCATTTTTAAGTACAACTAATACATCAACACTTATAAGTGAAGATGAATTTCATAAGCATCTGGTTCTTTTAAGAAGACTCCTTTTAAACATCTGGCCAAATGGGAAGCAGAAAATTAAGCATTAGATCGAAATAATGCCATGTCGCCAATTGGACTGTCAAAAAGCGTTTGCCTTAGGATTATCAAATTAAAAACTTGAACAAACAAATGCACACACTAACAGTTTTTAATTCTATTATATATTAAAAAATGTAAACATCCTTTTTTCAAGGAAGCACAATTACGACATTTTATAGTTTAAGATTTCCAGGAAAACGATATCACACTGTACACGCTTACAAAAGTGTTTGCATAATACACACTGAAATAAGAGTGCATAGTATTTCTAACTATGCTGACATTTTCTGTCCAATAAATGCAAGTTACTTCCATCTAGGAAAATGTGTCATTTATAGGAGCAATAAGCTTTTACATGCAGAAAAAATACACCAAAACTGTTCATTTATCAGGTGACATCTCTCTGCCAACTTGCCAATGCAAGTTATTTCTTACAGCTTAATTATGACATATGTATTTTGTAAGATGTTTTGACAATATGCGGCATAGATATACATGTATAGAAATGCAACATGAATATGTTTACATGCAAAAATACGAAAATACAAACGTGCAATCAGATAGCAAGATTACATAAGAACCATTTTTAACAAGACCTTGCACTTGCGGTAGGATGTTACTATCTTCTTCATGCGACAAAACAAGTTAAAAATGACGCTGGTTTCAAGTGAAACATACACAGATTGAGTAGTCTTAGCTCAAAAGCCAGCAAAATCTTTCAGAGCTATGGTGTGGCTGAGTGTCTAACAATGAAATAGACAGGCCTACGTGACATTGCTGTTTGACACAACTACCCAAAGTCCAAGCTCCTGTTAAAATGGTTCTAAATATCGAATGTTGTAAAAAAAAAAAGTGACATACGCCATGCAGATTATTCATGTCGATATCCAAATAATTCTTACATGTATATGTTTATTATACATGTATGTTGGCATACATCTTTTTATGTCAACATGCAACTTTTAAAATTGACACACAAGGGTTATTCACGCTCCCTTTTCCGATAAAAATTGCGTAAATTACATGGCAATACAAATATGATAGGATGCACATGTTGACATAAATAAGTTGCATATTGCATGCATGCGGGGCGTCACATAGGGACTGTAATCAATTAAGTAAATAGGTTTTATTCATTTTTATCAGACAACTTAAACGTGCATGTGTTATTAAACGTGCATGTGTTACATCATAATTTTAAAAATATCAATTTAAACTTTTAATGCAACACATGTTATCATAATAAACTTCCATTTTCATGTTGACGAAATTATCTTCAACGTATCGGTGTTGACAACCTGTAGAGATATTAATTGCATGTAAAAAAGATAAGCCAATATTCATGACCAAATACATAATGAAAGTTTTAAAAATTCAACATTTCTGGGTTTTGATCACTGACATATTGTAAATTTTGAATACCGGATGGTAGTAAATACAAAATTTCTATCAAATTTACAAGAGTCATCCTTTCATATCTTCAAACTATTCGAATTTTTATCTGTGATCCAATTGATTTAGTCAATTTATGTGTATTAGATTTACGATTCACATATTAACTTTTTGAACTACTACGAATCTCCATTGGTTATTGCCATTTCTTACGTGAATAGATTACTGGCAGCTTAATGAGTGACCATTGACCCTGTGTGGAATAATGCTTATCCCTTTTTGCCTAATAAACACAAGCTTTTTATCTTTTTCCATTACTGTACATTGCAAACTGAATGGAGTATAATTTGATATCAGACGAAACCGAACGCTTTACTCATTAAGATAAGAGACAGTGCTCTTTGCTGAATAAATATCAAATTTACATTAAAGCCACCTGAAAAGCGAAATAACTCGAGTTTACCACTTCTCTCATGCAGGAATGCTTTTTTAGCCACAACCAAAGCCGCCAAGTATTGTACGTACATTGTACCTGAATATTTCGGCATTTACCCCTTTTTAAGCAAATACTGCGCTACATTTTCTGAAAATCAGTTTTTTTTCTATTACTTCCTTAAAATTGCTTAATCGTTTAATAATTTTTTTTGAATATTTCTAAAAAATCAACATAAAATTAAAAAGATTTTTACAGAACATGTTTATATGAAGAAGATATTTTTTTAGTCCTAGCCTAGAGTGGGGACTTTTAAAATTTGTATTGCGAGTTTATTTCATTGGAAATGGAAGAAACGTGCAGTTTGAAGAATCAAACAGATTCTATGATTATGTATACATGTATTTCAGGAACTGATATAATATCGGTTATTTGTTTTAAAATTAAGTCAATATGCATCAATTGTTTTGTTTGTTATTTGTCTTCTTAAGAACTTCAGCTTTAATTAAATGCCAAAACAACTGTAACATTATTAAGAAACAGTAATCAAAAATGAATTTTTTTTTATAAAAGTTGTTGTTCCTTACGTGGAAGTTTAGAACCATTTTAACAAGAGCTTTGACTTTGGGTAGTTGTGTCAAACGGCAATGTGACGTAGACCTGTCTGTTTCATTGAAGGCCCCTCAGCCAAGGCTCTTTGAAATCAACAAGATTTGTCTGGCTTTTGAGCGAAGAATACGCAATCGATGTATATTTCGCTTGCAACCAGCGTCATTTTAACTTTTTTTCACGCAAGAAACAGATAGTAACGTCCTGCTGAAAGTCCAAGGCCTTGTTAAAATGGTTCTATTGTAACAGACCATGTACTTTCAATTTCTACATAAAATGTCAGTTTCTTTGCTATATATGCTGGCCCACTATTCCCCACCTTAAGCGAAAGTGACTACACTGCAAGAACAAGTTCCAATACATGCAAGTACAGTTTCGTGTCCATTTTCAGAAAATGTAGCAAGTTATAGTATAACATTGCTTTAGTGTTAGTGTTAATGCACCATTTAAACACGCTCAAGATTGCACGGACTAATCCTGACCTCCTACATGTACAGTGTATGTCTACCGTACTTTATTTATACAATAACTCCCCCTTCCCCTCCCAACCAACAGTGTCCTCATTAAACGCTTGCATTCGGCGTCAGCTTTACTAGAGATATGTTTATATTTCAGGAAGTTCTTTTTATTGCCAATGTATTGGTGAATAGCTAGACTCCTTTGCAAACTGTGTACGTATATTTGTGTTATTGTGGCTAAGGGCCCACTTAATTCATTAAGGAATTTTGGTTCGAAAGAGTGTTTATTTTTACAGTTTGGTTTCGGCAATTATTCTTAATTCATTAGTGCTAATATATGAGAATAAATGTCAAAGTACAATGTACAATATAATTACGAATATTTCTCCTGATTTATGGGCTTGAGCACAAAAAATCGCATTCACAATCGATAAAATTAATAAATAGTGCCATAAATCATATTTATACTTCTTAAGCTATCTCTATCGCCATAGCATCCAAATAATTGCAATAAATTAGTTAAGAAATTTCTATAATTTTATTATAAATGTATATAAATATCATAATAAATCTAATTACGAGTCGGCAACAATATACATAAAATGCCTTGACATTTGGACTATTCCTTGCAAAGAGAGACAACTTTCTTTGAATATGTAAAATCCTGATCAATACATATCCCAGCGGTCTAATGACCATTCCAGAAATTTTACAAGGCCTTTGTATGAACACAACCTAGTGAGATGCCATGACGAACATTGCAGCGGATAAGACATCTCTATAGGGTTATAATAATGAACGAAAAAAGTGAGCAAGCTCACATACACTAAATAATTTAATAAAGGGCATAACTCGCAAAAAAAAAAATCTTCCTGCAAATATGCTAAATTATTTCTGTGTCTTTAACAACTAAAACATTTTAATTTCATAAGGGCCGAAAAATAATGGAATGGGAATTTCCTGGTATTATGTACATCTACACATTGTGTTCTAATTGCCTACAAAGTTTCTATAATTTCCATGCAGCGGTTTAAGCGGAATTGCTCTTACAAACTGTTCATTACTATATTCAATACAACATACAATGTATACAATATAATTCTAAGTTCAAAAGAGCCAAAATTCTTACAAAAATATAACAAACAGAATTTCCTGGTAATATGCACATCTACATATTGTGTCCTAAATGCCTACACAGTTTCACTGAATTCCATGCAGCGGGTAAAAAGAAGTTGCGCTTACAACTGTTCAATGCTGTTTAACAAAGAGTCAAAATTCTATTGTTCATAAAGGCCGAGATTACCAGAAAAATTATGGAATCGGAATTTCCTGGTAATATGCATATCTGCACATTGTTTCCTAAATGCCTACAAAGTTTCACTAAATTACATACAGCGGTTTACGAGAAATTGTAAGTACAAAAAATACCCCCGGACTGACGGCTAACTGTTTGGCTGAAGGGCGGACGGACGGATTGACTGACTGACTGACGGACCAGTCAAAAACATTATACCCCTGGCCACTTCATTGTTTGGGGTATAATAAAAGCAAGAAGAAGAATATTGAATTTCTGAAACAAAAGCACAAAATTTTTTCAAGTCATTTTATCACACCATGAAAAGAGGCATTGGTTTACATTGAATATTACATTGTACTAAAGAAGTGAAAGTCCATTATCGAAGGTTGCTTTGTGACAAGTTTAGCTAAAACTGAGGTGCAGACTTTTGGAAGGAGACAACACCCCCAAACAAGAAAAGAGATTTAAAGACCTACCAAACAATATGCCCTCTATATTTGATCTAGGGATCACATAAAAAAGTTTTTGCAGCTAATACCCACCCGTATCATTTTATTATGAAATATGAATATAAGGCAACACAAAACCCCAACAAAATAATCAAATTTAATATGAAAATTTAATCAGATTGACTTAATGCATAAACCAATTTCAAGATGTTTTCCGTAAAAGTATGCTTGCAACTGTGCATTAAAATATTTTATGGACCAATCAATAAATTTTTGAATAACTTTGATAAGAGTTATCCTTCTTTACGTATTCCCTTTGACAACTGATGGCGACCATTTACACGGCTTTAACAAATTTATCGATCCTGATACAATCAAATAAGAATAAACAAGCTTTCTATATAAAACGAGCGAACGTTTATGGTAAAAAATAATAATAATAATAAAAAAAATATATAAAAAACAACTATATGTTCTCATCATATATATCTATATAACTTCTCCAAATTAAAGTTTCTGACTTCAAGAATTATAAAAAGATCAATGTTTATGAAAGACAAACAGTGATGTAAAAACAAGACAAGAACAAAAAAAAAAAAAATACAAAACCTCCCAAAATCATCGATTATGGCTAAAAATATCATTGCTGAACAATAATGTTAAAAACCTTTTCTTAATTATCACAATAAATTATTATCTCGAGAAAATTTTCATCAATCGATGTTTAATTTGTCCAGATATTGCTTTTCTCCGACTGCATCTGGTGGAATGCGAATGCTATAAAGTATCATACAGTGGCATCGTTATAAAGAGATAAAATCGGGATTAAATAAATGGTGAACGCAAACTCTTCAGGGAAAATGGATTTACGGCCTAGTTTTTTTTCTTCATAAACCTATATAAATACTCTGATACTCCTGCAGTGAAGATCGATTCAAGAACATCAGACGTTAAATACCAATCAAACAAAAAATAATGAATATTTCCTTAGATTCAGTTTGCTAATGGTAAAAAAAAATAAAAGCAAAGGGGATAATAACAACTTAACGTACCTCACTACACCTACACTTGTACTTTTTAAGACATTACGTCACACGATGGCGATTGAAATGTTTTGTTAAACTGTTAATATCGTTCAGTTATGATGCATATCGTCGTAGCTTAGTGGATAAAGTACTGGGCTTTTGAACCGCAGATCATGAGTTCGAATCCGCCTGGAGCTTTTGTTCATGTTTAGTCATATAATTTTTGAAAATGTAATTTTTCATCAAAAATTGCACATTTATTTGCCTATTAGACTTGAATACTTCTTATCCATAATGATTTCTATCATAATCAAGTAATTTTCTGCTGATTTGAGAAAATATTTCACAGTGTAGTGAGCCACCTTAAGAAAATGAAGATAAAATCTGGTTAGAGAAAAACATACTAACATACTGCTTTTTTCATTGCTTTATTGATGTTTTAAAATGAAATTAAATCGGTACTAAAGAAATGTACATAGCAGATACGGTAAACCACAGAAGCATGGCTGGTGTTGTATGATAATACAAGTGATCAATCCGTTTACATTTTTGCTTAATCACATGTTCTTATAAAAACTATGCCTATGGCTTCTACTGCAATTCATTTGACTATGGGTTTTAAAATGCCTGCATCTTCTATCGATTTTTCCATTTTTTTTTTCAAAAGACATTTGCGTGTAAAATGAACGATGGCTAATTTTGCTTCGACATTTTATAATTTCCTCTCGGTACTCAAGTCCTTTATTTTTTTATATAGCGCAGGAAACAAACTGAAATCGACGTTAACAGTACATGAAGCTACACTTTGCATCAGATTATTTAACTGTGTTGACACTTTTAGCTGCAAAGATTTCCCTTCCAGCTATCAAAATATTGGACTGAAAAACCGAAAGGGGGAATTTCACAATCACGCATATAGAACAAGAGGCCAATTGGCCTTAACGGTCACCTGAGTAGCATATAACCCATACATAAACTTGTCGAGGAGTCTCATATATGCATTTAATTAGTTTTCATTCTGATGAAGAAAAATTATAAATCCGTAAAGATCTGGTCTACAAAATCATGAATTCCTTTCAGGTGTGTGGGAGTAAAGAAGATAATTTTTGAACATTATATGCATTAACACCTATACATCCATTTTGGCCCTGCCCTAGAGTCAAAACCTGTACTCCAGGGGACATGAAATATAAAATTTTAGTAGAGGACTTCCGGGTAAACATAATTATGAAGTCAGTTTTTCATACAGATGTGTGGGAACAGAGAAGAAGATTTTTAAACATTAATGCATTCACACTATATTCCCCCATGTCCTGAACCCCTGACCCAGGGGCCATGAATTTCACAATTTTGGGAGTCAGTGGACATCGTAACCATGCATGTATTCAGTTTTTTTGCCCCCATGTGTGGGAGTAAAGAAGAAGATTTTTAAAGATTTAATACATTTTTATTATATGGCCATATTGGCCCCACCCTAGAGCCCGAACCCCTGACACAGGGGTCATGAATTTCACAATTTTGGTAGAAGGCTTCATGGACATCATAACCATGCATTTAGTCTTTAACAAATATATATGGGAGTAGAGAAGAAGATTTTTAAAGATTTAATACATTTTTACTATATGGCCATATTGACCCCACCCTAGAGCCTGAACCACTGACACAGGTGTCATGAATTTCACAATTTTGGTAGAGAGCTTCATGGACAACATAAGCATGCATTTAGTTTTTAACAATTATATATGGGAGTAGAGAAGAAGATTTTCTAAGATTCAATACATTTTTACTATATGGCCATATTGGCCCCACCCCAGAGCCAGAACCCCTGACCCAGGGGCAATGAATTTCACAATTTTGGTAGAGGGCTTCATGGACATCATCACCATGCAACCAGTTTTTTAGTACATGTAATATGTGTGGGAGTAGAGAAGATTTTCGAAAAATTTTGCTTTTTTTGCATATTTGGCCCCACCTGTGGTGCCCCCCCCGGGGGGGGGGGGGGGTAGAGCTATGAATTTTACAATTTAAATTCCTCTTACCATAGAGATGCCTCACATAAAAAATGGTAACAATTTGAATTGTAGTTTTTAAGAAGAAGTTAAAAATGTAAAATTGTTAACGCACGACGGACGACGACGGACGAAAACAGATAGCAATAGGTCACCTGAGTTTACTCAGGTGACCTAAAAAGACTTGAAAAAAGGATGAATTGAAAGTCTATGACTATGTGTATCTTGATTTATTTTCTTGAATTGTAATCCAGGATGCCCAGAAATAATGTTTTAGTATTGAGTCGGGAACAAAGATGGCCATGATGATGTAAAAATCGTACCAAATCCAGGACGCACAATTACTAGAAAAGGTACATCATTAAAGTATATATACTATATACTATTTTCTTCAACATTAGCAATATCAAATTGTCTCTGCAGCAATACAAGTTAATTGAATGAGTTTGGTTGCGCAAACCCGCGTAACAGTTTACACTTCTAAGACGTTTTTTAGAATGTGTGTACATTCATTGCTTACAAAAAAGCATAAAGAACCTATCACATTTAAGAACCAAATATCTGAAATAGATACAATTATATGACCAAAACAGAATTCTTGCGCAGATCCTTCTAAGACAAAAAAAAATACCTAAATAACTCGATAAATCTGGACATAACCTCCGAATGATATTCAATAACGCCATCATTTAATGACATATAAAGTTTGTAAGCCTTCGTTTAATATGCATTGCGTCTAGTTTGATCATAATAAGCAACGTCAGGCCTCTGCGTACGTATTCAATTATTGGTACGTATGGAGTTCAGATAGTGTATTAGAGGATAGCCAGTGGACAGTGATAGTTAATCCTGAGAAGGAACGTGACAATTTGGGCGGAGGGATGCGCTAGTTATGGCGGCGGCCATGACGGAATCGATCAATATGGAGGGGAATATAGCCACGATTTACTCACGGCGATTTACTCGCCTTTCTCACGTCAACGTCTCACGGATAAATAGCACTTTCACTTCTGATTTATATTAACCTTTCATCAGGATAGTCACTGTCTATGTAAACCGAGACAAAGATACGTAACTAGTGTGAAAGTTTATATCTGATTCATTATATGACCGTTGTTCTGATAGAAACGCTGCAGTAATAATGCGTTTGATTTTTTTCCTTTTTTGGAGTAAATATTACTATGTTAGTCGACAAAAAAACAAAACAAAAACACCCCCCCCCCAAAAAAAAAAACAAACAAAAAAACCAAGAAAAGAACCCCCCCCCCCCCCCCCCCAAAACAACAACAAAAAACCGGAGGAAGAATAGAAATGGGTAAGAAATCTGTTGGAATAACACACAAGTACATTTTATGTTCGGTGTTTAAGTTCAGAAAAAAACCCCATCAATTAAAGTACTTTCCTACATGAATTTTATAGTCTTCAATGACCGTACATTACTTTAACAGTTGATGACATTGAAACAAACATTTCAGAGATTTAAGTAAACTATGCAATCTGTACCAGCTAAACTGCTATAAATTGTAAAACGTTCCATCGTCACTGAACAAGAACAATACAATCAATGAACAATTTAAACGCTGCTTTCTTTTCGACCACATTCCGCAAACCCGTGAAAAAAGGATGCATTAATAAATAATCATATAGTTCAAACCACTTATGTTTCAATCGATCAGTCCTAACTTAAAAGCATTCTTGCACGTGACAAAGAAAAAAATAACGCGGATGTTTTTTTCTTAAAGTTTCCAATTAATGATTAAAGTTTTGTAATAAAAATATAATATTTATATAAAAGCTCAAGCTTTGATACAAATAAATAGCACATGTAACGTTAAGGGGAAAAAAAGAAAGTCAATATATGATAAAAGTTGAAGATCAAACGTTTATTTGTAACCGATCAAAGTACCGTTGTGATTTTTAAAGTCATACAAAATATTGTTCAGTGCATAAAAATACACGTAAATGCACTAATATTTTATTTTTAAAGGGAGTTTTATTGAATGGCGCCAAAGGGTGCCAGACAGGTAAAAAAAATGTCCAAGAAACTGTCATCTCAGAGAGAGAGAGAGAGAGAGAGAGAGAGAGAGAGAGAGAGAGAATCTAAAAGGGTTAAGACGAGTTTGATTTAATCGAAATACACGTATATTACAAAGTAATAGCACCTGTAAATAGCTAGTCTCAATCATCACTTTTACAGTTCTTGCAACAATCAAACAACTTAACTACAGACATTAAAGAATTGATTTTCACTTGACTTGCAATGCAAATAAAGAAACAAATCACAAAAACAACTAGAGCTCTGATACACGCACATTTACTGCATTAAATTTGATCAGATCCCAGTAATAACTCACTTTTATTATAAAAAAAAGAGACAGACACACACTACATCATAGTTCAGATTGAAAACGTTTTGGACAGTTTTCCGTGTTTGACAACTTTAAAGCTCAGAAATGAATCCCTTCTGATGCTTTTCATTAGATCTACTTTGACTTGATTTTATGCAACCCGAAGAAATCCTGCGGTAAATGTTCATGTTCATTATAAAACGGAAATTGATATCCATCACAAGATGAGAACATTACTGGAGTAGCAAAACGCAACACTTCGGTCGCTTACTACGATTACTGGGTACCACGAAATGGTGCAATTAACATATACCCAATTCAGTTATCTTTTATTAAGCGGCATATATTTGGCAGTCAACATTGATAACCTTCTTGTCAAAATGACGACCAAATTTTACAAATCAAATGCATTCTTTTCGTCTTTTATTTCCCGATGGAGACATCAGTTTTGGGGAATTGATACAAAGTGTAAATATTACGTGATTTATAAAATTATCCTCATACATGATTCATTGTACAAAATGTATTTACAATAGTAAGATATTTTTGGAAAGGGCAAGTGTTTTGGCGTTTGTTGTATTTAAATAAAATATGGAAAAATTCTCCGTTAAAACTCACGCAAAAGAGCATCAAATAAAAAAAAACTTTGTATCCACTGGACACTCTTACAGTTTTCCCAAACAGTAAATTATCATTTAAATGCTACTAAAATTTTGAAACTAATTTTAATTTTCGATTAGTGAATCTTAATTTCATCTAACTGTATCAAAATTAATAGCTCGCCGATTATCAAATTACTGTTTAGGCGACGCTTCAATTGCAAGGAATATTAGATAAGGGCTGTGAAAATACGGGCAGATATTGCTATCACTGACTCTGGTTACATAAGGGAAGCAATTTTGACTGTCCTTGATTGTTTCAACGATAAAATTGGTTATGAGGGAAAAAATATCTGCATGCATTTTCTGATTTGAGGGGAGAAAAGAAATCTTTTCCCGATTAGTTTCTTTTAATGTTTTCGTGTATCAAATCATACAACCATATTCAAAGCCATCAAATCAGAAAACAATTAGGGACAAGGATATAAGTCAACCATTTGGATTAAAACTTGTATCTTGCGGAACATAAACTTACCCGTAATATGACAGGGGGTTTGATTTTGTAGCACTTAACGGTCGATGTCCGTGCGTCACCTGCGGTACTTTTAATGTCTCCTTTGCCGTAATGGTTGGCATCAGACTTTCTTTCTTTTTACGCCTCTTAATCGACGAGAAAGATCTTTTGAGCTTATCCTTAAAAGAGATATCCTCCTCGTCCTGAGTTCGAAGATTCTGAAGAGAGCTTGACAAGGCTTTGTCAAACGGAGTTAAAAGCATCGTCGCAGTATCGTCTGGCTGTATTTAAACGCTGAATAAATTCTCCTGACACTTGTTCAAGTTCAAAGGCAGATATTCCTTTGCTTTGTAATAACTATTGTATAAACAGTATTTTATCGCTCTCGTGTAACAGTTTTTTCCGCAGATGTTTCCGCTGAACATCGGATATTACAATGCGTCACCGTGGACAACATCAGCCTTTATATTACTGACAGACTCCGAACGTTCTTTCTTTTACAATAAAAAGCATTGGTTATTCCGTGTAGAAGCTCACTTATATGCCACTGTCTACGAGAATTCCACATATAAAGGATCAGTATACACCAGGTAATGTATTGATCCGTTCTCTTGCAACCAAGTGGCTCTCTTCAGAAACATAAGTACGATGGGGAAGGGTGAGCTTATCTAAAGATCGCTCGGATTCTCACATATGAATTAATTCTTTTAAAGAAACCACACATGTACACTTAGTCAACATACCCAGGTCGTAGTAATTATATATCTCCATTTCCTAGTTACATTTTAATCAAAACGGAAGCGCAAAGCGATACCCCTTGGCCATAAGGAAGTTCTCTCAATAGATTTGAATTTTTAAAAATGTTTACCCGCTGATTCAATTCAAAATTTAAAATAAAAAGACTAGCTAACCTTCTGACACAGAATTAAATAGGTTTCCTGGGTAAGAACATCTGAATTCAATTTTAGGTCGAAATAATGAAAAAAAGATGACACAGTATCAAATATCACAGCCAGAGACTTAATCAAATAACAACATTGATCAAATCCTTCTTTCGCTTATAAATACGTATATGGACATCTTTCTTCAAATGAAGCATTCCCACATTGCACAGAACTCCCTATTCAGATCTGACGGCATGCGTAAATATTGTTCAATATTAGTGGTGACTTGTATCACAATCCACTCCAAAACATCAAATCCTATTAAATTATTAATGAAGAATGAATCTTCATCAATAATAACTGTTGTGCATTGTCTAGCTGAGCCTACACTGACGAATTGATGGGAGACGTGGATCAGATAATGGTGGAGTCGATTTGTTTGGGCTTAATTCGTCAATAGCTAACCATATCCGGAAAGAAAAATGTATCCCAAGTTAAACTTTGTAAATGATTAAATTAATATTCATTAAGTTTTGAAAAAAATGTGATTTTAAGGCATTTTTGAGGAGATTTGTATGATTTTTACAGTGGCCCGGAAGTGCATCTTTTTGAAACATATGCAACCTAACACAACCAGTGAGTATTGATGAATTTGATGTGGAGGGTTTTTTTTCAATATGGATTCGTGCGCTAATTGTTGATCTAGTTGGTAACCTTTTGACAGCATGCCATTGATAATGTTCTATTCACAACTTCTTGGCAATTAGCCTGTACGGAAAACAAATATTCGATTAGTACATCTGACGCCTACAGGTATTTATATCCACATCGAAAACTTAATCAAAATATCTCTAAAAAATCTGTCTTGAATAATAATGTAAGTATTAAATGTAAAATGAGAAGTGTTACATTATACACAGTAACATTATAATGGCATTCAAGATTAATTGAATCACGAACTACAAGAAATGATACTAGTAGAGGCAAAGTGTCAAAAAGTTGCTGTGGGCCGTTTCCGCGCCAAAATGTCTAACGTCATGTCATTATTGGGATAGTCCCTACCATGAGGAAACACACTAAGTCGTGGCTGTAGTAATTCATATACACATCTGCAAGTCGCATGAGATTTGATCATGGGGAGGGGGGGGGGGGGGGGTCCAAATCAGAAGATATTCATGTATTATGTAAAAGCACACGCCTGTTACTTAAAAGTAAAAAATGAATGACTGGCTGTATATCTAGATTTTATCATTAATGTTGAGGAATAGGATATTGACGTGGATCTGACCTTGCTTCGAGAAAAATGGTCGCAATTTGTTACTTTGATTCAACAGCTGTACTTAATATTGTTTTATATGATTTCGTAAACATTTCGTTGAAAATTTGCATTAAAAATGAAAATAATTCGATGTATTATTCCATGTATCTACACGCAAATTTTCTGTAGATTATATTATGTAAATTTGCAACATTTTGTTGACGTGCAACGGAATTGTCAACATTCTATATAAAACATTAATTTCTTTAGATAGGAATAGATAGCTTTTTCTACAAAATTGATTTTTGCTTTATATGTCATCCAGCATTCAACTACGATTACTTACAAATTCATCGACATACAACTAAGTTACGTGTGACTTGCAAATAACTGGACACACAGCCTTATTTTAAGGAAAAGCAACTTATTCATAAAAATTATTTATATTTAAGTCCTGAATGCTTATTTTTAGATGTCGCTGGTCCTATAACACAGATGCGGACCAATGGAATACCGACAGGTGCGTTTGTTTGTCTGCACGGCCTTAGGGCACAGTGTGTTATAGGTCCAACTACATCCAAAAATAAGCATTCCATGTTTATATTTATGCACATATTCATATAGATAGAATGTTCTATCGTTAAAATGACTGATGTCCTATGGACCCGATTTAACGATAGAATTCGTGCCATATACTCGCTTCGTAGCAAATAAAAAAAATCTATCGAGCCTAAATTTTCATATGATAGGTACCAAATACCTACAATGTTGCTCTATTATAATCCCATTTTTCCACACTACTGTTTTTGCAACGTAGTCACTGCCACTTTTCACATCACGTTTGGAAATTCGCTGTTTACGGTCGGCATGTCAATGATAAAATCCGAGTGTGATTACCGACAAAATGGTAGGCAAATTCAAACGTGTATATTAAAAAATGCCTTGGTATGACTCATTAAATGGATTTTTTTAAAATTTAACTATATACGCATGTTCAAAAAGGTTTGTAGTGTACATGTCCCCTGCAGATTATTTTTAACAGACTGAAAATCGACGCGAAGCAGATCCGCTTCGCGGCTGCTACATTGCAAGTACAATGTATGTGGGACGAATTCTTACTGTGACCTGAGCGCAGCCTGGTCACGGTAAGATTATTCTTTCTAATATTCATAGTGATGTTCATTTGTATAAAGTATTAGTGTATCTTCGCTTTTAAGCCTTTTATATACGCTCTTACTCAGGGATGTACAATTTAGATGTACATGGAACAGCTATATTAACATGTTATTCAGTTCGCTTCCGCGACTAAAATGACAGTGTCAGAAACTTTATAGTGGAAAATCTTGTTTATAATTGAGTAGATTTAATGATTATTGTTATAGTACATATCAAATTGGTTATGAAAATTTGAACGTTTCATTTAATCTTTAACTATTAAATATACTCAAAACGCGAGATGACGTTTATATTAGCGTTCATGGCACATGAATAGCCTAAGTGTATTCAAATTGAACGTGGCAGATTTTCCAATGCTAAGAAAAGGGAAATATACACTCAATGTAAATATATATGTATGAACATACAGGTATTTTTATGTGAAATACAATATAAATAATGTTGACATGCTACCAAATAACTGCATATTTAACTAATGAATAAGTTGCATGTTACAAAATAAATGTAAATAATTCTAAATTTGGACAAAAAAAGCTTAGCTGCAAGTCACATTTTGTCGATATATGGTTTATTATGAATTTTTATTTCCTTATTCTAGACTGATTACAATTTTATTGCATCCCAACATATGTTGCATTTTACAGAGCTGCAGATGTATTAATAACACAAGTCGCAAAATATGAGAGACAGCTTTCAAATTAGGGTATAAAATCTTATTATTTTCTTAATGTTTACTTAAAAAAGAAATATACTCCCCATTTTAAAAAGTCAGCTGCTTCCAAACAGGAATTATTTTTCGGTAAAATTGTTTCTCAACCTAATATGTATTTTAAGTTTGTAAACCAACAAAAAAATACCGAAATGTTAAATCAAGCGCAAGTCTATTAGTGTGTTTTCTTAGAGGAGCAATGACATCCTGGATTTTATTTCCAAAACGAGAAAAGGAATATTTAATTTGATTTCCGTATGATCTTTAAGATTCATGTATGAAGATGTATGATATGTATATCTTTAATGACCCTTATTTCTATCATACATGTAGCTAACCTTTAAATTGGGAGAGATTTTATCTTCATTTAACACACTTATCTTATAACGAATTTCTTTATTGAGTTTCGTCCTTTGACTAGTAGTATCTGCTCAGATATGCGCTGTGCTATCTCAACCAGATAAGAATATAACGAAACCTGTCATATCGTTGGAGCTTTATATCTCGAACGTCATTGACTGTGATATTTTTAACCGTTTCATTGAGATGAGGAGCAAACGATATCGGAAATTGTATGAAAACATATTCTGTCATTACTTTATCAAAATCATTAGCTCTTAGAAGACACTTATTGAGAGTTGGAGCGTATGAATATTAGAATCAATAAAAACTGTTTTGCTGATAAGACGACATGTATTTAAGAGGAACATTATTTCTGCTAAAATGGCATTCCTTTTTCAGTTGGAATGTTCAATATATATATTATACAACATTAAGGTAAGTCAAATAGAGTGACACCCTTTCAACATGAAGTGCATATGCTTGATCAGAGATCTAGAGTGATGTATATCATAAAAAAGTATACTTTACAAGACTATAAAAGGTTAGAACCTTACAAAACTGCAAGTGAAATGGAAAACATTTCAAATTTTATTTATACTTCCCTCTCTTAAGGAGGTTGGCTCCTGAAATAAAAGTCGGGATTTTTTAATGATGAAGGTTGGCACCTGAAATAATAGTAATGTCAATCATCCGAAAACCACTTGTTTTAAGATAAGAACCTTTAATGTTCATTTATTTTATTTTTGACCCGTGTCACATGCCATATTTTGGAAATATAGGGCCCCAAACAGAATTGATAATTTCCCTGAAATTTTTGCTAAAATTGGACATTGAAATTGATAATTTGAAGAAATCAAACAAATATTTATGGTTTGAACTATCATTTAATTATGATTTTAATACAGTATGAAGTTGAACACATGTAGTGATTATAAAAGTAAAATCGAAGCCACAGTTTATAACTTCTTGCTTTACTAGTGGCTTCAAAGGCTAATATATGATGAATCCAACAACAGATGTTACAAAATTTTGGAGTAATCAAATTATAACGCAAATTAAAAAAATATAGAAATGTCATCCTTCCAAAACTTTACATACAAATAGACATACTTAATGTCTCATTTAAAAGTAAAACAAATAGGGGTCACATCTCAAAAATTTGAGATATAGCATGAAATAAGCTGATTTTAGGCCAAAATTGAAGTAATTTTTCCTTAACTTCTATGAAATATAAGCTAAATATGCCAAACTGTATTGATAGAAATATCCACATATTGTTTAAATAGCTTTTTTAGAACATCATAAATATATCGTAACACACAAACTATCTAGAAGTTTTGTCTGCGCCACCTTCCGCCACAAAATATAGTCCCTTACTAAACTCTGTAAAAATGTAATTTTTAAAAACAATTTTATTCAATATAGTTTATTTGGCATTGTGAAATATAAATATACTACTAGAATTAATATGTGATGCAGAATTTTCAGACAAGAGGTGACTCAAAATGGCAACCAAAACCCTAAGGAGCAAACCTCTTTAATATTGGTCATTAAAAAAATTATATGTAATAACCCAATAGCTGAAACAAACACCTTGCTCAATACAGTTCTTTTGGTGCAAAATTCCACTTATCATTATAATTCATCTTCTTTAACATGACAAAATATAACGTAGAATTTTAAGGAGAAATGCTAAAACATAGTAATGCTATACGTTCATGACTAAATATTAATCAAAATTCTTTGGAACTCTCAAACAGAGCTATCAAGAGACGATGACCTTCAACGCGTTTGACGTAACAATAGTTCAAAACTATACAAAGAATCTGATTCAACAAGATAAACATCTATTTGAAACGTTGTCACACTCTACGTCGGATTACGTTTTAATCCGGTAAACCTAAACTATCTTGCAAAACAACGCGATGCAATATTTGCTTTGTCATTACTTGATGATACACATTTCCATCTAATATCTGTGTAAATGTGATATTTTGGAATCGTTCGTAGAATTACAGTGTTACAGAAACGTCTAAGCAACGCAAAACATTAACATTAATAAATGTCGCTTGACGCTTTTGTTTCTGGCTAACTCTTTTCAGAAAAGCTTTTAACTTTGTATGCGTTGAACAACAGATCTTCTAATCATTCAATGAGAAAAACTAAAAAAAAAAAAATCAGATTTTCTCTTAATAATATCAGCTTATTTAACACTTTACATTTTTTTTCTTTCCATAAACGACTGTTCAATAAAAATAGATTACGCAAAAGACAAATGTTACATTGAAAACAACCAGCTTTACAATATTTCCTTATGTTTCTGTACCAAGGTCTTATTTTCTAGTTTTGTCTAAAAGTTGGAAAAAATACGTTCAACTTGGCCATTCAATTTGCTTTTAGTATGAATATATTTTGTACAAGTCATTATTTTACATTATAACAAGCAGAATAAAACGGTAATCGTTTAAATGCATCAGACTCACATACCTGTATCTTTGTATGTTACTATTATACATATTTATATGCACATGTATATATCACATTCATACTAGATTTAACACCATTATGTAAGTACAATGTAAATGTTTAAGAGTACAAAACAATTTCAGAATTTTAAAATAGTGCAAAACGTTTTCATAAAATTCACCGAGGATTCTTTCAATGACATTAAACAGTATGAATTATTCTTCAATTTATAATCTTATGAACTTGGCATTGTATGAAATATGATAAATTCTACTAAACACAGAATTAAGAATTGGTTTGTGATACAGATAAACACATGCAAAACATTACTCCTATCATACTTGCTTTGTAGCTTCTGTTAAATTGTGATTTTCACGAAACTCGTCTTTTAATATTGTTTGCCATACGAATGGACTTCTCGATTAAACGTTTTCTTTATGTCCTTTTTGTCTATTAATCAGTTAGATGAGCTTTGAAAACAGAGACATCAAACAAACACAACTAGAAATTGTAGAACATATATTATAGCCATTGGCAAGTGTTAAAATCTATTCAAAGAAGCTATGTTTGTGGATTTCAAGTAGATTGCTTTCATCAGAGGTAGAAGAGCCTTTTTTTTGCTATTTTAAAAATAAATATTGTCTTTTGAGTAATGATCAAGACGGGGTATGATTGTTAATCATTTATACCATGCAGGTGAAAGCGTTTCTGAACAAGGTTCAATCAACAAAGGTTGATGAAATATATGTTAGACACAACATTATTTTCTATTCTATTAGGTAAAATGCTTTAGAATTGTTATCAGTATCATGTATAATTGACCATACTCATTGCATGCGTACAATGCCAAACTGGCAATGAAAAGACCTTTGATTTTCGGTATGCTGCTAGTGATTTTTACTCTTCAATCTCTATGAATCAAAGCACCATTCTGTTGCTGACGTTGCAACAAGAATACATTATATATAAGTTTAATAAAAATAAAGTTAGAGGGACAGTATACAGGAACTACATATAATCATCCGCTTGAGAGCATTTGAACATAGTAGTATTACAAATTCCTCGAAAGAACTACCCATCGTTGGTCATTGAGGACTTTGGAAATGGTTCAGCTGAAATGGTTCAGCCGCCTTTCACCATACATGCCATTGTGTCAAAGCGTTAAATTCACTGTATCATATTGGTATTGATTTGCTAGAGCCTGCATTTCAATGTCTAATTATTCCCAACACTTGTGGTCACTGTATCAAAGATTGACATTAATTGCCGGTCTTACACTTTAATCGCATGATCTGATCCTTCTTGATGAAACACCGGTACCGGCTACAAGTTGGAGGTTCCAAAGACAATAAAACGAGCTCAGGCGATCGTTAAGGAGGAATATCTGTCAAGATCTGTAGGTCTTCGTCATGTCCATTAATTAATGAAAAGAACATTAATTTAATAATGTAACGTGTTCTGTTTTTCAATTTTATTATCATGCAACTTTGTTTTGTACATTAAGAGGTACCGTAGAGTACTAATTTATATGTATGTTTGAATAGTGAAATACATACTATTTTAAATATTACTGTTAAATTCATTAATGACTGCTTTGAACACAGATGTCAATTAGTCTAAGGAAATGTTAAACTGATCTATATAGATCAGTAAAAATATATATACTGTACATGCAACTATTGTAAACATACAATGATGTTCTTATATATTCATTGGGCCTTTGCCAATTATTGTAATTGTGTCTGTGCCAATAAAATATTTGTATTTGTATTTGTATTTGTATGTGCTGTTTTTATTTTACTTTCAAAAGTAAGTTATCATTAACTTAAGATGAAATTTATGGTATGTATTACATATTATTCAGTTTTCAAATACCTACATGTAGTATTGTAGATCAGATTTCTCTTCTGCCTTTTGTCATAAAAAGAAGGAAACATGTGCATATAGATGTTCTAATTAGTACACAAATCAATGAACAGGGTTTTGTTTTTATAGTATCTTCTTGTCCTGCTAGGGTATAATATCAGAATGTAACTTGATTAATTTACGTGAATAAAGTCTATTTGCGTTTGGCACAAATGAAAACTCCCAAAGCTACCATAATTAGTGCACTGAAGGCGCCACCATACATCTGCTGAACGGGGTTTTGGCGGACATAAAAGGAATACAAATTTTGGCAACAAGCAGTTCTTTTCTTTTAAAGTACATATGATACACGAAGCTTCTTTAATTTGTTTCCATTAGTAAATGCTTCCATTTGAAATTGTATCAAGAAAACACGTATATAACTACATGCAAGAAAAAGTACAACGTATTTACAAGTTACAAAAGGTCTGTATACGCAAATAAAGCTATAAGTAGGCTTTAGGACCTTAAACTGGTATAATACACAAAACAATTACCCCTTCTCTCCTAAAAACCCACTAAGAATAAGCCAGAATAGTCAGTCACTAAAGTTTGTACATGTATGTCATTGAATTATTCAAATTATATTGAACCCTTGTTCGATACAAAAGAATAGACATGTATTTTCTGACCCAAAAGCTGATATATCTTTTTTAATTTGAAAAAAAAACACGTCTGCGTTTTTGACGTGAAAGTTATTTTTAAAAAAAACATACTTTTGATATAATTATACTAACAAATGGAGTCTATTTGTTGAAAACCAAGCCTTATGCAATTTTAATTGATATGCACACGGAAATATACAGAAAAGTTTCATGTTTAACGCAATGATTAACATAAAAAGTACAGCATTTCTTGTTACATCCCATCACCGTAATAATATTATTGACAAATGCCTTAGATATATTGTGAAATGTACCTTCCTACTCGCAATATTGCATGCATTTTAAGTCCTTCGGGACAAACATCTACAATTTCAATTGAAAATTTGTCTGGTCATTCAAATTATCAATTTTAAAAAGTCTAGACTTAGCAGATTCATGTTTTTAAAAAGATTAATAACTTGAGGATATCTTTCATATTGACTAATTGACTTCACCAGGAGAAAACCATATTGAAACCATTCTAAACCATATTGAAACCGCCTGGAAATAATGTTGTCAAACACTGAACACATTTCAGAGTACTGTACTCGTGGTCTAAGGATCTTCAGTATAAATAAACCTACTCTTTGAATGTACCAAACATATTAGTGATAGGTCTTTCAGTGTTTGAACTTTCTCATTAAAAATGAAAACAATGCTCTAAAAGACATATCAAGTTCTTAATATATATATATAAAGAAATTATTTGTTAAAGAAACTAGTAAAACAAGAGATGTTTATAAAACACTTATGTCCCCTCCCTTGGAAACATCCGTGAAGCAAAATGAACTGAAACTACAAATAATTGAATTTTTTCTAAGTCAAGTAAACTTGACCTAGATATCATTATGATAAACTTGTATACTAAATTTTATTTCAATATGTGCATCCTGTGCCAAGAAAATGAATGGTAACTGCAAATAATTGGAATTTTTCTACTTCGAAGGGGCACAACTCTGTCGAAAATTGCTCTATCGCACCCAAAATCGAACTTGACATAGATATAATTATGATAAATCTGTATATTAAATTTCATTTCAATATGTGCATCCTTTGCGAAGAAAATGAACGGATACTGCAAATAATTGAAATTTAAAAAAATTGCTCGGTCGCACCAAAAATAAAACTTGACCTAGATATTATGATGATAAACCTGAATAACAAATTTAATTTCAATATGTGCATCTTTTGCGAAGAAAATGAATGGAAACTGTTGGTGGACCGACCGACCGACAGACCGAACGACCGACAGACAGACAGACAGACAGCAGCGAAGCAATATGCCCTCCCTTCTTTGAAAGGGGGCATAAAAATGATCGTATTTTAGCTGATTGTGAAATAGCATACCTGATTTCTACCTGATATTGTCTAAACATAAAGTTTGTCTGCTTGTTTCGCATAAATTTTTGACCTGGTGTCCTTTAAAAAAATGACTATATTCTTTCAAATAAAGTTTTGACTTGACATATAATCATGTACATGTTTAATTTGAAAGAATATAAATTTTTATAAAGAATTTTTGCCTAAAATATTAAAATGAAATGAAATGAAATTTGGCGTTTACAAAAATTTTTGGTCCTGAATTTCTTTATATCATATGCACGCTTACATTAAACACGAAGTTTCAAAGTAAACAGAAGTATTCGTAGATATTTTAGGATGGCCATTTTTTAAGGGGCCACGCCAAGTTTGAGATTAAAAGTGAGGCTAGGTTAATGTCAATGTACTAGTTTCGGAATATGCCATTTGCAATGGAAGTTGACGTGTTCAAAATCGTCTTCTAAACGATTTGCAGTGAGAACATTATCAACATGGATTGTCAGTTACATGCAGTGTGAATAACCTGGAGAAGTATCATCCTATTAGGTTATTGGCAATCGATGGAAGAAATAGACATAGTTTGCGTAGGGCGAACATTGACAGGGATATTCACAGGTATAATCTAATATAAGGATTAATTATTTGCATCCATGTCTAATATACACCTACACAGGTCTAATAATCCATGTTATAAAATGCGATATACCTGCAGTATTTGGCTCGGTTATGAATGAGTCTACATGTATTTGGTTAAGGATAAGGAACAGAATCATAAGTGTTTAAATGATAAATATCTATCTATCTATATCCATGAAAAGAATGATTATGTATAATGTAATATATATATAGAACGATTAGAAAATCAAAAACTGTCCATGAATTACTTTGAACATATTGTGTGTTTATTGCTTATAAACATTTTTTACGACCGTTCAGCTTTATTTCATTTACGATTTACCTTAACATATTAATTACATGTAATCTAGGATGTTAACAATTAGGCCAAGAAAGATAATTTTGCGTTTGTTTGTAAATATTGAAGAGCGATATCAATTAAATAAAGGCGTGTTCAAATACATGTACACAAAACTTTCTTTTTTGCATTGATCATATCAGTCAAATTGCATCATGAAATAAGCATGCACAATTAAAGTATGGCTCGAAACCCCACAGATCCGTCATTTTTGTATGACCGGAGGATTAAAAAGTTTAGATTCAAAATTTGATCATCTAGGTTTAAAACTTGTAATAATGATTTAGTCTGGAAAAGACTTATCTTCTAGGGTATCAACTACAATAAAAAAAAATGTGTTGAAAGTTGAATATATATAAAATTTTACTACATATATAATTCATATCCTATGCAAATGAATATATGTATTTTCTATACTAATCGGGTTGAACTTTTTACATGTATTGCATATGATGCCTAGTATGTGTGCTTTTTCTACCTCCACGTATGAATACAGCCTTTGGAAGATAAAACGTACATTGAAGCCGCCACTAAAAATAAGGGCAAGTAATACAATTAGTGGTCCAACTGAGGCAAATTATAAGTTCCAAATGCGTGTTCAGTAACAATGAAGAACATGTACCTACCAAAAAAAAATTAATTTAACCCCGAAGAGCAAAACTTAATTTTTTGCGTTAACAAAACGTAATTAAGGTTCTACGGTTCCATCCTTATGTGTGATTGACCCCCAATGATTTAATCAGTGGAAAACGGTACTGATAAAGGCAAGAATAGGACGATAAAAATCGAAGAAGGAAGAAGAAAACAAGACAAAGTGATCCTTTCTAGATGTTGTGCTTTACCACAGAAATCGATACAAAAAGACCGTAATTTCCCAAGAATGCCACGAACAATGAAAGTGTATACCACATGACTGCAGGGGAGATTTAATTGGAAGCGACAAAGTGTGTGACGGCCTCCTATTTCACTTTCTATCGAGTCATGATACAGGAAATGACGAAATTGTTTATTTGTAAAGTGATTAAAGCCAGTTTTGAAATAAAATTTTTATTGTACAGAGAACATTCTTTCATAAATCTGAAAAGAGATAAAGCTGATTTCTTTCAAACGACGGGTGTCATCCCCCCCCCCCCCAAAAAAAAACGCCTCCAAACTACAGTTTAAAACTTGAGTGTAGAATGTTTCAGAACAATCATTAGTTTAATGTGGCTTAGGACTCCGGATCCAAATTAAAATGTAAATTCACATTGTATTAGAGTGATGTTTCTGTCGGTTTTTCAAATATACTTCTATATCCATTTAAAAAATAAATATATTAAAACATCGTCTTCACATGTATCTCGCTAAGTAACGGACACGCCTACAAAAGTTCTACGGGAAAACTGCATAGCAAACGACATAAAAATACCTGTGTAAAAAAATGTTTTCAGACCGTGTAAAATCCCATAGAAAATTGTTTTTTTCTGTTAATTTTTTCGGGTAAAGAAAGGGGACCTTATGAAGAATCTCGATTTTAAAAAATATAATGTGTGATTTTAATTGGTCTCTACACATAAAATGTGAGTTTATATTTATTAATTCGTCGAAAATTAAAAGGTAAAAAAAAACCCTAAAAAAAGTAACGAAACACCCCCCCCCCCCAAAAAAAAATACCTTTCACAGTTTTTAGAGGTGGTGATGATTATATTAATTGGCTGAAAAAATAAATTTCTGAACATTGAAATTCATTATTTCGCATTTGCATGATAAAATATTAACGCATCGAAACGCATCCCCTTTGAGAACTTGAAATTTCCATATCAATTGATAATTTTGAAATTCCTCAAAACAATCAGTTTTTAAAATCTTCTTTTCATTGAAAGCTGGTGTTTTTTTTTAAATCTGTCAATAGCATATTCAAGATTCAAATTCTGTATATTCTACAGATCGAAACATTTGTGTGATGCATCTTAGCTCTAACTTGTAAACTACGTTTGAGTAACATAGACAAAGGTATTATACTCAAACATTTCTTTGGCAAAACAGAGTTCTCTTTCTTACTCTTTATGCATACAGAATAAAAATCAATTAAAAAACTCGAAAAATGTGCGCAACTATTCACGTAAAAGTTATCTTTCTTGTTCTTACATATTTCATAAATTCAAGATCTACTAAAAGCGTTAAAAAAAATCGTTACATTATCAAATAAACAATTGCATAAGATACGACTAACGTTACAGCATAAAATAACGATAAAAAACCTTGAAGATATATTACATTTTGCTGATAATCATACTGATATCTTAGCAAGCGCCGCGAGGTAACGACAACGCCTAAGAAAGAGAAAATCCAAACTACTGCTCCCTTTGACGTACTGAATTTTCTGTCGTCAGAATCGTACCCACAATTCCGTTAAAATTGCATATGACTACCAATTTCATGTTCTCGGGAGAAGAAGTAGAATGAAAAGTAAGAACTTCTTGCATTATAAAAGTAATTAAATAACACTTCTACTGCTCGTAGTTAATTCTCAGGAGCGTTATAATACTGACAACAATAATCCTGAAATTAACCCTGACGTCACAAACACTTTCTAATATTACGAAAGAACTATGTATTAAGGAAGGAGTCTTATCGTTATCAAACATAATTCTTATATTAGAAATTCATGAAATTTTGACACAGTCAAACGGATCATATTACCAAATGATTCTACCAGTT
The DNA here is from genome assembly GCF_025612915.1 of Magallana angulata. Classification (NCBI taxonomy): domain Eukaryota; kingdom Metazoa; phylum Mollusca; class Bivalvia; order Ostreida; family Ostreidae; genus Magallana; species Magallana angulata. The sequence continues at coordinate 28,603,005 of NC_069117.1, read as the reverse complement.
TAATTAAATTTGACTTTTTTGTTTTCGCATAAGGTCAGGCCAATTAAGGTCACTACCTTTTTTTCTCAACGTAAAGGATGATAAAAATAAGTGTAGCTCTTTGCACTTCTGTAGATATTTGTTGAAGATTTGAAGATTCTATTCTTCGATGAAATGATAGAATGTCAGAACGTCTATCAGCTTATACTACTAAATTGGAATAAATATTTATACTAAAATTGATATTGCTTAGCCGCATTTTGTAATTGTGTTACGTGTAGCTAAATGACAAATGAAATCAGTCTTTGTACTTCTGTATATTTTGGAGGTATTAGTCAAATCTTTTGACCCAATGATAACCATTGTGTAGAGGATCATTTTAATTTTGAAGATAACTGTAGGTAGACGGTTTTCTGATTATTTTAGCATTAATTTGGTACAGTTATTAACTAATTACAAGCTACCAACTAATTTAAATATCAACACTAAAAGTAATAAACATCGGTTGTAATTTTCAATGCAGAGTAGGCTACATGTTGCATCACTCCTATTTATACCCATAAAAGATAAGACAATCGATTAATCACAAAAGTCACTGTGGTTAACTGAGGCTGTGGAAACGTCTATTGAATTAAATTAATGATTATCATTTTAATGTCTCTGGGGTTAATTTACACGATTGTGAACTAAGAACACATTCTCTTTCGTCGGAGATATATTTCATTTTAATGATCGAGGCTTTCAAAATGATTGGAAAACGAAAAAGATGAGGGTCTTCTTAAAACGATTTAAGGTAAAATTAGGTTTCTTTATTAAAAAAAATGTATTTTCAATGTGGTGAAAAATACCAATTCAGTCGGCGGGATTTAATTGGGTCGATCGCGTTAGGGGAAATATAAATATTTTTAATTTTGGCCTTAATGTTATTGTTTTTAAAATGCTAAAACAAACTCATTAATCTGCAGCAATTCTGAATTGCGAAACGTGATATTTTCCTATGCCAATATTGCGCCAAAAATATAGTCCTTGTTAGATTCTAAACATTGATTACTTTTCTATGCCAAGTTGTATGATAGTAAAAAAAAAGAAAAATATTCTATTTTAATTTCCTATCATCTTGATTTAATGAACAATTAATCAAATTTACATTTGACTAGTCGAAAACCAGAAAAGACGTGAATGCTTTACATAGAGTTACGTATATATTCTTTTACATACTTCTATATGTATCGTTGCACGAAGTGTATTTATCGAACGGTAATAACCTTCAAAGAGTATTTCTTTAAATGTAAAGCTGTTTATAAAACCAAAGAAGGGACTATAAGAAAATATAAAACTTTTAAAAATGTAAGTATATATAGCTCCAGTATCGTATTAATTGGACACAGCCTTACGAACTAGGACGGATCGTAACATGATCATTATCCTATTCATATAAATGATTTTTTTTTTAAATTAATAAATTCGAATAAAGTTTTATTTTATTTCATGTTAATTAAATCAAATAATGTTAGCATCTGCTAATATGAATTATTCTTAAAATTATCTTAGGTTGAATCAAAACTATAATGGAATGCCAAGGTGTCAGTCGTGGTAAGTAATGATGTTTGAATTTTGGCGTTAAGGAGGCTGTATGGTCAACAATCGGACCTACCGAAAATTTTTAGATATGATTTGTTTAGCTAAAACTAATTTTGTTTTGCCTTTCTCTTTTTTTTCTTTTCTTCTTTTTTTTTTCTCTTTTAGGGTTGTCTTTCTTTTCAATAGACTAAAACTACTTGAATATAGAAGGCTCGATAGCCCTTGTCATTTTAAAACTATTTTAATGTAATTCAGATGAAGAGATCTTTATAAGGACTCAGGAATATTATCAAATTTGAAAGCTTAAATATTGGGGATATTTACATACAAAATGTTAGTTATGGCCAAACAATAATTGCTTAGTAAAAACAATATCTTAATATTTTACCTTTAAAATTCCGGAATTTTCCACACATATTTATATAAAACTCTTCTTCTGAAAGAGACCAATACAGCTTTAAACTGTCCAAGGCCATTGCGCCCTCTTAAAATAAAACTTTTAGTACAGTATTTAATTACTCTGAAGTTTGTACAAAGATAGTATGTCGGAAAAATGAATTGTGTAACTAAACCAAATAATTTGTTTCCAATTGTACTGCACACAAATTTTTGTGTAACCAAATTAACATAAAAACTTTAAACATTCTAATTTTTTAAACATATAGGGTTAAACATTACTTATCTTTAATTATGATCAATGGCTAAATTTACAGCAGCAGGAATCGTATAGAAAGAACTGGTGTGTAATTACGTGATAGACCGATGTGTTGAGACGCTTTTATTCGCAGAGGATTTGAAGCAACTATAATCTTTTATATGGGCGTCTTTTCTGAGTAAATGTAGCCAGAGTACTGATCTTATATTTATACATGAAATATCATTGTATCACACAAGATATACATATATAATAATCACAGCACCCCCCCCCCCTCCACACACACACACGTGGTAATATTTTAAACCTTTTTATAATTTTGAGACATTTCAAAAATGAACGCTGTTCATTATTACCAGAGGTACGTCGATACTACTAGGATAATGGACTCGAGTTTTTGTGCTTTATCACCAGTAAAAAGGCTGGGAAATATCATAAGTTTAATCAATCATTTATATAATATACATAAACATTGTACTATAATTTTTTGGATTAGCATTATTTAAAGTCAAGTTTCAGCAAAAACAAGTTATAAAAAATCCGAAATTTAAACCGGAATAAATTTGAATTTGGTTTTAAAAAATTGCACAAGTTCTTTAAATGATCACGCTGTCCATCAATGTATAAAAAAAAAAATTATACACATTTAGAACGCATTATGAAGACTAGGAAAATAACCGGGATAGCGTAACAAAAATTTCTTTAAATTCACACATAATCTTTGGATTCGTGGGTGGGTTGGGATAAATTAAGTTAAAAAGCCATAACATTAAATGGAACATTTCTTTCGTGGAATTTGAAAGAATAAGTGAAGAAAAAAACCCATTCCAAACATAAAAACCAATCTCTTCACACCCAATTCATTCTTCCTAAAATATCATTTGCAGTGATGAACATATGTTGGCACACAAATGAAAAGTGTTTGGTTTGAAAAATTGGTGTCTGTAACTGTGACAAAAAGCTGTAGAAAAAGGAGAAAATATCCTAAATACTCACAAAAATTACTTTTTTTAATCTATGAAAAGAAAATCCGATTGCGCGGAGGGGAACTATCTTCCAATATCTTCACCTTTTAAAAGGTGGGTTAAGTAAGAATCATATTATGGAACTTTTTTTCACAAATTGATAACAAATAGGGAAAATTTAATATAAAAAAAAAAAAACAAAAAATCTTTCTATTCACACTTGAATATTTTTAAAAAATATTTTCAGTGACATAGTCACACCATTGAAAAGTGATTAGGTTACATTTTAGATTGGAAACTGGTGTCAAACTGTGACGGAAAGGGATCGGAAAAGGAGAAACTATCTTACATACTCACAATTACTATTTTAAAGCATATCAAAAAATATTGAAATGTGTGGAAGGAAACCACCATCCAACTCAGGGATGGACACTTTCTTCTATTATCTTCGCCTTCTAAGTAAAATGGAATAAAATTTTTTTTGGAAGATTCGAATGGGTGGTAGGAAGAAGATTAGAATCCCCCCTTTTTATATTCTGGACATCTAGCTGGACCATACTGTTTTGCATGTTACATGTATATTAAATCTATTATGAAAGAATAAATATAATTAGAGATCTTTCTGTTTTATATATTGCTTAAAAAATAAGAGGTTCATGCCACATTCTTACACTAAGATAGACGTGCAATTTTGTCTTTCATAGCGCAAGGTTTTGTCTAGTTTTTCAATAAAATACAAAACCACATAAAAGAGATTTGCATTGTGCTTAAACGTAATATATAAAAGCAATAAACAGTAATGTTAGTAATCGATCTTTCCTGCGGTAGAACACTACCATATGGAGGCTGCAACTAATCAGTGTTTGTTTGAAATAGCTGCATGTTTTATATAATAAAACACTCTTTTCCTACATGTCCTCTACTTAATGTTTATCAAACCGTACTTTTCGAAATCAGCTGGCTGACTCACGACCAAATCACTCTTGTTGGACAAACATGCCTAACAAACATCAGATAATTAATGGAACTATAGCAACACACCTACTATCATTAAAAGATACATCAAAACATCAGTGACTTTATGCTGTATTATAGCAAGACGCAACTTATGCGTAATTTGTTCTACAGTGAATATTGACCCAATCTTTTACCTATATGACAAACTATACCAATCATTCGTAAACTTTGAAATTGTGTTTGATAAACCTAAAGTTTATTTTACTGCTGTTTAATTGCGTTCATCCTTTGCTCTTCGTATAATGTAGCAGATATATATTAGATTAAAAAAAAACCCAAGTAGAATTGATTGGGGGTTTTCACCAAAACAAACCCTACTCATAGTAAAGATCAAACAAGACAATTTCCCCAATAACAAGGAAAACGGGTGAAAAGGGTTGAAACATGTTCATGGTCATTTTCCTGAAAATAACAATGTGGACAAGGAAACGGGATTGCGTCTGAAACAAAATATAACTTACGGGTAAAATAAAATCGTTAACTACAACGAGGTTGCAATTAAGCAATTAAAACAATCCTCTACAACATTTGTTTGTGTTTGCTGGTTCCTACTGCTAAAATAGTTATTGACAAACTCACCTCGTATTGATTGTATAACTCCGTTTGGATAATTTGCCTCTCCTCACCGCGATAGTTCCGTCCATGCTTTGCACACTATCAGATATGTGCTTCGTTATATTGCATACCAAAGGTACTTCCATGTACAGTAAGCCAATATTCTATTTTCAGACCCCTTACAGAATCACAAAATCCGATCAGATTCCTGGGTAATTAAATTTTTCAGGGAGATTATATTACTTAATTACAGTCGAGCTTATTTGTTTTAATTAGCTTTATATCTTCATATGTGAATAATTGATGACGATCGGTATCATAGCATAGATCCATAACAGTGCAAAGTTTAAAATGAAAATCAGTCATAAAACGGGGTTAATGTATGTGTAATTATTTTATTGTTCTCCTGCAAAATACACGTTATACATAATATACATTTAAGAAATAACATATATCGAAATGTTCGAGACGGGTTGTTTATTTCGGGAATAAAACGCAAAACCGTTCAGCTTTATTAAAATGTTTTCAATAAAGGAAAAAAAATAATCATTGATTTTATAAACTCATTCATAAACGTCAAGATCATCTACTTTTTTTCTTCCAAATTATAGCAATTACATAGAACTTTAATGGCATAGCAATGAACTTCTCTGTTGTACTATGACACAGAAAATATCCTTCAGTTATTCTAGTCATTTTATTTCCTCCATAGTTTATACGTGACTCGTTTTTGTGTTTATCTACTGAATATTCTATATTTAATTCTATCTTAGAGACAACATGCAACAAGCTGTGGTATGAATCTTTATTCATCCCAGAAAACGGTCAAGAAATGGTCATAACCTGTTCTTAAAACTTGTCATATCTCTGAAGACATTTCCATTATAGGATTTGTCGATTTTCTGACGGCCCAAAGCTTTGAACTCTATTATGGTTTGCATAGCTCAGCTCTATCCTCTTTTTTTAATCATATCTATGGGTTTTTTTGTTAGTGATTGACAGCAAAAGTAGCGTGATTTTAACCATGCCAAAAGATAATATGGCATCATTCTTCACACATCAACCTCGTTTAAAGTAGTATCCAAATGTCTTTTTAACGCTGAAAATATTAAATCCAAAGTGATGTATGCATCACCAGATAATAATTATAGTGTTGCTTTGAGACTTATGGCTTTTGACAGTATGTCTCTGTTTGCAATATCTTCAAACTCTTGAATAAAATGTTTAAATAAAATTGATGAAAATTGGCATTAACATATGCAAATTTAAGGAAGCTTTTAATCATATCATGAAGAATTTGTGAATTGCTTTATTCGGTTATCTTGATGCATTCTTTAAGCGAAATCTAATTGTTTGGTTTTAATTTGGAATGCTAAGCACTGCAGAGATTTGCGTTAAAAGCAAATCAATAACGCAAGTCTAATGCACTGTAGTTTCAGCAAGTGAACCTTGGATTCAATAAAATATGACACCTTGTATGGTACTGTCTAGATCGGTTTAGTTCAGACGACGGGATGTATTACAATTCAATCTATATTTACCACAAAGAAAAAAACTAGATTTTCAATCACAAAGCTAGAACTACGATGTAGGTCAATAAAGATAAACAGAGATCAGAAATCTGTGTCAGAAAAAAACCCCGCAAGTAATAAACTAATAATGGAGGCCATAAGGCACAGCTATCTTACTTCCGCTCTTGAAAGGTCTTCACAAAGTGTCGTCTACAGAACTTTATTATAAAGTCACGAGAGGGTCAATAATATGCCACTCATTAGTTTGTGTAATATATAATAAAGGATCAACATTACAATAGCTTTCAAAATAAAACGACTTTAAAGACCGAAAGCAGAAATATAGCAAAAAATAATAATTATTTATAAAAACCCAAAAAGTATAGAATAAAACAAAAACTGAGGAACCAAAGCCATGGGAAAAAGAATATCTCGTTAATATGATTTTATAAAGTTAACATAATTCATGTCATTTGATTATTGATAGAAAATACACCTTAAATGGTCGGAACGTTTAACTTAGAGCTGAATACACTTAATGCAACAATATATAGCGCTCAGGGGTTAAATATAAAATCGTACCTACATATAGCAGCTTAAACAATAGTGCATTACTCCTCTTTACCTTGTGTTGATTAGAAGAAATCAACATCAATCTATCAAACCGCATAACTGGTTTTGTAAGAAGACTTGCATGTAGTTTTGCGAGTGGATTTTCAAATGTACACGAATTTAGGGAGAGGGAGTGTTTTAATTTCAAGGCGATTATTTGAATCATAATCTCTTTTGTTAGTGTTGTACAGAAAAGATCAATTAGGCACACAAAAAGCATACCCATGCAAATATCGGTGATGAGAAAACTAATATGGCAATTGCATATTCATAAGGTGTGTTTAGCATTATATTAATAACATTTTTTGAGATATTCATCTAGGAATAAACAAATCATCATTTCGCTAGGAATATTTCCTTATATTGCTCAGAGTAAGTTCTTGATATTTTACCATACTCAAATGCAAAAACCATATAAGATTTCAAGCCGAGAAAGTGAATTATGGATTTTCCTCGCACATAGACTAGCCATAATACTCAAACATGACTGTGAAATGAACGAGTGATATCTTGAGACACACACGACGGCATGATCAATTAAAAAACACCGCAAGTCTTCTTATAGCTGATGTGGGTTGGGTAGGAGGAAGGAATGGACATTATTAAACTCGAATTGATTTCATCACTGCAATTGTTTTTTGTCCATTATATACAGAGTGAAATATTCAAAGTAGATTTTTGTTGCATTTTTCTAGATACAAACATGGTCTATTGACAAAAATCATGTGAATGTAAATATATCAGAAATGGATAACATTTATATGCAATTTTTTAAATACTTCCAGAGCGAATGATTTCGATTTCTGCAATAAAAATCTTTTTGTTGCATTATCTATATTGCAAATATAATTTTTAATAAAAGTAAATGCATGTAAGGTAGTAAATGAAACAATAAACGTTAACCTTCCAAATACTACTTTTATTGAAATCAGATGAGTATCAAATTTTTCATTTATTTAAAGATTGTGTTTTAAGTGTGTTTATGGACTGAATTACATTATTTACATATACATGTACTAACTGTGCTATCTAACAGAATATATAAATTTAAAATACTTACATATTTACAAGATTGTATTGTAATGAAATATGATAAAGTGAGCATATTTCCGTGGTTTTGACGAGGATACATTACAAGCAATTCTACAAAAGTACATGTATAAACATTTCAACTAAATACCTAACTATGCTTAGTACCTTTTAAAAACCACGATCAGTTAAAAGTTATGTAAAATTGGCAAAAAAGTGAGATTCTTCTATTCCTTAGCTCAGATGTGTCGTCCTATGCTAACTTTATTTATCATATTAAAAACAATAAAACGTATACTTTATACATAATTTTTTTTTCCACAATTGCCATCTAATAGCGAAGCGTATAACCATGGGTTAGAGGATTCACTACAGTTCTGTAAGTCATGAGTTCGAATCTCGCTGACGATGGGAGCTTTTAAAATTTTTAACACTTTTTTGGAAAAATATTGTAAAGGACGAAATATGATAAGGGCCTAAAATGGCCCCCTTAAATGAACATCATCATTTTACTATCATTCTTTGTTTTCTTAGTACAGATATGTATGTGATGTGTTAACATAATATTCATTTTGGTTCAAGTGCCCACAATTTAGAAATACGACATTGTAAAGACAACCTTTTCCCGCCATTTTTGCATTTTTAGCGTAAAACAGCTTGTTTTCAAGCAGTTTTTCCTTCCGAAAACATAGAGCGCATTCTTGAGCAAATAAAATATTTTAATCAGAGATGTATCTAGCCAAGACTAATATGTGACAAAAAATTTTTCCTTGTTCAAGCATGCGCTCTATATTTCCCATTCGTAAATAGATAAGAAAAATGTCAATTTTTGGCTGATTTTGATTGAATTATAGAAATGGCGTCACTTCTGACGTCATATACTGCCAGTGAGTGCAAATAAATCAAATAAATAGATGAAAAATATATTTTATATCAACTCTTCTAAAAAATTAGTTAACATTCTATTGTATCCGAAACACTTAAAAAATGGCGAATTATGGGGGCCAAATTTAACTTTTATCATATATAGTTCTTTAAAAATTCTAAACCAGTCAAAGACTTTTATTTATAATGTACTCTTATCCACATTAATATCGACAAATGTCTCATACCACCTTATGTGTGATGAATGTAATAGATGAAAGGTTTTTAACGAGGCCGGGTCTAATTTGTTCTGCCCTAGATTTTTGGATGAAATTTTTTACATGAATTTCTACTGATATAATTATTATTTTAAGATTAAAAAATAAGACATTTACCACACGGTTTGTTTAGGGGGTCATCTCAAAATTTGTTAATCTTTAACATAGGCCCCTATGGGATTTTGCATGAAATGTATCAATTTTGCACATTTTTTACATTTTTTAAAAACTTCTGCCCTAGGGATTTCTTTCTCTGTTCTACATATTGAAGTTATTTCTAAAAGGCATCAAATGGTCAAATAAAAAAAAACCTTTTACCTCCTGGTTTGTTCAAGGGGTCTTATCAAAGTTGAATTTTGTATGCCCAATTTCCCAGATTTGTCAGGTAATGGCTATTTTTTATTTGACAAAGGCGGAAAAGGTGATCTATATAGTATTATTAAAACATTCAGGCATATTTAAGTAATAAAAAATATATAACATCACATATTAAGGGTCATTTATATAAAATACATGGTTACTGTCTTGAAATATATGAATTAAGCTATATTTAGGCGGGTTAAGAAAACGTGACAGAGGGTTAGGCTTGCTGAACCCTATTCACGTTTTCCACCCGAGCCCAAATATAGCTTATACTTCGAGACATTTATGTTTATTCCACAATATAACATGAATTTTACGCATCAAACGAGCTATTTTTAACAAACTTCGCTGAATGTCTGCAGTTGAAACTATCACGCCATGGCGTCAACCAAGCAAAAAGATGACGTCACAATACAAATGAAACGCTGCGCGAAAGCGTGCGTACTCGTTCTGTACTCGGCCTCGTTAAAATGATCTATTATGAATAAATTCCCAAACATAAAATCTTCCCAAAGATGAAGGCGTAAATAAGTATTTTGAATTTGTTGATATTCTTAAGAAAGGATAATCATGTTTTACATAATCCCAATGATTACAAAATGTCTTACGAAAAGGATGTACATATATTTACGATATTTATGATTCATTATAAATGGAGGAAAATAGACATGAACGAAATAAACAACTTACTTGTATGATTCATTATAAAGGGAGGAAAATAGACATGAACGAAATAAACAATCTACTAGATGATGGACGTAATATTTAAGTATAGCGTTTTACTTCACAACCAAAGCATACATTACAAAGGTGATAAACGACTGTGGTTAAAACCTGAATATTATACAACAAGTATCACGTACAAGTTAATAACATTTGTTCTCGGACTTTTGCTAACATCACAATTATGAATAGTTTGTTTGCAACTTATGAGAAAGGAAATTAATTCTATATTGGTTGGAAATGAGAAACACAGATTCCGGTGTCAGTGTATGTTTTATGTTTTGCTCGCACGTCAATTTACATTTTGATCAGTGAACGGATTTACATTTCTATCAAGAGAGACTTTATAATTATCTGCCAAATAAAGTGATGCTGTATCATACTTGCTTCATTTCACCCCAAAAATCAATGCGCGAAGACCATATACACAATACAAATTACATGTAAAGTGATATTCATAAATTCATAATATGAACTTGTTCACCCATTATGAATTACAAATGTTGCAAATCATGCTTATAAGATTTCAGTTTACAGAGAGAGAGAGAGAGAGAGAGAGAGAGAGGGAGAGAGAGAGAGAGAAAGGATGGAAATAATTACAAAACATTTTACATAATCGAATTATTAACTGTTCATTTCACATACATATACAATGCTTCTGAAGAAAAAGAGATGCAGCAAGAATATATGGAGGTGACAATGGCTTTGATTTTCAGCTAGGAAGGCAATATTGTGTCAATGGCTACCGCCAACATGTAAATGACAAATCAAAAGAGCGATCGTCAAGAACGCTGGTGATGACGCAAGAAATGGTTGACATAGAATGTCGGTCGGAATAATTTAGGCAGCCGGAATCTGATGGTGTTTGGTGAGTTGTTATTTAGACGTGGTAGTTTACGCTAGCCACATCAGTAGAAAATACAGCGACTCTCGTGTGCAATATTACAATCATGTATAATTTATTTTCATATTTGCAGTTTATATATGGACGTAGAAATACTCCCTAAACGACTCCTTTTCTACGGAGTTTCAGTTCCTTTTTTACGCTCAAATCACAAGTACATGTTTAAGTGACATTCTTTTTAAAGTGGTTTACATGCATATACTCTTAAACTAAGTGCATGGAAACCCTAGAAAGTTAATATTCTTAAAATGATAATGAATAGAAAATTTACGCACATTTACTTAAACTGTAATAAATTAAAAGTAATAATGATCTACTATATTTTTGATTCAATGCCTGTAACTAAATCCATCCGATACTGCTTCATTTGAAGTACATTAAAACGGATGTTACTTACCGCATGAGCAAGCTGGACGAGGAATGTTGGCGGGGAATGCCGTCAAAACTTGAACTTTTGATTTCATGGCGTACCTTTGGGCGATTCATGCTTGCAATGATTGCACTACTCATGGAAACAAATTATTCAAAGTACGAAATGTTACCCGGTTAGACTTGGAAACCTCCAACGTATGAGCAATCGCACTATATCCCTATCGAATACATTTAACTGAATACTTTCCCAAAAATGTACAACTATTAAAATCAGGATCTTTTGTAAAAATGACCTCTTCTTGGAAAAGAACAGACTGGTGAATTCATTCCGTATTTATAACTGAGCCGCACATGTGTTGCGTAGGGAAAATAAATTCAATATCATGAACCACGTGGAATACAACAGTCCACACAGAGCCTTCAGATGGGCAATACTCGGCGGCGTGTCGATATTTCTACAAAGGCATTGTAACAGGTTCAGTCGTTAATGATTCTCTGATAAAATACCCTGATTGTGGCTTATTTAGAGACTGTCACCGAGAGAAACGGTATCTATGTGCGAAATGTGTAACAATTTACGCTATTTTTATGGAATATTTCCTCGATGTGGTTCCCGGTAAGAGAAGACAATCAGCAATTAAATGAATGGACTTTAGTTTCCCTTAATCTCCAACTCACAAGTAATGAAATTGATTCCGATTGACTACTTTATATTCATTTGATTTTAATAATAAACCTTTGTTCTTATTCGCATTGAATTGTTGATAGTTGTTGGTTGCTATCGATAATTATCTCTTTTGTTTATTGTAACTGAACATATTTTATCATTCTGGCAATATATTGTTCACCACAAATCACTTGGTATTTCAGCTTTACCAGCTCTGTTAATAGAGCATATGAGGGTTATTCTGTTTCTTAATGTTTTCTCTGAACTTCACAAAATGTATCCTTCTGGGTTTTCCCTTTAATTTCGGACACAAAACCATCTAATTTTAAGATTCATTTGAAATAACTGTCTTTGTGTATAAGATCACATCAAATGATTACCTATTATTTCTTATTTGCGTGTAAATATATCATCAGCATTGACAAATATAATGTAGATGCCCAATGTTTGACGTTACTGATTAATGAATATATCGATACTATCTACCATATAAATATTGGTTTCCTTGGTAACTCTTTTTCTCATATATATATATATATATATATATATATATATATATATATATATATATATATATATATATATATATATATATATATATATATATATATATTTGTTATAATCAGTAGTATAGTCTCACTATATAACTCTATATAGACGAAGTCAATAATTGTAATATTAAAAAAATTAAATATTGACTGGTCAATATTTTTTTTATATTGACCGGCTAAGAATAATATCTAGAGAACATTCCCTGTATTTCAAATAATCGCATTTGATTTGTTGATTCGTAAAGGATGACGTAAATAACTCTTCGCGACTCCAAAACAAGGTGACGTCATAATAGACAGTCAGTCAAGGAAAGTAAACAACGGACGCGCAATGCGACGGTTTGCTATGATAACGGATGTAAGGATTTGCGAATTACTGTGAAGTAAAATCAGGTAGAACATCTGTATGTTAATTCTTACGGTCAGCGGAATATCACCAGTGACCGTTTGATGCTGAGGATAGTTTGGAAATAAACTTTTGAATTGAATTCGTGAATTCTTTGTTGAGCTGAGAAAATTTCGGCGATCTGTTGTCAATTTATTTCCAAAGAACTATATATGATAAGAGTTAAATTTGGCCCCCATAATTCGCCATTTTTAAAGTGTTTCGGGTACAATAAAATGTTTACTAATTTTTTAGAAGAGTTGATATAATATATATTTTTCATCTTTTTATTTGATTTATTTGCACACACTGGCAGTATATGACGTCAGAAGTTACGCCATTTCTGTAATTCAATCAAAATCAGCCAAAAAATTGACATTTTTCTTATCTATTTACGAATGGGAAAACATCTCTGATTAAAATATTTTATTTGTTCAAGAATGCGCTCTATGTTTTCGGAAGGAAAAACTGCTTGAAAACAAGCTGTTTTACGCTAAAAATGCAAAATGGCGGGAAAAGGTTGTCTTTACAATGTCATATTTCTAAATTGTGGGCACTTGAATCAAAGTAAATATTATATAAACACATCACATATATATCTGTACTAAGAAAACAAAAAATGATAGTAAAATGATGTTCATTTTAGGGGGCCATTTTAGGCCCTTATCATATATAGTCCTTTGGTTTGTTTCTTCATATAACAAAACAAATGTTGACTGTGGCAACATTGATTATATTAGCCCCCCTAGGACGAAAATATTTCGTCATTCGGGGGCTAATATAATCAATGTTGCCTTCAAACCCAGTCAATATTTGTATAATATATATATATATATATATATATATATATATATATATATATATATATATATATATATATATATATATATATATATATATATATATATCGTTAGTATTGTAATAAAAATAATCGTTTACGAAAATACTAACCGGTAATTTTCATTAAAGCCGACATAAATTACTAAAGGAATGTTTATATTACTTTTCGCTCCTCGTAATCAACTGCCATTGGTGTACATGTTAAAAACCCGTTGTTAGAGTTACGGTTAGTTGCTTTCCGATCTAGACAGCATGAACTATAGTTTGTATAAATAAGTTTAAAAATATAAAGGTAAAACAAGAAAATAAAATCTTAAGTAAATAAAAGGGTATTTGTTTTCTAAAAATAACTGCTAATGCACTGGAATTTTGTTTACAGGTGCTGCCTTTATTCGCGTGCACATCGAACACCTGTGTCGCTCATACAGATTGTATAATGTCTGCACCATATTGTAGGCCTCAGAAGTGAATCTAACATAGGAAAAAACGATGATAAATCCATGATAGTAACATCTTGTTGTTTCTAGTTTAATCAGTTTCTAAAAATAAACAGACCCTTTTCTGAAGGTCAATGCATAATCTTCTGCTGTGTATGGTTTGCGCATATGTGGTGATATAACAGTAAAAGTAGGACACTATGAAACGTTGGACAATGATCGAAACGTTCTGGAATATTGTGCCTTGACTCCAGGTCGTTTAGTCTTCCATCCAATAATCCTTACCAGTGCAGTGGTAGTCATGTTTTCTTCATAACGCGTTTCTACAATTTTTTGCGTCTTATCTAACATGGAACTAGAGGTACTGTGAGCAAATTCACGAATAATACTCCCGCTATAAGAAAATATAATAACTCAAGTGTTTCTCTATTTGAAACATATTTTAAGGTCACGGATAACCTTTGTCAAGTTTTCGCTTCTAATCATTTTCCTTTACAAAACCGGACCTAGACAGGAACTACGCATTTTTTTTAAATCTTAGATCTTGCACAAATGACTTGGATCGAACCATGACACACCCTCAGGTTATCAGCATTCTTAATACTGTGTGAAGTAGGAACTTCCATTGTTTTCCCATATGAGAATGTTATAGACCAGACACGAATTATGCATTTTTTCCTTCCAACGACCTTGAACTTGCTCAAATGACCTTGGGTCAAAATCCTGACCCACTCTCAGGTAATAAACAATCTTTCTTTGAAGTACAAGGAACTTTTAATGTTCCTCCATAAGAAAGATATGGACTGGACAAGATTGCAGACATAAAGACGGACAAGGTGATTCTTATTTTATTTGCATGGGGATATAAATATCTTACTGCGTTGAAACATGTGCTTACCCTCCTATACATTATACCGAATGTGTTTAGCTATACGCCTATTTGAAGAATTCCTTATTTACTATGGAGGTGGTTGGAAATGAAAGGAGAATGATGTGTCCAACTGTTCTATGAATTCACATCAGTTTCAACTAAATTCACATATCAAGTGAAAATTTAACGCACATAAATATTGGGCAAGTAAGTTAATTTCTTCATTTATTTCTAGACAGGAACAATATTCTCATTTTATAACATATGTTTGAAAATGTTTCAGCGAAGTATCCTCTCCCCTGATTATAAAAAAAGTTAGTTGTGGCAACGAAAATCTAAAGGCTTGTGTATAGTTCTTGAATGTAATGAGCTTAAAATGCACTAAAGTCTTAAACCTACTCAAATTGGAATAAACGAAAGTAGCTATCGAAATACTAACATTTTCTGTCAGTCATCCAATTTCAATTATCATTGTTTCATATTTGAAATTGATTAGTGCTCGTGAAAAGCAACGTAGGAGCAAGGCTATCGATACATGTTATTTCTTTTAAAGAACTCTCCTAGTTGTCAGTCAAACCACAGGGGCGATTAAACAAAAACCCTTGAAACTTTTTTTCTTCAAAAGTGAATGCGTAGTGTAATGTTCACTAACCCAATAAATCAGGACCTTTTATTAGAACCAGGGATATCCAAATGCGTCAACGCTTCCTACAAGCTTACTTGTTATCAATGTTTCCTGAGCAGTAGTTGTCCCGAGAGAGGAAAAATGTCAAAAAGCTTGGCCAAGTGACGTAACTGTAAAGGTGGAATATAGTAAAAATCGTTGAAATAACTACTAACTGTGGGTGAAATGGCTACTCAGCAGCATTAATTGAGTCAGGGAGAATATTGTTCTTATAATTAAGCTTAATTATTCAAGTTGTCACACCTTCTTTCACTATAGGCGTTTTCTTCACTGTACAATGTATCATTACATATAACCCTTGTTTTTTATTCCATTGTTAAGCTAAAAAGTTTAAGCAAACATTTTTTTCTGCTGGAAGTGTGATTTTTCTCATTTAGTTTTAATCCTAAAGATGTTTAACCTTATCAGTTAATATTCATTAATTTAATGCACGAAATCTTTACTGAATACAATGAACTTTGTAAGACAATTACATGAAACATTCATTTATTTATTCCTTTCCAAAAACATGATTTCGATAGGACCTCGCTGTGCGGGTGCCAAGTAATAATCAGTATGTCCATCCGTCTCTCTGTCAATATATAGGATTTGTCCGGAGCATATTATCTACTTTGCCTGTGACGAAGGTGAAATCACTCTTCACCTATATTTGTCTGTGGGGAAAGGGCGTTCAGTGGCCAGCGATCAGTTTTCTGGATCAAAGGCGAAGTTCGATAATTTTGTGTAAAATCCTTGTTTGAAATATATTTTCTATTCATTTTACCCTGTCCAGTTGAAACATTCTAAATGGAGTGCTGCCAATGAAATGAAAGTACTGATATTGAACCAATCTCTGAATTAAAGGTCAGGTTGAAAAATATTATGTGTCAGATTAATTTTATTGTCATATGGTGTCTCTCATTTTGACATAGTACATGTATGATTCTTTTGTAACTACCTTTAAGTAACATCTCAATGTCCTATGCATCTCATCTCAAAATATTTGAAAACCCATAATTTTGCTATATACATGTATTTGGAGTATTACAATCTAGATTGGTATAATTGATTCATTTAAAAATCAAGAAAAACCCTCCCAAGGATAGCGGTATTCTATAGATGTTCTAAGGCGTACGATTTTTACTTTTTCTTTTATGCTATTTCTTAAAACGCACTCCTACATGTACAAAGCTTCATTTTAACTGGCAACTCTCACCTACCGTACCACAAAAAAGCGTTTTAAAATAAAATTTTCCTTAAAAAAGATCAATATTTTTCCTTTATTTTGTTTGTTTCAAATCTTATAAATAAAATTGAAAAATTTTCATTAAAAGTATGAATAAACTACGTTTTAGTGAAAAGCGCAAAATTATGCGCAATGAAAAATAAACTCAGCCTCCTTAACACACTTGTAAATTTTTGCGCATTAAGTCAAGGACACTTTTAGTATACTTAATTCGTGGACAGTTGTCCTATAAGTGCAATGTTATTAAAGATAACGTACTGCAATAATTAATCAAGGATCGACTTAACAACCGCATTTACCAAAATATGCAGCCAACAAACACTAAAAAATAATTAGTTAATGCTAGACAAGTGTGATCTATTACTAGAATATTAAAATATATCAAAAGTTGAAAATTTATTTTATTTCTACACATTTGGCTAAAACGAAGCATGATCTATGCCCCGATTTAAATCAGATATTAGGGGACATAGGTTTTTCCTACATTAATTCTTCAGCCTTGCCAAAATTTTATCTCTTTTTATATTGCTTATTCTTTTCTGTAAAAGTGATCTTGAATGCGAAATGAAAACGCCTTTCCGCAGACAAGGACTATTTCCTACTTAAAAATCCCCGATATCTAATATCTAAATAGCCAAAAGCCTAATTTTTTCAGCATTTAGAATTTTATCGCATTCTTCAAAGGACCCAACATATCTCTTTGAAGTTGCAACAGGACATTTCACCTTCAGTGAAACTCAGTTTGGAATACATTGTGCCAACAGACTAGTAAGACAGGAAACTATGTAAATTATCAATGCTTGCCATGGTGTCTATCATCAGAGATCTCCAATCAATAGAGAAAACCCCCAGAACTAAACTGTTTCTATGTAGGTCATCTTTCAATAATAAACATCCCAAAACATCCTTTCATCAACTTGGAAGACTAAATTGAAGGCAATCGCAAGTGATCCAGTCCTGTGTAACCTCTAACGGCTTTCTTAATGGGTTTTTCTGTAATTTCCCTTGATTTATAGGATTTTGACATCAACAAGTACTTGACTGATTTTCAAATATTTTAAAACTGAGACACTCTACACCATTTAAAACTACAAGTATGCATGCTTGCATCTTGTAAAGACCCTGTCAAAGGACTATATATGTTAAGGGCCTAAAATGGCCCCCTAAAATGAACTTCATCATTTTACTATCATTCTTTGTTTTCTTAGTACAGATATGTATGTGATGTGTTTACATAATATTCATTTTGGTTCAAGTGCCCACAATTTAGAAATACGACATTGTAAAGACAACCTTTTCCCGCCATTTTTGCATTTTTTGCGTAAAACAGCTTGTTTTCAAGCAGTTTTTCCTTCCGAAAACATAGAGCGCATTGTTGAACAAATAAAATATTTTAATCAGACATGTATCTAGCCAAGACTAATAAGTGACAAAAAAATATTCCTTGTTCAAGCATGCGCTCTATATTTCCTATTCGTAAATAAATAAGAAAAATGTCAATTTTTGGCTGATTTTGATTGAATTAAAGAATGGCGTCACTTCTGGCGTCATATACTGCCAGTGAGTGCAAATAAATCAAATAAATAGATGAAAAATATATTTTATATCAACTCTTCTAAAAAATTAGTTAACATTTTATTGTACCCAAAACACTTAAAAATTGGCGAATTATGGGGGCCAAATTTAACTCTTATCATATATAGTTCTTTCAATGTTTTATGGTAAATCATTGTTTTTTTTTTAAATTTGATTTATCCTATCGTACATGTTATCAAGTATGATATTCCATTGTGTATGTGTAGGGTTGTGAATTATCTGTCATATACTTTATTATTAAAACGAGGTCCAAAACCCCCTCGACACGTTCAAAAAAAAAAAAAAAAAAAAAAAAAAAAAAAATCCCAACACACCAAACAGCAACAACCCCCCCCCCCTCCAACACTTTTTTAAATTTTGTGCCGAGTAGATTAAAAGCTCTTGAACTGTTGAAGTCTTCGAAACGCGTACTTACAGCATGCTGTGTGAAGACACTTTAAATTTCAGATAATCTGAGTCACTCAGGTGACCTATTGATATGTCTTCGTCCGTCGTCGTGCATCGTCTGTCAACAATTTTGCATTTTAAACTTCTTGAAAATCATTGAGCCAATTAAAACCATTTTTGGTTTGAAGCATCTCTATAATAAGGGATAATTCATGACCATCAACCATGTGTCCTCATTGGCAGGGCCAAATATGCAAAAGAAAAGGCTAATTGTAAAAAATCTTCTCTACACCCACATTTGTGGTAAAAAAAAAACCCTAAATAAATCTTGGTTATAAAGTCCATTAGGCCCTCTAACAAAATTGTTAATATATTCATAGGCCCTGGATCAGGGGGTTCAACCTGGGGTGGAACCAATATGATTATATAACGAAAATAAAAACAATCTTGTTATCAATTCCATAAAAAATTCATTCTAAATTTTGTAAAGGCCCTGTCACACCACGCTGCGTCCCCACCGCGTTGTAAAATTCACGGAATCGCAGTAGGATCGCAAGGAAAATTAAGAAAAAGTGTACAGTTTTATTTGAAAATTTTACAAGTGGAGTCGTCACGGCGACCGAGGCTTTCTTAAGCCCCTTTCACAATTCGCGCACGAGCAGAGGCGACTGAATATTCGTGCGACCGATAAAATTAGATATGAATCGTAAACTGCTGCCGAAATAATCGCATTTGAAAAAAGTATTCGTACGAAATTCGCACTATTTAAGCGAGCGTTGTGCGATGTAAACGCATTAAATCTTGCGATATATCTTGCGTCTATATGCGACTGTTGTTCAATGAAAGCGACTGTTGTAAGATAATGCGATAGGATCGCGCGAGAGACTAGGTGATCGGACGATTGAACGTGCGCCAATGTGATTGGACGTGCGATTATGCGTTCCATGGTACGAATGATCGTGCGTGTCAGAGGGGGTATATACACCGCCCATATTCAGTAGACATAGTTGAAATCGAGAAAAGATGCAGCCCAAGAAGATACAGATATGCAGCAGCATTTAATATTATACCTCAATATGATTATTCTATTATAACTGATTGGTCTAGAAAGTCACGTGACAGGCGATGTCATAGGAATGAAAAAAGCCGGTATGAGCATACGGTGTAGACAAATATGATTAAATCAAAAATATTTAATCATTATGATTCTATCTCGGAACTAACTTAACTTTCTATGATTTATGAAAGTGAAACAGTTACATGGGAAATCAAACAATCACGACGTTAATGTTGCGACTGTTGAAAAGTCACACATTTTTAGAAATTAACATATTTTGTGTAATCATATGTTGCTTGGTATAATAAAACGTTTATTGCATTAATGTTCAGGGAATATTAAGATTTATTCGCCAGAAAAAACAAATTTCTCTCGGGTGAAGCCCTCGGGAAATATGATTTTTCTTTAGGGAATAAATTTTCATACATGTATTTCCCTTACCATCATGCAATAAATGTATACTGTAATTTTTGTTCTGAAACAGAGATACTTATACAGGGTATATATACTAGTAGCAAAGCATGGCATATTGAGACTGATAAGTCGTGCAATGAGAGTAAAACGTTGCAAGATTACATGAGACACGTTGAACAACAGTCTCACGGTCGCAAAACAGACGCATAAACACTAGCGATTTATCTTACGATCTTTATAAATCGTGTATCACTTTTGCGAGTACACAAAACGTTGTAAAACGTTCGTACTAATGTTCGTGCGTTGCACTGCGATAATTTGGATCGCGTTCGGTCGCGTCTGAATAGTGTGCATGTCCACTATTCAGAGGAGACTTGATGCGACCAGTAAAACGTACGCAACGAATGCAAGAGCTCGTGCAACGTAAGCGAGGGCTCGTGCAACGTATGCGAGAGCTCGTGCGAAGCTAAAAAATTTCGATCGCAAAGTGGTGTAAAATGGTCGTGCGCCAATTGTGAAAGGGGCTTTACGGAGCTCCCACGGCGTGTAACTGCGTTTCCACGGAGTTCTACTTGGCGATTAACTGCGCTGTCGCTGAGTCTCCGCCGCGCGCTCATGGCGAGCTAGGAGATTTTACCGCGCGTCCACGGCGTTTTCTGCGCGCTGACTGCGTGCACAAGACGTTCTTTATTTCTTGGTAGGTTAATATTAATTTGTGCAATTGTATGGGAAAGAAACAAGAATTTACAACTAGTAAACAAACTATTAAAAAATTGTTTTGATTTTATGAAAAGGTACATTGTAATTGAAACATAGTTACTTCTAAACAATTTGTGAAGGACTAGGATTAAAGTCTTAGTAGTCAGGTCTACAAAAAAGATCCGTTATTAGTTGTTAGAAAATATACAAAAGACTTGAAAACATCTGAACCAAATGGCATGAATTCCATCTACGTCCATTGATAGGTCTTGGAATATTAGCAAATGCTACTTTTTACATAGTCATCTACATCCAGTTTGTTAATTATTACATCGCTTGCTATCGTACAACAGCCATTTTTCGAGTTTTCGTGGTCTTGATGACAACGCACTAGAAACGCCGTGGGAGCGCGATATAAACGCAGAAGAAACGTCACGAGAGCGCGATGAACGCAGCAACAGCTCTTTGGGGTCGCTGTGTGAACGCAGCCAAATGGAAAACAACTTGTTCAAACGCTGTGGATGCGCAGTGAGATCCCAAAGGACTCCTTGAGGTCTCCGTGCAAGCGCAATTGACTTATCACTGCGTCTACACAGCGATTAGCTGCGTTCCTTGAACGCGCCGACAAAGCTCTCGTGGCGCTGTTGGAGATCTTACGGCGCTGTCACGGCGATCTCACTACGCTTCTACGGCGTGTTTATCAGAACGCCGAGCCACGGCGCGTACTTTGTGCATGTTCAAAGTGCGCGACGTCGCATGGCGTTCTTCAATGTTCAAGGCGATCCCACTGCGACGGACGAAGATGCCTTTGCGTTCTTACGGCGCTGGAGGAGATTCTACTGCGTTTACCTTGGCGTTTTACATTATTTAAGGACGCAGTGGGATCGCCGTATAGTTGAAATCATTAATAGTTTCATTAATTTTTCTTCACTTTCACTGTTTTTGGATATAACCTAATACGTTGGTATTATATCCATTACGTTCTCTTTTTAAATATTGAAATTCACTGCCCCTGGGTCAAGGGTTGAAGCTTAATATCTTGGGGACAAATATGAAGAATTTTGTATTGTGTTGTCGAAAGAAACAAACTTATTAGCTAATAAAATTAACAATGGTATATATATTCACCATATTTTATTTCCATCATTTATCGATTCTTCAGGTGAAACAGTCCTTTTTTGTATCACGATGTATTGCTATCAACGATTCAACAATAAACGCACAAACCACAAAAATATCAGATTATGTCATTTATCGATTTTGTGGCTTTAGAGAAAATATAGTGTCATTATTTTATTTCAGATACCCTGTGTCTCCAGAGCTTTTCCCTCATTCTGATTTATTTCATAGTTAAAGATTACTGGTTAAAGCGCCAGGCAATCTGAGCGGTCTTCCAGAATTCGTGTTGAGGCAGTTTGCAAGACTTCATTTGTTGAGCTTCTGTGGTAGGGAAGCAATCATACTGTCGCTAGGTCAAGTTGCCTGGTCGATAATAGTATTTGCAGTGTCATTTATTAAGGTTGTTTGCTTTGCTTTATTTTTGTCGCTCTGGGTTATGGAGAATGAAAACAGTACTGAATACATAATTATAAAAACATGTACGTTTCTAATTATATCACAAGTAAATGGTATTTTTGTATAAATGTAGATTACTGAATACGGTTATCGTATTATAGAAAACAAAACATTTTGTTGACATTTAATTTGAATTCACATGATGAATAATTCCGATACATACTTCCATTTAATATCATTGTTTAGAGAAGACTGCTGCAATTCTAAATATGTTTCAATCCGAAGACACCGGAAAAAACTCCCAAGTTTTGCAAATACAAGTTACTAAGTTCAAATTTAAGGTGGTCCATTATACCTTGAAATAGTTTCCCAATTCAACATGTAATTACTTGATTATAATAGATAGCATGATGCAAACATTTTGTAAGAATTTTACACTAGTATTCAAATAGGCGCAAAAATGTTATAATTTTGGATTTCAAAAAATATAATTTTCGAACATCTTATTCACTTATTAATGAACAACAGAGATCTGTTAAACACTTATGCTCCCTCCCTTGGAAACATCTGCGAAGAAAATGAACGAAAACTGCAAAAAAATGGAAGTTTTTCTAGGTCCAAGGCACATAACTTTGTCAAAAATGCTTGATTGTACCCACAATTGATATTGACCTAGATATTAACAAGCATTCTGAGAGTATTGCATAAGCAATACACGTCCCCTACCGGTTTGTATTATTCTTTGAAAGCTTCCAAGCACACAACTATTTCAGAGGTATTGCAAACGAGATGTCATGCTTTAATCAGAGATAAAAGAACAGAGGAAATTAAAACTATATAGTTGATATAGAAATTAAATAGGAAATAGGTAAA
Organism: Magallana angulata; assembly: GCF_025612915.1. Taxonomy (NCBI): domain Eukaryota; kingdom Metazoa; phylum Mollusca; class Bivalvia; order Ostreida; family Ostreidae; genus Magallana; species Magallana angulata. Next base: position 28,579,395 of record NC_069117.1, on the reverse strand, counting down.
ATAATACTCTTTATTTCATCTCCTGTAATTTCGCCAAGTCTATTCTGTATTCGCTGGTAAAAATTTGTGAAAACAATGCACTGTTATGCACAATATCATTTCTTACCGTCTTCTGTACCCCGAATCAAACCAAACAGTTAAACAGCCCAACCCGACAACGAACCCGATTGTAATAATAATACAAAAAAAACCTGCCGATTAAATTTACAACACAATGCTTGACACTATTTTATAGAATTTATTTGTTCGTTAGAAATGATAAAAGGAATGGTACAGGAAAAGGAATGGTTCAAGTAACGCACGATATTATTACTGACTACATACTGACCTCGTTTATTCAGTTACACACCGAACCCGATAACGAACCCGAACATTAAAAAATTGGAATATAAAAAATTAATTTTCTCAAAAATATGTCAATCAGACGCTACAAAAGTGTAAACTTGGTCTGTAGTTTGACATTTTGAAGCTGTTCAGCAAGTTTCATATTATTCCTCAAATGCATAAAGAAAAAAGTGTGGAAAACTGAAGTGGGACAGACAGACGGAGGGACGGACGGACGGACAGACGGACTGACGGACGCAGAGGAAAGCTATAGTCCCCTCCGGTGAAACCGGTAGGGGACTAATAAGAATAATCTGTATAACAAATCTTATTTCAGTAAGTACAACCTCTGCGAAGAAAATGAAGGGAAACTGCAAATAATTGGAATTTTTCTAAGTCCAAGGGGCATAACTATGTCAAATATTTCTCGATCGTACCTAAAATAGATCTTGACCTAGATATTATAATGATTAACCTATATACCAAATTTCATTTTATTATGTGCATCCTTTGCGAACAAAATGAACGGAAACTGCAAATAACTGGAATTTTTCTAAGTCTAATGGGCATAACTGTCAAAAATTGCTCGGTCTTAGCCAAAATCGAACTTGACCTCGATATTATTATGACAAATTTATATACTAAATTTCAATGCAATATGTACATTCTCAGAGAAAAAAATGACCGGAAACTTTTGGGGACCGACTGACAAATAGCTGCAAAGCAATATGCCTTCCCTTCTTTGAAGAGGGGCGTAACAAAAGGACCAGGCAGATTCGAACTTTTGAAAAGCGGTTCACAAGTACGATACTATAACCATAGAGCGATGATGATATTCAATAAAATCGCCCTCTTCTAACGTAGTGTCCTATAAATTATGAGTCATGTTGTAATGACCTGTCTTAATTGAAAATGACAGTAAAAACACTATTTCCCACTATTACTAACTTCTGAACAATTTCATCTCGGTTACCTTGGAATCATTCCTATTCGTGGGGATCAATGTTCTTGGGTAGACAAAATTTTCATGGTTCGTGGGGATGTAATTTCATTGCCGTAGGAAGTAGGTTCGCTCTTTTCATTAATTATATCGTGACCTCTACATTAAAATTAGTATTACGATGAACTAATTTGAGTTGAAGTTATTTTGTAATATCAATTATCATGTTTTGCCTATTTTGTTATCAACCATTAAAAACTTTTACAAAAAAAAAAAACTTGTCTACTTCAATATTTTTTATAACTTCATAATCACAGAATTTTACAGTGATGAATTATTAAATGTGAATATGCAAAGTAATAAAACTCCATTAACTGTTACACCCCTAACCCTAACTCATGCCAAAAGGATTCGTGATATCTGAAATTTTCATAGACAGCTTCAAGTAAGTTCTCATATCTTTTATAAAAATACAAGAAATGTATAAAATAAGTAAACTGTTTAACATAATATTAAGCCTAACCACACCTATTATATAGATTAATTTAACACTATGACTATTTTGGCCCCAACCTTGATTCAAAATCCCTTCCCAAGGAACATGGAGTTTTACAATCTGGTAGAGGGCTACCTGCTCTACATAATTATGAATTTAGTTTTTCTTATAGACGAATAGGAGTGGATAAGAAATTTTTTGAAAGAAAAATAGATTTTCTAAAATAGAACACATATCAATTCAATATTGCCATGTGACAATTTACAATGCAATGTTCTAAATTAAGTTAAAATTTTTAATGGATGACAAACAGCAGTGATCCTAGATACAATTACATGTTCAATATATGGTCATAGTTACACCCTCGCTTCAACTTCTCCCCCATGACCTGACGATCACGAATTTCATCCAATATGAACTCAATAACATTGCATGCCTTTATCTCCCACAACTGTTATAGTACAGAGGAAAATACTTAATCAACACGATTTCACTGTGGCCATATTGGCCACTCCCTAGGGCCCAATCCCCTGAACAGGAAGACCATGAATTTCACACTTTTGGTAAAAGGCTTCATCGACATCCTAACCATGCATTTAGTTTTTCTCAAATGTATATCGGGGAAGAGAAGAGTTCATGAACTTTTACTATATGGCCATATAAGCCCCACCCTAGGCCCTGGACCCCTGACCCAGGGCCACGAATTTCACAATTTTCGTAGAGAGCTTGCGCGGGACATCTAGTGTATTCAACAAAAACAAAAGAACAAATAAGAACAGAGCAAACATATACATTTTTGCTTTCAAATGATGTGAAAGTTATGTTATGCCATTTATTTAAAACACTGAAAACATGTCGATAGAATATAGATACCAACTAATACGTACTAAATGAAATTTTGTCATTGAAAGAAAGGTACTTTATCAGCAGATGGTGAAATAATTTTTTTATTTTAAAAATAAATACCAATCCTTTAGACAATTGAGGAGGTGTCTACACTATGTTAATCATTAATAGTTTACAAAACTAACAGACGTGCAAAGTCAAATCAGTTGATAAAAGATATTGACAATTTAATCAATATTCGAGATGCAGTAATAACTTTATTACGCTAGGATAATTGCTGATGAATCAGGTATTTTATTACCCTTTTAAGAAGAATAGTACTTGTTTAAAGGCTATCATACCTTTTAACCCCTAAATAAAACATTTCTTATTGTTTTCTTTTCTGTTATCAATATCATTTATCTACTGTTTACGCAAGGAGCCCCGTCTTTAATGATCACAACCATTCATTATCTAACAGCACCTGATTTTGTGGGAATCAATGAATAATCACCTAATGACGTCACTAGTCACTGAACATTAACGTTTTTCAATATTGTTGGACAATCCCTAACAGAGTGTGGTATTACCCTGTCCGATCTTTAAACCTTAAATGGCAGGAAAGCTGTGTTGGTTAGAAATTTCTGAACTCAATCCTTCCTTTTATGCTTTGATTTTGCATTATTTATAGGACATCGTCCAATTTCTTGTTTTATATTCATTAAGTTGATGTTCAATACTCTTCTGAGGTAGTTAAACAACTGCCTTTAATTAACAAAAACAACGTCGTTGAAAAATTCCAGAGATAAACCACCTAGCATTTTATATCCTGACTCTGTTTAAATTAATAAAAAATAAAAACAATAAATATTTGAAGTCTTCATTACAACTAAAATTCCAGCAAAACATTGCAGTACCATCTAAACTTTATATATGAGCGCTTGTTAATTAATATAAAAACAAAGCGGCCCATGGGCAACACCGCATACATGAGGAACAATAGGTATGATATAATCAGGTTAATGGAGTCAAAATACAAACTATCTGGACACTGTATAATACACGTAGATCCTGTATAAATAAAAATCCATTTCCCCATTGATATTCTTATGTTTATTATCAAGTCCTTTTTCTAACAGGATGATTTAATAGTCATATCACATGTTGAGCATTGCAGTTCTCAAAAAGATCCTAAACAAACATCAAACTCTGAACTCCATGTGATGCCAAAGAATCGTCCAAGGACCAAAGTCTAAACAATTTTAAAGAATCACCTGCCTGATTAGTTTGTAAGAAGATTTTGACAGGTTTACTATATATATTCCTATGTAAAAATTTGAGCGCCCATTGCTGACCCTCCATTTTTTCGGGGGTAATGAATTCTACGCCACCGGAAGATGCTTTCACACAAGTTTCATCTTTCCTGGCTGATAAGTTTCTGAAAAAAGGATTTTTAAAGATTTACTCTATTTGTTCCTAGTTAATAGAATTTCGACCCTTCATTGGGACCAAACACTACCCCGTGGATTATGATTTTTCACAATTTTAAATCTAAACTACATGAGAATGCTTCCACATATAGTTTAGCTTTCCTGGCGATATAGTTTTTAAGAATAAGATTTTTGAAAAGTTCTAAATTGTTTTCAAATATTCCCTTTTAAGTTCCCCTTGAGAAAAGCCGTGGTCCTTGATTTTTTTCAATTTTGAACCTTCGTTGCGTAAGGATACTTTGTGGCAAGTTTAGTTGAATTTGGCCCAGTGGTTCCTGAAAAGATGTTGAAAATGTGAAAAATTTATGGGTAGACACACGACAGGCAAAATGTGATCAGAGATGCTTACTTGTGCTTTTAGCTTAGGTGAGCTAAACTGAGCATTATTTTAAACCCATTGAGAGACATTATGCTTCAATAAGATATTATGTACATCATAGTATAGAAAGCCAGTGCTTGCTCTGAATTTCATCAATACTGTTGAGCTTTTGTCTCTCAGCAGGACGTGACCATCTTCTAGACATCGGAAGTTTACTTCCCCTGAGGCCTTTGTAGTTAGTTCTAGTCATAATCGATTATGTAATTAAGTAATTAAAGGATTAATAACCTCTTCCTGGAACGTCTTTACTTGTGCATTATTATAAAACACATCATTTCATTTACACGATCAAAAGTTGGAAAAATCTGAAATATAAATGTTTACTACTTAAATTCAAATCACGTTTGCTCAGCGTGAGGATCCAGATTAGAACGACTGCTAAATAAAATGACTTATCACTGGGAACTGTAGTATCCGGATCCCGTTTTCATTAATCATATAGAGTTATTTGAAATATAGAAAATCAGAAAAAATAAAAATTGTGAAATTTAAGGTATTCAGTGTATAACAGTGTTGAACCTTTTTATTTTATCATTTATTGCGTAATAACATTGAAAGTAAAATGAACCAAATGCTCAAGACTGACGAAATACAAGAAGCCAACCATTTTGCCCCTAAACATTTTTTAGAGTTATCTTCCTTTGATAAAAAGAAGAAATTTGAATATGCTTTTTCCTTAGGTTGAGTTATTTCTATGGTTACAGGTTAAAAATGATACAAGGATTTAAAATATCGGACCAATCATTTTTAATTAAGGTCCAAAATAAGATCGTACATTAAATACCTTTTATCAGAATGAAGAGTACATAAAATTAAAGAAGTTTTTGCTTTGTATAGTTAAATGCACAAATGCTTTTTTTAAATTAATAGAAATTATTGATTCGTTTATGTTTGTTTACACAATTATCGATATACGTCGTCAAGGAAAATCAGTTTAATGTTAGGTGGGCTTTATATTAATGATTAAAACAACACTGAACAGATAGTGCATATTCTGTTAAATTAGGTATGAGCCTTGTTGATGCAAACAGTCAAATAAACGGGTATTATGAGTTACCTGTAATATATGTGTTATACTTCTGGGCCCTGTATGCTTGTTTCTGGTTTATTTCTCTACTCTGTTCTGTCAGATATATTTTGGATATTATTAAATAATTTTCCCTACAATCTAAGTAATAGATTTCACCTATTTACATCAGCAGAAATGCCAGAATCAGGCTTCTTTCAAAGAAAGGTAATAATTTCATTGAATTTTAATACGCATTAATAGTTTATAAGATATAAACAGATAAAGAATCGTTACTGTTTATGTTTGGCAAACGGAGACAAAAATATTCAACTCCTTACAGATATTGAGTCGTTAAAGCAATAACATGTTTAGCGGGCTGGATAGTTGTGGTCATTTTATATTAATTAACTATATTAATCTCCCTCAGAAGACGAGCTATGTATTAAGAATAAAAAAAATCTAATTTCAAAGCTTTAACGTTTGAAATCTTTCTTTATGAAATACTAGTTTATGTCTAAAGACAACATTCTGTAAAACTTTTAAAATAGATTGGATTGGTTATTTGCTGGCCATCCAGCCTCATTAACAAATGACGTCATCATCAAGGTGACAAAAAAATAAAACTGACCAGATGAAGTTTTTTTTAAACAATTTTTTTTCTCATAATATTCTATATAAAACATGATTATTATTGAATTAGTATATGTCGTAGTTATCATTTTTTAAAATTACACTGAGACTAGCTTTTTCGGTTTTGTTTTCCCTCGAACTGAATTGTCACATTTTCACTGACACGTGACAGCCGGATATATAATGTCCGTCTGGTGAAAACTTATATTCGGCAGTGCTTCACTTACTCATATAAACAATTCATAAATTTATTTAAAAAAAAATAAAAAAAAAAACCACCTTCCGTAAGTTCTGAAAATATTTGGAGTAGTTGCCCTTTGAAAATTCTTTTAAATTACAATAGTTAGCCTTTGAATTCTTGTCACATTATTGTGTCTGAAGCAGCGTCGATATTTTGTTAAACCTAGGCGGAGGAAATTAAGAAAACTTTTAAAATGAAATAGCAACAAAACATTGTAACTGAAGAAAAGTACAGCGAAGATTTTCAAAGACTATTTGACAGATGAGAATTTGAAGAGTTTGACTATGTTAAACTAGACTAGATATAAGGACACTTTTACATGGATTTTTGAAGATCATCGGTATTTAATGTTTCATTTGATAGTCTTCGGGAAAACCATTTATAAGGTTTGTTACTAATACGGAATAATTTTGCGCCATTGATGGCGAACTAACATGTTTCCTTTTAATCGTGAATAATTTAATCGTGGTTATTTTGAGGTAAAGTGATGCGGTCACAGGGACTTCTAATTAACAAAATTATACATTTCTATCAACATGTTTTGGTAAAAATTGGGTTGTGGGATGGAGTGCTGCACGACGATTGTAAAAAAAATATGTATATTTTCTTTCAAATCCATTTTCTAATACAGAGTATTCCAAACGTATTTAGAAATAATATTGAATGGAAAGAAAGACTTGGCGCCATACAGCCTATCTTTGAACACATAATTTAGTTATCTACGCCCAATGCAATCGCAGTGCTTCTGTTGTTGTAACGGAATTAATAGCATTTTTACCCACTGGATAAGGCAAATCTCTTGGTTATGAACTTTACCATTTTACTGTACATTTGTCAAAAACTTATCTTGTACTGTGATTGCACCTGTGTCATTGCATTTTACTGTACAACAAGATGTTGAAAACCTAGGAGTTAAAATATTCCATGTCAAGCAGGATATCACTTGGCAACCCCAAAACCCTTTCACTTAAGACACCAAGATGATATTTTAAATATTTTTCAAGTCCTCAAATATGAATTAGAAGAAACATTCATAATTGTGAAGGAAGCCAATGTGTGCTTTAACAAGGGAATGACTTCCGTTTGGATTTATTGCGGAGCTTCGCACATATTTTGAGAAAGTAGAGATTTCTAGAACTAACATCAATACCTACCGATGATGCACAGCGTACCATAAGCAGTCATACAGAAATGGAAAACTTTATTTCTGTTAAATGCTTTCCTGCCTTTAACTCAAAATATTTCTATCTTGATCTGCAAAAGAACCCAACCTACTGATTGAGACGAAAAAAGAGCATACATTTACGACACATGTTTACAGCCCAGTCACCCTTCCCTTTTACTTTAGTCTTCATTAAGCTACTGTGATTTGGATACGTGTGGAGTTGGCTAGCCATTTGGGTCGTCTTATGATCTAAAACAAAACAGCGATCTTCCCTCAGTTGTGCAATATTATACTGAACAATAATCATATCACAAATCATCATTACCTTTTTGCACCACTAAAGATATGTCATGTTCAGGCCCTTGCCTGAAACCGTTGAGTGGATAAATAAATGAAAGTTCTAGGTGCGTTTTTAACATTTTTCTTTTCTAGAATGAGTAACGTTCACGTAGCACTCATATATTATAGATTATTATTTCAAAAATAAAAATTGTGATCACGAATGAATTCTCTTACGTATATAGGTAGCTTAAGGTATTTATTTTTCATATAAATGAAATCTGAAGAATTTCGTTTTTGTATATTTTTTTATGCATTATCATTTATTTATGTTTCCTACTCAGCAATCACACAAATGTCTGGCACATACCCCTATTGTTCGTAGTGATTAGCAGCTGAGTGCCGAGAGAGTCTCAACCAAAATAGATTTTCAGACATCTACATTAGGTAGACGCCATCTAAAGCTAGAATACAAGAACACTGTCTTTCTAAGGATTAGGCCCCCGTAACACTTCAATAACTTGACGACATCCATTGTTGCATGATGATAAGGCGATACCTGCCTAGTTTGTCTTGAATCAGAGCTAGTTAGATAGATCAATACTTTTATAGTCAATGGTTAAAGCAATATGAGCTGTATTTTTATACCCCCCGCAAACAAAGTTTGGGGGGGGGGTATATAGGAATCACCTTGTCCGTCTGTCTGTGCAATCGTGTCCGGTCCATAATTTTCTTATGGAGAAACATTGGAAGTTCTTACCTCACACAAAGATTGCTTATGACCTAAGGGTGTGTCATGACATTGACCCAAGGTCATTTGGGAAAGGTTAAGGTCACTGGCAGAAAAAATGCAAAATTCATGTTCGGTCCATATCTTTCTTATGGGGAAACATTGGAAGTTTTACTTCACACAATGATTGCTTATGACCTAAGGGTGTGTCATGACCCTGACCCAAGGTCATTCGGGCAAGGTCAAGGTCATTGTTTAAGTAATGCTAAATTCTGTCTGTGGCATGTCTTGTATTGATGGAAATATTAGAAGCTAAAACTTTACACAAAGCTTGCCTGTCTCAGGCTACATAAAAACTATTTTTAGACTCTCATCCCCGTCTCTCTGAAGATGGCCTGCCCCTATGAATTTTATTTTATGAAAAAAAAAGTGTGTGGGAAAAAAAATTTCGGAAAAAATCCGGCTCAGTATACCAATAAATTATTCAAAATGTTTAAATATTAAATTTTTCTTAGCGGGGGGTATCAATTGTGAGCTTGCTCACAGTACCTCTAGTTTAGAATTTTATTTTGCTGCAAAAACCTGCTAGAATGATAAATCTGCCTATATGATCAATAAGATTTTAAAAAAATCATTAATTTTTGTCCGAAGAAAGATTTCCCTTATAAGGAATATATAGCAGATCAATTATTGTACAGGACAACAATAATTCAATTTTGCTCCAATTAAGGCTTCTTAATGGCTTTTCCCACAAAAACAGAGCTAACACAAATTTTAAAACCATGATATTTTTTGTCATTTTAGTACAAAATAACATTTGCTTCAAAAAAATTTTCAACATGAAAATTGCAGCTCATATTGCTTTAAATATTAAAACAAAGCCAGTTATATGGTTAGATATTATAACAACAAACTTAAAATAAGTTAAATATTTCAAAGCTTATAGTAAATGAACAATGCACAGTTGGTTTAATGATTCGTAAAGCAAATTTTACTTGTATATTGGTCTGCCTTTCAACTTAAATCGCATCTTTCGGTTAAGATGTTAGTTCTTTAGCTCAACGAAATCTCAAGAACATCTGTTCCTAGGTCGAAATTTTTTTCTTCAGAAATTTTAATGTTTGATTATCGCAATAAATATTATGTACCAAAATACTTGGTAGTTTATTTTATAAAATTTATTGTACATAAACACCACGATCAATAGACTTTTACTAATACCAAATGACTAAATAAAGCACCCGTCAGTTACACCTTTGAACTTAAGCCATAATCCCTACTATTTCTAAAAAAATCCAAATATTTTAGATTAGAAATTTGAATTTGTTGTATCTTTATACAGAGTAAGGAGTCTCAAAAAAATCGATAAAGTCTAAAAATGCCCTCTAACCCTCTCAAAATCTTTACGGCAGATGGCACGCGTGTAGGGGGTGTGCAGTGACCAAAGATAATTTATTATAAATCTTAGTCATTTATAATGTCAGAAAATAGAAAAAATTACATACATTATTTTTTCTTATTCCTAAACATACATGAACTTCTAAATATTCCTTTTCAAAATTAGCCCTGTAAAACCAAGTCACATCATAACGTCCTTCTAACAGCGGGGCCATTTGAGATTATCACCATCCTTACTGTGTTGATTTAGTCATCATGACAATGAATGGTTTTGATTTTTAAAAAGTGATTTACAAAATGCTTTTCTTTGCATAGCTGATCTGGCCAGTCAGAGTCCTGGCAGTTTATTATGCGTGTAGTCGATGGAAAATTCCAGATGTAAACGGATTGTCAGGGAGTCTTTAATGTTTCTTTATGGGCATAAGTATTAGGACAACGCCTCTTCGAACGGTAATGAAGAGAACTCTGTATAGTAAGACAAATAACAAGATGTTTTAATAAGTTTGAGAAAGCTTACATTGCCTCTTCTACTTGAAAACTTTAAAAGATTTGAATATCTTTAATTGTTATAGGGGCTGTTTGTCTTAAATTTGTCACTTCCTCAAAATAACTGTATTTGTCACTTCCTCAAAGTAACTGTAGCAAAGATTACGGGCACATAAATAATTTTAATCGTCCATATTATGAGTTATGAGTAATCTCCCGTGATATGCACTCTCTTGATTATTACTGCAAAAAAGTGGCCGAGATTTTTCGCCTATAATTAAAATGTAAGTAATGAAGCGATACCATTCTTTGCCAACAGGTACGCTTATTATATTGTTCTATAGCAAAGAATGATGTAAAAGTGGTAAAATTAACATACACAGATGGTTACTTTTACATTTGTTCATTGTTTATATGCATAAGTGTTATTCAATATCATTAAAGAATACAGAAATACTTTTCTTCCATAATTTGCTTTATGAACATGTGATCTTTTCCCATGTGATAAAAGCGCTTTTTAGAAAAGGTCTTCCCTTATCTCAATTTCTTTAAAAAAAATACAAAAGAAAATTATCTTTCATTTGGTTTCTAAGAGCACCTGTGAAGAAAGACAAACGAAGGGTTACAATCCAATGTTCCAATATCTTAAAATAAGTTGTTTTTTACAGTTACCTTAGTTTTATTTGGCGTATAAGATAAATAAGAGACCAACAGGCCTTGGGGGTCACCTGTTTGCACTTTAAGCTTTATTTGGAAGTCTAAACCCAAATATGAGAGTCTTCTGACCATTAACCCTGCTTTCATTATTTGATGTTTGAGAAAAATGGGGATGGGGTGAAGAGTGGAGTGAAGGAATCTCATATTTCCTCAACCCTTGAATAAACATACCTTTGATAAAAGAGAACTGCAGGCCTTTTGACTGTCAATCTTTTTTCAGTATTCACTTATAATTAACAAAACATGCAAACAACTTGCATGCACAGGAAATTACAGTAGACAGCCATATATGTAACCAAACTCCCAATATAAAAAGTAAATCTTTTGCCCCATGGGCAGTGAGTTTTACAATTTAAAACAGGGCATTATAAGCGAAATAGCAACAGTGCAATTAGTTTATTTCCCATGACTGTGATAGTACAGAAGAAATTATTAATACATGTTCACTATGTGACGACATTAGACCTGCCCTAGGGGCCTGACCCCTGCCACGAATCTCACAATTTAGGTAGAGGGCTTCACGAACATTATAACCATTTACCTCCAAATTGTAAAAATGGAAAGTAAGATTTTCTAAGGATTAATATATTTTTACTCTATTAGAATTAAGCATTTAAGTTTCACAATTGTATGTGGGAGTAAAGAAGAATATAATATAAGTCTTCATACATTTTCGGTTGAGAGTTTACCGGACATTAGATCCATGGAAACAATTTTTCTCGAATATATATGGATGAAAAGAAGATTTTTTAAAGATTTAATTTTTTTTTACTATATGGCCATATTGGTTCCACTCTATCGTCTGAACCTTGATCCAAGGGCCATGAATTTTATAGCTGCAGGTCTGTAGCTCCCGGTCTGAAAAAAAATTCGGATAGACGACCTGGGAACAACGTATACAGTGCCACCCATTGAAAAATTGTGTATTTATTGCGCAGGAAAACATGCGCTAGTTTTGGACTGATTAACCTTAATTATTCGCAAATTCTGTGAAAACAGTTTAATTAAATTCTTCATTCAATTCACTAGTGATATCGTTTTTTTACTTGCCTCAGACTTTCTCCAAAACACTCTACTGACCTCGGAAAATCTAGTAAGTAAAAATTTACATTTTTCATGTAAACAAACTGCACCACTTCAATTTACGGGGCTAGTAATAGTGTTTAAAAGAATATCAGACAAAAAAACCCCTTAATTTCTCGGTGGTTCATACGACATTAAAGTGCATCTATTAGACACAAGCGCCTTTTAATTAACACTCGTACAAATGAAAGCTTAAATCGATTAAAAAAATTCCTGATAGTAGGAGTACTAGAATAAGAGGGATAACTCATTGCTCGTATATGAATTCGCCGTTATAATAAAGAAGAAATCCTCTACAAGTTTCTACAGTTTTTTTTAAGTTATCTCTTTCATTACCTATTAAGAAACCCATCTAATTCTAGCAGACACAATCAAAATTCTTGCAGAAATATGCATTATACTGAGTCAGGACAAATACCAATATTGAAATGTTAAGAGGGCTGGACGGTCGGAGCCATTTTTTGACTAATTAGCATCTCCTTGAAAAGAAAAACTTTATAAAACTTCATATGAAAGCATTCGAATTTTGAAGCTGAAATATATTTTTACTTTGATAATTGACAATTTTTGGCTAAAATATCGTGTCCAAAACTTTTTGAAAGATCTAAGGGACAATTTGTTGACCATTCTGCCTTCTTCAAAAAATTATACCTATATGTATTCATATTCTACATATAGGTTAATTATTAGCTAAATACATAGACTTCAAAGCAAATGTTAGTCTTTATTCTGGTAGAGTTTATAACAATTTACCGTCTTTAAATCCATTTTCGCGAATAAAGTAATAATAATTTTTTCAATTTTTAAAGTCACACACTTAAAACCTCACTTAGTTTAATATTAAGAGGGACCGATGGTTGGGGCCATTTTAAGATCGTATTGATCTCCTACAGAAGATAAGCTCTGAATAAAAATATAGTAAAAAACCAAATTTAACAGTACAATATTTGGACGTTTTCTTTTCCAAAATAAATAGTCGATTGCTAAACAAATCACATCTTAAAATATTAGGGAAATCTAATGGGAAATTTGTTGACAATCAAGCCTCCGTAATAACATTCAAACCTTAAAACTTTTCTCATATGTTAAGTACTTTTTAAAGTATCTATTTTTTTAAACCTTCACACATAGCAAAAATTAATAATTAATCATTTTGATACATGCACTCAAAACATTTCTAATTACACTATACCTATATATTTCCTCTTTATTTTTTTACGGTTTTTTTTTAATACAAAACTTAATCCTTCTTTGATTTCCTGCTTAAAGATTCTAAGTACTCTTGTTCGCATTACATTCTCGTATCTCAAATGTTGATATCCTGAAATCTTTTTATTGCTTTTCTGAGGCATTATTTTCAATTTTACTTCTATCAATCCTGTCGACATGAGGTATGGAGGTTAACGGTATATTGATGTTGCCACGCGGGGTTTTCTCTTTTATTGAAACATTCACAAGTCAACGACATGAAGATTACATCGACCTGTTCAAAATACAAATCGTATTACGAGAACTGGAGTGCGATCTTGCTGTGAAGTATAATATATTTTTTTGAAAACTGAATACAGCCTACTGTAATTCTACATCAAAACCTTCATCTTTTTTGTTTTCATTTGCAATAAATAAATGTAAAAACACATCCAGCCAAGGTGAGGGACACTCTCCCATGAACTCCGCCTGTCAACTAATGGAAAGTTTTTTAAGATAAAGGGTGGTAGAAGAAGGCATGACTGTAGCAATACTTAAATTATTTACTTCAATCTTCAAATTCTCTTAATTTACTTTATCAACGTGTGCATGATCAGGTTTAATTCTAGTGTACTACATCTAGATTTCTTTGAATTTTTTTTATCTCTTTGACAAGATAAGCTTTTAAAAATATCTGTCTAGAAAAGCAAACGGTAAGTTTAGAAACATCATAAAGGTAAACGTGTAATAAAGATGCACAGGAAATATTACAATAAGGTAAAGAGACATCTGTGTTTTAGCAAAAAGTTGATGAGATATCACTTTAAGGTAAAGATACGAGGCATATCAAGCTGGTGTATTAAAGTGATATAAAGCTCTAAAATGAAGACATATATTTAAGAGAGAGAGAGAGAGGATAAATGGACATTAGGATAAAGAGAGTGCTAAAAATTATAGACTCCTTTCTGTTCTCCAAAGACTGTAGCATACCCTCCATATTTTCTACCTGCTTTAGGCACAACAATAATAGAGATACATTACTCTATAAGCCCAAGAAGTATTGGAGACATTGCTTTAAGATTAGCTTAAAAAAGAAAGAATTCCGTTTTTCGGTTTTTATTATTAGTTAATTGTTTCTATTGCGGCATCGTATTTCTAACCAACAAATTTGTTGACGGCACGATGATTGTAGCAAGTCATGTAGTGTTTTCGACTCTAAAATGAGGTTCAAATCAAATTATTCAGATCCTGCATTATTATGCAGTACCAACTTCTTTTTCCCTTCCTCCAGTACCGCATGCTCCAAGATTGATCATAAACCCCCATGACGCGCGTAGATCCGTGATCTACAAATTTCTCACCATGGTCCCGAAGAACATGTTTACGCGGCGTGAATGCGGACGCAAGAGTTTAGAAAAAGCCTTGACTGTAAGTAAAACTTTTTTTAAAAGGTTTTTCACGTTTAACCTGAAGTAATTATAATTGTGAAGTCAGAAGGGCTGTTATAGGTTACTGCTCTAGCCGAGTCAATAAACTCAACCAGATCACAAAATCCAAAGCAACAGTTGGACGACGCCCGTTACCTATGGCTAACGAATTTGTCAGCTCATCATACAGACATGCGCTTCATTACTTGGGTCGCCTTCTTAGGAACAACGAATACCCCAATGAAACAGAAACAACGAATACCAACCCATTTTTCATCACTTAAGTTTAGCGTCCAAAATGTCTTGGAAAGACTATAACCTTGAGACTTAGGTGCACTTCAAGAAATGGCTGAAAGATGCGATTGACAAAAAAAAAGATTCTACTGACGGACAAGCTAATCGCACCCAACGAGATCTACAGCTGAGGAACGCCACTCTCTACTTTCTTTCATCTAACACATCGGCCTACACTCAACAATTGGATGAAGTGATCATCAAAACATCTTATCATGGCTTTTCAGGACCATTATTGAAAACAACTGGCTCAGCATTACATCGAACGAGTAGAAAAAACCCAAAAGCATCAATTCCAATATATTTAAAATTTCACATTCTGTACAAGCTCATCTCAGAGCTACTTTTCAAATATCAAATAAAATCGCTGCCGTAAAAATCTTAGTTGGTAATTCGGATGTGTTTCTCTATCACTAATGAACCGAAAAACCCGAGGTGCCTTATGTTCATGTAGTGAACAAAGTCATCGTCCATATGTCAATACTAAATTAGTGTTAGTATTGTTTGCAGGATTCTTGGGGAAACTGAAAGCTCTTAAATAGGCACCGCCACACAGGCATATAAACCCTTCGATTTTATTTCATCCGATTGTACACCTGACACTTGTGGCGGACGTGTAGTATTGTTTGAGTTTTATGCATTTATTTTTCTGTGTGCAAATTCTGTTTGTAAATAGTGCATTGTTTATTCTCAAGGCTTGAAAAAATGCCTAAAATTTAATGACTTTATCCCGACGGAGTAACACACCGAGACAAGATGTACACCCACATAGGTGAAACTTCTAAAGCAAAATACTTTAAACTCTTAACAGTGCCTATTTACAAGCAGTGTTCAACTTTAAGTTAGCATGAATGTCAAACTAGAACAAGTTTACACTTTTGTAGCGTCTGGTTGACATATTTTCGAGAAAATTAATTTTTTATATTCCAATTTTTTAATGTTCGGGTTCGATATTCTGCATAACAGTGCATTGTTTTCACAATTTCCACAAACCGGTAGGGGACCTGTATTGCTTATGCAATACTCTCAGAATGCTTGTTCAAAATTTTATAACTTGCAAAAGAGCAAATAAAAATATATCTACATAAATGTATATTAAGTGTAGTACAGTAAAATGTAAATTATGCATATCATTTTAATTAATATCTTTTGCAAGTCACCTTGTATGAATACTTTGTTTTGTTTATTTTAATAGTTGTGATAATAATTCCCTTGGAAAAGTTCTACTCCTAAATAGTTTTATATAGGAATGGTACGAAACTTGAAGATCAATATATTTTGTGAGGCTCTACACGCATACGACGTGTAAGAGAACATCGATACTTTCATTCATTGGTGATACGCTTTCTTCATATTCCCTCGTAATGTATATTTTTGTTAAAGAGTTTCATCGCCACTGACAACCGTGGTCAATATGATATGATTTGTTTATTTCCACTGATGAAACCACCCAATGTATATAAAACATTCATATAATTTGTTACATATCAAAAGAAATTACTCTTTTTTAATTTCACGGATCTTAGCGTTTCAATTTTGGCGGTAATTCAGGAGTGAAAAGATATCATCCTGATAATCCTATCTGCTCAGTTCCTTTTAACAAGAAAATCGAAGGATGTTTTTCTATTTTTCTTAATATCTAGGATGTCAGATTTTCGTAGATGAACGCTATGAACAAGATTATATTTTACTTCTGTCATATTAAAAACTAGATGAAAAAAATTAGAAGCAGCCCATGAAAAAAGAATAAGATAAATTATAAAGAGTAACAATCAAGTAAAAATATTCCTTGTATGTTAGACAATTTAAGAAATGTAAAACTGAATTAAAACAGCATTGCCATCTTTTGGCATTTGGAAAATCATAAATTGCATTACGTGATGAACATCAATTTCTGTTCGACTTCCAATAAGAAGTGTTGACAGAACGTCGAAATCTGAAAATCCAAGTGAGGCAAAGTGTCCCCGAGGTTAGCTTATTATCTGAATTGATTTAGATTCTAGACACAAGAGACCAAACAGATGAAATGCTAGAACAATCCTGATGTTGAGGGCAAATGTCTATGAAAGAGGAAAGAGATGAGAACACATCCATACAGTGTTTTCGTCAATGGGCAGTGTTATAAAAACTGTTTTCAATGGAAGGTCTATTGATTTGGAAGTCAAACGCTGATATACCCAACTGCTTTAAATGTGTATAAATCTGTGACCAATGTATGAACTAACAGTGTATGCATTATTGTCCTCGCATATGTATTTACATTAAAAGGGTCAAATAGTCAGATAGTTAAAATCTATATTGTAGTCATATAATATACATGGCTTTGGGGATGACATTCAAGAATATTTGCCCCTAGGTGACAGGGAAGCCCTGGAGTGTTATGTCGCCCGAGGCCGTT
Organism: Magallana angulata; assembly: GCF_025612915.1. Taxonomy (NCBI): domain Eukaryota; kingdom Metazoa; phylum Mollusca; class Bivalvia; order Ostreida; family Ostreidae; genus Magallana; species Magallana angulata. Next base: position 28,561,896 of record NC_069117.1, on the reverse strand, counting down.
ATTTATTTGATCGACAGTCAAGCCATGACGTCATAGAAATATATCGTTTTCATCACAAAGTTTCTTGCATACAGAAATATATACATTTGATTATTTCAACACAGTGATTTTCTTCGTGATTGTTAAGAATGTCTCGGAAGTTGATTTACAACCTCCTTACCTCCTTATCTACAATATCTGCAAAGTGTAGAAGACCATCCCTGCACTATATAATCACCACTTACAGGGTCCTTTATTGCTAATATCTGCCACTTCATCCCAATATTCTTGTAAGATTGGTAAATGGTTTCGCGGAAGCCTAATTTGGTTAACTGGTAACATGAAAAAAACATTTCTTTTTGTAAGATTCAGAGATTGTTACCATTCACCTTATGTAGGTCTCCCTCTATGGTATGAAAACTCAATTATTGACGGACGACCAGTATCCCTTAAAGTAAATCTAATCACTATATCATAATATAGTGATTTCGCAGTGGCAGGCATTTTACTGAATTCATGCAATTGTTTCTTTTTTTCTTTCTTTTACTAATCTTATACCATTTTATAAGATTGCGGCGGAACATTTAAAGGCACTTGAACACGATATGAGCTCAAAAATATTTATTATCTATAATGGATAATATGGATGTTTTTAATGATGAGTCAAAATTTGAAAGTCAAATATAGAGTTACAAACAAGTTACATAGGTCTTTGTTTTGTAAACAAAACTCGAGTCTTGTTATTGTTTACATATGCATTGTATTGGTATGAGTTTCACTCTAACGTTGCTTCTTGTTGTTGAAAAAGTATTTGTACGAACAACAAGATATCTGTGAGCCAATGCTCACAAGTGATACCCCACTCTGATGTGAATATGCAAAATAAGCAAAGTCGACATTTAACAGAAAGCTGGCATCCGATTGGTACAGAAATATATCCCACAATATGGCATGCCTAAACAAATAGTGTGTTAAAATTTCAAGCATCTGCGATAAATAGTTGCTGAGATATCTTTGACGGAAATTTGTTTGAAAATTTTGGCTAAAAATAAACAAAGTACTCATTTAACAGGAAGTTAGCGTCCGATTGGTACAAAAATGTATCCCACGATATAGCATGCCTATACAAATACTGTGTAAAAATTTCAAGCATCTGCGATATACAGTTGCTGAGAATTCTTTGACAAAAATTTGTATGACAATTTTTGCTTTAAATAAACAAAGTCGTCATTTAACAGGAATTTGACGTCTGATTGGTACAAAAATATATCCCACGATATGGCATGCCTATACAAATATTGTGTAAAAATTTCAAGCATCTGCGATAAATAGTTGCTGAGAAATCTTTGACGAAAATTTGATTGAAAATTTTGGTTAAAAAATAAGTAAAGTCGTCATTCAACAGGAAGTTGACGTCCGATTGGTACAAAAATATATCCCACGATATGACATGCCTTAACAAACACTGTGGAAAAATTTCAAGCATCTGCGATAAATAGTTGCTGAGATAAATGCGATAGAAATTTTTGTTACGGACGGACAGACAGACACACAAGGGTAAAACAGTATGCCCCCTCTACTTCGGAGCGGGGGTATAAAAAAAATCAGTTTATCTTGTTGCCACAAGTTACTTTGTTAAAGAAATGATAATTTTTTTTTACATTATTTGTAAACAAATATAAGACTCGAGCTTTGTTTACATAACACTGACTTCTTTCCACAATATCTCGCTTGTAACTTGATTTTCAGCATTGACATTTTTGTGAATCATTCAAAATATACAAATAAATCATTTGATTCCAAAAAATTAAATATACTTTTTTTCATCTCTAATAGTGTCTAGGTCCCTTTTACTTCCAAGAATTAAACATACAGTGTATGTGCATGTTATTCTTATCCGTCATAGACTAAAACATTTGAAGTCTGCTAGTCAAGTTCAAATAATATCTGAACTTAACTGAAAGACTTTAAATGTTAGGGTCAAACGACACGTTCCTCAATTTTATATAACTTTTTCCAGGAATTTGTTAATGGTTTACTACTACTTTGACAAGCTTTCTTGCAATAAAATAGTCACAGTCATTTCTGCAAAATACTGGAGTATGCAATTTCCTATATAATCTTGAAATAAAACTTGAATTGCTGATATCAAAATAAAGAAATATACAGCACAGCGAAATTCACTTTATTGGAACTCTATCTCGGCCGATGCCGGGCTTTGAACTCACGACCTCTAGAACCTACACTCCTGACAGTAAGTGGCCACGGCCCTAACCACTCGGTCATCTAAGCATATGTCCATATACAAATAAATTTTAATCATTTATATATATAAATTAATTTTTTTGGAACTCTTTATTACGAAGAGATACAAAAACAATGCCCGAGGAACGTGTCGTCTGACCGTAAGGAATATTTTCTGAAGTTATTGTTAGGAATGCTGGACAACTCGCCCCCACATTTGGACATCTCGCCCCAGATCATGACAACTCGCCCCCGATAAAAAAAGATACATTTTATACATATTTAATCGTCATTTAGTGTGAATTTTTCAAAGGTTTTTGAAAATATTTATAGGAAGCCAAATATTAAACTAAATTTAGTTGTTAAGAACATCGAAAGGCCCAGAGATTGCATACATTAATAAGTCGTCACTTTGAAGAGTCAAAAGTATACGCGTACGTGTACATGTCACTCTAATTATTTACAGCTTGTTTTTCATCATAATTTTAACTAATTATCATTATCACATGAATAATATATAACGCGATTGTTTGATTGCTAATTTCATAATTACGTTGGTCATAATTTTAAAACTTAAAACAATGTGCTCAATTTAAATTGCTCCGGTTTCTAAAATCATAGTTTTTTAAAGTACATTTACATGTATTTGCCTCAGTTTATATCGGGGAAGAGAATTTATAAATAATGAAAAACATAATTTTTATCAGAATGCATACATTAGCTGATTATAAATGCTTTTGAATAAAACTGTTACATGTAAAGTAACACTGATTGAAAGTTTTGAAAGTCTATTCAATTTCAAATTAATATCTATCAAAGGGATGAATTATAAAATACTTACTCATAGTCTTCATCCTCATCATCACCGACCATTGTGGCACTTTGTCGAAACAACCTTTTCTTGGCTTCACTTGAATTATCCTCTGAAAAACTTGCGGCTGGCCAAGCTAGATACATGGAATCCCTCAAAATTGCAGAAAGTCTTCGAACATCCGGAGATCGAGGATTATTTCCCTTGGGAACATGTAGTTTTTCCTTTATTTTTTCCATGGTAGATTTTTTTTTCCAATTTCAAATGAATCAAACTCTGCACTATGGGTTTTCATTAGTCGATGATTTTTGCTGTTTTCTCCATCTTTTATATTTCTCTAAGTCATCGCCGAAGAGCATTGAAAACGCGTAACCTTCAAAGGGCATTCAATAAGCGCTACACATAATCAAGAACTCATTTTCAAAGTTACTCGTCTCTGTGAATGCGATAGATAGTTTTGCTTGCGGCTTCCAAAGTTTCCAGTCCTGTCTTCCTATTTACTGTCAAATCAGTTTGCCGTACAATAGTACGAGAGAAAATTGATTTTTTATTACCAAGTTTTTCGATGTATACAAGCATGTCAGTCAAAATAAGTCTGATGGAGAAACGGACTTTTCATAATCGAAGAAATCTTTTTTCCACAAGATGGCTATCAGTTGGTATTCTTGGAGACATTCTTTAATTATAATTCTTCAACATTGTATTGGTGTTGATTACAGGCCATCACAATTTCTTGACGACCAGTTTTCAAATTTACTGTCTGAAATCAAAGATTCAAGATCATTTTCTAAGATATCATTATGAAAGTAATACTTAGTGTTTAGATTACTGTCATAATGTGATATTATCACTTACATACCAATACCCATTTGAAAAACTTTAATATTTTTTATCAATATGAGGTGTCACGTTCTTTATACCCACGAGTTTTGAATATTTATAGTAAAGATATATTTCAATGATGGTGTAACATATGAAAAGTATGTTATAGCATAAGTTCATCTTTTAATAATCTACCTACAGAAATCATTAATAATTAAAAAAAAAATATATAGCCTTGACTAAGGTGAATATAAGAAATGGAAGCAATACTCCCATCCTCTTGTATTTTAGGAGGTTTTTTTTTTTTTATAATACCTTCGCTCATCTACACTAAACCAAAGTCCTAAGTGTTCACCAAGTAAACATCATTTACTATATGAGATAAACACCTTTATTTGTTTTTCCGTGACTAATTTCCGCTTAACTTCTAAGTAGTTATGAACTATGCATTGATCTTGACCTGAGATTGCGATCCAAGACCTTGGCATTTGCTAAATATCACAAACCTTTCCGGTTTGGTTGAATTTCACTCATTGCTTTTAGATTGATCTAGGTTGCTAATTAAAATGACGTTACACTTATAGAAGAGAAAAATTATATGAGAATAAGGTTCTTCTTATTGCTCAGTATTAGCAACAATGTCGAGGACAAAACAAACGGCAAAATTAGAGCGAGTACAATTTGTCTTCGAAACGATGCCGAAACCAATACTTCAATGGCTCTAGTTGCTTTTTCAATTATCATTTTGAGTGTTTATCTTTTGAGACATACCGGTATATTAAAGATTAATATCAATCACAAAAAGTTGCCAATTACATTAAGTATGCGTAAAAAAAATAGCAATTTTATGTTTGACGTTTCGTTACGGTAATTAATTTTAATCACTGTTGTCTTATTTTATATATCTTTTGGTGAGAAGACATAATAGCTGCAAAATGTTTTTCCCCAGAATTTTGAACTACTAGCATTATATTTTTCAGGTGAAAATGTAGAAGTTTTGTTTAGTGTATATAGTTTTAATAGAATTCCATTCGTTATGTCTGTTGTGTAAGTCTTTGTTTCCCTGGATCCGCTATATAACTTATGTACATTATTGTATAATTTCTTGTCACACCTTTTTTCTTACAATAAGGTTAGTGTTAAACTTGACATTTTATGGTGCAAAAAATTCTTTTCACATACAATTTTACTGTCCCTTTTTATTCTAGTTTGTTCATCTTATCTTTCAACAAACATGAATTTTTAAAGAAATATGATATCGTGTTAAACGGAACAGCTTTATTTCGAATTCCAAAGCTTTGCAAAGAAATCTCTCAGTAGGATTGTACAATTACATTTCAGGACTACTCTGAAATCGTGGGAATTATCCGATGTTATTGATATTTCATAGCTATAACAGGGAAAGGTTAAGATTGGTATATTGGATTGAATTTAAAAACAAAAACTAATAATATGTCTGCATCTCAATGCACTTTAAAATCTTTCAAGCATACTGTTACTGATCTCTTCTATCACGCTAAAAGTACAGTTTGTTTTTTATTACTTAAGTGATAGTTATAGATTTTTTTTAGTTCCAAATTTTTTTTTAATTGCCATTTATGTTATTTTTATTTTTTGTAATTCTGCAAGTCCGCTTGCGCACCACTATATATCATTGATTATATGTATTGAACTAAGCGTTAAAAATTTGACTCGTAGTACTATGACAGACAAAGGGGCGGAAAAATGCGCGCCGGCGAGAGAAGCGAGCTCTAAGAACCAGTGTGCGCGGGAAAAAAAACGAGCTAAACCTACAGTTCATCAAACAAAATTTTTTGTCTACGTCCCATAGTGCTCTCTAATGTTTCCACCCGTGGTGCTATGCCAAAAATGGCCGACTTTTAACTCGTAATTTACGGTGTCTTAAAGTTTGAAGACATGTTTTGAGTACCGCATATACTTTGGCGAGACTCAAAAGATTTGTTACATGCTTCCATACCTTCGCATTGAGTAAACAAACGTAAACAAAGATGAACAAAGTCATGGATGACGTCACAGTGCTCTCGCGCTATATTTCCCGCGATAAATATAGAGGTGGATCAAACATTTGTAATGAGTGTATTTGAGTTAGCTTTTCAGTATAGACTGCGATACCTGCCTCATTGACATATGATTTGTTTTTAATTTTATTTTATATAGAGATTATATAAATATACACTAGCATGTGCCATACTTTACTGTCATATCGATCCATTTGTAAGATAATTGTGCATGCTTGTACAGTAAGTTTATGAGTAGGGAGGAAATAAACAATATGACATTTTGAACTTAATAAAAAGGAATAAAATGAAAAAGTAATTAAATAGTTAAAAAATTTATGTAGGTATTGCATATAGTCAGACCATTTAATTTAAATCTAAGTGGGAAATTACACACCTATAAACAGGGACCGGGTTCTCTCTCTCTCTCTCTCTCTCTCTCTCTCAAGGTAGGGGGTTGCGCTCTATGTATCTTAATCATTAAAATTAGTACTTTTGACATACTTATTGTAGAGCAATACTCTCTCAAAAATTCACACTAGGTTGACAATGATGTAAAGGTTTGTGTATTTCTTGCTCGCTCGCCAGAACGGTAGCACCGTAAATCATATTAGCAAAGAAAAGCTTTAAATACTATCATGTATATGTGACCAGGTGTAATACATAATAATATAAATAATTATGGTTCCGCTCTGTGTCCGTCCGTCTTTCCGTCCATCCGAGATTGCTTGTCCGGAGCATATCTTCTCTCCCCTTAGCTCAATCTGACTCATACTTCACCTACAGAGTGCCTTTGGGGAAAGAGTTTACAGTAACCATGTTTCTAGGTCTAAGGTTAAGACCATAGCTAGCAGAATCGTATACAAGATCTTTGTCCGCGGCATATCCCCCCCCCCCTTTTACCAGTCACCACATGGTGCCTTTGATCAAAAGATATGCAGTGACCTTGAATGATGTTTGTACGTCAAGTATCGAGGTCATATCACAGACCACGAAAATAATCCTTTCTTTAGAACGTATATACTCTCCACCTAGCCCTTTTTGGCTAATACTTTACAGAGGTGTCATGATGTGCAGTGACCTTGAACAAATTTGAAGGTCATGGTGGATCGCTTTTTAATCAGTTTTAGACCATATATTATTTCCCCATCGGCTTAATCTTGCTCAGATTGAACAAAAATACCTGTATGTAAGGGGTAATGAGATTGAATTAGAAGTTCTGTACCAGCTGGAAATTTATACACCAATGTCAAACCAAATTGTATAGAAATCTTTTTGATCTTGTCAATATTTAATCGGGGCCCTTCGAGATGGTCACCATTTCAATGTTGTCTAGTTTATGTGTGGTTTTCAAACTTTCAGATTCTTATTTGTTTACCTTATTATTTTCTTGGGTTGGGCTACATATTAGAATATTTACGTTCACTAAGTACTTTTCCTCTACTTCTTTATATTCTATTTTCAGCTTACGTGTGTTATGTATTTTTTCTGCAATACTAGCTATCGTCATAAAATACCTGCATGAAGCACCAAAGAAGTCAGTTTTGTGAGCGTGTCAGAGGCAGAAAGATCCGTTAGAACGCTCTCTATACGACTCTTATTATCCGATCTGTAATGAAATTTCCCGGGAGACGCAAACAAACCCAGACTGTCAAATGTGTTATTGTAATAACCTTGTGGCATGCAATAAGACCAAGTGTTATTATTGACGAAAAGCACGCCATGTGATATCAAAGATTATAAATATATATATTATTGACGAAAAGCACGCCATGTGATATCAAAGATTATATATATATATATATATATATATATATATATATATATATATATATATATATATATATATATATATATATATATTATACGCTCAAAGCAAAAAATGAACATAATGCATGTAAATCGGACATTTATATGGCAAATGTTGCCTTCAAAAGAAATAATTATAAAGGGAAACACCATTTAAAACATTGATATTTGATTTATATTATTTTCTTAACATTTCAAAATTTTATATTCATCTCAATAGGCCAATTCCCATAAAGTTCATTCCAATTAGTCAAAATTATATCAGTCTGTCTCGAAATTATGTTGTATGTTCATAAATTTGTGTAATAAAAATATCTCGAAATATAAATCATCTTTTGTCTATAAGGCTTAAATAAAAGACGACTGACTAATATAACAAACGACACTCTATTATTTCTAATCACTATTGACTTTGAAAAGGCTTATATTTTAAGTTAATCTATGTTTTCTTGTTTCATTGCGTACCTCAGAAAACGTAATCATAATATATTTTCTGCATTTGTCATAGCCTGTTGTAAGGTTCTCTACCAATAGGTTGGTATCTCCCCTGTGCTTGTTTGGTTTGGCCCTTTTTTATTTTGTCCAAATATATTTGCAGACCTTGAAGAGGTTTCGGACACCGTTATTATCGAAATACATAGTGAATAGGTGTAGTTTAATTTCGATTCACAAATATAATGTCTAACAGCGTAGCGCAATGGGTTGGAGTATCAGATTTGCAATTTCGAACCCAGAGTCTAACGATGTTGTTACTTTAATAAACTACTTATGTAAAATTAATTGCATTTTATGTTTAACATAGGGAGTTCTAACGGAATAATGATGTTTTTTTGTCATTCATGTTAATATATCATGTTACAATGCTCTATACAACTTTCAAACCCATCAGTTCTTTGTTGTTTGGCAGAGGTGCTATTTGTTTTTCTCATTGATGTCAAAGAAATATATTTTGATAGTTGTTAAGTTTCATATGTCATCCCATCTTCATTGCAGTAGTGGACAGAACTTTGTCGATATTAACCTTGGAGATAAAAATCTGATATATGGAGTATTAAAAGAATTTCAATATATGATGTTTTGAAAGAACCTTTAGTTTCTGCGAGATAGGAAACCTAATCACCCCTTTCTATTACTAAATAACAAAGTCTTTCAAAGATATTTTTAAATAAATAACGATTTGCTGTAGAGTATTATATTAAATTAAGTGTAATGAAGGTGAATAATTGAATCTCTTTCAACAAAAAACTCATTTTCCAAACCTAAAATATGCGTTATCCAAACTTAAAGTTGAGGTATCTGGGTGTCTTTATCTATCGATCTAATATTCTAACTGTAATATTGTTTAATCGAGAAAGTTACAATTTAGCAACCTGTTTTCAAAAGTACGTTATTTATTGTCCATTTGAGTTTGAATGCAATCGATATCCATCCTATTAAAACCACGGTGTTGCCTTGAGGTTCTTAAGGTAATGGTAACAAGATATCTGTGAGCCAATGCTTACTATTATTACCCCCGCTCTGAAGTGAATATGCAAATTAAGCAAAGTCGTCATTTAACAGGAAGTTGACAAAAATATATCCCACAATATGGCATGCTTAAACAAATAATATATATAATGTGTTAAGATTTCAAGCATCTGCAATAAATAGTTCCTGAGAAATTTTTGACGAAAATGTTTGAAAATTTAGGCTAAAAATAAACAAAGTCGTCATTTTTTAAAAAAGAAGTTGACGTCCGATAGGTACAAAAGTAAATCCCACGATATGGCATGCCTAAATAAATAATGTGTTAAATTTTCAAGCTTCTGCGATTAATAGTTACTGAGAAAAATGCGACAGAAATTGTTGTTACGGGCGGATGGACAGACAGACACACAAGGGTAAAACAGTATACCCCCTTCTCCTTCGGAGCGGGGATATAATAAGTCTAATGGGGATTTTTTAAGAAGTACAGTAGTGTGTTTATTAGTGTGTCTATTTCTCTCATAGTCTATTTAATGAGAGAGAGAGAGAGAGATCAAAGATTTTGTTGTTTTTACTTTATAGATAAAAAATCTTTAAAATGGTATTTGTATATTGTTTGTGTTACATTAACTTACATGTACTTGTTTGTATTGCTTTTATGTTTCTATCAATTAAACACTTTCTCTAATTATTTCCCTTTTTATGAAATACGTGAATCAAATGTTAAGCTTTTGAAAAGGCGATATATGCTAACCACAATATATTATGAATAGCGTTTTGAAACATTTGAATCGTTTACTGAAATTAGCATTATTGGTACGTAGCAATTGTTGTTGTTTTTTTTTTTTCAAAGAAAGGATATATTGACAAAAAAGAAGGCAATTATTACAACTGTAGTTTTATTTTAGGTGTTTTGAGAATTGAAACCAAAAGACTATAAATGAGATAATTTGTAAGTTAATTGACCTTTTGAGAATTATTCCTATATTTATGATCAGTTAAATATACTCGCTCTTGCTATTCCGTTTTAAGTGAACATATTTTTGCATATCCAATCAGATCGTTGCAACATCATGATCCATTGTTCTTATATATGTACATATAAAATCACCAAGTACACGATGATATTTTCCAAAGGAATATTATTTTTTCATTTCACACGGATGTGCATATGTATTAGAATATGATCTATTAAAGCACTGTAATCAAACCAAAGAACACCATTTCCTAATGTACACTGAGCACGCAAATATAACCCACAGTCGAAAAATTATGGATGTGTCTGTTTGCAACAGACGCTGTTCGATTAGTTTTAAATTTCGGATGGCGATAAAATTTCTTTGGAGCCGTGACAAAAATGCGAAAGAACCATCAATTTTCAAGTGCCACTAGCGCCCACGTAACACCACCTCAAAGTGCTATGGCTATATCGTATAAGCAATTGATAATTTCACTTGCGAAAAGAGCAATTTTTGCATGCTAGCAAAAGCCAGAAAAAGGAGGAGGAACAGTTACAATGTTGCAATTCTTTAAAATATTTGTTTTAATTTTCAAAACATGTATACCACACAGTTAACATAACTTACATAGACATTTCAAGCTTAATAATATGTGATAGGTATTTTGTTCATGCATTCTTCGTTGCCAACATATTCTCTTCTTAATAATTTAAGGTACATGAGACTGTCTCATTTGATCTGAAGTATCGCAAGACACGCAACATATTGCACATCAACACATGATATTTCTATGACAAGAACGGAAAAAAGAAAGAAATTGAACTAACATGTATAGTGATTACTGTAAAGTCGTTAGCAATTTTGTTTGCAGCCCTCCGATTTTGTTTTTTGTTGAGAACAGACATTTTTCATAAATCAAAATATAGAAAATCTTTTTGAATGAACTACCACCCTATCACCACATTTATCGGAACAAGTAAAAAATTACAGGTGGAAATAAGCAAAAAATACTCACTACACCTGACCCCTTAACACACACAAACGGATATTGATTTTAAAGATTGGCGTAATTATAATAAATCGTTTATATATGGATTTATTTTTTTTTAAATGGCGCCTTTTTGCGATCACGGTAGTTAATGTGTGAATGATAGTAATTTTATCGCTTAAAACAAGTCACTGACTCAACTATTATATAATCTACGTTTGACATGCTGGAAACGTCATATTTCATTTTTGAATTGAATATTTTTAAATTTTAATTTAGAATTCCATTTAATATTTGCATGTCTCAAATTGTATTTTTTTTTATATTAAGGCAACAATAATCTTGCTAAAATATAATTATATTCCATACAAGAGGCCAATAGGCCTTAACGGTCACCTGAGTACTATAGCCCATACACAAAATTGTGGAGGAGTCTCATAAATGCATATAATTGAGTTTCCTCCTTCAGTGCCTGAATTCTTTTGGAAAGGACTCTTAATCATATAGTTTAGCACAAGACCTATCGCTCGTATCAGAGTGCATGGCCTACTACTAAAAAGGAGCACAGCTTCCATACAAAGTATTTTTCCCAGGTATGTTAATTTTCAAAATAGGTTTTATTTTTAAATGTTTTCATAGATAAACTAAAACAAAGCGGCTAGTTTACTACTTATTACTTTACTATTAACAAGTCTACTTGTTTACTTTAAGAAATTTAAAAACTGTTTTTGTTTCAAATGATAAAATACTTGCATAACTATTTTGATCATACAACTTCTTAATTACGTTATATTTAATGATTAATTACTAAATATGAACAAGCGAAGGAAGGGAAGAAGCAAGGGAAGATAACTCCATTAGCTGTCATAATCCCCTTCCCTGAACTCCTTCCAAATGCTTTCACAATATCATATCGATAACTTTGATTGACAGCTTCATTATTTTTTCTTTTCTAAACATAGGAATAAACTCATTTCTTTCATTGAAATTCCCGAGCAGAATAAAGTTAGACAAATACATACCCCCCTTCCCAGCCATAACTCTTGTCTTACCTGCAGGTGACAAGAAATATCATAAAAGATGACAGGATATTTTTTTTTCTAAATATGCAACATACACCATAGCATAGCATAGCACTGAAATCTCATAGCATAGCATTGGAATCTCGTGACATAGCATTGGAATATCATACCATAGCATACAATCTTATTCGTCATAGGATACCATAGCATAGCATACAACATGATTTTAACTCGGTTTTAAATGTTTTTATTTGGAAGAATAAAAGCTCACATTGCAGATAAGTAGTAAACTTTGGCTTCTTATCATTTTACTTCGAAATATGTGGAACTCTTTTTTGTACGGAGGCGTTTTTGTTCGAATCTCATAGAATAGCAAAGCATAGCATGCCTTATCATAAGGCTCTTCATTTCAATTCCTCCTAACATAGCATACAAATCTCATAGCATTGCATTGAAATCTTATAGAATATCATTAAAATCGCATCGCATGAAATTGTAAAAGATATGCATGTAATGACTGTATATGGCTAAATTGGCCCCGCCCTAGGGCCTTAAGCCCTGTCACAGGGGTCACGAATTTCAAAATTTAGGTAGAGGAGTCTGTGGACATCATAAACATGCACTCAGTTTTATTCAAATATATATGGGAGGAGAGAAGATAGTTAGAATCATATTTAAAATAAGGGTGCAAAAGATTATCACCACAGTGACGTCATAATGTAGAAATGACGTCATGAAGATTGCCTAATTTTGATATATTGATGTTTTGTAGCAAAATATGGGTGTTTTCCGATGGTTTTTCGACTGGGAAACATCGAGCGCAGGCTTGCTCAAGTACCATTTTTTAGTATAATGTGTATATTTATCAGAAGAAAAACATATGATAAAATCTTACTTGAGCAGACTTGCGCTCTATACTTCCGAATGCAAAATATAAAGCAAAATTGGAAATATTTTCAATTGTTTGCAAATTTGCGGGAATTAGGTCATTTAGTTGACGTCATAGATAAATAGCAAATGAGCAATGATGACTTAAATCATGATTTTAGTTATAGGCATCCACTGTACAATGATTTATGAAGATTTAAATTTTATTGGACACTATTTAAAAATTGGTTAACCATTTCTGTGCCACAGGGCCTATTTGGGCCTATTTGAATATCTACGTTAAGTGCCACAGGGCCTATTTGGGCCTATGGCAATTTGAAAAAATATACATTAAAATAAAAAAAATATTAAATATATTCAGGTTCTGTTTTTCATTATTGATTTTTTAAATGTGTATCAATATACATCGAATGATGTATGTGTTTAGTAAAATACTGCTGATAACGTCACAACGTAAAAAAATGACATCATAATAATAACGTCACTACGTCACACAGCGCCAACTCGTTGTCTGCGTTTTACCATGGCTGGCGTATGGTTTTTGTGAATAGATCGTCAGAACTGGAAAATAATATCTGTCCTAATGCACAACCTGGACCAAAGGAAATGCCCCCTCCCCCACAAAAGTAAGACCAATCTTACTTTCTCCTAATCTGCCATATAAACCTGGGGCTCGTTTAACATAACTGACTTTTGACTAAAATCTATCTAAGACCAAAACTTTTCATAAGATCTCATCATAGCTCATAAAATTGTCATATCTTAGGATAACCTTATAAACTGTCAAAATACAGGTCTTAAGTCCAATTTTAACATGGCGAAAGCTATTACTTTAGTCCGCCACCGAAGGACAAGTATAATTCGAGTGTGCGCGACTTTTTTAATTTCATCCTGCCGTTAGTGCTGATTAAAAAAAATCAAATAAAACACATCGGTATTATCCATGCGTTTTTTTTTTCTAAATTTAAAACATAAATCGGGTAAAAAGCTACTACATACAGCATCGATCTCTGGTATCGTTTAAAATGCAAGAAATCGAGAGAAAATGAATCGCTTGAAGGAGACCGTGTGTCTTTTTTTACTTAGAAATATTGACAGAGCACCAAAGGAAGCATGTGCTTTATATATATTTTTTTTCATTCAGAGTTAATTAATAAACAGCAATATAAACTGCGATATGCCAAATAAGGAGGAATGGGGCACTGAAAAAATTACTTTGATATGATCCTAGAACAAAATTTTAGCCAGATGATCAACATTAAAAGAATTCAATCTGGTGACATTTTACTGTAGTTTTCATGCATGTGAAAGAACAAAACTGAATCTTTGGACAGAAAAACAAGAAATGCATGTAATAACTTATTTGAATATAATGGTGATGCTTCTTCGATCGTGTTCGAGATAAAGGCTTCAGTGCAACCCCCCCCCCCCCCCCCCCCCCCCCGCGCGCGGGCTTCAAGTCCTATTGATACCTTTTTCGTATCTTCTGTCTCCTTCTTCAGAGCATTTCAAACAGAGATATTCTTTCTTGAAACTAAATTTCAACCGTGTCTCTAAAATTGGACACCGCACATCATAGACATTTAATTTGGTTCTGTCCGCACGGACTTTCAAGTCATCACCTGTTTTATGGTCACAAAGAGCATCTTCTGTGTGTACAGACGCAAATATAACGGTAAACGAAGGAAAGATTTCGAGGACTGTAATATACTTTATGAAAATACTTTTTATTCTTTCAGTTTATGTATAATTTTAGTATATAAAATATATCAATGTTTTAATCACAAAATTTTATCATTATCATATTTTAGACAACTCAGTTGGTTAAGCGGATTTAATCACTAAAACAAACTGTAAAACCATAAGTTGGTAAAAAAAAAAATTCCTTAGCTCGAATCGAGATATAGAATCGTAAATGTTTTTCATTTCATAACTGTTATATTTCATCGTATGATGATGAACTATGTGTAATCGTTAACTTTCTTAGGTCTATATTGTTTTTGATTCTTTGAATATTAGAACTATGATATAAATCACAATCGTAAATGTATCGATAAATAAGCTAAGATATTAGAGAACATTAAGAACAATATTATACGTCTTTTTCCGAGAGGTCAAACGTTTACAACTTACGATCGTGATTGTTAATATTACACGTATGATGTGGTAAAAGTTTTTACTTTGTATGGAATAAAATGTAAAAATTAAGATAGTGTTCACCTGTCCGAGAAAAGGAAGATTTTAAAACAAACAAATAATTTAAAACGACATAGTCCGATTTTTTTTTGGCTATGAGAGTATCAAATATTTTTCTATATAGACCAAATCTATTAGAAATACGCCTATTTACACAAGAAAAATCCGTCTCCTTTCAAAGTTTGAATTATTTAAAGTACAAAAAATTTTCTGTATGAGAACAGAAAACAAACAAACAAACGAACTCCATTTTGGGAATGTTTAGAAACGGAAACCGTTTGGTTTCGTTCCCGAATGATTGGGTTTATTCAACCCGCATGTGATGTATCGATTGTATACAAAACACTTCTCCAAGTATTAGTGAATAAAATGTACCGACGTTTATTTTTGACTTGAAATTTTTTTCATAGTCGTAATACAACCATACCCGCCTTGAGCTCAGCAGCGAATCTTATTATGAGACGAAAGAAATCAATACAATTTATGTCGTTTGTTTTTGTAAATAAATTGTGTACATCACTTTTTCAGTAAAATATGGCTTAATTGACCTGGAACCTACTGCCATGTCGATTATGATACACACACTTAGCATAGCCATCGTATAAAAGCGAACACAAAATTTTAAATGAAATCGGGCATAGCAGCTTTAAAAATTTCACGATAAGCCTATATATTATTCTATTTACGAAATCATTAATACAGTCATTTGGGGTATTTTGAATAACACATTTTGTTCAACTTGATCGTAAAATATGTGTAAAAACGCATGTTTAATACAGTTCGTTGTTTTGGTCCAACAGAAAGATCATACTCGTTTATGTGCGGACCTAGAAGGTGGTGCATGGACTATTCCTTCCACCTCTTTGAAAATTCAAATTAATAAGATTACATAGCAAAATTCCCGAAATAGGCCTAAAACTCCCTCTCCAACCTTTGAAAATAAATTATCCCTCGGATACCCCCTGGAAATGTTTTCTGGATCCGCGCATGCGGTAACAAACGTACACTGTATCAATTTTCTCGCTCAATAAAGCAATAACATACAATGTAATGAGAAATGAATATTAAACAGCGTTTTCATCATACAAATTCCCTTTATTAATGTATGTCATTTCTTCTCTAAACTCTCTATATATAAATCACTGGCGTCGGAAGCAAATTGAAAGTGGGGGGGGGGGGGGGGAAGCTAGACTTATCCTCAGAAATGTTGACAAGCAAAAGAAAAAAAAAATAATTCCCCAAATCATGAAAATCCTAATCCGTGGGGGGAGGGGGGGGGGGGGGGGGTACGCATACTTCCACAAAAAAAGAATTAATTCTTAATTGACTCCAACTTCTCAATATTTTAATCATTTCAATGTAAATTTAGGAACAATTATGTTTCCTGCGAGAAAAAGGGGGGTTGGGGTGAACCCTCTATGATGCTATGTGCCTATTGGTCTAACTTTGTAAAAAAATGGGGTGGGGTCTAAGCCCCCCTTAGCCCCCCCCCCCCCCCCCCCGATTCCGACGCCTATGTAAAATAACGGTGGTGACTGTTGAAGAGTGTCACTTGTTCATGTTTTGTACATTGCAGTGCGATACATCAAACTTTCTAAAACACGAAACGAGGGCCGGGGTGATTCGAAATACCCCCAAATGACTGAACGAGCATAAACTTGGATGGGCGTTTATGCTTGCGCGATTTAATAGAAATGAAAAATTATGATAGAAAAAAAAATTAAAACGAACAAGGAATTGTTAACCAATCTAGCACAGTCATTCTTTGTCTGTCTGTCTGTCTGCGTATCTAACACACATTAAAAATCAATTCCTTTTTGCAAATTTCTTAAACTGCATCATGATAAACCTTAACAGCTGCAGTCAGCAATACCCGCCTCTTGATCACTTACATATTTGTGTTATACTAATTAATTAGTTTTTGAAAATTATCCGCTATTAATGACAATGATTGTTACAAAAATATTGTATTAATTATGCATACAGGCTATAAAACAATGTAAGTTGGTTATATAAAATCGCTTTAAAACATTTGGTGTTTTGCTTAATTACACATAAAGTTTACTGTTGATCTAATATGGTTTGTACATGGTCAGTAAATCCCATACGGTGCGAGACCGAATGAAGATGTTTTAAAAATAAATGTCCACATTATTCGGGAGAAAAACTTAGTTATTGCTATTTAGACCATATACTTTCGTGATAACTATTTGATAATCCCGCCCCATCAACTGAACATTTTTAGTTCCATTTTTCACAATTTTAGGGAAACTCTGATGTGAAAAACATGATTGAGTTTGCATTGCATGTCATAAGGCTAGTAAAAAAGAAATCCAATAATTTATCTCTCTCTCTCTCTCTCTCTCTCTCTCTCTCTCTCAGGAATAAGATAGATTTTTTTATCGTGAAATTTATGTCTCATTTATATGCAAACAAAGAAATAAGAGATATATGCATTAGATCTTATAGAACTAATTACAATTTCAATGATAAAAAATGCACATGTATGCGTGGATTATAATAAAGGATTGTAGAAAGTGATTATTTTAAAAACTGCACGTATTTGTTAAAGCTTGGGAACATGCATCATTAATGAAGTAATTCATATTTTTTGAAAGACGTGGTTTTTTTTCTTTTCTTTTTCATTTGGCGACGCTTAAAAAAAAAAGAAAAAAAGAATGGCGTATAACGTCTTATTTGAAATGACAGAGAAAAAGATAAAAAGCCATTGTTTTCGATAATACCATTAGAAATTATCAATTGAACGCAAAACAGCATCCCGCAACGCTAAAAAATGGTACGGCGCGTTGTGTAAGATTGTTACGTCAAAACATGAATTTGATAACGTCATGCTTGGCACTGAAGCGTAATAGCGTCTTTTTTGACGTGGCAGCGAAAGGGTTAAAATTGGGGGCAGATATTTGACCATACCGCACAGTCTCTTGGTAGAGGTTTTCATGGACATCATAACCATGCATTCAGTTTTTCCTCACATATGTGGGAGTAGAGAAAACAATTTTTGAATATTTTGGTGGTTTTTTGTGAGTGCATATTTTGCCCCCCCCCCCCCCGGGGGGGGAGGAGTTTGAGCCAAGAATTTCACAATTTAGATTCCTCTTATCACAGAGATGCTTCACACTAAAAATGGTACATTTTGTAACAATTGACTTTGTAATTTTCAAGAATAAATGGAAAATTGTTAACGAACAACGACGGACGAAGACCAATTGCAATAGGTCATCTGAGTGGCTCAGGTGACCTAAAAAGCATATAATTTAAAAAGATATTATTTAAAAGAAGTTAATGATACTCATTAAATTGGAACTTTGTCTCTCAATTTAATTTTTTCCATGATTTTTATCATGCCCTTAAATATTTTTCTTTCGTGTTACCTTATCAAAAATGAGCGCAGTAAATATAATTTAACCCTTCGTGCATCTTATGCAATTGTTATCTGAGTACGTCATATCCGGAATGTGAAAAGTTTCAGCCAGCGAAGACTTGAAAGTTGAAAGGAAAGAATATTACAACAAAAAGGTGTGTCACTGCACTTCCGTATTTTTGAAAGTTGTCCTTAGCGTTACTAACATAATGATGTTAATGAATATATTGTCCGATTTCTAAAACTAATTATTTGGATGTTTAAGCGACACATTTATTTTGAAGCACAACCAGGTGTCCTTGACAGTCGCCATTTTGTCTTTTTGTCATATCACGTAACGTATGTCTGTGATGTTACTGTCCAACGTGTTACCACTAAAAACCTAACACCAGAGACATAAAAAGTAACACCAGAGACATTACATAGAGGGTTTCTTTTTATCAACTCAGGAGTAATTTTGAAATTAAAACATATTTTTTTAATCTGAACGGATTTATATTTGTTTTGTGTAAGTTAAGTATATAGATTACATTTAACAGATATATAACTGAAAGATCTGTTGGTTGTAAATACACAACTGAATGTGTATGATAGGCTTATATGTTGTCAACTATAAATAAACCATATGCATAATGATGCAAAACCAGGTACATGTTGTACCATGTATGTACATACAAACACACTAATGAGTGTGACCATTAATTATAGAAGACCACATATATGCCCCTGATAAAAGAATAAAATGTAAATACACAAATGAATGTGTATGATAGGCTTATATGCTGTCAACTATAAATAAACCCTATGCATAATGATGCAAAACCAGGTACATGTTGTACCATGTATGTACATACAAACACACTAATGAGTCACACTCATTAGTGTGTTTGTATGTACATACATGGTACAACAACAGTACAGAAGACCACATATACGCCCCTGATAAAAGAATAAAAATGTAATACACCATTGAATGTGTACGATAGGCTTATATGCTCTCAACTATACTTAAACCATTTGCATAATGATGCAAAACCAGGTACATGTTGTACCGTGTATGATGATATATAAACACACTATAATGAGTGTGACTATTAAGTATAGATGACAACACATAGCCCCTACTAAAATGAATAGCAGAATAAAAATGTAAAAGCACAACCGTCGTGTATGATAGGATCTTATGTTTTCATTCAACCATAAATAAACCATGTGCATAATGATGCAAACAAATGTACAGATGTATCATGTATCTGTTGATCATGTTAAAAGTAAAACCATGAACAATATGATTCACACAGTGTCATGATTGATTGTAACCAAAAATATTTGTTGCTCTGTAATTAAACATGAGGCTTACCAACAATATAACTAATAATGGACTACCGTACGAAACACATAGTAACTGAACATCTTGATGAATCATGAATGAAGCATGAAAACGATACAACACTCTAACCCGAATTTGTTTTACCTTCTTTTGAACGGACCGACTGCTGCACGAATACTTTTCGCATATATCCGCATACCATCATCATTAAGATGAACTTTATCCGTTAACAAGGACTCAGTGTTTTTCCAAAATCATCGATGCTTTCAGAAGGAAATATTGTCTCTATCTTTGAACAATGTTGTCAATTGTTTGTTAACTTCAATGACCTTGACATTGTAACGAGGATTTATCCCATCGGAATACATCGGCAGTAACTGACCAACTATAACATGAGAAACATTATGCGCAACTAGTAAGAATTCTGCAAACGATCTTATATCACGCGCTAATTTTTCCGCATTTTCTTCTAGACACAAATCATTTCCACCACTTAAGTTGGTTGATATGAATTAAAAACTTGCATAAATAGTTCCGATTGAATGGATTTTGGACCCGGGCGCAATGTTCCCCCACCTAAACCCGCAAATTGAACCTGAATTTCTGTACCATCGAAGCCTAAATTGTACCAACCCGACCTACGATTTTGAAATTGAAATGACTCTAAACGATGGATAAAAAAGTGACCCACAATAAGTACTCGATAAACCATTGTTATAAATGTAATTTTAAGCATATAGGTAGATAATATGGGTGGCCTATACCTTCTACCCATTGAAATTCCTCCTGTAATCCAAGATATCACGTTCGTAGATTGTGTATAGTGGAGATCACAAAGAATAGGATTAAACAAGGTTCATGAAAATTACTTGCGTCCAGCAGCCAGAACAGAAAAAATAGTAATGAGATAATATTCATATCTGACATGATATATTACGACAATAATTACATAAAGATATTCGATGCTAGACGTGTTAATTGAACTATGGTGAAAACATACTTGACACCTAACACTCGGTGACCCTGTTGTGCGCAAATGCAAATTACAGCCTATCAAACAACCTGGGTAACTTGACCATGGGGTGTTAATGGATATACCCCCTGCATGCGTACATCTGCTTATTATACATTTATAATGCCAGCTTGATTTACAAAGAGATATAAAGTTGACACATACATCCCATGAATAATTACAAAATTTGTTCCGAAAAATGTTTTTTATTTACAATAAAATTAGTTACTCATGATTGTTTTGACTTGTCAGTGTATAAAACAAACACTTCTTTAAAAGAGTGCACTCATTTATAAGAATCAAAGTACTGAAAGTACTGAGAGACGGAGGCATCATTGCGGAGGAGATTAATCTAATAATTCCAAGTATAAAAGTACCGACGGGAGTTGATTTCATCGATTGATATTTATCTTAAAATCAACGATATGTAATTTCGCATGCCAAGTAGTTTCTTATCCGTAATCGAATAACGCATATTTTCATATATGAATTTTCGGGCTTTTCCGACAATTTTAAGAATTCTAGGAAAACATCATATGAATCATATTGCGTAATATTTTAAGATAGAATAAATTCCATCAAACTATGTATCAGTAATGTAAATATTTATGGAAAATTAATGGATCCAAGCAATATTTAACTTTATAATATTTAATGCTTCAGAATGCATTACATCGAATTTATGTATTATTTTCGAGAACAAGGTCTTGTCAGCGGCGATGATCTGTGGTTAGGTCCAAACACAGTTTCACTTCCGGTTTGCCAAAGTAACTGCATAGGAGAGTTGATAAAAATCGACTCCCAAAAATAACAATGGTTTTTTTCTTCTTCAAATTTTAAGGTATAGAAGGTTAAGAGTATCAATTAAGAGTTTGCAATACTAAATACTACAGGACAGAAACTACTTTGCTAACATATTCATGCTCTTTTATGGAATATGCAAAAACAAATTACAACCAAAAAATATTTTGTTAGTTAGTACTATACCTAATGATTCACAAAATATACTAAAATGTATGATATATAATCAATAAAAACTTTTGAACAGTGAACTTTTTTAATATGAAAAAAATCGCTCATGCTTAAAAACCCCTAATGTTACATGTAGGTAATACATGCATGATCTGAATCTCGCATATATAGTTTTTGTTCTTTTTCTTTTGCAGAATGTACGATTCGATTGTAGATAGTGATCAAATATATTTCTAAGCGTTTCAAGAAGTTATGGAGATAAAATATTTATATATAAGAGATGCTACAGCTCATTTTGCTCAATTTTTCTCAAAATTACCGTTGATTTAATCATTTCAGGCGGTCCAAAAAGTAAATATTGCTAGCTCAGCCTTTTGATCAACAGCTTAGCGCATCAACTGTAAACATTTCATCGTGACTTTCTGCAAGGGATGAAAATATTACGAATTTATACAGATTTTACTTGTGGTGTAAACAAATTTTAGAGATATAAATTTAGAATTTCGGAAAAATATTTAACACGCAATCGCGAGCTTTTTTGCTGTAAAAAGATTCAATCTTTCAGTATATGCACGACTTCTTTTCTTTTATCTAACTATGTTTAAAAAGGGAAATATCCAAGATGAAGAGAATTCGCTGTAATATCACTTTCAAGCTAAATTTAAAATAATATACCGCGGTAGTTCTTGTAATACCCCGTACTTCACTTTTAAAAGAAAATATGTACATTCTGTCAAATGTTTTTACACTTTTTCACGCGAAATTCTCTTATCAGCTTGCAAAAACACACTGACTTCCCAACTTACTTTGAAATCGACAGTGCTGGCCAGACATTGCAGGATTAATCAAGCTTCACAGCACGTGGCCTGGGTACTCTACCTATGCACACACTGAATGTGTGTATGTGTGTGTGTGGGGGGGGGGGGGGTGCGTTAAAGGGTGTAATCTGGATGTTTAATTTATTTGTTTCGCTATCCTTATAGTTGGTTTAGCATGCATGCCCAGTAAAACTAAACTAAATGTGCCATGCTACGATCACGGTTGTCTGTATTTAATTGGGGGAATACTCAAGTTCACATAGCAGTGGTTCAACCAATTTTATTGGATCGATGCCGGGGGCGGGAGTGTAGCTATACATCTCAGCGGGAGATTCATTGATAATGCGCAAGTAATATACGATACAGACTAAGAACCACGCCGTGTTTATCCATTGAATCTCATAATTATTCAATATTTTGGTCAACACAAGATGGTTCTTGAGGAATCCTCATTATTTGACTTCACGGACAGGAAGCTGTATAAAAAGTATAAATAGCCACTAAACGATTACACACCATTGCTATTCTTAAACTCATGCATATTCATACTTACTTGGAATTTGACATATGGACTAAAATTTTCGAGAGAAATTATGTTTATTGATCGCAATATGTATAGTTCTATTTATTGTAATTGCAAATAAGATATTTATTTCAATAACAATGTTGAAATATGAATCCCAAACGAATATTGCAATTTTTGCCGCTAGGTGGTGTCCGTCAAATCCACTATCGACGTCACGTGTGAGCTGACCGGTAGCAATAGAGGAGGCTCATAGAGCCTCCGTCTAAAAAAGGATATATATATTCATAAACACCTTTGAAATACACATGGATAAATGCTAAAAAAAAAAAAAACCCATATTTTTTGGTAACATGATGGACTTTAAAGGTTAAATTTAAAGTGTATAGAGTTTAAATTTGATATGAAACAAATATTTAATATTACAGTGCTCTGATACTTAACGATAACTTCAGTAGAAACAACACAAAACGACTTGTGGCCCCGCAAATTGTACAGAGTAGATACTGAACGATTGTATATTTCTGAACATTTATTGCAATTCATCAATCGGAATACATTGGCAATATTTGGTCAAACACTACGTGTACTTTTATATTTGTATCATATCTTTACTGTGAAAAGAATATAAAATATAACTCAACATTTTTTTACAGAGTCATTGCTTTGTCGTCCGGTGAAAAACAGAGACGATATCGTCAGAGAAGTGATATGGATCCCGAAAAACGACAATAGTATCTCCTAAAGAAGAGGCAGAAATATCAAGATGAATGACATCTGTTATCAAGGTAACTTTGACAAATAATAAAGAAACAAACAAAGGAGAGTTATGCTCAACAGCATAAGAAAACTCTACCTGAAATTTGTTGTAGAAAATCCCGACATCAATATAAGCCATACTAGCTTTTCGCGATGCAAACCATTTTGGGTTACCCGTCCTAGAGATTCTAACAGAGAGACATGCGTTTGCAAGCAACATGACAACCTTCAATACCTTGTTGACACTATGCACAAATAAAAAGGATTGCAAAAACAGCCAACTTGCAGGAAATTATAGAGTTGTACACGTGTGACACAGAAAACATTGTCTGCATGTATGGGTGTTGTCAAAAATGTGTTGATATCAGGGTACAATTGAAAGGAATGGAAAGAACAGAAGCAGTGTCTTGGTTTAAATGGCAGAACATAAAAGAAAAAGAATTATTCAAAAAAAGGAGGAAAATGAAACTGTAGATGAACTATTAGACAGGTTCATGATGGAGATGTCCAGATTTAAACAGCACGTTTTTAACATAGAAAACCAAAGCCAACACTACCACGAACTTAAAACACATAGTTCTTCAAACGAGGTCCTCATACATGCTGATTTTTCGGCAAACTACGAATGTAAATTGCCTCGAGAAATAGTAGGGTTGAACCGATTTATCGAGATCTCGATGTAAATTGGCTCGAGAAATAGTAGGGTTGAACCGATATATCTAGATCTCGATACGTACCGATTCTTACCTATTATAGTAAGTTTCGAATATCGGTATACAACCTTTGATACGCATGACGAAATGAAACCGGGGGGTTTAGCGTACTTTTGATCGGGTTTGACCTCCCAACAATTAGTAACTAGTAATGGCGTCCAAAAGATCAAAATGCTTGAACTATTTCAGCAAAGAAAAAAAAAAGCGAAGTGCATTCTTCGTTCATGTAAAGTGGCAACGTCAGTAGTGACTTATTACTCCATTTTGAATAGACATCACAATATTTCATTGAGCAGTACAACTACTCCTTTCATGACAATGAGGGAGATGTCGGTATGTACTATGTAGATCATCGTAACCGAAACATTTAATAAAAATATAAAAGCTTAGTACGAAAAAAAAACCAATTATTTGTTTTTATTAACTTTTTTAAAAAACAATTTTTACAAATATTATTTTAGCCCTACAACTTAAGTTTGAAACGAATATATCCGGCCCTTCACCACCACAACGAAATAGTAAAGCTGAACGGCTATTTTAAACTACATCATTCATGATCTGCGCCCCTTTTCTATAATTGAGAATTGTTTTTAGGTAAGAATATTTTAAATGCTATAAAATTGTGAAAGAAAATGTATAAACAAAAGCACTTAAAATTTAATATTTTTTATTTCCTATTTTAATAACAATTTGTCAATTTCCTATTAAGGAAAACGATCTCAACACTTGAGTCCTGTTATCAACCCCCAAATCGGTCCAGACTAATTGAGTAATTGATTCCTGCGTTGTATGAAAATGAAAAACCAAACTATTCTGAATTATTATGCCTCCTGTCAGTTTGTTGCTATATGTTCAATACTTATCTATTTTCGCATAGTTACTACAATACTACAATGGGTTGATAAATCGTAAGCATACTCTGCTGAAATAGAGCACGGCAAATGTTTACAACGAAAACTTTGCTAGCGCCGACAGCGGGTTTCGAACTCTTGCCTCAAAAAGCATTACGTCTTGTTGTCCAACGCGTTACCGTTACGCTACTGCAGCCAATAATGTGTTTGTAATTATATATATATAAAACGTAGAAAGATACGATTGACATCAAGCATTTAAAATTATTAATCTTTCCAAAATCACCTCATTATTGACGATAATTCTATGCTATTCTAAGTTAATGTTTTGATAAACTTTTGAACAAATGGATTAAACAATTTCAAAAGAAATTCTACATTTTTTAAATGACGCTTGATAAAGAATGTACAAGAAAAAAAATTCAATGAGATTTCGTCTGCTAAACATTTCGAGTTTTCTCGGTAAGGTGAAACATCTCTCGTTTCTTGAAAAGGACATAAACCTTTGTTGATTAGAAGAACAAACAATGAAGAACAAACGCTAGCTTTTCCGGTGATTATTTTTTGGGACAAGACAACACTCAAACGTCACAGCTACTAATAGCAAAGCACGTCAGTATATACAACACTCGGCATAATAATAACAATAGTGTTGTGTTGTGCATGTACTATGCCTAAATAGTATATGCACAGAGTTGAAGTGATTACAGTGGATAATGCAAGTTACATGACAGTTGCAGTTGAAGTCTCAGGTGCTAATTTGAACTCGGTTGTTTTGCACATACCCAGAACTTGGCCTCTAACAAGGCTCTTGGTATGCCTTCTCTCGACAAAGTGCGTTCAGTTGTTACCTAATTTCCCAAAAGCAATATTGCTACAGAAATTTCGAAGAAAAAGCTGGTGGCCCTTCAATTGCCGAAACACAAGCTGATCATGGACTGCAAAGACCTGCAATTTTAGACATTCTTCTGGATGACAGGGTGAGGAAAGCAGACAAGAGTAGGATTGTTAGTGGACTACAGCTGTTCCACTCCTGAACAAGCTAACTTGACCACTTTAAAGCAAAGGAAAATGATTCAACATTTGTGAAGTCTTTAATAAATGCTATAGGTTCAAATTTGCTTACATGATACACAGATCTGAACTTGAAAATATTTCTTAAAGAAGCCAGTGCGTAAGGTCCACGCACAAAGAATAAAGCATGTATTAGTGAGAAACATGGGACAGGATTGAGGAAAAATGCCTTTTCTTGATGTTAGGGAGTTACCGTAAAATCTGAGATAACTCATAGTGATTGAATCTCTCAAATTTCTGCTGCTCCTCCTGTTTTGCCTGTGATGTTGAATGAGAGTAAGAAAAAGGCAGATGGGGACAAGGAAGATGCAACTGAGGATTTGAGACTCTGAGATACATCCATCAGATTGATTCATTAAAAATTGATCGTAAATCTGAGTTTTGAGAATAATAACAAAAACATGAGTTATTTTATTAATGTATGTGTATGCAATTCTAATGTAGAATTTCTAATGTTTTTCCTTCAGATTTACAAGCCTCTACCTGCAAATAACAGCCCTTGAATCTCTGTTTGATGAAAACATCACTATTACAGGCCAGGATCCTACACTCTCTGCAAGGGAAAACAGCAACAGAGAAGAGAACTGCAACAATACCGTGAAAAGAAACAAACTACAATGAAAGAAAACCCATTGTTGTGCTGGAAAGCTAATCTACTGTCCAAGCTTGCAGTTAAATATTGTTGTGTGCAGGTAACGTCAGAAGGAGTCTTCAGCACAACTGGTGTTATTTTTACGGCAACTCGTGCATGCCTTAAAGCAGAAAATGGGTATTTCTAACATCAAGTTCTAAATATAATGTAATTGATTTTGAGAAGTAAGAAGAACTGAGAACAGGGCTAGGGTTTGCCATTTTGTTTTGATGTTACTAGTCATTCTTTTTTTTCTTGCATCTAATAACAGTTAATTTTTGTAGAATTGTTAAATTACAATGTACATTTTTTTTAGCAAATGTTTTAATCATTTTAACTACATGTAGTTAAAAAGCAAAAAGTTTTGTTGGTTTCCCGTACAATAGTACAAATAAAATTTCACATACCTACAAGTAAAGAACGCCTTGTGCACGCAGTCAGCGCGCAGAGCACGCCGTGAACGCGAGGTAAAAAAAAAAAATACGGTAAGGTAATTGCCAAGTAGAACTCTGTTGAAAGGCGGTTACACGCCGAGAATGCTTTGTACTTTCACTTGTAAAAATTTCAAATTATACTTTTTTTTGAGATTTTAGACGGAAGGACGATACACAACTGAAGAATCTTCGCTTTATGTGAGCTTAAACAAATTTTTATGCTCTGAAAATGCATATCAAACATCATGCTTTCGTTCATTCCTTTTTTGCCTGCTTTGGAGAACGTTATAAATCTAGGTTTCCAATGAACATCAAGTCTGATAAGATTCAGCTTTTTATTTATAAAAAATGGAAGATCGATTTGAAGTGATTTAGAAATATTTTGCCGACCAAACTTAAAACGAAAAATAATACTTTAATAGAGAAACCCCGAATGAATTTTGATTTCAAAAAACTGTGCCGCAGTTATTGATTTTGCTATGAGCAATCTACATGTTTTGATCTGTAACAAATTAACTTAATATATGGTTATCCTACTCTGTTTTGCACGCGGGATTCTTATAGATTTCCATAAAAACAGATAACCCGGTCGAGTATATGAGTTTATTTCTCTATAATAAGGTTTCTGAAATACTGATCTAATAAAAAGTATCTACAACAGCTCAACATGTTACAAATGTACCCACAGCCGTATCAGAAAGTAGCTTAAGATACACCGGTATCGGGCGGAATAGAAAACAGAAACATGTTTGCTGGACCTGGTTGAGCAACGATGACGCCACTAACATAATTTAGAGTTTTACAAAGACATCTTCTGGTGGAACTTGTATAATTTTTAGTGTACGCGTAACTGTTAACTTGTGGTATGAAAATAAATGTGATCAGTTTTAATTTGAAGATCGATCCCGATCCAATATCGAACCGGAACATAATACATACAAATTAAATTACACAAGTTGCAAACATGTTACAATAAAGGAAGACTGTATATAAAACATTTTATGAAGCATACAATCTATATTTGACTGCAATTTCATCCACAATTCTATATCTGATAAATCATTAAGCAAGGTTCATAAACTCTGCCGCATTGATTTTTCATTCGCAGATGTTGCATACATGTGTTTTAATATTTTAGCATGCAGTTTTATTTTGAGAAAATACTTTGTAAAAGGAGAAATATTGATTATAAGTCACAAAAATCAATGTTGTCGTGTCACTCGGTATCAAAATTAACTTTATAATTTATGGTCAATCAATTGTCGATGATAGGTTTACACATTAGTTTTTAACATATTGATCTAAAATATATATATATATTTTTTTCTCTATGTAGACTTGCTTGCTAACCTTTATATAACTTATAAATAGTCAAGGATAAACTTTTACTTTTATCAATTTATCACTTGTTTAGATCAGTATTTTTAGGTTATTATCAAAGGCCTCTTCACCGTGTTTAAAGGTAAACAGATAAAGATGTGGTTCGCTGTTATAACATCTAATGGCATAAAATCATTTAAATTGTTCATGAAGTTAAAAGTTTTGTATCAATACTAGCAAATACTCTCACGTAAAATACAACTAAACGTTTAATTATATACTTTATAATAATTACTGGTCCTTGTACAAAACCTTAAGCATATCACCGCCAAAACTCTTTTCTTACGTGTAATGTGGTATAAAACCACTTTCTGTCTTTTGGTTAAACTCAAGTAAAATTGTACAGCGAATAATTACCTCTTTCTTTTGCAGATATCGAGTTTTGAAGGCCGACAAGTAGACTGATTTGAACAATGTCTTCTTTGAGTCTTAGAGGCAGTTATTTTCAGATTAGAGACCAGCAACGCCGGAGATGTTCGTTTTTGTCTCATTATACGCTACTTGTGAGATTGCTTTTGGTTTGTGTTTGATCCTAATCCTATTCTTATGACCATCAATGTATGTTCCTAATTGGTAGTTTTCAGATCAATTGATAGATAGTTAAATGGGAAAAAACCGGATCAAATAGAGTTGGCAAAATGTTAATGTTGTGTACTTTTTGAATTCATTTCCTTTTTAATTGAAATTCATTTGAATACTATGCATATTTTCAAGATTTTGTCACACACACACACACACACTACTGTTCTATTTATTTGATAACTGTTAAACTTATTAATTAGTAGAAAGTTTCACAAATATGATTTCTGATTATAACATTTGAACTGCATCTATTTAAGGCCGTTCTCCTCGGTACTATAATTTGACAATAACAAACATTCGATAAAAGCAAAAATAAATAAATATAATAGACTTAACTTATATTTTGAATTGAATTCAACACGAAAAAAAAGTTAGGAGTTCTTACCTTTGAATGATGAACTGCTTGCTTTCCTCAGCGACGTCAAAATATATTGATTATCCGGAAGTCACTTTTCGCTCAAAGTGACTTAAACCTGTTCATGAGAATCACGAGATGAAGATATCTGTAGTGGCGAATTTGAAAGAGGTTCCGTTAAGAAAAGCTTACTTTACGACAGCAGTATTTGTTTCAACCTATCAATACATGGGTGAAGCTACAACAAAGAGTTGAAATCGATTGTCACTTAATAATGCATAGTGAGGAAACTCACTGTCCACGTTTTATATGCATAGCCTCGTTTTAATGGCTATTGATAAATAAAGAAATAATCACAGTTGCTTGTGCCGTATGTTATAGAAGACCTGAGACTTCATTTGCATTGATTTATAAAGTTAATGTTTAACTTTTCGTTTTTTGTTATCTTGTTAAGTTTGTATGTAAACATATTGAAAAATGTAACATATTGCGTATGAATACTCAAGTTTAATATTTCATGTGTAAACGAAGCATCATAATCGTGGCTTGAGACGCTATCTTTTGGTTTAAAATTCAGCATCTAAAATTGATAAGAGCAACATAACGATTGGCGGATATCCCCGTTGCGAAAGAAAATTCTATTAATATTTATGAACATTTTGCAATCAGCATCTTACCAATTTTTCAACTTTTACGTCACTCAATTCATTATATTTAACCTGTTGCCAATATGGAAGCTTGCACATTAAATTTCAGTTAAAATAAATTATTTGAATATACCAGCTATCTTAAGATATATGTGAGCCAATGCTCACTAGTGATACCCCCGTCTTGTTGTGAATGTGCAAAATAAGCAAAGTCGAAATCAAACGGGAAGTTGACATCGAATTTGCTAAAAAAAAAATGATTCCTATTATATGGCATATCTAAGCAAAAAGTGCATTAAAATTTCAATTACTGCGATAATTACATGTAGTTGCTGACAAATCTGTGACGAAAAATGTTTATGGACAGGAACACAGGGGTAAAACAACATAGATGTACCCCCCCTCTCCTTTGGAACGTGGGTGTAATTAAAAAATATGTCTTACTTATTATCTGTACTCCTATATTTTTGTGCTTTAGTACCGGTAAATCGGCTGAGAACTGTCAATTGTTATAGATATTATTAAAATTTACAAAACCTAGTTATGTCAATGAGTAATGTTCTTCCCTTTCAGGTTAAATAAATTATAAGCAAAATAAGTCCATAAAGTATCCGAACTGGAATGAAGTTAAATTTTGTAATCGCCAAAACTTTACATATATTTAGTAGATAGGGCGGATGCACGTTTTACGGGTGAAAAGAACTGTACAAGTTCTTCAAATGATCATGCTGCCCATCAATGTATTGATAATAAACCTTGAATAATTTTTAGAAAACGTATGGATACTAGGCATAAAGCTAGGACAACGTAACAACTTTCTTTAAAATCACACAAAAGCTTTGGATTCGAGGGTGGGCGGAAGTGGGTTAAGGTAGGGTCATAACATGGACCATTTTTTCTTCATTTTATCCGAAACAAATAGCGATACACGCATTCAAAACAAACAAGATATATGTGAGCCAATGTTCACCGGTAATACCCCAGCTCTGATGTGAAGTTGACATCCTACTGGTACGTATGATGACATGCGTAAACAAAGAGAGTGTTAAAATTTAAAGTATCTGCGATAAATTGTTTGTCAAAAAATCTTTGAAAATTTAAGCTAAAAATAAGCAAAAACTTCACTTAATAGGAAGTTGACGTCTTATTTGCACAAAATATCTATCACATCATATGGCATGCCTAAATAAATAGTGTGTTAAAATTTCAAGCATCTGCAATGAATAGTTGCCGAGATATCGTTGACGAAAATTTGTTTGAAAATTTAGGCTTAAATAAGCAAAGTCGTCATTTAACTGGAATTTGACGTCCGATCGGTACAAATATATATCCCATTATATATGGCACGCGTAAAAAAAGAGTATGTTAAAATTTCTAGCATCCACAATGAACAGTGAGAAAAATGCGACGGAAACTTTTGTTACGGACAAACAGACAGACACACAAGCAAGGGTAAAACAGTATACCCCTTTCTCCTTCGGAGCGGGGGTAAAAATCTCTTTCACACCCAGTTCTTCTACAGTACTTTTTGCAGTGGCGTAGTCTCAGACATTAAATATGAGTCTTAAACTGTGAGAAAAGCAGACAAACAAGAACAGGAGGCCCATGGACCACATTGCCCACCTGAGCAACAATGGACATGATAAAATCAGCTTAACATAGTAACAATTCAAACTATCTGGAAAATGTATTATAATACATGTAGATCCTGTATAAATAAAAGTCCTTTTTTTATCCTGGATATTCTTATGTTTATAATCAAGTTCCCTTTCTAAAAGGATGACTTTATATTCATATCACCTGTTGAGCATTGCAGTTCTTAAAAAGATTCTAAACATTTGTTTATATATGGGATAGAAACCTATATCAAACTCTGAACCCCTTGTAAGGCCCAAGAATCGTCCATGGGCCAAAGTATCAACAATTTGAAAGAATCAGCAATATGTCAAAATGATTGCATATAAGTAAAACCATATAATTTATCATAACATTTCTTTTTTTGAATGATTAAAATATTTTCCTTAGTAAAATTGGAATCCCAATGTGGCCCCACCCTACTCCTTATGATTTTGAATTGAAAGAATTACATGTATAATATACATTATCTTGGGTTGCTTTTAGTAAAAATACTGCTTTTCTGGGCAAGTGTGTTTTAGAAAAAGATATTTTAGAATTTTTCTATTTCTATGTAAATTGTTGCCCTCCCCCAATGTTGTGACCCCCTCCCCCCCCCCCCCACCCAGGGACCAAAATTTGAACAAACTTCAATCTATCATACATGTACCTAAGAATGCTTTCAATTAAGTTTTAGCTTTCCTGGCTGATTAGTTCCTGAGAAGAAGAATTTAAAATATTAACACTATATATTCCTATGTAAAAGTTCAACCCCCCCCCCACTCATTGTAATTCTACCCTACCCCCGGGGTCATGATTTTCACAAATTTGTATCTTCACTACATTAGGATGCTTCCACACAAGTTTCAGCTTTCCTGGCTGATTATATCTAAGAAGAGGGTTCTTTAAATTTTTAGGTCACCTGAGTCACTCAGGTGACCTATTGCAATTGGTCTTCGTCCGTCGTCGTGCGTCGTGTGTTAACAATTTTACATTTTTAAGTTTTTCTTGAAAACTACCAAGCCAATCGTTACCATTTTTGGTGTGAAGCATCTCTATGGTAAGAAGAATCTAAATTGTGAAATTTATGGCTCTACCACCCCTGGGGTGCCACGGGCGGGGCCAAATATGCAAAAAAGCCAAATTTTCAATAATCTTCTTCTCTACTCCCACGCATGTGAGGAAAAAACTGGTATCTGCTATCTAGCGAGCACCTTTAGTTGCGCCCCTTGCATTCAGGCTCTAGGGTGGGGCCAATATGGCCAAATAGTAAAAATGTAAGCCCTGTATCTTGCTTAAAACTCAACGACTGGCACCTAAATTTCATTTGATCATTAGAAATGCATTCCTAAAGCATTGCAAATAATAAAAACAGTAAAATAAAATTTGACCGAAATCGTGACCATGCCCCTTTAAATGCGTCTTGCTTCTTAATCACAATGCAAATAACTATGAAAAAATTTGAAAGAAATTTAAATTGCTAGGTAGGCGAATTAATATATTTCCAGAGAACTAATAACCATGTTCAACATTTCAATTAACATCCTAATATTTTGAAAACATTTGCAATAATTATATCCGCACTTTCTAAAGAAAGTTCGGGTATATTGTTGTTACCCTGTTCCGTCCGTCCGTCCGTGCGTGCGTCTGTCACGTTTTACTTTCTCAAACTGCTCTTACATCTTATAAACCAGCAAACTGAACTCTTGGAGTTTGATTTTGGGGTATCATGTTGTTTTGTAAAAAGGTTTCAAAAATTCTCTGTTTGTCCTGAGGGTCAAATAATTGGTAAAAAAATGACGTTTTTTCACTAAAAACCTTCTTCCTCGAACTCCTCCTACGTTTTCAACAGTAGACAAACCATCTTTTAGAATATGTTTTAGGGTATCCTATAGATGCGCAATAAGGTTTCGGAATTTTCAATTTTGTCCTGGGGGTCATTTAATGGCTAAAAAATAACGTGTTTTTTTTTTGTTTTTTGTTTTTTTTTTTTACAAAAAACTGGTTTCAAAAACGTCATTTTTTGGGGCAGTAGCCAAATGATCTTCTAGAATATGATTGGAGGTGTCATATTGAGGTGTGATCAGGTTCCAGAATTTTTTTTTTTATTAAGGGGATCAGTGGGCAACAAAAAATGACTTTTTTTTGCAAAAAAAGTATGGTTCCCAGAACTCCTCTAACAACTTTTGGAGTAGCTACGTCATCTCTTGAGATATAAATTGGGCTGTCCTATAGATGTGCAATAAGGTTTTAAAAATTTAAATTTCATCCAGAGAGTCAAAAAGTAGCAGAAAATTGACGTTTATCACTTAAAAAAAACATAGATCCTAGAACTCTTTTTATGATTTAATTGATAGACACATCATATCTTGAGATATGATAGGAACTGTTCCACAGATGTGCATTACGGTTTTGAAAAATTAAATTTAAACCTGAGGCCCATTACCTACATAACTTTTGATGCCCTTAATATTCGTGCACTTCCTGTTCGAGGGGGGGGGGGGTAATGACCACCCCCGGGGCCCATGACCTACATACCGTTTGATGCCCTTTGACACAGGAACAAGAATATATATGGTTTAAGGATGGGGATCTCAACTGTTTTGAAGATATTAAGGGACTTGCTGTTTGAGGGGGTCAGGACCACCCACAGGGCCCATGACCTACAAACATTTGATGCCCCTTGACATCAGAACCATGAATATATATGGTTTAGGGGTCATGATTATAACAGTTTCTGAGATATATGGTTATTTCAAATTCCTGGGGGGGGGGGGGGGTTGGGGATGACCCCAGGGGTCAGATCTAATAAACCCTATATATTGCCAGTAACAGTCAATATATGATTATGAACACCCTATATTATTATCTTTGTCCGTTTTCAAGTTACCATTTACAATAGAGTCTACGATTCTTCCTACAAGGTTCAATGTTAGACCCCACACCCTTTTGACACCCCCCCCCCCCCCCGGAAAAGTGGTTGTCTAACCTAAAATGAGAAAAATCAAACCAGGGTGCACATCTACATATGCAGGCCTATCATATCCTAGAGTTTTGTACAATTCTGTTTAGCCATCTCTGAGAAACAAGTTCAGAGCGGGAAAAAAGAAAAAGAAGATGAAGAATAATAATACATGTATTAAGAACCGTACAAAAACAATAAGTCTCCAAATTTCATTCGGGAGACTTAGTAATAAAGATTAAATAGAGATAGGATCATCAAACATAAATAATTTAAAGATAATTAACAATTTCTGATTCTAAGAGGGTCAGGATGACCCCGTATGGTCATGACTTCCATGCCATAATAATCTGATGCGCCATGACCTAAGGAGGAATAATATCTATGGATTAAGGTGGGGATCTCAATGGTAATTATGCTATTTGATAATTTCAGGAAGAGCACTTGGGATCATGACCTACATACCATCTGAAATGCCTTGAACAAAGAAACAATAATATAATATGTACATGATATCTGATTCAATTGAAGAACCCAGATATAGATCAATCATCTATGTTTTTTAATACTTCCTATGTATATATTCATGTATTAGTTTGTGTTTTGTTCTATACTATTCATGTTCATGACTGTAGTATGGCTTAGTCTTATTTTAAATTACATTACAAAATTGTCAACTATATGACTTCGAACCCCAACCCCAAACAAACTCAAATATAAACAGTTCTCCCCCCACCCCCCCCCCCCCCACCCCCCGTTAATTGTCGAATGATCTATAAGAATCAAAATATAATTTGGGTGTCTTTGAGAAATGATCAGAGGTCATATTTCTACCTTGGGATCAATAACTAGTATTCATTGACAAGTTAAAATTAATAACAATAAATGATTCAAATTATAAATGTTCATACTTCACATTCACCCCCCCCCCCCCCCCAATCTAACCTGGTCTAAAGATTCAGTCGTCTCAATGTATTCTTACATGTGTACAGTAGCAATTAATTTTAAATCATTTCTTGATAGCTTTTTCTCTCCTGATGCACATTAACATTTTGGAAATTGCTTAATTCAGTTTTTAAGATTTATAAACAAAATGTTATATGCATGTGTATTCACCTATTTGTGGCAATTATAAAGTCTCCTAAACAAAGCAGTGTCATCATTAGGCTAGGAATTACCTACATGGATCAAACACTCATATGAATAAGATAAAATACTTTATTATTTCTAGTTCTAGAATGTCCGAGTGAGTCTCCAAGGGGGCATAATCTATATACAATTTTACGCGCAATGACACAGAGCTAGAATAAATTATATGGTTTAGGGATGAGGATCTCAGATCTCAGAAGTTAACAAAATATACAGTGTATCATCATTTCCTTATTTCATAAAGGCGGGAGGGGGGGGGGGGGGGAAACAACACCTGGAGGTCATCAATGTACTTTACACCATTTGATGCATCATAATGACATTAGAAGATATTTTGTATTTTCCTGTTTCGTGGGGTCAGAACAGTCCCATAAGGTCATGACCTACATTGTATTTGATGCATTATAATACATTAAGAAAGAAATACTCCTTCCTTCCTATTATAACTCATTTAAAAATGATAAGTGTCTACACTTACTTACATGTAATACACAAATTTAATACGAAATTGTTTATACAGGGTCAATATGGAGTCAATTCAATAGTGCAAATCTGACAAATGAAAAAAATAACTTTTGCAATTAAAATCACAGAAACTTTACAAATGCGATAGGATAGGTAACGATGATAAGCTTATTTAAATATTAAAAGATGATGATACAGTATGCTGTCAAAGGGAGATCACATTTAGAAAGTGAAAGTAGAACTTAAGTATGCTGGCATCTCATTATATTGTGCTACTGCTAGTACATGTATTATGCTTACCTATATTGGTCAATCATAATGATAATCCAATTAAAACACAATAATGAATTCCTTTAGCTGATCTTAACTAATCCTTTTCTGCATATGGAAAACACATACATGTTTGCATATACACGTGAACCCATCTAATCGAAGAGCTGGGTAAAACTAGTACCCGCTAATGAGACCTGCAGACCCGTGTTGTGTACGTAACTTCAGAAAAAGATCAGTTATTTGTGACATGCATGTATTTTTATGACCTATTCTTCAAATCCACTTGCACTATTTTATTAGGTGAATAACAGCTATAAGGTGGTGCAGGACACCTGCATATTGTGACATATATACTTCCTATTGAGATAAACAATAAAGTATATTAAATATTAATTAAACATCCCCCCAAATAATGTTACCTAACAATTGAAGCGCTCTGTAAGAGCATTGGGGTCCAAAGTGTATTTTTGGTAATAAATAAATTTTCATGGGGGGGGGGTGGTCTTGACCCCTCACTCCCACCCCTTCTCTAAATCTGTGCACACGATGATGTACATGTAGCACACAGAAGCAAATCTAAAACCGGCAAACGCCACCGGGAGGGGGCATTATTTAATTTTTAATTTTGTTTGTAATAATGTGTATGTGTATGCTCATGTGTATTATCATATGGGAAGGGATCTCATCCTTCAGTTATGAAAATTATAATTTTTAAATGTATTACCGGAGGTTGCATGTGGCCACGCTTCATTTTTAATTAAACTGGTACTAAACAGTGTTATTAAGGGGCAAACACTTGGTACGGATATTACTGTCTAATGGCAGCATCTAGTTTTATCTGTGTTTTTATATTCACTAACTCTGTGACTTTTTTATTTGTTTATGCCAAAATGTGAGAAAGCATCTGACATATTTCTGGACAAAGTGCTGAGTTGTCTCGCTTATCTTGATTTGCCAAACAATTATAGATATCCTTTTATACGACAAAAAACATAAAATTTTTCTATTGTGGTATTGTGTAAGTAGCAATAAATAAAGCCGTTTATGGTTTACAACTCTCGTTAGAAAAACTAAAGCAGAAATTTAAAGTGAAAAATCCGGTGTTGGAGCATCTGATTGAGTATTAGGAATATTTTGGTAATTATAACCGGTTAAAAGTTCCGGTGAGCTTTTTATTCTCATTTTGTCGTCCGTCTGTCCGTAAACGTTTCCTGAAATACTGGGCCAATTCAACCAAACTTGGCACAAAGCACCCTTAATGGGCAGAGTGAAACAAAGTTGTGAGAATTATGGACCACTTCATTTTTTAAGGGGGGATGATAACGAATTATTGAAGAAAAAAAAATGAAAATTTTTCAAAACTCTTCTCAAGACTATTAAACGCTGAAACTTGTGGGGAAGCACCCTCTGGTATTGTAGATTCAAGTTGTGAAAATCATGACCCACGGGGTAGGGTTGAGTCACAATGTGGGCGAATTTTAAAATAGGAATATAAAGATTAAATCTTCTCCGACACTAATCAGCCAGGAAAGCTGAAAGAAGATGGGTGAATAAAGCGTGTAACTGCCCATATGGGGATATAATAAAATTGAAATATAAACAAATCTCATTCTTTCTTAATTATTGGAAACAATGTATATTTACGATTACACATATTTATAACCTTTAAATATGTTAAATATATAGAATAGGTTGATTTAAACTGGCGTATGCGCGTCAAAACCTCCAAAATAGTGTCATGTTTAGAACTTTAGAACCTCAATGCCTTTTCTTTCATAGGGTGGGTCTTAGCTCCATATTTATACCCCCCACAAACAAAGTTTGGGGGTATATAGGAATCAACTTGTCCGTCCGTCTGTGCAATCGTGTCCGGTCCATATCTTTCTTAAAGAGAAACATTGGATGTTCTTACTTCACATAAAGATTGCTTATGACCTAAGGGTGTGTCATGACCTTGACCCAAGGTCATTCGGGAAAGGTCAAGTTCACTGGTAGAAAAAATGCAAAATTCGTGTCCGGTCCATATCTTTCCTATGGAGAAACATTGGAAATTCTTACTGCACACAAAGATTGCTTATGACCTTAGGGTGTGTCATGACCTTGACCTAAGGGGGTGTCATGACCATGACCAAGGGTCATTCGGGCAAGGTCAAGGGCAGAGAAAATGCTAAATTCGTGTCCGGTCCATATATTTCTTATGGGGAAACATTTGAAGTTTTTACATCACATTAAGATTGCTTATGACCTAAGGGTTTGACATGACTTTGGCAGAAAAAGTGCAAAATTCTTGTCCGGTCCATATCTTCCTTAATGAGAAGCATTGAATGTTCTTCCTTCACACAAAAATTGCTTATGACCAAAGGGTGTGTCATGACCTTGACCCAAGGTCAGTTGAGAAAGTTCAAGGTCATTGTTTCAAAAGTGGTAAATTCTGTAAAAAAAAAATGTGTGGAAAAAAAAATCGGGCTCAGTATACCAATATTTCAAAACGTTTATTAATATAATATTAAATGCTACTTGACATGTGGATTTCGTTTGATTCGAGTCATGGTTGTTAACGGAAGGATGCAAATGTCCTCATGTATTAACAGTTAACTTGAAATAAAATGGAATTAAAGGATAGGAATTGGTTTGTTTACTCCTATTAGCATTAACAGTTTTCAAAAATAGAGCAGTTGTTATTTATAGAAAATGGACAGTGAAATAGATTCATCCAATATTTTCTATAATAGCAAAAATACACGCGTTATGATTATTTTCTTAGCGGGGGTATCAATTGTGAGCTTGCTCACAGTACCTCTAGTTTTGTCAAAGTCTATACAAGGTGTAAGGAAATCAAACCGATTTCAATCAACCAAAACGTGGATAGATGACCTACTATACTTGAAAAACGTCATATCCCAACAATTTTATGTTTTAGAGAAATACTACAAGTCCATCAATTCGTGGTAGAAGTTGCATTTAGCATTTCACAATGAAGTTTGTTGTGACTGAAATGGCTTAGTGTTGATAGCACCAGACATTAGGTAACATTATAGAACAAGGGTTTTTAGGCTGTGGATTCGATACCACCAACACTTAATTTTTTTTCTTATCATTTGTTAATATATTAAAAACTGAATGTAGTTAGAAATTGTGCTTTTGTAAACTTGTAATATGACATCATTTAGTATATTTGGTTGGAAAGAAATATATATTTGAAATTGTATTTTACCAAATGGGCATTTGTGCTATCTTGCCCCCCCCCCCCACCCCCACCCCAATCTTCTTTGTGTGGAAGCATCCTCACGTAGTTTAGATTAAAAGTTGTGAAAATCATTACCTTGGGGGTAGAGTAGGGCAGGGGTCGTATGCATAAAAATTCTTAAGTGCTTAAGCATATTCTTAAGTACAGAATTTGTACTTACCAGATTGAAATTTGACTTAGCATATTGCTTAGTATGTTGCATAAAACTTCTCAACTCTTAAGTATATGCTTAGTATATTCTTAAAGTTAAGCATGGTATTTACTTGCCATAAGTTTTTAAGCATATACTTAAGTAAATCCAAAATGGCTGAAAGAAGGAAGAGAACATTTAAGCCAAGAGTTGATCCATTAAGATCCATGTCGGCCGCAGAATTACAGGCAAGATTTAGGTTTAATCAAGAAGGTATTGACTTTATAACAAATTTACTGTGGAATCATTAATTTCCGTGGGGGTCAATTTTCGTGGATTGCTAGAATTTTACAGGTTCGTTGGGACGTAATTTCGTGTATTCTCTTATATCTACAAAAGGAAACATGACTTTATTACTTCAATTTGTTAATTCGCGGAGGATGTAAATTCGTGGATAAGAGGTACCCACGAATTCCACGAAAATTGAGCCACCATGAAATCTAATGA
Source organism: Magallana angulata (assembly GCF_025612915.1). NCBI lineage: Eukaryota > Metazoa > Mollusca > Bivalvia > Ostreida > Ostreidae > Magallana > Magallana angulata. The sequence continues at coordinate 28,520,886 of NC_069117.1, read as the reverse complement.
TTCCACAGTAATTTGTGATTTTATTGAGCCTCCGACAAACAGAAATTATAGTATTCCAGCACATGTGCAAGTTATGGTAACGTTGAGGTACTTTGCAACTGGACGAATGCAGCTGTGCAGTGGGGACAATTTTGGTATTCATCAATCCACTGTATCGAGAATAATTCACAGGGTGACCACTGCTCTCGTACAGCCTCGTATTGGTAGAAGGTTTATATCCTTTCCAGTACAACCAGACATGATCAGGAAGCACCAGGCTGATTTTTTTGGCATCGCACAATTTCCGGGGGTTATTGGGGCCATTGACGGCACCCATGTACGCATTCTGGCTCCATCTGAACATGACCCAGAGTATGTGAATCGTAAAAACTTTCACAGCATCAATGTCCAGCTTGTTTGTGATGCAAGCCATAGAATTCTTGACTTAGTTTCAACCTGGCCTGGAGCGACACATGATGATCCTTCGAGAGAGTGGACTTTTCCAACTATTTGAAAGACGTCTCTTGCCTGTCAAGTGTCATCTCCTTGGGGACAGTGGATACCCTGCAAAAGACTGGCTGTTGACTCCATTTTTAAATCCAGCTAATGGACCAGTCTCGTTTTAACAGGTCTGAAAATATGTAGAAGTAGATAAATTCTAATATGTTTGCACTACACGTTATAGATAAAGTGTTACTGTTTATAACATTACATCATTACAGTAGCTAGTGACATTGTGAGTTTAACTGAACAGATTACATCAAACGATGTAATAGTATGTACATTTATTTCATAGTGAATTTAAACGTAACGTTCGCAACGTCAACAAAAATGACGTCATCTTATTGTTATGTTATTCCGTCAGTGCGAGAACAAAAATAACGTAATAGTTACGAAGTTTTAGACACCGAGGTATTGAAATACAATTATCTTGTTTACACATTACTGATAAAATCGCATACTCATACAGCTTTAAGCAGACATGTAAGTTTTTTTGCCAGCTTACCTTAATATATGAATGGACTTTACATCCCGAGTCACGGAGTGATTTATATTCTTGTCCCAATTTTCTCAAAACTCTCCGATCCCAAATAAAAAAAATGAATAAATTTATTTGAAATAACGAACCCGACAGTTTAAATTGCAAGTGTATGCTACTATTAACGGATCCGCCACCCGGGTTCGATTATCTTTAGAGTCCCTGTGTATCCCCCCCCCCCCATTCAGTAAAGAGCTTCCACCAATATCAGAATAGTAAAGATACCGAAATAGGCATCGGACCCCCCCCCCCCCCATCCCTCCAAAAACATAATAACCCCCCCCCCCCCCCCCCACACACACACACACCTCGGGAAAATTCTTATGTTTTCATTATTTAATGCATCAGATATAACGTAAAAGCCATTTGACCTCTCTTTCATGATATTGAACAAATGCACTAGAACAATTGTGGAAAGAACCATCGGGCAACTGAAGAGACGATTTCACATCCTCCATGGTGAAATTCGACAGAGCCCTGACCGAGTCAGCCAAATCATCACAGCATGTGGACTTCTTCACAATATTGCGAAGATGTTTAACATCCCCGTACCACAGGAGCACGGAGATGAAGACGACAGTGACGATGGACCTGACGACAATGACAATGCAGACCACTTAGTTGGAGACTTATTATCTATCATAGTCGTCGGAACTAGGGGGGGGGGGGCTTACCCCCCTCACTTTTTTGCAACATAAGTTAGACCTAACCATTAGGCACATAGCACCTTAGAGGGTTCAGCCCCCCCCCCCCTTTTCTCGCAAGAAAGAAAATTGTTCCGAAATATACCTTGAGAAGACGGAAATATTGAAATGTTGGAGTCATACTAGACCCCCCACGTATTTTGAAGGCACATGTCTCTTGTCTCCAAAGGTGTATGATAATACAATATACTAAATTCATCATTATTTCTGAAACGCTCCCGGCCAGTAAAAAAAAAGCTAAACCATGCATCAAAAACACAAACTTCGTAAGTTTCAAGAACTCCATATCTTAAATGCAGACAGAGTGTACCAGATTAAGGTCATCTATATATATCACAAGTAGGATGTTTTCAAAATTCGATAAAAATAGTGACCGTTATAGGAAATATTTAATATTTGTACCCTAAGGAAATTAGAAAAGGGGGGGGGGGTGGACAAACTAAGGGGCACAACTCCTAAATATATTGATTACGTCATTCAGCAAATGGGCTATGACGATGCAGAATACTCAATACGAATAACAAGTGGAATTTTGGGCAATGGAAAAAGAAAGTGTGAGTGAATTCATATTGGAAATTCTATCACAATTGTCACGGTAAGCGACGCACTGTACGAAATCCATCAGTTTTATTTCATCATGGACATTCGTTAATATATGTGTCTATGATGTTATGCAAAAGTTTCGTACATAATTCACATACGAAATAACATTTTACTTGTCATGAGTAAAGCTTTAATCAGTCTACTATAAAATAAACTCATAGGTCATAATCTTGTTAATTTTGCTATATGAATTTTGCCGGGGGGGGGGGGGGTCGCCCCATCGAGATCCGCGCATGATACAATACAGTATAGTTTCGTTACCTGTTTTTTTGGCACTGCGTCTTGCGTCGGCAATCTCCGCCTTTCCTTTCATCTTAATATTGTGCCACTTTTTCTCAATTTCCTCTACCGAACGTTTGGTAGAGGAGGTGGCATTGATGGCATCTGTAATTTTCCCCCAGGTTTCCATTTTTTTAACTGTCGTTACCCCTGCCCCAAATTTAGACCTAAGTACGCTTTTGTTTTCATCAACCAATTTGCTTAGATATAAACATTCGTCTGTCGTCCAGTTTGGTTTCCTCTTCTTCGGTACGCTACATGTAGGACCCTCATCTTTGTTTTCTGCCATTTTCAACACCGGTCAAAAGCAGACGATAATATCGCGTAGTGATTATCCGTATTACAAAAACCATAACATAATAAAATATAGAAAAACATATTAATTATTACATTTAATTTATTTTCAAATGATACAGTGACAAATTGTTGGGATTTGGCTAAAACCACATGCGTTATTTGTTTACAGTAAAGTGAAAGCGGAAGTGACGTTTGACATAGCAACGATATACTTCAGCAGATTGTGATATGCTTAGCTAAGAACAACTAAGCATATTGCTTAGAAGTTTTATGCAACGTAAATTAAGCATATTGCTTAGTTGAGAATATTCTTTAGAAAGTTAAGCATAAACTTAAGAAAATTCTTAGAATTTTTATGCATACGACCCCTGGGCTACAATGAGCGTCGAACTTTGACATAGGAATTTAATATATAAAGTGTATCTAAAAATCTTCTTATCAGAAACTTATCAGCAAGGAAGACTAAAACTTGTGTGGAAGCACCCTTAGGTAGCGTAGACTCACAGTTGCAAAAACCATGAATCCCAAGGGGTAAGATAGGGCCACACTTGGGGGTTGAATTTTTAGATCGAAATATAAAGCAAAAATCTTTAAAAATCTTCTTCTCAGAACCCAATGGGCTAGAAAAGCTGACACTTATGTGGGAGCTTCCTCAGGTATGATAGATTTAACTTTGTTCAATCATAATCCCCGGGGGTTGGATGGGGTTACAAAGTAGTTGAGGGGGGAGGTTACATAGGAATTAATAGAGAAACATCTTTTAAAATCTTCTGAAATACTACTTGCCTAGAAAAGTTGTAATTTTAGCGAAAGCAACCTCAGATAATGTAGATTAAAATTCGTTCCCATAAAAATCTTCAGGAGTATGTGTGGCCAAATTGGGGATCAAATTTTACAAAGAAAAATATTTTCATTATTCACTAAAACAGAAATGTAATAATATATGGTTTTACTTATGCGCATTTTGACATATTTTTGGTTCTTTACAATCGTTTAGATTTTAGCCCCTCGACGATTCTTGGGCCTCAAAAGGGGTTTGGGGTCTTTTTGAGAACTGAAATGCTCAACACGGATATGACTATAAAATCATCCTGTTAGAAAAGGGACTCAATTATAAACATAAGAATATCCTGGGGAAAGAGTATTTTTATCATAAAGGATCTACATGTATTGTACTACATTGTCCACATAGTTTGTTTTATTCCATTAAGCTGTTTTTATCATGCCTATTGTTCATAGGGTGAGCGTTGGGTCTCATGTTATTGTTCTCAACGATAAAGTTAAGTCCCGCTCCATTGACGTGTTTTGTTTATAATCCCAAACAAGCATTTATCGTCCTCCCTTCTGCCAATGAGCGCCATGAAGTAATGGACAAGTTTTATCAAAACAAATTTTCAAAATCTATTTGGTGCTGTAGATGCATTGTACAGTACAGATCAGACCCAACCTAACACAAAGTAAACCCCAACTAAACCCTGGGTTTACTTTCTGGGTTTACCAGAGTGGACCCAGAGTAAACCCCAAATTAACCCAGAGTGGACACAGAGAGTAGATCCCGATGAGAAGTATACCCTGAAAGCAGACACTACATGTGTATTCGGAATATACAAGGGGCAGGAATCACAGGCAGTAGGTTGGTAAGATAAAAGACGGGTCTGCTTCACACTTCAGTGCGTATAGTTGACTCCAAAAGCAATTCTCGAGTAAACCCAAAGTAAACCCCGAGTGGACCCAAATTTTCAAAAAGTAGAACCAAAGTAAACCCGGGGTTTAGTTGGGGTTTACTCTGGTGTTAGGTTGGGTCTGATCGGTACTGTACATGTACCCATATTGCAATAAAAGCCAAAAAACATCTGTCAACACAAAGAGTTTTTTCGATGATCTTGCAAGATATTTGCACAGAGGACTTTAGGTTTATTCATTGTGTTGCTGGAAGGCCTGGAAGCTGCCATTTTGTCAGTGTGCTGAAAAATAAAGATATATGGTGAAATGGCTTGAGAGTTTTTGGCAATCGGCATTTTCATGGAGACGGAGCTTATCCATTGAGAAGTTGGCTAATACATGTACTCCATACCGTGTTTTAAGCACAAGAGTATCATTTTACTATAGAACGCGCATTTAGGTGTCTTAAGGTATCCGATCCATTGTAGGACCTAATATCTCACCGTTGAATATTAATCATTTATGATATTAATTCGAAGCATTTCAGTAATGAAAAGGATTTACCAAGAGATTTTTTTTAAAAAAAGAAGTTTTACCCGAGAAGTATTTATTTAATGAAGATTGCATTAATTTAAGGTATATGGAGACAAGCAATTTTTTTAAAACGAAAAAGTAAATACATGCACAAAGTATATCAATAAATGTTCGAAAGTGGAAAAATGTATTTAGTCATAAGAAATAGAAAAAACTATTAGAAACATTTTTATTCCTGGTAGTTTTAAGATTTGGTTTTTTTTTTTAGATTTAAGGAAAGGGGGACTCTTAAAGAACAGGAGAATGTCATTTTCAGGACAAATTACATTATATATGTTATGCATCTAGATTCACTAGGGCCCTGTTCTGCAAGTGCACTATAATGATCAGTTTGTCTGTCCGTCCGTCTGTCTGCATTCGCTTTTCCGGAGCATATCTTCTCTCCCCTTGGCCTATTCTGGCTCAACTACACCCATAAAGTGCTTTTGGGTTAAGGGTGTGCAGTCATCTTAAACTGTATTTCTAGGACTAAGGTTAAGGTCATAGCAGAGTTATAAATAAATTTTTTGACTTAAGCATATTTCTCTGCTCTTCGTCCAATCTAGTTCTAGTACTTCACTTACAGAGTATCTATGATCAAAGGGTGCAGAGACCTTAAACAAAAGTTTGTAGATCAAAGGTCAAGGTCATATCGAACCATGCAAAAATCCGTTTTTCGTAGTATATATACTTTCCACTTTCGCCGTACGTACAATATAACATGAATGTTCAACATTAGAGAACTTTTTTGGATTTGCTTCCTAAGCATACATGTACTAGTATATAATTATTACAAGTAAGGCTTAATGCACATTTCACACAAACTATTTGACGTCCACAAAGAATAAATAAGTTTTTAAAGGAATTAAAAGCATATTTGTATAAACTGCATGGATTGAAAAATTAATCGTGTATAAAAACTTTATTTGGTTGATTAAAGAATTTCCAAAATAATTTCAAACATTTTCATTTTTCACGGTATCTACTTTCATCTTTTTCTTCAAAACGTTGACTTTCATTCTTCAGGATTTAATCCAAGTTGTCTAAATCACCATCACCTTTGATAGCCAAGTGTCTTCGGTCCACTAGCACACCTCAGAGTTTAACGGGTTTATCTAAATTATTCATTTGTACCTTTCTTTCATATGGGAGAACAGCAATTGTAGAGGCCGGCGCTTTTTAAAGGAAGTTTCCGTCTCCAACACTGTTTTCTTTGGTGTTATAAAAATAATTATGCACCTTGGATTTGCGTGGTGTTGGAGTGTGAAGAATTGTCCTTTTAGTGCGGGTAATACATTTTGTGGGGTGACAGTATTTTCGTTGGGACATGTAACAACCCGTGAGGAAATTCCAGGAGAAGTCTTCATTGATACGTGCGTCTCTATTGCCATCCACGATGGTTTAATACAGTATTTTTGTTTATATGCATTTTAGTGATATAAAAGCATTTTAGTGCTTTTTTCTCAGCTACTGCGTTTAACTTGTTTTCAAAGTCATCATAAATAATTTCCTCACCTGACCCCCCCCCCCCCCCTTAGAATAGCTGATCAAAAGAAGTGGACTGAGGAGTCTGGGACAATCTCGATAGGTCTCCCATCTTCTTCCAGATTTAGGCTTTCATCATGTAGTTGAAGCGTGTTAACATCATATTCACCACTTCTTTAGAGAGTATAATAAGAAACAAACAATAACTTAAAATAATATTTTGCAGAGGTATTATATTACATGCATTGTACATACCAGTACATGTGTATATATATATATATATATATATATATATATAAAATTCATCCCCCATTGTGGCCTCACCCTACCCCTGGACTATTATTAAAACAAACTTCAATCTATACGATCTGGGGATGAGCTTTCCTGGCCTAATAGTTTTGAGAAGAATATTTTTAAATATTTTGTCTATATATAAAAATTCATCCCATATTATGGCCCCGAATATTCCCAGGGACCATGATTTGAATAAACTTGAATCTACATTATCTTAGGATAGTTACATGCCAATTTGAGCTGTCTTAGCCAAATAGTTTTTAAAAGAATTTTTTTTTAAGATTTTCTCTATATATTCCTGTATAAAAATGTATCCCCAAATTGTAGCCACCCCCTTTCCCCGGGGACCATGATTTGAACAAACTTGAATCTACACTATCTGAGGATGCTTCCACTCAAATTTGAGATTTCTGGCCTAATAGTTTTTGAGAAGAAGATTTTTAAAGATTTTCTCTATATATTCCTATGTAAAACTTATCCCCCAATTGTGGCCCCACCCTACCCCCGGGGACAATGACTTGAACAAACTTGAATCTACACTATCTGAGGATGCCTCCACTCAAATTTGAGCTTTCTTGGCCTAATAGTTTTTAAAAGAATTTTTTAAAAATATTTTCTCTATATATTTCTGTATAAAAATTTATCCCCTAATTGTGGCCCAACCCTATCTAAAACTAAATAATATATAAAAACTAAATAATATATAAACACCGGATCAAAACGTGGCAACTACATCTTCGTATTAAAGATTTCAAGCCCGAGAAAGAAAAATCAGGACGGTCGGTGTAGAAGTGCTGAAAGATAACGCGAACGAATTAATTTGCTAATTGGGGGTTGCTGTTAATTAAGTTGTACTAGTTAGATAATTCGTGATGAAGGTTTGTAGGGAAGACAGTCTCTGTAAAAGACCACATAAATATACATAAGAGTGTAAAAACTTATGAGAGTTAAATAAAGAAAATAAAATGGATAAAAACAATTCAAAATAACAAAAAAGAAAACAAAAAGAACCCGTACAGATTAAACCAATTAAGGAACGAGTTAATAAGTTGAATAATTAACATGAATGATAGTTTGTACATGGACCCAAAAGGATGATGGCGATATTGCTACGAAAAAAAATCAGTACGTAGTTGATGTTCATTTTGGTGAAGTCACTTAATTTGTTCGTGCCGTCAGGGCGGAATGACTTCAGTCTATGGATCCAAAAATTTTCTTTATTTCTTCTCTCCGCATCTGTCGAGTCTGGGTTGTGATCAACAACCAAAACCATCATGTCCTCCCATTTGTATCCATCTACAATGTAAGTTAAAATGTTCCCCGACGGGTTCTTTAATTTTCTTAGTTTTGAAGGTGGAACGATGATTATTGATGCGCCTGCGGAGGTCTCCTGTTTCCCCTGCGTATTGTTTCTGACAGAATTTACAATTAATGAGGTCTATACAATTGTCACTACGACAAGAAGTATTTGTGAAAATTTTGTAAGTACGGCCAGTAATGGGGCTAGAAAAGTCGTCTTCATCAGAGCTGTGTTTGCAATCTGGTGTCAGAACAAGTTTTAAAGCCAACATTAGGTAGAGAGTTCTTTAGTTTGGTTCTTACTACTATCCCGCAGAAACGCAGTTACAATATCAAAATGTATATCAAATAACGGACCGCCTTCTAGTGGCCCGTAATTAAAGCTATTCTATGTCATTGAAACAAACTTTACGTATTGCAAGTAGTGGCTGACTTTGCTATTATTTTAACATGCGAAATTACGCTTCTCAACTGATTAAATAAATTATTGCACGAATTTTACTTACATTAAACCCGATTTAAGGGTTTTTTTTAAACTTGTATCTGTTTTAGATTGAAAAGTTAATCAAAAAATGTGGTTATATATTGGGAAAATTTGTATTGGGAATATTGGTCAGAAAAAGTCCAGTTAAATAAGAATTGGAGAGGTATTTAATCGTATACGATGTCAATCTAATAATTCAAAGTAAACTTTAAATCAAGACATCCATGGTCATTGTTTACAAGACAATTTTTTTATTTATGTAAGTGAAAAACGAAAACCAAATTAAGATTGTGAATGCAAATTGATGTGCATTTTGGCATTGCTGAAAATGTTATTTTAACATCACATCAAGGTAAATCTATTCAGATTATTGCGAAAATATCTTTAAACAAGGATTTACGTTTTTATTATTATGAGTAATAATATTTACACCTACTTCGATAGGCAGGAACTTTAAAAATAGTTTATCTTTGATAAGAAACAGCGTGCAATATATTAAGGTGTATTTTCTTCAAACTGTAAACCATCTTTGAATGTGTGATCATGCAGAAATTTCGAAAATGTTTTCATTGCTTTTGGTTCATCAACGAACAATTTACACACTCAAAGAAATGATTATGAATGATCCTTTTAAAATGTTCAGAACACAGGGTGTTCCGTACATAGGGATCTTTAATATGTTTTGTGTAGATCCTTACTCGCGCTCTTAAATTTTTGCGTCACTGGGGATCTACAAACAACAAATAAAAGGTTCCATTGTATGGTATACGCCATGTTCTGAATTGTTGCGAATTGTATTGGTGAAATACAAAATATTTCTGTTCAATGAAATGGGGACGGGCTGAAATAATTAAATCACTCGTAGAACCATGAAAAATGTTTTGTAAAGCTATTGTTATGCATAGACTCAGTCAAAAGTAATTACATTGTTTTCATTTCATTTCCTTACACTATACATGTACCTGTCACTCATAAAGTATAAAATTAACAAAGGCTTTCATGCTTTCCATTACAACATATTCTGCAAATATTTCTTTAAATGTATGAATTCATTTGTGTAAGTTCAACGACAATATGCATTTGTAATTCACAACAAGGTCTCTTTTTTTAAAGTATGTGCTGTGTTTCTATCGGGATGTACTCTTTTGTTTTTTAAGTACATGATATTGAAATATTAAATAATTAGGTTAGCTCCTATTGTCCCAACTGTTGCATCAGCCAAATAAATTATGGTGAACTAAATTCCATAACTGCTTTACATTTGTATTTGATTCTTTCTTAATGGTGTTTTGCATTTAATTCTGTGTTTATTTTTGCCCCGCCCTTCGCCATGTAGTGGTAAGTCTGTCCATGTGTCCGAAGCTTATTTTTTTTCTCTTCATGAATAATCCGGTTCAGACCTCATCAACAAAGTGCCTTTGGATTGAAGGGTGTATAAATATTATTGGTTAAAGCAGAGCTACGTACATTAAAAAAATTGTCCGCACCAAATATTCTCTCACCTTAGCCTAATCGGGCTCATATTTCACCCATAGAGTACATGTACCTTTGGAAAAGGGTTGTACAGAGACTTCCATATTGTATCGATTATTATCGCTCTTCTGTCCTATCTGACGCGTACCTAGCTAAAAAATTACATGTGTAAAGTGTATAGTGATATTTAAGCAGTTTTAAGCAGTTTAATCTAAGGCGTAAAATACAGTTGTGCAAATACATACTCTACAATTAGCGAAATTTTGCCTTTCAGTCTTTCAAAAACTGCCTTGTAGGTAAAGTAAATGCAGTGAAAATAAGATATCTGTGAGCCAATGCTCACTAGTGATACCCCCGCTCTGATGTGAATATGCAAAATAAGCAAAGTCGACATTTAACAGAAAACTGGCATCCGATTGGTAAAGAAATATATCCTTCAATATAGCATGCCTAAACAAATAGTGTGTTAAAATTTCAAGCATCTTCGATAAATAGCTGCTGAGAAATCTTTGACGAAAATTTGTTTGAAAATTTTGGCTAAAAATACACAGTCATTAATTAATAGGAAGTTGACGTTCGATTGATACATAAATATATCCCACAATATGGCATGCCAAAACAGATACTGTTTTAAAATTTCAAGCATCTGCGATAAATAGTTGCTGAGAAATCTTTAACGAAAATTTGTTTGAAAATTTTGGGTAAAAATAAACAAAGTCGTCATTTAACAGGAAAATGACGTCCGATTGGTACAAAAATACATCCCACGGTATAGAATGCCTATACAAATACTGTGTAAAAATTTCAAGCATCTGCAATAAACAGTTGCTGAGAATTCTTTGACAAAAAATTGTTTGAAAATTTTTGCTAAAAATAAAGTCGTCATTTAACAGGAAGTTGACGTTTGATTGGTACAAAAATATATCCCACGATATGGCATGCCTATACAAATATTGTGTTTAAATTTCAAGCATCTGCGATAAATAGTTGCTGAGAAATCTTTTACGAAAATTTGTTTGAAAATTTTGGTTAGAAAATTAGCAAAGTCGTCATTTAACAGGACGTTGACGTCCGATTGGTACAAAAATATATCCCACGACATGGCATGCCTTAACAAACACTGTGTAAAAATTTCAAGCATCTGCGATAAATAGTTGCTGAGATAAATGCGACAGAAATTTTTGTTACGGACGGACAGACAGACACAAAAGGGTAAAACAGTATACCCCCTCTCCTTCAGAGCGGGGGTATAATGAACCAAAACTATCGGCAAAGGTTGTAATATCTTTGGGGAAAAGAAAACGTATCGTAATTGTTCTCCCCTCGGTTTAATCTTGCTCAGACTTTACCACAGAGGTGCTTGAAGATAAAGATTGTGCAGTGACCTTGAATTATAAACTTCTGTTTATTTTTTTTGGAATCTACTTTTTTCATCCTCTTCCTATCTGCCTTATGCTTCACCCACAGAGTATTTGGTGGATAATGGGTGTACAATGAGTTTAACCTTAGTTTTTTAGTCGGAGGTTAGGTTCGATCCCTTAAATGATTTTCATCTTTATGCTCTAAAGCGGGTCCTTTTGAAATCGTAACCATCTAAACGATGTTAAGATGTTGCTTTTCCATCGTATTCTATTATTAATCTGATCATGAACTGTATTTAAAATGATTTTGTTTATGTTGGTTAATATAACCACAGGTTTAACCCAATTCGTTGCTTTATTTGTAAAATGAAAAATTTGCTCCAATTAGTACTTCACCTGGCTGTATTGCAACATATAGACAGTAAAGGGCAAAACATACATAAACTTGTAGATGTATTTTTACTTTTCTTATTGATATTTGTTTTTTCTACTGGCGACTTGATGTCTAGTAAACAGTTTAAATACACATAGAATGCACATAAATATTAAAAGAACATTTACTTGAAGCATTTTTTTATAACTTTTCTTCAATAACAAGCACTCTGAGGGTATTGCTTTTGCAAAACTTGTACCCTACTGTGTACCCTAAAGGACTAGGTACGGTTGTAATGGTATAAATGCCTAAAATTCCAACATTTTTCAAGTTGTTTATGAAAAGTAAATAAATGCATAATTACGAATATGATGTCAAGTGTAAGCGATAAATCCGTAAAAATAATCGTGCAAAGCGTTGCTAAGCAACACAAGCATCCGCTAAATGCACGATGTTTACCGGAAATTAACATATTCAAGGCAATTTTTACTATAAAATTTGAAAATGTGTATAGAGCGCAGCCCTCGAGCAAAACGAAACATGATTTATTAAAATATAATTAAAAAGAGAAAATATTTAAACATGAATTCATTTTGCTCGAGGCTTGCGCTGATAGTTGAATTCCCGTTTTGTGACGATTTTTAGTGGTGGATTCAGTCAGGCAGATGCGGTTATAATGCAGTTCGCTGTATAATCAATTATCGATGACAATAATTAGACAAGATAAGATGAATCTATCTTCAGTAACTTTCATTACAAAAAATGATATCTATAATAAGTTCTGATAAATTGTTATCATGATAATGAATATAGGACGTGATCATTTTTGTTTTTACTTTAGGTCTACCGTCAACTGTATTTAGGCCTACCGTATACTGTTGACTGATGTTTCCTTTTTGTACGTACGTTTTGTATATATAGTTTTTTCCTCATTCACACTACATACTTTGAGCTTCTTGAAACGATTCTTCGACTTGGCAAATGATTAAAAACAAGATATATATTCGCCATACTTCACTCTCGAGCTCTCGAAACGCCTTCCGTAACAAAGTAGCACCTTTTTCCACCTCATAATATTCATATTTGTTTACACAACACAATTGCAAGAGAACGTCATTTCTTCTACAATAAGTCCCATATTATTAATATTAATATGTGTACCGATAAAGCCGATGATAGTCTACAAAGTGAAATGTATATTCATGCGTTGAAAGCATTTTTCTTGAAATGAAAAACAATTGAACGAAAATGGAAGTGCACATGGTGCAGCTCGCAGACTGATTTGATTGACAGGTGAAACACGTGGGTCGAAACTGTTTAGTTGGATGGATCATTAAACCACAGTATGCATTATTTATGGTTAATTATAAAGATTTTAAAATATTTCAAATCATTGTATTGCACATTTGAGAGTAAAATGACTATCATTTATCAAAAACTAATGAAGCTGTTTGTTTCTTAGAACAAATGAAACCTAAAATATTATACAGCGCGCGGTAAAAATTGTTCATCACATGTAAGTAATACAGAAAAAAATATTTAAACTCATTCTAAATATATGAAACTTTATATCATTCTCTTGAAGAAAGAACAACTGTCTGTGATCATGTCTTTAGTTTTGATAACGGTAAATGTAATCAAAAAGGTAATGCTTTTAAAGTTCTATACAGATAATTCATTGAATAAATAAACTGAATACTAGTATACTACTTTTATAAATCAAGAGTATGTGCTGTTCCGTTTTCCCTTACATTTTGTGTCACATACTGTATATCCCTTATTTTACGTGAGTACTTCATTCCGCGACTCAACTGTTTTCAATCAAATCGCGAGAATATAAAATCACAAACGCCAAACTTTTATCATAGTTTCAACTAGTTGACTTCTGTCCGAAAAATAAAAATAAAAGCGAGATTTTAAAAACTGCGATATGTGTTTCTTGTGATTTTACGTGGAAATTATTTCCTCGAGTTTCATTAGGAACATTATATAAAAAGTGCCTGTTGCGGGGGGGGGGGGGGGGGGGGGGGGTAACAGTTGACACCCGAGAAAACCATTGTCAACGTAAACAAAAACAAGTTGTTACTTTTTCAAGAAAATCCCGATTTCGTATTTTGAAACTACACTGCGAGCCTAAATCCTAACGAAACTAGTTTGAATGCAAATTGAAATACGGAAATTAATCAGATTATGTTTAATTGTTAAAGACTATAATGATTTACAATATTTATTTCTTTTTAAAAAGATATCAACCATTTCAAAAGAGAATGTTTAAATGATGTAACGTAATTGTAAAGGCAGATGTGTTAACAATGATTTATATATGGAGCACTATAATTTGAGCTTTCCAGAAGCACACGAGATATTGGACTTTTCATTTACTGTGAACAGATATAAGTTAATAATCATATGTATATAATAATGATCATTATACAACTTAACGTCTTATTTAAAGTTACTGTTATGAGGGGTGATTCATATGAAATCCATTGCTTACGTGTATAACGTTACGATGCTAAATGCGACGTCATTATAACGTGACTAAAATGACACACTATTAGAGCAGTGGCACACACAAAAATTATGAAGAAATTATCAAAACCGTTCTATTTCATGAAGTTACATATTAATGTCTTCCTTTTAGTAAAATATCGTTCGATTTAGAGATAGGGCCATTTTTGGCATATACCGTACCTAGTTCTTTAAAAAAAAATGCTGTTATAAGTGCTAAATAGTTCTCGAGAAAGAAAAAGATACGATATTGGCATTATTTGGCCGCAACATTTACGACACTTTCAACATCTTTGCGTTATTGAAGTTGTGCACTGTACTAATTATGTTAGTTTATAAGATTGTTTAATAACGAGGCCAATAAGTATTAATCTTAAAAGTCGTTTAAGCTCACATGAGCTGAAAGCTCAAGTGAGGTTTTCTGATCACATTTTATCTGTCGTTCGTATGTCAGTCTGTAAACTTTTCACATTTTCTACATCTTCTCCACTAGGGCAATTTCAACCAAACTTAGCACCAAGCACCATTATACAAGGGAGAATATTTTTCGTGAAATTTTCAAAACTCTTCTTCTCAAGAACCATTTGGCCAGGAAAGCTAATACTTATGTGGAAGAATTCTCAGGTAGAGAAGATGTAACATGGTGAAAATCATGCCCCCCCCCCCCCCGAGGGTAGTGAGGGGCAACAATGTGGGGTCAATTTTTTTTTTTTACATATAAAGAGTAAATCTTTAAAAATCTTCCTCTCAGAAGCCAATCAGCAAGGAAGTCTGAAACTTATGTACAAGCATTCTCAAGTATTGTAGATATAAGTTGTGAAAATCGTGACCCCAAGCTGGGGGTAGCGTGGAACCACAATAAGGGGGTAGACATTTTAATAAATGAATACATATATAGTAAAACTTTAAAAATCGTTCCCAGTAATCAATCAGCCAGGAAAGCTGACACTTATGTGAAAGCACCCTCAGGTAGTGAAGATTCAAAGTTGTGGAAATCATGACCCTCGGGGACAGGACAGGGCCCGATGTCGGGGTCAAATTTGTACGTAGGAATGTATAGAGTAAATCTATAAAAATCTTTTCAGAAACCAATCAGCCAGGAAAGCTGATACTTGTGTGGAAGCATCCTTTAGTAGGGTAAATTCTAGTTTGTTAAAATCATGATCCCAGGGGGTAAAATGGAGTCAAAACAGGGGGAGGGTTTACATAGAAATATATAGAGAAAAATTATTAAAACTAAAAAAAATAGCTGTTTCTTTAGTGAAAGCAATTTCAGATAGTTTAGATTAAAATTTGTAAAAATAAAAATCGTGAGGAGTAGGGCGAGGCCACATTAGAGATCAAATTGTACAAAGGAGAACATTTTAATTTTTTCCAAAAACTGATGTTATCATAGGTGGGTTTACGTACATGTAAGCAGTTTGACGTATTGCTGATTCTTTAAAACTGTTTAGATTATGGCCCCTGGACGATGATTATGCCCCACAAGGGGTTTGATGTAGGTTTATAACCCATATATAAACAATTGTTTCGGATCTTTTATAGAACTGCAATGCTCAACATGCGATATGACTATGAAATCATTCTGTAAGAAAAGAGATTTGATTATGAACATAAGAATATCCAGGGGAAAAATGGACTTTTGTTTATAAATCCATGTGCCACATTGTCCAGATATTTTCTATATGACTCCAGTAAGCTAATTTCATGCCTATTGTTCCTGGGGTGAGAGTTGTGGCCCATGGGCCTCTTGAAATTAATTTCTTTATTGTTTGATGAATCTTAATAAAACTCGCACTTTTTCTAACTTTTCATTACATAGCATCACAGCTAGTTTCAAATCAATTCAGCAAACCATAACGAAAAAAAAGTCTGGAAAACAGACTTTCATTTTACTCACTGACAATTAACCATTAAAGATTTGCTGTTTTTTTTTAAAATTAGAATTTTACAATCTTCGGCCCCTGCAGAGAGGATATAGATAATTCGAGATTCCATCGACTCTCTCTCTATCTCCCCCTCTCAATTTATGTTTGCAAACATCAAAGCATAAAGCGGATGTGCTAGTAAGATGAGTCTCGGATAAAGGCCAAGAATCCAAAAAAAAAGCTTAAAAAGCAAACATGACACTCCCAGACAAGTCCAATTACGGGCTATGATAGATGACCGTTAAGGCATGTGGACATCTTGTTTTTAAATGTCGAAAAAAGAATATTATCCCCCTTCCTTTAAAGGGGCATGGTCACGATTTTGGTCAAAATTAATTTTTTCGATTTTAATTTTTACAATTCTTTAGTAAGGCATTTTTAGTACGCAACCAAAGCTTAAATGTCATTCTTTGAGTTATAAGCGTGTTACAGAGCTTTCCATTCTTTGTTATGTAAACAAAGCTTTTGTTTACAATTTGAATGTTGAAGTGAACATTTCAGTTTTTAGACCTGAAATAAATGTGTTAAGCGTTAGGAACTGTTTATTTATTCTTGAAATGAATAAGGAGATAGACAGATGAGCTTGAAAAAGATTTATATTGGCATATTTATCTTATGTAAACAAAAACAGGGCACGAGCCTTGTTTACAATAACAAAGAATTGTGAGCCCTGTTTCTTGCTTATAACTCTACGACTGACTCTCAAAATTCATTTGATCAGAAAGAAATGCATTTTTAAAGCATTGTGAATAATAAAATCAGAAAAGAAGAATTTGACCGAAATCGTGACCATGCCCATTTAATCGTTAGTGAAGGAGTTGGAGTGACTTTAAATCAAGTATATGTATATGCTGTTTAAACTGAAATTTTTCAAATTGTCATCTTTTGTTAAAATGTTCACGGTGTCTTTTTTTTGTTGGTATTTCTCATTCTTAGTCAATTGTAAAGATACACGCAAGAAATAAAAGATCATTTTCTTTTGTTATATAATTTTTATGCACAACTAAAGGTTTTTTAAATTTAATCACGGCAGATGGTTGACATGAACTTATAGGTTTAAGAAGGCGACATATTTCAACTTCATAAAAGCAGCTTAAAGCATATTAAATACATATTACAGAAAGTGTCTAAATAATCAAACTTGTGTTTAAATGTATTTCACTACTAAGTGTCTCTTTAGTACTGAGAATATTTTTTAAAAAAAAATTCCGTTAAAAATCAATCCCATTTTGAAGCATTTCACAAGAGCGTAGGGGAGATTGCAAAAATTTAATTGTTCAAATAAAATGATAGTCATTTCATTTTTAACAGTTCTTCATAGGAATATGATTTCTCTATCTTTTAGATATATAAAGAACATAAATTATTTTACCTACTCAGAATTCAATTGACTTTAACATATTTGTATTTCTCAAGTGAAGTTAAGCTAATTCATTTCTGAACACATTCTTGATACATCAATTTAATTTTTATTATCAAATTTAGTTTTATTTGTTGGCTATTAAACCATTGTCGTCGGAATTATTATGCAATTTTCAAACAACAAATAAATTGTTTGGGTATTTAAGGTTCAAAGTTTAGAATTTCAGGTGCCTCAATATTGATCAAAACCTTTTATAAGATAGACACTCGTCTCTTGTGGACTTAAATGTCTAATAAACACACGTTCTTTGCCATCTAATTTTGTTTGCATGAATTGTAAATGGCCTTAAATTACATATAATTATAAGTTGAAGTCTCTTTTATTGTTGTCAATGATGAATCGAAACATCAATACAAGGTAGGTTACTATCTTTCAGTATTTTAATTTTACATGTATATCTACATCCAGTTAATATAATTCCCTCTTTTTTAACGGAAATTGGTTAAAAATCGACCCCCATCGTGGCCCTACCCAACCCACGAAGATCATGATTTGAACAAAATTAAATCAACTCTACCTGAGGATACTTGTACACAAGTTTCAGCTTTTCTAGTTTATTGGTTTTTGAGAAGAAGATTTTTTAAATAAAAATATTTTCCCCTCTATATTCTGATATAAAATTCGATCTCCCTATTATGGCCCCACCCTACACCAGTCATCATCCTGAATCAACCTACCTGGGGATGCTTCCACACAAGTTCCCCTTTTTCGGGCCAATCGGTTTTTAAAAGGTTTTTCTCTATTCTAATGTAAAGTCTCCCCCCCCTTACCATATTGCGGCCCTACTCAACCCACGGGGACCATGAATTTTTCATAAGGAATATATATAGAAAAATCTTCTAAATACCGATTTGCCAGAAACGCTGTTGGTGTTGAACATATTTTATTGACTAATGCCAAAAGGATTGGACACAAGTTCCAAAAACTTAGAATGTCCTCTCCTTGTACATAATATATTACAGTGCCATACAATGCCAGTTAACATTGATAACAGTTATAAAACATGTAATGAAATACAAATAAATCATTAGTTTTAAATCTAGAATTAGAATTAGGTTGGATAAGAAAGTTATGCAAATAATTTAAAAACTTAGATAAATCTACCACACTTTTGTATAAATGTATGAACTTCTTTAAATATTTTTATGTTTTCATCATAAGATAAAGTGTTGTCACCCCAAAGTAACAAATGTACATCAATTATATTCAAAAAGTTCAGTGATAAAAGATTATACATAAATGATTGTCTTAATGATGAATATTTTTTACAAACGAAGAACAAGTGATGTGCATCTTCTAAACTTCCACATGAACACATCGGGTTGGCTATTATGTTACACCGATAAAGATCACAATTGAGAACACAATTATGCCTTAATTTTGTATGAATGATATTCAAGAATCTTTTACCAAAAGAAAAATACTTAGGAGGTTTTGTATAATTGCTCTGTAGTGATTTCTTAAAAATATTTAACGAAGTAGCTTCCTTGGTATTATTATTCAGACTATTCCACTTACGAATAGTGTCAGGAAAAAATGACTTATTAAAAGCTTCTAATCTACATCTAGGCAAAGAATAGTTTGAGGAGTTTCTAGTATTATAGTTGGAAGTGACATTTCTAATTCCAGGAGTTATGTCTTTTAGATAAGAAGGAACAAGATTGTTATGAATTTTGAACATAGTAGATAATTTAAGGCGGTCTCGTCTCGTTATTAATGGTTCCCATCCTGTTTCCAAATATAGAGAATTTCTTGAGGCTATGACTGAAAGACCTGAAACTATTCTTGCTGCATAAAGTTGAACCTTTTCAAGCTTATCCATATCAAATTGGGTACATCCAGACCAAACTTCAACAGCATACTCTAGTTGTGGTCTTATAAAGGATACATACATTTGTGCTAAAATATCTCTAGATACAGTAAATTTAAGTTTTTTAAGTAGACCAAGTTTTTTGTAAGCTTTTTTAACAATGATGTCTATGTGATTAGACCAACTTAAATTTGAAGATAACAATACTCCTAGATGCTTGTGTTGTGAAACATATTCCAAGGTACAATCATCAAACAACAAATTAGGAAATTTTTCAACATTTTTAAAACTAAAGAATACAACTTTTGTTTTTTGTGGATTAAATTCTAGAAGCCATTGCTTTGACCATTCCTTCAGTACATGAAGATCATAATTAAGATTATCTTCTATGACAGAAATATTGTTTGAACACTGTTGTAATGAACTATCATCAGCATAAAGTCTACATATTGATCTCATGTTTTCAGCCACATCATTTACATAGAGTAAAAACAATAATGGGCCAAGAACAGAGCCCTGGGGAACACCTGCATTTATGAATTGGCTGGAAGAGAGTTTGTTTTTATACATAACCTTCTGTGTTCTATTACTTAAATAGCTAATAAACCATTCAAGAATTGGCCCAGAGACTCCATACGATTTAAGTTTATGAATTAGACCCTTATGCCAGACCCTATCGAAAGCTTTTGAAAGATCACAAAAGATCATACAGCAGTAATTTCAATCGTCAATACTTTTCACAATAGAATGATATGTTTCTAAAAGTTGGTAAACAGTTGAATGTCCAGGCAAAAAACCAGCCTGGTATTTATAAAATAAGTTGTTGGCGTGTAAAAAGTTATATAGATGTTTAAACAAGATTCTCTCAAAAATTTTACTAATACAACTTAGCAATGACACAGGTCTGTAGTTTGATGTGATAGATGGATCATCTTTCTTAAATAAAGGAATTACATGTGCCAATTTCCAGCAGTCAGGAAAAGTCTTAGATGTTAGTGATTTGTTGAATAGAAGACACAAAGGTTTTGAAATAGTTTCTTTGCAGGATTTGAGCATTTTGTGACTTATACTGTCTGGGCCTACTGCTTTATTAACAGGTATTACTGACAAAATGACAAAAACTTCGTGTTCTTGAATGACAAGGTTTGAAAAATTGTCTGTACACTTGTGTTGCAAAATAGGTAAGTCCTTATTGTTATTATCTAAATTAGAAATTGAACTAAAGTATGTATTTAAAAGTTCAATCTTATCGTTATCTGAGAATGCAAACTTATCAGTGCCATTATTGTCTGTGTAATGCATAGGTGGTATTTCAGTTGTAGATTTAGTGTTAAAAACATCTTTCATCCACTTCCAATAGAGCTTTTGATTGTTTTTACTTGCATCACTCAAATAGGAATCAATATTATCATAATAATTTGAAATGGCATATTTTTTCATGTTGTTGACCTTATTTCTAAATTTCCGAAACAAATACCAATCTGAATCTTTGCAGGATTTCTGAGCTTTTTTTCTCAACCTATTTCTGATACGTATAGTTTTGCGTAAAAGTGAATCCATCCAGGGTTTATCATTTGGCCTAATAGTAACAGTTTTTTCTGGTAAACATTTGTGTATGATAGACATATATTGATGTGTAAAATTGTTTGCAGCAGTATTTATGTCATCTGTATTATTAATGATATTGCTCCAGTCACATTCTTTGATAAGATTGTTAAGTAGTATAAGGTTTGCATTTTTGTAGTCCCAAATTTTTCTTTTGTATGAAATATTTTCATTTGAATTTTGTTGTATGTAAATGTAAGTTGCTTTGTGGTCACTGAGTGTATGACTAATAGTACCTGAATCGTGGATTTTGATGTTTTTGCTTACAAGAATAGGATCTATTAAAGTGCATGTATGCTCAGTGATCCTTGTAGGTGTATGTATTGTATTTGTTAAGTTGTTCGAGTTCATAATTGTGTGGATCTCATGTGTGGAAATAAGGTTGAGAAAATTGACATTCAGATCACCTAGAACTATGATGTTAGAAGAGATATCATTAGCTCTTTCAATCGACCATGAAAATTTTTGCCAAAAAGTACTACTAGAATTTGGTGGGCGGTATGCACAGCATAAAAGAAGATTCTCAATAGCATGTGGTATTTCAATCCATAAGATTTCTGTACCGTTGGGTTCTAAATCATACCTCCGAGATGCAACTATAGAGTCAGAAATATATATCATTACACCTCCCCCATAGGAGTTGCGATCCTTCCTAAAGCTAGTTTTATATCCCTCTATATTTAGACTGTCATTGCTAATATTTACATCCAAATGGGTCTCAGTAAAACATAATACATCAAAATCTTGAACTAAATACAATAAGGAGTCTATCTTATTTCTTATGCTTCTTATATTGATATGCATAATATCAAGAGAGTTTTCAGCAGAGGGACCTGGATTAGTTTCAATATCTCCAGATAACAAGAGAACACAAAATATAAAAATTTGTGCACAAAAATTGAAAGTAATAGACCAATTTGAAAGAAATTTGAATAATTGTTTAGTTTTGAATAACAATGATTGGACTGCATATAGTAAATAAGCAAGTTTGAAAATGGTAAAGTAAGATTTCTTAAAGATGTTGTGGTATCTCATATAGAAAGACCCTATGGCGGCTCGATATTGTTCTATTGAGTTACCCATTGTCTAAAACATTACGTGAGCAAGTCATAATGCGTATGGTAGGCCGCCACTTGGTCTGGGTATTGATGATTAGAAAATCACATGTATGGCAATAATTTGTATATATCAACATAAAAAGAACATAAAATAAACACAAAGAAAAACTGGGTAATATATACATGAACTTGAAACAACAAATTGTATCACAATAAAAAGAATCTTTCA